>NC_133386.1:76734420-77391341 GCF_047511655.1 Castor canadensis | reverse complement strand
TTGCTACTACTGACATGGTTTAATGGGCAAGGATATTTATAGAGTTTGTTAAAATGAGATGGTGCAAACCCTGTCCCTACAGTCACCTCTAAGCTCTATCTACGTGACTACTTTGACCTTACCTTCATTTTCTGAAACTGCTGTTCCATGACCCGAAGGCTTTTCTTTGCATCTTCATCTCTGCCCTCTAGATCAGCCTCTAGCTTTTTAATCCTTTTTTCCAAAAATTCCACTGTATTTCTATCTACTGTATCGCCAGCTGCTGAGGCAGCCAGTATTAAAGCAGGTAGAGAGTTGGGGTATCTTCTCTTCAGAATTCCTTCCATTTCTTTAACCTATCAAAATATTTTTGAATATATGTTAAAATTACAAATACATGTAAAAATGAAGCAGTTTAATGTATAAACTGAGATTATGTACATCAGTTATGTTCGAAATGTTTATAGCATGTCTCCGGGACAAATCAAAGGCACAGTGTGCAAAGTAATTTCAAAAGATTATGTAATTTAAAAACCTTCTACTTTAACATCTAATTAACTACTGGTTAGTTTACAGAAATCCTTACAGTCATTCAAAGCACACCTTTGGCCTTTCTGTTATATTAATATCAGTCTTCTTTAGTACCAAGCTCTTCCCTCATTTTTTTCTACAGGCCTCGTCATACAACAGTGCTTGTACAATCTATGGGCTGAAAAATTACTTACATGTACATGAACATACAAACATTTTGCGATAACCAGAGCTTCCTAAGCACTTGCCCTTGTCACAGCACTCTCCCTTCCTCCCTCCCTAACCGTTCGCACAAAGGCCACTTCCAAATAAGCTTAATCTCATTTAAAATGACTTTTTTAAATAGGGAAACAAGGAGAATTAGATGACATATAACGAAATCTTCACCAAAGACCAAACAATTTTCAGTTTCTCTATAAAACACTGACATATTTTATAGCCTTTCTGTAAGAGAGAACTGTACCAGAGTGCACAGAAATCAGTGTGGTATTGCATATGTATATGTGCTTCTCAAAAGGTATTATGGTTACATAATAATAGTATCGAAAAATATTAATTTAGATGCTAACTTCTTTGTTGAACAGTTTTCTAGCCTATGAGCATGCAACAAAATGCAGCAAAAGGCAGTACAGTGCAATGGTTAAGAGCATGCTTGGTTTCACTGAGCTGCCAGCTTCAGCACCTCCTTGGGTCCGCTCCTCCTTGGGTCCGCTCCTCCATCCAAATCCTACCTTATGGGTAGTGCTGATGCTAACAGTATCAACTCATGGGGTAGATGCCACTAAATGAGAGTCACTTTTATCTTGATAAACACTTAGCAGAATACCCAGCATATAGCGAGGACTTGATAAATGTTGGTTTTTAATTATGCTTTCGCTTAAAAAGCCATCTTTCCTATGACAAGATGGGGTGTGGAGTTCAAAATCCTGCTTAGACAACAGTACTCATACTAGGCAATTAAGGATCACACCATTTGAGGAGCTGACAGTAAATATTTCATTCCTGGAAACTGCTTGCAAATTTATTGATGAGCCATAAATTGGTATATATCAAGATACAAAAATAATTTGTTTCACCTGAAAATTTTCAAAGCTTTGTTTCTTTGGTATTGAAAAACCTAGTTATTTGAGTGAACTATAAGCATTTGGAGGCACATATATATATATACACACCATATACATTAAAAAGAAAACTAGATTTTTAAAAAAAATGAGTTTAACTTATAATAGACTTACTCAATTTAAGAAATATTTTCAGTCTAGTTTTGGTATCTTGAAATATATATTACTTTTAGGGGAGAGGGAATTAAATTTTATTTGTACTTTATTTGATTTTGTAACTAAATATTATTCTTTGGTCCATGATACCAGTGTAACTGGTGTGGGGAACATATGTTAAAAAAAAAGCTCTCACTGAAAATTATACTATGAAATATTCCATTAAATAAAAGCATGAAGAGACCCAACATGAAATTTTCATTACAAAATACATCTGGTTAGCCCCATTTTTAGCTTATGAAATTTTTCTAAGAAATAATTTAGAAAAAATATTTTATTTACAATTAATCTTAGAATATGGCTCCAAAATGACTCTGAATATATTGTGATTATAAAAATACATACTCAAGTCTGAAATCAATAGGATAGAAAGGCTGAAGGAAACAGAGTAACATCTAAAATGTACATGCAGCAATCCAATTACACAAAATATTAAATTATGAATATCTTACAAAGATGTAATCTAAGGTGATTAACCAATAACTGTTTAGTGAAAGTGTTAATGAAAGAGGTTACTTGGACTGGGGGTGTAGCTAAAGTGGTGGAGTGCTGTGCCTGCCTAGCAAATGGAAGGCTCCAAATTCAAACTCTAGTATTGCAATACCCACCCCCCCAAAAAGAGGAAATTTTTTTCCTTTTCCAACATGAATCATCATTTGAACTCTTAATTTTTTATCTTAAGCACACTTTATATCTTCACTCTCACATATTTAGTTCTACCGGATTTCCCTTTGAAAAGTCATCTAATTTAATGGACTAGATCTTTTGGTCTATTTTCTCTCACAGTTCTGGAGAAATTTTTCCATGTTGGCTAATTTAACTCTTAAGCATGGAAGACCATCTAAGTCTTCCATGACTATACTTACTTTGTAATATTTTTAGCTCTTCATACCACTTTTGTCCTATTCCTTTCTTGACCCCTGAACCAAACTACTAAGTTCCATCTTTCAACATAAGAAAATATCCTGTAAAAGTAATGAAGTTAATTTTTTGCTCGGTTTTCTTCCTTTTCTTAATACTCAGTGCAGTGATGACCTCACAGTTTTGGATTTGTGATGGAATAATACCCTATGTTAAGTATCACAGCTTGATTAGAGAATTATTTCTCTTATGAATAAGGCTGTCATTTCTTATTCATTTGACTATTTAGTTTTAAAAACAGGAGGAAAAGCTAATTATAATTCTGCCTCTCCCCAAAACTATTTTTTTAAAAAAATTATTAGCATATACTAGTTGTACAGGGGGATACACTGTGATATTTACATATGTGCTTACAATATATCTTAGATTTACCCCTCCATCATTTTCCCTCATCCCTCTCCCCGTTCTCAGAACAATTTCAACAGGTTTCATTCTTCTGTTTTCATATATGGATACAAAATACATTCACCATACTCACTCTCATCCATCCTTTCCAGCAGGAGTACACTCCCACTAGTACTCACCTCCAGAAAAGACCTATTTTACCCAATTGCCTTCATATATATATATATATATATATATATTTTTTTTTTTTTTTTTTTTTTTTTTTTTGGTTAAGCGTATATTGATAGTTCAAGGGAGTTTCACCTTGGCACTTAGGCACTTATATATTGTGCTTTAATCAAATTATCCCCTCTGCCTATTACTTTCTCATTCTCTATCACCAAACGGCTTACAGTGAAGTACATTATATTCTTATATAGATGGGTTGTTTCAGTATTTTTCATTCTCTAACATTTTTTTCCCTGTCCTACCTCCCAGTCCCCTCAGATAACTCATTCCACTCAATTTTGTTCTTTCTCTCATTATATATATACATATATATATGTGTGTGTATAGATACATATTATATATGTATACATGTATATAAATCTAACTTATAGGTATAGCTTCCACATATGAAGGAAAACATGTGACCTTTAACTTTTTGAGCCTGGCTTACTTTGCTTAACATGAAGTTCTTCAGTTCCACCCATTTACCTGAAAACAATTTCATTCTTCTTTTTGGCTGAATAAAACTCTATTGTGTATATACCACATTTTCTTCATTCATTAGTTGTGGGACATCTGGGCTGTTTCCAAAGCTTGGCTATTTTTAAATAGTGCTGCAACAAACGTGGGCATGCAAGTGGCTCTATAGTATCCTGGAGCACATTCCTTTGGATATATGCCCAGGAATGGTATCACTGGCTCGTATAATCTATTTTCAGTTTTTTGAGAACATCCACATTGCTTTTTGTAGTGTGCTGCACTAATTTACACTCCCATCAACAGTGTAGAAGTGTTCCCTTTTCCCCGTACCCTTACATGACATCATTTGCTGTTCTTTGTATTATTGATGACATTTTGACTGGGGTGAGGAGAAATCTCAATGTAGTTTTGATTTGATTTGTACTTCTTTTATGCTAAAGATGGTCAGCATTTCTTCCTATGTTTATTGGCCATTGTATTTCTTTTGAGAATTGTTCAGTTCATTTGCCCATTTATTCAGTGGGTTGTTGATTCTTTCAGAGGTTAGATTTTAGCTCTGTGTATGTTCTTCTTATTAATTCCTTGACAGATGTATAGCAGGCAAAGATTTTCTCCCATTCTGTAGGTGGTCTCTTTGGTCTGGTGATAATTTCCTCTGCTGTACAGAAGCTTTTTAGTTTCATGAAGGTTCCATTTGTCAATACTTTCTCTTAATTGCTGAATTATTGGAGTTCTATTCATAAAGTTATTACCTATGCCTATGTGATCCAATGTGTTCCCTGTTTTTTCCTGGATTAATTTCACTATTTCAGATCTTACATTAAGACTGTTCATTGTTTGTGTATAGAAATGCTTGTGATTTTTGTGTATTGATTTTGTATCCTGCTACATTGCTGAACGTATTTATGAGATCTAAGAGTTATTTGGTTGAGTTTTTTTCAGGTATGGGATCGTATCATTTGCAAATAGGGACAACTTGACTCCTTCCTTCTCTATTTGAATCCCTTGTATTTCCCAAAACTACTTCAATGAAACCATCTTTATAAGCTTCATTTTCCTGGTCATAGTAACCATAAATGCATATTTCAAAGCCTAAGTAGTGAGCAATAGTTGAATATTATGACCAGCTCATTGGGAGGCTGAATATTCTGTCAACAGGGGGTTTGGTAACATTTCCCAAGCACTATTCACATGTTCCCAACTCGAAGATCTTTCTTCCAGGACTCCTCTCTCACCTACCATTGGTCAGGAGGACTCATTCTCATTCTTAAAAAAAAAAAACAAAACAGGGAGACAGGGTCTTGCTATGTTGTGCTATGCTGCCCAGGATGGAACTGAACTCTTGGGTTCAAGTATCCTACTGCCTCAGCCTCCAGAGTAACTGAGACTACAGGTGTGTGCCAGCTTAGGAGAATTCTAACTATATCCAGCTTCAAATTTCTGCTTCCTTCTTCCAAGATGTCAAATAGAGCTCAGATGCCAAATAACCCTGTATCATTAGGTCTCCATCTTATAATTGAGGAACATTAGTCTAAAAATTATTTATAAAGCCATAGATTATATAAAATGCTTGTTTTATTAATGTTATTTTAAAACAAGAATTTCCCAGCTAATAACATCCTGTGTGAAATGATAAAACAAAAGTGCACTGTAAGTAAAAAATACCTTAGTAAAAATCTACCCTCAACACATACTTGTCGCTCTAAATCCTGAATTTTTTTGGCATCAAGTGCTCTATCTTTTGAACGTAACTTCTGCTGAGGGGATGCAGTCCCAGATTCAGCTTTCAATTTCTCAATCTGTCAAAAAAGAAAGAAAATGTTAAGAAGCCTATTTAAAACAGAAAAGCACCAAGGGAAGCATAACGTTAGTCAGTTAATTATTCATTAATTCTTCAGCAAATACTGATTGAGCTCTTCCCTAGTTCCAGATACAGAATAAGGTGGCTGGAGATAGGGAGGGCAAGCAAGACAAACTAGGTCTCTGCTCTCATGTTGCATATGCACCACTGAAGAGAGACAGTTCTGAAGCTCGTAAGTAAATCAATAAGTAAATTACTTCAGAGAGTGACATGCATTATGAAGAAAACAAAAGAATGAAAGGATAGGAAACAAAGTGCTTGAAGGGGTGGGATTGGCATCTACAATCGATAAGAGAGCCAGGAAAGGTTTTTCTGGGAGTAGGAATTTGAGCTGACATTTGAAGGAGGAGGAGTGAGACATGGGAAAAAGCTAGGCAGGAGTATTCCAGGCCAACGCAAGTAGAATGAGCTTGGTACCATCAAGAATCAGAGGAGCTCTGGTGTGGCTGGCGGAGAGTGACTCAGTAAGAATAATTCCTGAGAGGCAAACAAGGTTGAGACCACAAAGGTACCTGAGAGGTCGTGGTAAGGAGCTGGCATTTATTCAGTCTAATTTATAGAAAAGACTATATTCTATACACAAACCAAAACTCAAACCTTAAATTCAGTGGTATAACATAGATTGGTAATGAGGAAAACTGGGCTCATCAACAGAAATACATTCTAAAATGATCTATACCTCACGTTTTAGCTTTTCAATTTCCTCATTTGCTTCTTTAAGACGGACTGTATCTTTATCCAGGAGTTCCTGATTTTCGGCATACCACTGTAATCTCTTTTGCAGACGACTGATTTCTTGTTTATGTGTTTCTTCTAAAATTTTTATTTCATATAGTTTTTCACCTGTAAAATGAAGTAACTCAATAACCTGATTGTAATTATGTATGTATGTAAATAAATAAAATTATAAGATTTTGAATGAAAAGCAATGCTGTTCATTGAAAACATTATGAGTAAGAGGCATGAAACAACTGATATATACTGATAATTACTAATACCTGTGTATTAGTAATGAAACAAGAGATAAGTGTGCATAATCCCTATCTTCAACTTCATTCTAGCTAGCAAGTTAGCTAGCTAGAAATTTTTGATAAATTATTTCCCACTGACTTTCATTATAAAAGTGAAGTTGTTTCCATGTGAACAGATTTGAGATAATAAAATGAAGAATGCTTACATTTATAGTAAAAAAGAGCAATGGCAAACATTCATGAGTGCTTACCGTGTACTGTTTTATTTGCTACAAGAAACTTATATGAAAAAAGTTCAAACTTTTAAAAAAGTTTAAAAAAACCTCTTAATATTATTCTATTTTATAGATGAGGAAAATGAATGCCATTTCTTTCTTTCTTTCTTTTTTTTTTTAACAAACAGTTAGGAATGGATTTCTATGTACACACCTTACACTGAAGATGAAGATACTGTAAAGGACAGATCCTTACTTTGGCAAACAGGGCTCCTCTGATCTTTCTAGCTCCATGTTCTGACATCCTAAGTTCCAACCCATAGCTGCACTCAATAACGTGCTCACAGGACACTTGAGCAGCCTACCCTCCCACCTTCACTTTTGAATCCTACTATTAGTCAAGGCCCAGCTCAAATGTCATTCTTTTCTGAACTCTGATTTAGCACCCCATCTCCTCTTATGTTTATTTGTAATTTTTTTCTGATGCTAAAGTTCTCTGCATTATCTGACTCACTTTTGTTTTTCCTGGTGGGGACCATGTATGCCACATTTATTTTTGCATTCTCTATAAAACACAGTGCAGTGTTATGTGTTCACCTGGCAAATACTTAGATCATATGTTTTAGACCCAGGGATAAAATGACAGACCTTTCCCTCAGAAAGTTTACAGTCTTGTTTGGGATCACAGATATGCAAACAACTAAGTATAAAATGCCATAAATTAAAAATAATCCTTGATTGTCTTTGTTCTTGCAAGTATTCAGCTAAAATCAATAGAAGTTACATATCTTTTAATACCAACTTTAAAAATGTTTCTAAGAGTACAATATAGTTCAAGGAATAGCATTTTATCTGTACCATTCATTTTGTGTTACTTAACTTGAAGACAAGAACAATTAGCCAGGCAGTGGCAGTTCACTCCTATAATCCCAGCTACTCAGGAGGCAAATATTGGGAGGATCATGATTCAAGGGCAGCCAGGGAAAATAGTCTACGAGACCCCAATTCCAAAATAACCAGAGCAAAATGGACTGGAGGTGTGGCTCAAGTGATGAGCAACTGCTTTGCAAGTGTGGATCCCCAAGTTCAAATCCCAGTCCCACCAAGATAAATAAATAAAAATTAGAACAATTATGAGTATAAAGGGAAATTGTGTTAGTTCATTTTACCTGTGGCATAAGCAATCTGATCTTTGGCTTGGTCTCTCTCTTTCTTCATTTTTTCCAAGTCTACTTCAAGAGCTTGTTTGTCTTGCTTCAATCTTTTAATGTCTTCCAACAAACTGATTTTTTCTTTCTTAAAATTGAAAGAAAGACAAAAGTAACTTACTTTCAAATGCAATAAATTGTGGTACAGTTTCTCCTTCACTCAAGCCATCAAAAATGCTTCTACCCTCTGCCATTACAGTAGCTAGAAGAATTGCTATAGTCAGTTAGTATCATTCCTCCATATGAAACTCTGGTGGCTCTTAGAGTAACCCAAAGACCTCAGTCATGACCTTCGATGTCATATAATCTAGCCTTGATCATGGCTGACCACAGCTACTGTAAATCTTCCCCCTTTATTCCATTCCAGCCCCAGAGACCTCCTTGTTGTTTTTTGAGCACCCCTAGAACATTCATACTTCAAGGGGTTTGCACTTACTGCCTCCTCTGTCTGCAGCACTCTACCTCAAGATAGCCAGGTAGCTCGCTCCTTTCGCTTTTAGGATTTCTGTTCAAATGAAGCCCCAGGAAGACCTTTCCTGCTTACTCTAAAAGAGCAAACCTTCTCCTGGCTTCCATGTACACTGTCTTATTTTTTTCTCACGGCACTCTTCACTCACTACCTACTATCTATTTATCTGAAAGCAGAATTTTGTTTTGCTAGCCCTTCTATCAAAAATACGTAGTTTGGGGTGTTTAAAAAAAGCTAAATGAATTCTTAATATGCCCTATATTCTGCACTACTCTCAATACTTGAAGCACTGAGCCCCACTCCTCTTTATAGCTCACATTCAGCTAACTATTCCTGATGATTTCTTCTTCTGTGCTATAGTATAACACTCTGACTTTCTTTTTCATATAATTCTGGCTTGTGCTCATGCCCCTTCACAGGCTGAACACTCTGTGAGGACCATGATTGTGAGTTACTGTTACCTGTTTTACTTTATGGTACTAAGCACATGGCATGTACTCAATAAATATACACTGAACCAAACTTAAGAATGCTGAAGAAACTCTTGACTCATGGCAGTGTACTTAGTAACAAAATAACAAACTATCACAAATCCTATATCACACTACCTTACAATTTAAAATTAAGTCTTACGAAGAAAATAAGTATTCATAAAGCACTATATAATCTTGGTTTCTAGTAACATCACAGATTTAACTGCATCATTCCATTGTTTAGTCTTTTATGTGCTCTGTGGATGTCTTTCCAGGAGCATTGGTCTTCAAGTTTTTGTCCACTTACATCTTTCTGGAAATTGGAAATATGTATTTTTTTAATGTTTCAATAAATTTTGAAATGCTTGCTAGCAGTACCTAGTTCATGGAATTCAGAATTTCAAAATTCAAAGGTTTTAAACATCTTGGGTTTGATCATGCAGTCACTGCTTAAATGGATGTTCACTTGAGGCTTGCATATATCCAAGGGCAAGAGACTGCCTATCTTTAAAAGAGCCAATATGCCCCTTATCAATCAATCCTTTGCCTGGCAAGTAGTGCTTTCCCTCCCTTGTAAGTGACTGGGCAGACATTCAGAGAGGTCTTAATCTTCCACTATTCTCTCCCCATCCACTTTGAGTCTTGGAAGGTACCAAATTCATTCCTAACTCAGGACTTCTGCATTTGCTCCTCCCCCTTGCTGAAGACTTGTCTTCAGATTTCAACTTGAATGTTTCTCAGTGAGAACTTCCTTACATTATTAAGTGCGGCTTTACCTCTATCTTGCCTCCCCATTTTGATTTTTTTCAAAGCACTTACTTCTGCAATTATTTGTTTACTACTGTTTATCTTCTCCACTCGAATATAAGTTCCTAGGGTGATGTATGACTGTCTCATTTGCCCACTATCTTTCCAATGCTTGAATGAATGGCTGGAGCATGGCAGGCGCTCAGTGAAGACTGACTTACTGAATCTTTAGTGTCCTAACTCTGGGATCATAAAAGAAAAAGGCTCAGGACCTTAGCTTTTATAGCATTCCATCCATACTTTATAAAGAACCAGCTATCATTTTAAGAATACACTAATTGGTACTAATTTTTAAAGCATAAATTAAACTGTACAAAAATACTTCATATGAACACTATTACATTACAGTAGGAACAGTTTTTGCTCTAAAGCTATTTAAATTCAAAATATCCAACTATTTAAATTCAAAATATTAAACTAAATGAAAATAAAGATACATTTACACTTCATCTTTTAGTATCTGCATAAAAAAATCCCCAAATAATTTTTATTAAAAGTATTGAACAAATTGTCTTTTTAAAAAATTTTATTTAGGTTTTCCCTTGTCTGGCAGCTTTACCATCATGAACTTAGATCATGGAGTTGCAACACTTACAATGAATAATAAAGCACATGTACTGAACAGACAAGATGTTTTGCTCCCTCATTACCCAGAGGCTGAATTGAGACAGAAAAGCTGTTTTGATAACCTAGATTTTTCATATTATACTATTTTATTGAGAGATGTGGTCCACTGAAGGTGTCATGTCTATACTGTATAAGTTGCTACTACCAAAGTGAAATTGTCTTGTAAGTCTCAGACAAAATTAAGAGTCAGAACACAATGGCCAGAACTCAAGCTTGTCTGTTTGAGATGTTTGCTGCAAGGACTTTTTAAAAAAAAACTCACAAGAAATTCTACCTTCTATGTGTACCTGCCACGCTTTTGCAAGCTTCATATATATTCACATATTTCTGTAACAAAGTCTAACATTCTTTAAGACTATAAGGTACTCTCAACAGAACAACCTGCCCAGCAATGGCACTTCTGCCAGTAAGCTGCTGCCAATTCCTGCCCTGAGTCTCCAAGACCAATGAACTCTGTATCCAAGTAGCTTACATGAATTTTTACCTTTATGCCTTTAACCCTTTGCCTCAATCTCGCTAAAGATACACATAGTTACTTCAAGGCAAGCAGATCTCCTTTGCAATGCTATTCCCAAATGATCAGTTCTCAAATTAATCATTAGAGAATCTCTCTCAATGTTCTTTAGGCTGACAATATTTTGCTATTACCAGTTAGGCTTTCTGGTTACTGAACTGGTGGCATAAAGGGCAGATGCTTACTGTTATGCTTTTATTCCTCATTGTTTTTATTCTCTGGCCTCTAGAAGTTTCCCTTACTTTCTTTCGAGCTTAGTAATCATTTACAAGATGTTTATTATATTTTATTGAGTATTTTTGGTATTTTTAGTGGAAATTTTCTATTTGTCAGAAAATCATGTTCAAAACCAAATTTTTAAAAGGGCACTAATAAGAACTCTTGAATGAATCCAGTGCTGTGCTTGAACTCCTACTACATTCTTACAAGCCTTCATAAATTATGGCAGAGTTAATTTGTTTCAACTTGCAAATTTTTGAGGTTCACTAATGGAGGTGTCCATTCATTCATTCTTTTCACCTATGTACCTACCTATCTATATATCTAATTATTCTACACACATGTACATGTACCTAAAGAAAGCTCCCTAATGGATTCATTTGTGCAGTTGCATTTTATAGACTATCGAAACCTGTTAAACATCAGCTATTACACTACAGTATGTTTAGATTTCTATGTAATTTAACTGTGTAGGAAATTTATTAAAAATTGGTATGTAATTAGAATTTTCCTAAATTACACAATCACTCAAACAGATTGGAAAGGCTTTTGAGTTTAGTATTGTGGTTCTTAATGCAGGAGTGGGGAAGAGGATGTGTGGAAATATGGAAGAGTGGTTTGATGGTCACAAAGATTGTTATGGCTATGAAGATAGAGTTCCTGAGGATGAGGTCATAACAACCATGTTATGTATGGAATACTACTACTTAAGATAGAATTAACTTGTTCAAAATTCTAAAACTTCTCCCATTAATCCACATTGCTTTAGAAAATTTTAGGTCATGTCTTTTATAATACAGTCTAACAAAAATAAAGAAAAAAGTTATGGAACAGCATTGCATTTCATTTTTATCTCAGCTATCTTGATATAAATACTTTCAAGCTATATCTCTGCTGTCTAGAAATGCACTGAGCACTTTGGAAGACAGGTAAAAAAGCCAATTCATTTTTTAAGGGGAATAATTACCTCCAAATTTTACTATTTTAGCTATATACTCATGTGTTCCAATAAGGAATTTGTTTGAAATAAAGTATATAGGTCCTAAAAAGGTTGTATCTCTTGATATGGCTCCATGTGATAAATGCCTGAGTTACAAAGAGGTAATACTGGTACAATTTAAACCAATATTGCAATGTTTTCTTCTATATCAAGGTTACATGAATACTAACTGCTAAACTTAGATACTTCTTAATACTTAAATGGTGTAAGATTTAAAATAAATCTTAGTTATATATGCATTACAAAAACAGACTTTTTACACATATGGAGATTTTAATAATAATTTTATTACCCCTAATGGTTGAAATCTTCATGCAGCTTACCTGTGCTGTCCGCAGGTCTGCCAATAGATCTGTAAAACTCTGGTTTCTGGTGGGTGCTGAATCTTCAGTTACTTGAGATAGGAAATGACTTTTATGCATCTGTTCCCTGATTTATGTTGAAAATTTTAAAAAAGACTTTTTAAAGCAAGGTATTCCTTTCAATACCATATAGTCTTAAAAATTAAAAACTAATGAATGCTAGAACTAGATGAATCACTGAAGATAAAAATCTTATTTAGTCTAAAGATTAAAATATTAGCATACTATATACTTTAAGGGAGATGCATATAGTTTTAATTTAAAAAAATAGAAACTTTAAGATTATTGGCTTATTTATAAAATAAAAGTATTTCCTCTTAATTCTCAAAGAAATAAACATTAATGCAAAAAAAATGTGCTGGCTGTATTTTCCTTGCGGTATTAATAAACTCTTTGTCCTACTGCACTCTTTTCTAAGAAACACAAACTGCCAATTTTACACATGGAAACTAGCAAACAAAACTAAACACTCTTTGGATCTCAGATTTAATTTTTTTTTTGGCAGAGGTATTATGCAGAGTTTAGGAATCTGTATTAAGACCATCTAGCCATACTGTACTAAATAAAACATTTATTTCATTGTGGAAGTTCATTTAGAACTTCAGTTTGGGATCCTGGAATAATTCTTTTTAGAAGCCAGGTAGTAAAAGATGTGATATTTGATAATGCACTATGGAAGCATCTGGAAAGCAGATGTAAATATTTCTATGCACCACATCAAGATACTTGGCCTGGCATTACATCTACCAGGAGAAAGGAGGTTTTTTTTTTTTCTTTTTAATCACAAAAAGGTGCCCTCTGCTTGCCAAGCTGTATAGCTGCTAGCTCTGTCTACTACAGAGTGTCTTCCTATTTTGCATGAAAAAAGTCAGTCTGAGCTAACAGTTATACTTCTTATGCAGTAAGTTATCTAGCATCTCCCTCTGCTCACCCCACCAAAAAAGGAACAAGCCTGTCAATAAACATGGTAACATTCATGACATTCATGGTGAAGGAAAGTTCTCCTGATAACAGTTCTATCTAAATGATTAGGCATTTATGTGAAATGATGCACAAATAGTAGTTAAATGATGCACAAATAGTAGTTATTTCCAAAAAGATTGTACCCTAGTTTGTCCATGTTTGTAGGTTTGGCATTTTTACTTAGTATGTTAAAGCTGGAAGCAGTAATAGCCCAAAGACTCTGCAATCTGAAATATGGGGTGTTTGTGCTCTGCTGCATGCTGTGGCAAGTGTTGGGTGCAACAACTCACTGGTGTCTCCTTCTCTAGAGAAATGCCCTCAGCCAAACCTTAGTTCCTGGCCTGGAAGACATCCCCACTCCTTTCCCAGGTACATGCCTGCCAGTGACTAGGGCCGCCCCTTGCCTCAAGTGGATAACAACTCTGTGGTATGATCTGTTCTCCGGGGCTTTTTGGTGGGAACAGAATGGAGCCAGGCTCTAGCTGAGACTACACTCTTACTTTCTCTCTCCTCCCTCACCCATCTTGCTTCCCTGTCTCCTTTTCTTGAGAGTTATCCTACAGGATATCACCTCCACAAAGATCTCTAGCTCAGGTTTTGGAGAAGGAAAACCGAAGACCAAAATGATACTGTATGTTTTTTTTTTAACTATTAATTATGTGGTTCTTTAGGAAATGGTTAAGAATCTCGGGCTTAATGAGTGATCAAGATGAATATATATCAATACTATATATTGAATTACCTGAATGCGATATCAAACTCAAATATAACTATGTTGGAAATATTAAAATATATATTAGTTATCTAACACCAAAAGAAAAATCCTCTGAATATTCAACATGTAAAAGTTATCAAACTGGAAATCAGTATACATAAAAAAAAAGTTTACTATTTCTAAGTAAAAATAACTATTAGTAACATAACAATAAAATGTTTAGAAACAGAGTCTAAGTATATTTGATTGTAAGAATTCCAAAAGTACTTACTTTAAAGAAGCCAACTCACTGAATAAACTCTGGTTTTCCTTAAACATTCGCTCTTCGTTTTTCTTGTTTTGTTCTTGGAGCTCTTTTACTTGATTATACAATCTTTCATTTTCCTTGTTAAAAGTAGAAAGATGAATCTAAATTTAAAGTCAGCAGCACTTATATAACATAAAATGCTTGTAATAGGTAAATCTTTTTTTTTTTTTTGCAAGCATGCCAGGCTGGGTCATCATCCCTTTTATTTTTTTTATTTCTTTTATTCATATGTGCATACAATGCTTGGGTCATTTATCCTCCCTTAGGTAAATCTTTTAAATATTTTAAAGTCTTTTAAATTTCTTCAGTTTTAAGTATACAAAATCTTTTTCAAACTTTTTTTTCAAGAGGCTTAACATAATTTTTTTATGTTAAAATGTACACAGTTCTTTTGAAAGTATTTGCTAGAAAGGGGAAAAAAAAAGATATTATATACAAGGAGAGGAAGGGAAGTCAACAGGCCAGAAGCACATAACATGGAGAAATAGTCTTTTTCAAACTTTGTACATTATCTTAGATGAAAACTTGTTATTTAAAAGTAATTATTTCCAAAACACTTAAAACGCTTACTTGATAAAAAAAAGTTGCAAAAATTCTAAAGCTTAAGAGCCCAATGTCATTATGACACCCTGCATTTCACAAGGGTAGATGGGAAAGTGGTTGAAGGTATCACCACCTCCAACTGGGTGGGCCAAGGGTGGGAAGGCCCAGGGACTTCATACACTCTTTTATTTCTGGCCTAAGAGGACAAAATCATGACTTGAGGGAGATTCTGGAAACCTGGCTTCCAATGGTGAAGTAATTAGTTGTAGCCATAATGGGCATTCCTGCTTGTATCTGAAACTGTGAGCTGGGAGTTAAAGACTGAGTGTTTCTGAAAGTTGCCAGGGTAAGGCAGAGTGGAGAACAGACCCAGGTTAGGTTTGAGCTAATAAGTGAGTCAAACTAGCTGAGATAGAGAAAGGGGGTGGTACCAATCTATGTTTAGATGCTCTTATTAACCTCTTTTAAATTGAGAATTTGATGAAAAATAAGGGCCTTTTGAGCATCTAATGAAAACTCATGGATTATCTTACCACGTGTGGGATAGTGACTGGCAGATGGCATTTAAACATACAGAATTAATGATCTTCCCCAAATACCTTGTTACAAAAATTTAGTATTACCTTCAGGGGGAAAGGATGATTGTGAAATCTTAAAATTCCTCTCTATATGTCAAAATCAGAGAAATGGTCTGAAGGATTCTAACTCAAGGGCATGGTGTCCAGTAAAATCAGGCTATTTCTTTAGAACAAATCATGTTATCATTGGCATAATAATACTTTCTCTGAATGCCCCTGGGTGATAATGCATGGCTCAAATCTCAGGCCATGGTCGTCAAAAGAGAAGAATGTAAAGAAAGAAGGGGAGAGGACTAAGAAAGGAGGGAGGCAGGTAGCAATGATAAAGATTTGTGAGATCACTAAGTCTGTCCTGGCTGGAAATAGCTGCCTCTATAAACAAACAGATCTTCTCATATTAAATTTAAAAATTGTTCACCCTCAGAGTGATCAAATACTTGACTTCAGATTCATATTTCTGAATATATTAGAAAACTAGCCAATACTATCTATTACAAAACATTATAGAAAACTAAAGAGAAACAGGGTATTTTCTAAGAATTGCTGCTATTAAAACTAATAACAAGCAAAGTTCATTGATGTCTACACAGCAGGTGGTACAGCTGAGACTGAGAACCAGGTTCTTTAAATACAGAACCCATGCCACTTTGATTTCACCAATGAGAAATGTGCAGATAATCAAATTATTACCTTCCTCATATTTGTCTGTTAAATGAGCATGGATATTTTAATATTTATATTTTAATAGTACATGCTACATTGTATAGTAATAAGTAATATATTATTTTAATATACTTAATATATTACTTTTTATAATTAAAGGATCAAAACCAAATTCATTATGTACTGAAGAATTGCCACACCTGTTGATATCCTTGAAGAAGTGTCTCTTGTTCCTGTATTTCTTTTTGGATTTGTTTCAACTTTTCTTCAGTGACAGGATCAGTTGTTTCTCCAAAATGTAACCATCTTTGTTTTCTGTTTGTTTCTTCAAAACTACTTAACTTTAAGAAAATACACAAATTGTTTTATATGTAGAGGGAAATGATGAAGTGAGAGGTAAGGAAGAAAGAGAAAATTCAAGGTGTTCAAATCCAAAATGTCTTAGAACACTGACCACATTGGATGGTCTGAAACAGTGTTCTGTGCTGATGGTTTTGGTGAGCTGAAGAACTCTGTGATGTTACCATGACATTCTCTGAGTATAGACCTTCTATAGCAGCTCTTGCTCCAACTTCAATTTCTCTGAAGGTCACAATGAACTAACTGGTTTGGTTTGCTTTAAAAAGAACTGCTACCAGAGGAGAATCACTGAAAAGAGCCAATTTAGATTGCCCCCCACAGGGGTTCAATTTAGTCTCATATTAGAAGGCACTCTCCAGAACCATGACCATATTTTATACAGCAAACAGATCAAGTCAAACAGTTGCAGAAGCCCAGGATGACAATGCATTTAGCAGGGAGAACACATAGTTTTTAATAAATAAAAAGAAAAAATGGAACAATGTGCTTAGTACCTTGGCTTGAAGAATATAATTTTCTTGATTCAATTTGAGGAGTTCTTTTTCCTGTTGTTTCTTTAGGTCTTCCAATTTATTTTCCAGCTCTTTCTCTTTTTCTGTGAATGCGACTTTAATTTGCTCAATTAGGGCTTGTGCACCCCTCCATTTTTCCTCTGCTACTTGAACTCTTTTAAGCATAAATAATTCTTTCTCCTTGTTCCCACCAGAATATTCTGATGAATCCTTTTAAGGAAAAGCATTAGTTCATTATGCTAGCTGTATAGATAACACTCGAATATAAGTAGTTAGAAAAAAAAATAAAGGACACAAAATAAAAATAAGATGGTTCATAATGTCCTATTGGAAAGAAAATCAGTATGAGTGACTTAGGAAATCTTTTCTTGAAGGAAAGAAATTTCATGTTTATTATTTATTTTATATATGCTTGTATTAACATATCACTTGTACACATTAATGAGATTCATTGATATTACATGTGTATGCAATGTGCAATGATCATATATTTTGTTATTTACAAAGTTTTAATGCAATTTTAGAATATAAAACATTATGAATACCAATGTGAAATTTAATACCTACAGTCTGAAATTGAATGCAAGACTCAGTTGCTATAGGATCGTCAGACTTCTTAAGAGTAGCCAGGCAACTTTCATTTTTGGAAACTGGTTTACTCAAAGCTGCAGGCTTGATGAGTTTTGTTCCAGACAAGATTTCTAAATATTGCAAACAATGGATGAAAGAAACACAAATACAAAGTTGAATGTGGATCTAACAACTATGTAACAAAATAAGTATGAAAGCAGTGTGAAAACTGAGATAAAATGATGACTTCCACATAGGCTGATGTATACCTTTCAGCACAGCTGTTCACTACGGTAACTGCACCACTACCACCACAGTCACATTCTACCCACTTTGACACACATGGCTAATTGACCCAAGACTCCTGGCAAATGACAAATGGAGCTAAATTAATGTGATGAAATTGAGTGGGATAACTTCAGGCTTTATTATTTTTAAATAATTCTTCTAGATGTTCACAGTAGTAAGAATTTCTAAATGATGAATCAAAGAACAGCTGATAACTTTCTGAAGCATTTTCATTCAGATAAGTAAGCCTTCAAAGCACACTTTTTTTTAAGCAATGTATAACAACACATTATATTATCAATGATGTAATTATATCATTGATGTAAATTACACAGAGGACTTTAAGAGCTAACCTAAATTTGATTTTAAGAGATTAAAAATGTTGCTATAATACCACAGTAACATATGTTAAACTAGAAAAATGTAATTAATGGGTATTCTAGTCCAATTTTCCATTTTAAGGTAACTTAGAAAACTCTAAAGAGTAGAAATAATTCTTAAGCCAATACATTATTCAGTTAGTAATAAACAACATTTAGGAGAAATATCTAGAAGGGATCCTAAAACCCATACTAAAATATTACAGGTCTCGTGGGTGGAGTGCACAAGGTCAAAAAGGGTGGAGAGGCTTCTCGGTCCGATCTCAGTATCCCGAAGGATCTACATAGCCAAGAAGAAATGGTGACATTTTTTTGATGCTGTTCTCACCAGTACTGAGAAACAGCATGAACAGCTGCACAGGCAATCGCCTAAGCAGAAGGCCAGTTGCTGGCACCTGGCAGCCCTGACCCCCAGGAGGAGGAGTAACTTTGTGTATGTACAGAGCTACCAGGACATACAGATGTCCAGGGAGAAACTGGGAAGTGCTTCCTGGAGTTTGTGCAGGAGATACTGGAGTTCAGGGAGCTATTGGAGGTTCTGCAACATTGCTATGTCCAAATCTCCAGAGAGATGGGCACTAACATAGAGTACATTGCCCTTTAGTACTGAAGGCACAACACCTAGACAAAAAGTAGTATGCCAGCTGGTCAGCCCACAACAAAAGAGAGATGAAGATGGAACAGCAGGAACCAATGTTGCTGCTTGTGGTTGAGCCCAGTGATTGGCAGGTCAAAATTCCTGGCAGCGTCCCAGAAACCTGCTTCTGAGCCTGCCTCAGGCCACTTGGGTCCCCAGGAACTTCCCAATAGCAGAGTGACTTTCAAGAGGTGAACCTCACTGACAATGTGGTGCCAGTGTTAGGAGAAGCTGGGGTGGCTTGGCCCCCAGAGTACCCCACTGATGTGCTGCTGGAGATGCAGAACTCCCAGAAGGATGCAGGCTTGGGCAGTGACCTCTTTTTCTACCATGGTCATGAGAATGATGGGGTGTAATCATGGTCATCTGATAGATAGTCTAATCTTGGAGAAGTGGTGCAGGCACTCTGCCCCATCAGTTTCTGCTACCCAAGTTCCTGCCATTCCTTTCTAGTCTTCCTTTATATTTACCGTAACATGATCAGAACCCCTATGTTAGCAGAGGTGTAGGCTCTTTGCCATTTAGGCAAGGTCTGAGTCTTCATTTTTGGACTTCTGTTCTGGAAAATTGCCTAAAATTCATAATTATGGACTGGGCTGCCAATGCTGGGGTCAAGGGCTCTATCACCTTACCCAGAGGTGTTATTTATTTATTTACTTATTCTGAGATATGTCTTACTATGTACTCTATGGTGGCCTTTAAGTCATCTCCCAGTCTCCCAAGTTCTGAGATTACAGTCTTGTATCACCATGTGTAGCTTTGATTGGTGGTTCTTGATAGCAACTGTCGCTTGATGGATGTCCTGGCCATATTTGTTTTTCTGGCAGTACTAAGGTTTTGAATTCAGGATCTTGTGCCTACTAAGTGAGTACTGCACCATTTAAGCTATGACTCTAGACCTTTTTGCTTTATTTTTCAGATAAAATCTGATGATTTTATCCAGGATGGCCTTGAACTGTGATTCTCCTATGTATACCTCCTGCATTGATGGGATTGCAAGGCATGCTTGTTCTTTGATACAGTCTCACTACCTTCCCTGCCACCCACCCTAAGCTGGTTGCCAACCATGATCTTTCTATCTCTGCCTTTTAAGGTGTTGGGATTATAGATGTGAACCTCTGCACTGACATTTTATAATCCTCATCATTATGAAAATTTAGATGCAGAGACCTATGCAGAAAGAATAACAAATCATGGAAAACAGAAACAGGAAACTTCAGTTCTGAAAAGAGCTATGCTCCTAGTCTTCTCTATGAATAGAAGCTGCTCTTTTGCTTCTCCATCACAAGTGCTAAGGAAGAAAATGAATACCGTAAACTGGTTTGTCCCAAAGTTCACCTACAAAAAGTCTTCCAATCATTTGCAAAATGCTTGGCTTTTACACATTATTTTTAAAATAGCTACATAATTGAAAGTAGAATTGTATACTACTCTAAGAGTTCATGCTGAGTTTTGTGTGAACAGTTTAGTTGTTACAGAATGAGTATGAGAAAAGCAACCTGGAGATCAGGTTTCTAGCTTTAGTCCAGGTAATTTACTACCTAGCACTAAGAACTAAGTCCTGGAATGATCTCAGTATTCTTATCAGGATAAAGGGAAGATTATACAGATCAACAGTTCTTTACCTAAGTCCAAGGATTCCCAAAGGCCTATGAATGATTTCAGAGATTCCACAGGCTTGAATAGAAATCATTTCATATTCATTTTAGTTAATCCCTAATTAAAATGCTAATTTCATTCTGTTATGGATGTGAGTTACAAATAAATGTTAGTGGTATCTCTACCTTTATTTACCTATGCCTTTGTTCCCCTTGGAAATCATAGACATTTTCCTCTTCAAATATTTTTGTGGCATGGATATAGAGGTACAATTTTTCTCATTATATTCTGAATTTACACAGATATTATACTGGTTGCTAATCCATGGTATTTAATATATTAATTAATAAGCACATATATTGTTATGGTATGAGTATGTTATTAAAACATTTTAATAATTGCCTCTATAAAATTAGTTTTCTTTGTAATTCTCTGAATTTTATCTTATCGAGTAGAAAACATTATCCTCAGATAGGGTCGTGTCTTAGTGTGTCTTTATAGTAAAAAAAAGATGGGAACACAAAAGAATCCTTTTATTGAATAAACTACATCAGTCTCCTAATTTGTAAAGTTCAGTGACTATAGTTCTAAAATATTTACTCAAATATACCAATTGGAAATTATGTTGGAATAAAAATTAAGAATTGTACAACTAATAAAACCCATTTCTAAAATCTGAAAAAAAATAAAATAAAATATTACAGGTCTCAAACACTCCATAAACATTATCTGACTGTCTTAGAGTAAGTGAGTAACTTCCAAATGTATATTTTTAAAATAATTTCTTTAAACTGTTAACGTTTTAAATGTAGAATTTACTTTTTCATTAAAAATGTTATACATGACAGGGTTGGAAGCATGGCTCAGTGGCAGAGAGCTTGCCTAGCAAGTGTGAAGCCTTTAGTTCAAACACCTGTGCTGCTTAAAAAAAAAAAAAGTTACACATGATTATTAAATACTTGGAAAATACAGAAAAGCCAACCTTTCAATCTTCATAGGCATGCAAATGTTTTCCTTACAGAGTTATGATCATATTTAATAAGACTGTTTCATGTAGGTTTCCTGGGGAAATTCCCTAAAGCAGTCATAAAGAAATTGCTTGAATAAAGAAGCAGCATGTAATCCTTCTGCAACACTGTGGTGGTAGGGTCATCACTGTGACCAAGGTAAGGGGTCAGTTCTGATAGCTCTCCTCAGAACCAAGCAGCTAGGAACAGGTTGTTCTTCAGTTCACAGTTGTAATCTGCTAGTCATTTCACACTTTTTCCCTTCCTGAATTCTTTTGATTTCTCTCAGTGGGCCAAAATATCTTAAGTAATTATTTTCAATAATGGCAAATAAATAGTATGTTCTTTCTTTACATCTTTAAATGAAAAAACTTTTTTTTCCTCTCTTTTTGGCAGTACTCATCTAATGACATTACTATTTCCCAAGGAAAACCGAAGCAATCAGAAGAGCACTCGCATTCTCTCCTTACCACATCTACCCATCTTGCAGCATATGGTCTCCACATCTACAACACAGGAAGCATCCACGCTCTCATCCAATGCCAGTTCTTACTGTGCACCATTACAGATCTTCCACTCAAGGATGCTTCCCTGGCAATTATTCTGTTACTCTGCTGTACAGGTTTATTTTCCTCTCTTCTAAATTTCTCTTGACAGCATACACACACACTATCACTTCTCCGGTTAAAGCAAAGCAAAAAAGCTTCTCTTTACCTCACCTTCCAAGGCAGCTACTGCCCCATTTTTGGCATCTTTTTACAGTATCTTCTTCCAGGGTGTTCTATGACTTGAAGCACCAATTCCACTCCTCCTATTCCTTCCTACCCCTAGTCATTTTACATTGCACCACCACCTTTCCAATGGAAACTGCTCTTCTACTTCGTTGATGACTTCCTGATTGCTAAAACCAAAGATCAGTTCTCAGTCTTCATTTTCCTTTGCAAGAGACAGAGCAAATCCTTCTTCCTAATATACTTTCTTCATTTGATTTTCAGAATTCTCTATGCTCTGAGGTTTCCTCCAACTCCTTCTCTCCTTTGAAGTTTCCCCTTGTTTTGCCTGATCTATTAAGGTAATCATGCCTTGGGCCTCCGTTCCTGGTTGGCTTTTTTCCCCCTCTAACCATCCTTACTCTTTTGGTACTGTCAGTGACTTTCATAGTTTAAAAGCCATCTCTGTTAGTTTTTAACAGTAACTCTCAAAATGTATATGCAGTTCATACCACCCCATGAACTCTGGGCTCATATCTAGCTGTCTCTGCCATATCCACTTGCATGTCAAACTGACACTTTGAAGACTAAACTCCTGGTTTTCCCTCCAGCCCCAAATCTACTCATCTTCAGCATTCCTCATCTAGGGGACAGTAACTACATTATTCTAGTAGTTGCTTGTGCCAAAACCGTTAGCAACCCAAAACCAGTCCTCTGTGTTTTTGGTTCTATCTTCTAAATATATCCTCACCTAACCACTTTTCATCACCTCCACTACCAATAACTTGGGTCAAGGTCTATTACCTCCTATAAACTGCATGTTCCATAAAAGGAATGTAGTTCCTTAAAATTAATTCTCTTCCACAAAAGTCAAGTAATACATATTATATGCACAGAATTCTATCTTGAAAAGAGTGTATTATTACCTTTTTTCCTAGCTTGATTTGAGGTGGGACTGGATCTCAAGGTTTTGCTCTTCATAATGTCCTTTGAAGTTTTCTTTTCAAGAGTAGAAAATAACTTGAGTGGTGAACTGGGTTTGCCATAGCCTGAACTCCTAACTGATGCATATAGTCCACTCTGGGGTTTTCTTTTAAGCAAAGGAGGTGCACTTCTTGCCTTCTTATATGGTACCTGTTTACCAATCACAGCTCGTTCTGCTCCAGAATTGAGTTGAGATCTGAAAGTCTGTGCACAACAGAAACTGTTCAGTATCTAAATGAACTTCAACTATTGATGTTAAAGAATTTACGGAAGAAAAATGACAATGGTTTCCAAATAATAAAATTTGCAAATTAGTAAAGTTTTTTAGTTCATTAAAATTTAAACATTTTGAAGTACACCTTCAAAGTCAGCATTAAAAAGAACACAAATTGCTAGCAGAGTGGATCAAGCAGTACGGCACCTGCCTAGCAAGTGTGAAGCCCTGAGTTCAAACCCAGTACTGCCAAAAATAGACAAGAGAGAACAAAATTAGTAAGGCAAAATAAGCTTTCCAGAAAGCAAGATACAATGAACATAGAAGAGGGCAAAGAAGAACATCTTTTGAAATGAAATTTGAAATCTTTATTTTTTTTCATCTGGACTTAAGATGATTCAAAAATTGTATTAATACCTTGCCTTATCCTACAAAGAACTGAAATGATTTATTTAGTAAATACCTAATTCAAAATTATAAAATACAAATAGAATATTGAGACTACGAGAACTATAAGAAAAATAGGATTAAAAAGGAACGGCAGGGCTGGCGGAGTGGCTCAAGATATAAGAGTGAATAACTAGCAAGCATGGGGTCAAGTTCAAACCTCACGACCGCCACAAAAAAAAAAAAAAAAAAAAAACTGGCACCGATGGTGCATGCCTATAATCTAGCTACTCAGGAGGTAGAGATCAGGAGGATCATGATTCAAAGTCAGTCCAGGCAAATACTTCACAAGACCCTATGATGAAAAACTCATCAGAAAAAAGGCTGGTGGAGTGGCTCAAAGTAGGCCCCAAGTTCAAACCCCAGTGCTAAAAAAGAAAAACAAAGAAAAAGGAACACCAAAATGCATGAAGAATAAGTTTCTTCATGGTTGCTAATAATATTCTTTATTACAAAATGCCGACAGTGCAAACTACTGGAAAGACTAAGCAATGAGCACTACAGTGATGAATAAACTTTGTTTTCTTGAATTATTCAAATTCTGGACTATATGTGCTATAAGAAAAAAGAAAAAAAAAGGAAAAGAGGAGAAAAGAAGGTATAAAGAATGGCCTCTAAAAGAAAGCTAATGTTGAATTTGGGCCTGGAGGTGTGGTAATAAGTATCACCCGCGAATATCCAGGATGTATAGTGAAGGTCAGTATGTAATCAATTCCACTAATGAAGAGGTATGCACTTATTTACAGTACTTATATACTTTCCATCACTTCACTCTTCAATGTAGCAAATCAATTTAGATTATAAACACTTACTTCATTAATTTTGTCATCCTGAGGTGGTAATGAAGAATTAACAGATATTTTTTTCCTCAAAATATCAAGGCACATTTTATCAACATGTTCTTCCACAACTGTTGGACAGCTACTTTCCATACTCCCATGTGTTTTCTTTTGTAAAACTGCATTATCATTTTTTTCAAAAAATTGGTTCACATGTCTCAGGTCTTGAGACGCAGCATTTGCATTCATCTTAAGGGGTAAAGAGGTAATATATTCACTTTCTTTACTATCAGCCACTTTCTTAGAACTATAAAACAAAACAGGACACAAAGGATAAATTTTACACAGTATGTTTCTTCAATTATCAGTCATATACATACATATACATATTATACAAATGTATGTATACATATATTCATGTGTGTGTATATATATACACATGTGTATATATACACATACACATGTTACAAATTTGTATAACATATACATGTCATAAATGTTACATAATTGTTTTAATTTCAGATAATTTTAATGTGGTATAATAATAGATTATATAGTATAATCTAAAAGTGACTTTGAGACCTTTTAGAAAGGCCAAACCAAACAAAACCGAGGCTGCTTTTATATAATAAAAATAAAATATAAATTTCTTTTATATAGTTTATTCATAGTTTAAGTCAATATGCACTTGAAGCAAGAAAAAACACAAGCAAGGTTAAGTCAGGCTCAAAAGTCAAAGGTCACATTTTTTCCTCAAATGTGGAAGCTTGACCTGTAAGCTAAATGTATCTATAAACACATATACGATCATATATATGTGTGTGTATATTTACATATATATGTAAACAAATATGTAAACATATATGTGTATATATATATATATATAGTGAGAGAACATGATTACATTAGTGAGCATGTCTGAGGGGACTATAGGAGGTGGGAGAGGGAAAGAAAATGTTAGAGAATGAAAAAATATTGACACTTTCCATCTATGTATGAATATAATATAACATTATGCACTGTAAGCTGTTGAATATTAGGAGAGCATGGTGATAGAGAAAGAGTAAGTAATGGAAGAATTAATTTCATTAAAGCACAATATATACAGGCCTGAAGTGCCAAGGTGAACACCCTTGAATTATTAATATACACTTTAAAAAAATGAAGGACAGGAGGGTAAAACAGGTCTTTTCTGGGGGTGGATACCAGCAAGAGTGGGGTGGGCATAGGAAAGGTTGAATGAGAGTGCATGTGGTAGATGTACTTTGTATTCATATGTGAAAATAAAAGAATGAGACCTGTTGAAATTGTTCTAAGTAGGAGGGGAGGAGGGAGAAGGATGGAGAGGATAAATCTAAAATATATTGTAAGCACATATGTAAATATCACAATGTATCCCCCTGTACAACTATTATATGCTAATAAAAAATTTAAAAAGGAGAAAAACACTTATATATTTCTGGAAGAAACTAAAGAAGTGACAATTTATGTTAAGGAGGCATACAGTATAAATACCAAAAAGCACAAATGTAATCATAGTATGAGATTTTGAAAGTTTTGAAAGTAAAAAGAGAAAATTCACTAGGATTTTAAAATCATTTCTGTGGTTTAAACTACTTAAATGAAATAAAACAATTCAGACAATTAGATATTTAACATCTGGAAAATACATCTTAAATTTGATTAAATACCAGCAAACTATAGGTAATCCAAAAATATGAGAATTGTTATTCTTGAATTATTTAATCATGGTCTATTAAGTCATTTGATTTTATGATCTATAAAATAAAATTAAGAACACTTTAAGAGGCTACCATTTTCATATTAGGTACACTGGCTTCTCTGTAACTAATGGAAACTCCTAGAATAGCTGGAATCATCAGAAATATAACAGTTTTTTTCCTTCTTCACAAGCAGAATTTGGCTACATGTTAATCAAAACTGCTTCCCATTCTTGCCATTTTGCATCTAGATGGGGTCATTTACTAGTTCTTGCCTTTAGAATTTGAGTACTAGCATGACAAAAACTGAACACGTGTCACTGGCTTAGTGGCCAGGCTTTGGGCAGCAGGGAACTGATAACAAAGACTGGAAAGATGGCAACCTATGTTTTACACTGCAAAACATTTGATAAACCGTCTTCTACAAGAGCTTAGAAGGTAGACCATACACATGCTGAACCTGGAGTAGTAAGAGAAATAAACAACTGGAGAGAATAGAGTTATTAAGTGCTGGCTACTATTGGCTGCTTTCAACAAGACATTATAAAAATACCAGATGTCTAAGGATAGAACAGACTGGTCTGTACATAGAATTGAAAGGGAATAGAAAAGTCATGAAAGTCAGGGTTCTATGACTAGACCTAATCAATAAGACTCGACATGGAAAAATGCCATTAGAAAGATTTCATGAGCCTTCTTAGTTGAAAAGAGTGATTCAGTCCCTTGGCAAAGGTCATACCAAGGGTGTCTTCTTCATGCTTAAGATTATTGTTCCCCCAAATATCCAGATTACTGCAAATAAATTGAGAGAAAAAAACCTCCAGAGGGCCAAGGAATCAAAGACCAAAAGCAGATTTAAACCTCTGTCTAGCAAAGAACTTTAATTGTGGTTATTGGCACATGGAACTGACTAGAACCAAACAGATCAGAAGGCTACTGAACTTTCTGAAGGCTTACACTCTATTTAAAAGTAAAGCAAAGCAAAACAAATGAACCCCCCCAAAACCTAGAAGCCTTAAACTACTTGCAGGAAGGAAGTAGTCTGAGAAAGGATCATATCCCTAAAAGATGCTGTCATATCCTCCTCACAAACACTTTGGTTATTATCAAGCAAGACAAATAGATTCCCCAAGTAATGGAACCAGGGGTTATATAGCGTACAATATTTGTAAGACATTTCTTTTAAGGTGTAGAGTTAATAGCTTTATCAAGAGAAATCCTATCCCTAAGGTAGGAATCTTTACGGGATCTTTTCTGTGTTTTCAAAGTTGCAACACTGCTGTACTTTCCTTTCTCAAAGGCAGTATTTATTGTAGTTCATCACTATACATTGGGTGGGGCTATGGAGGTATGTAACTTGTCTTTTTTTGAGGATAAAGATGCCTGTCTTGCATGTTATGAGGATCATATGAGACACTGAATGTAACACTGTAAGTATTACATAAATGCAAAGTTGTCTAGAACAAGGTTACTGTGATTACTACTCTGTATTCAAGAATGACAGACACATGCAGTAAACTATATTGAAGCTGGAGGATTTTCATGAAGCCCATTTCTCTTATAACCACAGAATTTACCCTGTGAGACAATGAGCAGTTGGTGACTAAATTAAAACTGGTTTATAAAGGAGCAAAGCTATGATTCATTTTCCCACTCATCGTGAATCAACTATCCCTGTGCTATTTAAAACTGAAAAGATCATATATTTCAGTGAGAAGTTTAGGACAAATTGATGGTAGCAACTTTTTTTAGCAGCATTTGTTTTTTTCTTTTAGCATTAAAAGAATTTTGATGAATTGAAAACAAATATAAGGAGACAGTTAGTGACTCACACTTAGATACACATAGGCCAATATTAGCTATTAATCATTCACTAGGCATGATTACATAGAACAAAAGACTATAACATTTCTAATGACAAAACAGTAAGAAAACAAAAACTCAACAAAGCAACCTACATGATAATTCCAAAACACTCATACCTGACAGGGTGTAAATCAAAACCACTGACCCCAAAGGAATCTATTCTGATAGGTTTCATCAATTCCTCTACTGTGGGCAGATCTAAGAGAAAAAAGTTAAAGTAGAAACCAAAAATGTTATCTACATGGCTTAATTTACACATTTAACATCACCAAATGACATTTTCTCTAATAGTTAACAAAACATCATGTGCAATAAATGAAGCCTCCCAGGATGAACTTGTTTGTAACAGGAAAGTATCCTGTGATATTTACCATGAAATCAAGCATATCAAATACATTTCTCAAATATCAATAATAAATATATACTTACACCTACAACATACACATATTTGCTAAGTACGTAGTTAGTTGATCTCAAAGTCTATTCTCTGCATACTGAAAGAGTGAAAAAAGGTCAACATTTGCTGATTTGGTCAAGTTTTATTAGAAAAAAGAACTGAAATTTTATTCTGGGTTCAGCTCTGACTTTACATTTGAATCAGTGATTCCCAGACTTCATTTGAAAAAACCCTAATTAAGTTTGAGACTAAAAATGAGCTCCACTGTAAACTGAATTCAAAATACACTCTACTAGAAACTGTTTAAGAATGTCTCAAACTAGTTTAAAACTTTGATGTATCTGTCAGCTTTTTACCAGATTCAGGAGTAGAGATATTTTTTGAAGACTCTTCATTTTCTTGAGGATGATCTTTCACTGAGCTTCTGATATCTTCCATGGTCTTACTCTCAATTCTTTGTTCATCTGTATCTCCCAAGGAATGGGCTACATGACAATAAGCCTGATGTAGGGCTTCAATGTCACTAGTACTTTGTCGGGAAGAAATACCTGCTGAAATAAATGCCATTACATAGTAAACAGGAGAAATAAAACACTAACATCGTTCCTTAATTTTAGGAACAGTGAACAAGGCTGTAGGATAGTAACATTATAAAAGCAGAGTCAAATAGAAAGCTCTATAATTCATGGCTGGATTATAGATCTCATAGCAGGCTTGGTAACTAATACTTTTTAGCAAATTGCGAAGCGTTGTGACATGGCAACTATCAAGTCTGACCTCACTGGTTATTGCTCTCTCACCCTATTATCCTTAACCAATCTTGACATTGGATAAAACTATTCGTAAATTTCCCACACTAACACATTATTTTGAAGGAGTCTATCGTTCCCTCAGCACTATCACTCTCTTGTTCTCTGTTATCCTGTACCATTTTGTAGTCTGTAGTTTTTTAAATTACAATTCACTCCACTAACTTTGCAATACACTATGTGTTTCAACATCCTGTCAAAGCTCCTATAATTCAAAATAATTTTCTCAGTTCTTTTCAACCTATGAGATATTTTACATGGTCATTTTTCTGGTAACTGTTTCTTCTACATCTTTTCTTCTCCTTGTTACACCTATCACACCAATGGCTATTTCTCCATTTCTTATGGTCAATGGCTCATTCTGGTGCCTTATCTCTAGCCCTCTTTTTTAACCTTCCCACTTTATACTCAAATGTTCATTACTTCCAAATCTGTCTTTTGTCCTTTTTTCTTTTCTGAGTATGGAACTTTCTAACAAATATTTAGATTGTCCTATAAATAAATCACATCTAATATTCTTCAACAAAACTTGTGCTACTACCAGTATTTCCTAGTTTAGCTAATGGCATTACTATTTACTTGGTCACCAAGTAGAAATGTTGATATCATTATTTATTCTTCCTTCTCTATTAACTGTCTCCTTTTACCAGCTGACAAATTTCAGAAAAAGTGATTCAAAGAAACTAATGACAGTAATGATCTCAGGTATTTGAGTACCTACTCAGTCATTTAAAAAATTTTCACTCCTTACAGAATTTTCAAAATTAAAGAATGAGTCATACAAGAATGGAAAAAAAAGACAAACAGGGGGACCGGTCTCCTTTCCCCTTGATATCCATGGTTAATTAATGCTTAAGAACAAAACAGTATATATAGCTTCATCTTCTATACACACTGTAAATTGTACAAAAACCAACTCTTAAGGGACTATTTTTAACTATAAAGGTAAGAGATAGTCGAGTGCCACATGTAAGTGTAAGAGTGCCATACAATGTGATTTCTTTTTAGCCAGTGTTTCATGTTACCAGGGCTATTTGGAACACAAGCAATAAATAACAAATATGCTTACAAAAATTAAGAACAAAAAAGTAGAGGATACTGGTAGAGTACAATTAACAATACTTAAGGGACAGGGATTCTCCAAGAACACCTGAAGAAAAATGTCTTGTCTGTTAAGGTGAGCCTAATTTTTTTCTCCAAACTACCAGCCAGACTCAGGGTAGCATGACCAAAGGAAAGAGATAATTTCTATGAAAAGAGGCACAAGGTGTTTTCTTTCCTCCATAAAAATAAAAGGACATTTAAGTGTCTGCTGAGTATACATAAAAGAAATAGTAAACAGTCTAGCAACAATGAAGGCTCATATCTCATTCAATAGGCACAAGATTATCAGAAAGTAGCTCCCACGTTTTAAAGCAACAAAAGCAGAAAAATAACCTAAAGGTTAGGAATTAGAGATGGGGGATAAAAAAGGTATTAGAACCTTTTCAGAAAAGATAGTAGAGAAACATCCTTTTGTCCTAACTGGAGTCATTAACTCAAGTTATATTAAAAATAATTCCATGATTATGTAAATTAACTATTTTCATGCATTCTATCATAAGGGCTTACTTATCTGTCTTTACATTAAAAATGAAAGGATTCTGTGCAGTTACTCTATTACTGTACATCCAAAGTTCCCTATATTTTTCAATTTTAGAACTCTGAGAAGTGTCAAATACTATTTTGCAGAGGACAGGGCAAAGTTTCATGAAGCAAGTGTCATCCTGTGCCTACTCCCACATATAGTCTTGGCATAAAATGGTACCTGCCTAGAAGAGAAAAGAAAATAAAAGGCTAGCTCTATTTAGCCTTTCTAGCCTCAATGTTAGGAAAACCTCATTTTTATATTTACTAGCCTCTTTAATACAGCATAACACAAAGAATTTCACAAATGATATTATTAAGAAAAGACAATCATTGACGACACTTTATCTATACAGCATAATTATTACTTAGGAAAACCATGGTAAAAACAAAACCAAACAACAACAAAAACAAAAAAATACCATTGAATTTTCAGTTCTTATACCATGTCCAAATACTCTTTTGAAGACTTCCAAATGTGCTCTAGGGTAAATTCAATACCCCACAATCAGAAAGTGTTTATACTATATGTTGTCAGGTTCTTTCTTATAGCTTCAACTATTAATGGAAGGTTATAAATAATGCTAATAACCATACAATTGCTAGAAAAAGAAGAAAAAAAAATTGCTGCTTAATGCTTGCTGAATCTTAACACTGTACTACTATGCACTATCATGATCAGTTGACATTAAAAGGCCTCATTTGAATGAGGAGGAAAGGGTTAGAGGCATTAATTGTTCCATGTCACATAGCAAAGTTGGAAATATGAATCCAACTCCATATGACAATAATTCATACTCTACCACCTTCTAATTACTGACCAGATTATTTAATATTTAAGAACAAGACCCAAAACTATAGCTTTTACACATCGTGGATCATCTTAGAATTTTTACTTTGAGCAATATACTTTTGATTTGATTTCTGAGTTTTTCTTATAACCTACACCAGTGATTTTCCTACTGTATCTCATAAAATTATAATTCTTCATAGACTCTAAAGATATCTAACTGAAATTCCACTTCAAACCATGTTCTATAACTTAAAATTTGTAATAAAATCCAACCTGCACACTCAAATGTGCCACATCCACAATTGTAGCATTTTGAAGACATTATGTAGTGCAATATTTTTTATTACTTTTTGCCTTCTCTTTTACTTGTTTTGATGCACAACTTAACATTTCTCTGGCCATCCTGCACACATATTACCTTCCTATAGTACATTGCTGCTTAGAAAAGCTGCAGCTCTGTTAGTCTTTTGAAAGAATTCATGTCTGCTTACCAAAAACTATTCAAGTGGGCAGACTATCATAGCATATGTGACATGGTTATTTAAATAAGTAAGGAACATGTGCTCTGCACATGTTCATTATGGTAGAACAACCAGTTGGGCAACTAGTGAGTAACATGTCTTGATGGCAAAATTCTGTGTCACCAGATAATTTTTGTTTGTTTTGAAACAGGGTGTCACTCTGTATCCCAGGATGGCCTCAAACTTGCTATCCTCATGCCTCAGCCTCCCCAGTGCTGAGATTAGAGGTGTGTGCCACTGCACCCACCTTAGATTGTTTTTTTTTTTACTTTAATATTTATATTTGAAGATAAAAGTGTATGAAACAAGTTTATATAGTGATGACTTCTGGAAGGACAGTGACAAGAAATAAAGGATTTGACAAGATGTTTGGGACTTTTGCTTTTTGATTTGGTTGCTGTGTTCAGTATTTAAAGATGTATCAAGCTATACCACTGTGACACATGAGGTTTTCTGTAGATATACTACAAAAGAGAGTAAGAATAAAAAGTAAAATAAAAATAAAATGCAAGCTGATGCTTAAAGTTGGTTAGTGATTTCCTTTGCTCTTTTATCTGCCTGGATCAGTTTAGCTGACTAGTAAGTATCCTGAGACTATAAAGCAAGTTGATTAAAAGTTTCCATTTGTAAACAATAATGTGACAAATTTAGGGTAATTTATACTATACAACATAACAAAATATACTGTCTGACACAATGTCATTTTTACCTGTATAGAGACTTCTAGGTAAGATTACAATTGGAGATAAGTGCTCCATTGCATTAAGAAGTTTAAAAGGCACTGTCTCAAAGACCTTTACAAGCTTAAAGAAAGCCCAGTTGTCTTGGACAGTTCAGAATTTGGGAGTGTAACCTAGCTTCTTCCTAAAAATGGGGAAACTATGAAAAAGTACAACTAAGACCCAGTCCCATTTCTCCTACATATGGCAAATTAAACCAAATATTCTGATGGATCACAGCAAATTAGTTAATATTCCTCTATAGTGCTACATTTTGTATTAACAGCATTCATTTGTAAGTATTTAAAATCACACTTGAGTTGGCCTATTAGTATTGTCACTATTAGTAATGTCTTATTAGATTGTTAGATATGATGGAAAAATATGAGCTTTAAGGTTTTCATTGTCAATGGGGTTATTTTATGTGTTTTCCTAGAAATGAAGTCAATTAGTTATAAAGTATTCCATACTTAGAGAATAGCTAATTTCTAAAATACTTTTACCTGTTCCTGTCATTTCTTTATCACTCATTTCTGGGAGGGCCTTAGGTTTAGGTGTTGCTTCATCTTGTCCATTAAGGTTCACCTCTTCAACAGAGTCAAATGAGTCAAGCAGCACAACTGGAAGAAGATAAAAGAAAAACTATAGGGAATGCAGAAAAACTTGTGTGGTTTTTTTGTCCTAAAAAAATTAATCATAAGGAATGCCTAAAAATAAATGTTTAGATGTAAGTGGTATACAATCTTATATGTATACACATATATGTATACATACACACATATACTAGCATAATTTTCTTCCTACATATGAAAGCATAGACATATACAACAAAAACATTAATAAACAATAATACACAACAAATGTGCTCTAATGCAGATTTACATGTGGAGGGCAAAGATCTTGAGGAAAATAACAAAATGGAAACATTCTCAAATATAACAGATGGATTCATGATAGACATAAAAGACATACTACTGAGAAAAGCTACAAATGTTAATTCCTTAGAATTAACATTTAAAAATATTTAAAAACAAAGAGTGATTTATTCAGAATTATTTAGATGAAACTTTGAGCAGACTAATTGTATGTCCATAAAAATCTATAAATAAACATAATATTTACCATTAGCCAGCATGCCAGTTTTCTCTTCTTCCTAAATTAAAGGAAATTATTATATGTTTTAAAACCAAAATTACATAAAATGAGCACAAAATGAGCAATTACAAACTTGAAAACCAGTGCTTTACTCCACTATGAGGAGATCAGGAACTGATCAGGAACTTGTTTCCTAGGTTTCATCAGTAACTCCTCAAGCCCAGAGAGTCTATAGCTCTCAAAACACTTCTGAACCTTGGCAATTACCAAAATTATTTTAGGCCTTAAAAATTCTTGCCTAAAATAGCTAGGTGCCACCTCCTCATCTATTTTGCTTAAAAATTCTGTTTTTTTTTTTTTTTAAACATCAATGTAAAAGGGCTACTTCACATAAGAGTCTGCAATTACAATACTGTCAAACAATTTTCCCTTTATTGTTCAAAATTAATGACCAAATATCTGTTTGGTCTACCTTTTGAAAGATGTAACTTTTAGAAAGGCAGGCAACCAAATGGCAAGACAGATGAAGTTCTTCAACATTATAGGTTCCCTCAGAGTAATTTTTATAATTAGTATCACCTTTATTCCCCGCTTGCCTAGGCAGCAGGCAGGGTCCTCCCATAGTAACAGAGCTTTAATTTCTTCTTCTTTTGACTCTTACTCATGCGGCTTTCTACGAGGCTACCATATTTAGGTTGACATATATTTATGCATGGTATACTTTCTTAATATACCACATTATCATGCCTTCTTTTGACCTATTAATGTTTTCATACAATACTGTTAACTGCCATATTCCAACTACGAATCCCATTAAATTTCTAAGGATACTCATCAGGTCACATGAACTTTTGTATTATTTCTAAAATCATCTTCTCTCCCAACCCACCAAACTGAGTGACATATATATTTTTTTTTCAAGGAAAAGTACCAAATAAAATTTAAAAATTAGACAATTTATGTATACCCTCAAAATAAGACTATTTAAGTATACCCCACCAACAAATACATATACTGACATATATACATATGAAAAGCATCATGTAAATTAAAAAGTAAGAATACTTATATATACCCTGAAGTGTTTCTTCTATTTAGTCATTAGTTTCACTCAAGTTCAAAACATCTAATCCTAGTGTACTGTTCCAAAAAGACTGTATTCAGGTGAAGACAAAAATAACAAACAGGAATTATTCTACTAGTTACTACTACCTATTTTCAACGATAAGGCTATTCTGCAGGCAATATGTAGCAAAAGCCTGGAACGAGTCTTAGTAAGATCTGGGAATAGAGAGAATTAGAATATATCACCACTGAATGTGAATGGAATAATGTAAGCCTCATCTTAACTGACTATGTTTCAGATACTAATGTTATCTAGCGTAAGTACTGAGGAGGGGCATTTATACAGTTCACAAAGATATGTCCTATCACAGAGGGTAACAAAATACCAGCTTAAAAATTAGTTTTAAAATTTCAATTGTTTTCAAATTCTAAAGCTTAACTTGAGGAAATTATCTGACAAAAGCTATCTCTCATAAAATCATCAATTGTCATGACTTTTTTTTTAAAATTTATGTTAAACAGACATCCTAAGTTAAGAAAATGTTAAACCAAATGTGAAGAAACTCATACAACAATGGGCAACACTATGAACTTCTTATTCTGATATCTTCACAAGGCAAATAGCCAAACTGATGAAAGAAGTCACAAACCACAGAATACAAAACTGATATATACCTGCTTGGGTTCATTTATCTTTTCTAATTTGGGATTTTCTTCACAATGAGTCTCTTCATCTTTAGTAAGCAAAGGTGCATCAATATCCTCTGCATCTTCAAAATCATCACTGTAATTTTCTGAGGGAAATAATTTAAAAAAGTGTAAGGATCACACTGCCAAAAAAAGTCAAATTCCAGGAAAAGACTGGTGATATCCAAAAGGAGTAAGTGTGTATAAGAATAATTTATTGAGATATTAATAAAAAGGTACATTAAGAGATTGCATTTTCTGTAAAGATTTACTGAATTCAATTTTTAAGACCATCAGAGATTTATTTCATTTTTATACTTTCAAAGAGTTCTAAGAGCCTTATATTTTTGTCTTTTATATTAGCCAACTAAAAATTTCTAGAGCTGTCCAACAATTTTTACATTTTCTTTAAAACTTTAGGACTTGTTTTTTGCCAAGACATAAACCTTCTATTTCTTACTTATAAAAGGCAGCACTTTGAGAACTCCTGACACTTTAAAAAAAAAAAAAAAAGGTTGGATTTTGCTTATTTCAAGTTGCTTTTTTTGGTCTTCGCAGGTATCGTTGGTGTAAGCATTAAACAGTACTTCTGAAAGATCAATCTCTGATCCATTCCTTAGGAAAACATTGAACCTACATGACTTTTGCTGTTTCCTGACTCCAAGTACTTCTGGGTTAAAGCCTCTAAGTTATATTGGAATGACTTTGGAGCAGAAGGAAAAGATATCTACCAGTTAACTGATGCCATCAGTCTACTTATGAAGGTGGTGCAGGGGTTATTTGAGCTGTATCTGCTCAATTTTCAAGTTGCTTTTGGCTCTTAAAAGCACTGACTGAAATCTGTGAGCTGAAGGAAGGTGAACAGATTTTTCAGAGTGGTTCTGATCACTTTTGAAACAAGTATCTTATTTGTATTTGAAAAGATTACGTTACAGTGAAAAAAACAGGATGAGCTGATGGGAAAAAGACTACATGAATACTAATGTGCCTGCTTCTGGAATCGTCTTTTCTCTTACAATGGAGGGGACAACTTAAGAAGTTTGAGAATGAGTTTGAAAGGGCTTAGCAGTTACATAGGGATATGCTCCCAGTGAAATCGGGCTACAGAAACACCTCCATTTCTGCTATAAAAATATGAATTTGGAACAGCATAGGTGCTGGAATTTGTGCAGACAAGCTAGATGAGTTGGTTAACTACATCACAGAAACATTTGTTCCTCTTCTGCATGAGAAAGAACACTGGGATTTTCTAAGTATCAGTGGATATAATCAAATTTGCAAAACAGTAAAGAGTAATTACATTGTATTAGATGTACTTCTAGGTAGTAGGCCCAATATAAAATGATTAAAAATTTACTATTCTAGGTGGAGGCTACCGAAATTTAAGTAATTAAATTACTGAAGTTAGATTAGAGTTACTTAACACAAGATGAATAAGAAGACAGGAGCTATGGGAATGTATGACACTGAACTCAAAGAAGTTCTTAGGACTTGGGAATCAGAGGAAGGGGTTGCAGTGTGTGTGACAACAAAGAAGGGTAACAAACAGTTCAGGGAGAGTAGCACAGTGCTTTGCTGCTTTACCTGAAGCCAGAAGGCCTAGATTCAATTCCTTGTTCTACTATTTTCAGCTACAGAATTGATTTCTTGGCCTCATTTTTTCCATCTGTTATGTGGGGATAAAAATAGTACTTATCTTGAGGGATTGCTGAGAAGATTAGAAGTTAAAATGTTGAGAATAGCAGTTTTTTTTTGCTGTGGTGCTAGGGATTGAACCCAGTCTCACTCTACCATTGAGCTATAACCTTGAGCCCTGAAAATACTATTTCTAATTGCCAAATTGCTAATCTCATGTGCATTATTCCAAACTATATTCTAGTATTTTCATTGAGTAACTGAATAACTTACAGGCAAGTATTAACTTATAACCTATGAATGACAAAACCTCCTCCCCAGGAATCTGTCATAAATAAAGTAGGTCTGAAATAAGAAAGAAATGTTATTGAGAAAAAGAGAGAGAGAATGAGACACAGGAAATAATGGTAAGGAAAAAATATGTCAAGAGATTTCTGAAACAAACATCAAAGCCAATTCAGTTACATAAAAATGAAAAAGCAAAATGAAATGGAAGTGATTTTTATGGAAAATTATCATCGTTAATACTCAGCATCTTCCATATTATTTGGGAAAAAAGCTCTAGAAATCTGCATTGTTATCCCTTTCACTTTTTTTTTTCACTTATTACTAAATGCTAAGCTGCTAATGTGTACATTTAGCCAAGAACAGCTATGAATCTGTAGGTTGGACAATTCTGAGTTCACACAGGACAAGGGAGACATTCAAGCTCAAACCTGCTTGACTAGAAGGTCCTCACTGATCACTACGGGCCATTGGTACAAACCTTGGAAGGCCATGCCTTAGTAATAGGGTTAAACAATACCTATAGTGGCTACTTCCCCTAATGAAAATAAGAAAAGCCTTGAAAGGATCAAGTGGCAGGAACAACTAGATACCAGAAAAAAGCTCAACATTTTCAAAAGGAGAAACAAATCCTGACACTCAATGACATAAAATCCACAATATCCAGTATCTAATAAAATATCCAATATCCAAAAGAAAAAATACAATGAGAAAAAGCAGAAAGATACCCAGAACTGAAATGTTGTCATCTGTAAAATATGCTTTGTATTAAGTACTTGAAAAAAATGAACATAATGAGGAAACAAAACAGATTTTAAAAAAAATACAAAGGAACTTTTTAAAGAAAAAAAATAATGGGTGGAATTAGCAGCAGATTAAAGAAAAGATCAGTGAATGTGAAGGCATAGCAATATAAACTGAAGCAAAGAAAGGAAAAAAAGTCCATAAAAGAATCTTTGGTGACATACAGGGCAAAACTTGGTGTTTTACGAGATACCTGTAATTAAGAACAGGACCAGGGAACAAAAAGCAGAAATAGTATTTGAAGAATTAATGGCCAAACAATTTTTCATTTTGATGCAAACTATAAATTCACAGATCAATGATGGCCAATCAACTTCAAACAGGATAAATATAAGAAAGGTATACTAAGATACATCTTAATCATACTGCCAAAGTATAAGGATAAAGCCAAAACCTTGAAAATAGGGAAAAAAGACATAACAGTCCCTCTGTTCTATTAGGTTCTATTCAACCAACAGTGGATTAAAAATGTTTTGAAAAAAAAAATTGTGTCTGGATTGAACATGTATGGACTTTTGTTCCTTGTCATTGTTCCATAAACAATACAGTATAACAACTATTTACATAGCATTTATACTGTATTGGTACTATAAGTAAAGAAGAGGTGACTGAGAGTACATGGGAAGATGTGCATAGGAATAAGCAAATACCGTACCATTTTACGTAAGGAACTTAAGCATTTACAAACTTTGGTATCTGTGGCAAATTCTGAAACAAATCTCCCCCAGATACCAAGGGATGACAATAATGACTTTTCATGAGAAATATGATAAAAAGTCAATAGAACAGAATCAAAGTGCTCAAAGAAAAAAATAAACTACCTAAAAATTCTATACTCAGCAAAAGTATCTTCAAAATTGAAGGCAAACAAATGAAAGCCGTCCAGCGGGGTGTCGGTGGCTCATGCCAGTAATCCTAGAGGCAAAGATCAGGAGGATGTTGGTTTGAAGCCAGCCCAGGCAAATAGTTTGCGAGATTGTATCTCGAAAAAACCCATCACTAAAAAGGGCTGATGGAGTGGCTCAAGGTGTAGGCCCTGAGTTTAAACCCCAATACCACACACACACACACACACACACACACACACACACAAACTAAATAAATAAAAATTTAAAAAATCACATCTATGCAAAGAAATACAAAGCATTGGGAATGTTAAGCACATGAATAAATACAAATATTTATGTAATAAACATTTTGTTTTTAAAATATTTTAAGGTGACAATAGATTATTTTAACAACAATATTATCAACGTGTTGTGGAGTTTTAAGATGTAGTAAAAAAGTTTATGACAAAAAAAGCAAAATGGCGAGGTGGGTTTACTACTGTTAAAGTGAATATAAAGTGACGTATTTTTTCAAAATAGACTCAAATAAAGGTAAAGATATATTCGCTAGTCATAGGGCAACTAAAAAAATACAACAAAAAAGTATAACTAAAAAGCCAAAAAGAGAAAGAAGATGGAATGCTATAAACAATCCAATAGCATGTGGGACAAAAGCAACAAAAAAGATGGAAGGATAGAAAACAATGGCAAAGCTATCAATAAAAAATCCACCTGTATGTCCTCTAATAAGAAAACCACTTTAAATATAAAAATAAAGACACTTTAAGTCAAAAGATGGAAAAAAGAATGACCTCCTCACCCACCATGCTTTGGAGGTCTTTGTCCTGTCTTCAGAGATTCTCACAATGCTGACACAAAGCTCATTCTCCTGTCTTACTGATTGGTGAACTGCCACTCTCAACAAATGAGGCAGCAATTCACTTTCAGTATCTTAGTAGCTCAGAGTATAACACAGCAACCCCACTTTACTTGTTCAAAGCTCTTGCTAAGACAATTATTTTCCTTCTCATTATTTTTCTCTCATCAATGTCTTTATTAAAAGCTATATGATCTTGGGCAGGAATGGTAGCACACACCTGCGACCCCAGCTACGTGGGAAGTGGCGACTGGGATGACACTGTTTTGAGGCCAGCATGGGCAAAAGTTAGAGACCTCATTTCAACAAATAAACTGAGCATGGACTATGGTCCCAGCCCTAGCTATATATAAGACATTGAAAATAGAACGAATGCAGTCTAGATCTGTCCCTGGTAAAAATGCCAGACCCTATTTTAAAATATCAAAGCAAAAGGGCTGAAGGCATCACTCAAGTGGCAGATATGCCTAGCTCTGAGTTCAAAACTCCAGTATCACAAAAAAGGCTATACTGTCTTTTCAGATATTATGAATTTTACAACCAATGAAATTACCTGGCAGTAATTCATGTTTTGATTCACTCTCTAGTTCATCTTCAGTGAGTTCTATATCAGCATGATCACTGGAAAAATAAGATGTCGTTTAACATGTTAATATATCTTCATATAATCCTTTGCCTAATTATTAAAATAAAATCTAAAATTGTATGTCTTCTCAAGTACTCTTATGCTGTAAGAAAAATGTTTTAAAAATAAAAATCATTGAAGTCTGAGACTAATTGTACCTATACAAATCATCAAAGAAACGTCACTTTTCTTAAAACTTCTACACAAATATACACAATTTTATTATATAAAAGGATGTGCATTCACATTATCTTACCCAGATATCCCCTTTTCACTATGGGTTAGGAATTGACCACAAGCTAGTGAACCAGTGAAGTATGAAATGCAAAGATCAGCACTCACATGCTAATAAGCAATGCAACTCTTGAGATGGAAACTGAAAACTCAGTAAGAGGACAAGGAAGCTTGAGTGTGTTTTAATTATTATGGAAATATTAGTTCACACACCACTTTCTTTCAAACCAAGGAAATCAGTTATACCTTTTTCAGTCCATTAGCCCCGTTTTTAGTGAGATTATGAGCACATCTGAGAAACCATAAGACATGATAACAATAGCAGCAAACAACTAATATTGTATAAATAATGTATGCTGTGCTTTGACCAGCCTATTCTACAAGTTAAGAATATTGCTAAGAAATAAAAGTTAAAGAATATTGCAAAGGGGAAAAAATTGTGACCAACAAATCTATGCACGCTTAATCTGTACTGTCAATGTTGGGACAGCCAGTTGCTACGGGCCCTGAGTACTCTGCATGTTCCTTCTGGATATCCCAGTAAGGCAAGGTCCTGACCATCCTTTACAAAGCTATTTTTCAGGGCTGTGCTTGTAGCAAGCAGTCTTGAGATGGGAGGTAATGTTTCTACCCAAAGATCAGGATTACTGGTACTTATTATATAAACAACAGGTTTCCCTAGCTCAGTATTCCTCTCCAGTAATGCAATCTACTGCATGTGCAGACATGGATCCTTTGTCTCACACCATAACTCGTGGGACATGGGGAACCAGTATGAATACACATGACAGAGTATTGCTTTTGTTGTGAGAAATAAGGCCCTTTGCTTATGACTGAGGAATTTGGTGTTTCTTGCCAACATCCACAAAATTGAAAGGCTAAATTCTTCACTTGCAGGTAGTACACAGGTCTCAGACTGCACAGTTCATGCTAGCAAATGTACTGATTTGTCCAGTCTACAAGAGACTAATCAACTTGAGACTAAGCACTCTAATAATCCTAGGTTATGATTCTCCTAATTATACTTTTGTGTTCTTAAAATCCTAAATCGTAATTTGATAATTTGATTTCCTTTTATAACAAAAATAATTACACAGAAAACTAAACTGAGGAAATACAAGATCTCAGGTCTCACAAAGGTCATGAGAATGCAATGGTTTACTGTACTTAAGAGAGTATCAGCTCATTCAGTTTGTAGTATTCCTAGGGCAAATTAGGTTCTCTGATAACCAATAGATCCAACCACACATAGAGTTAAAACTAGACCAAACTTGTGTTGGCTCCCTGGTTTCTGTATCCTCTGTTCCTTTTTTCTTAGTAACTGGGACTCCATTTGAGTTTATTGGGGAAAATCATTTCATCAATTTCTTTCCTAATAAGGACTTGACAAATATACCATTAGTTTCAACAGTTTCTTGGGTATGAAATTTCAGGTGTCTGGAAGCAGAGTAGGCTTTCAACTTCAAATCAACTATTCTGTCCATATATAAGAAAAATCCTTGCAATAATAATAAGCAGAGACTAGAGTTCAAAACTGAGATTTAATTATATCTGTTATGTTTGAGTTTATACCTAAAGATACTTTAATCTAAAAATTTGTATAAAAGTCTGTATAAAAAAATCTACATTATAAAACTACAGAATAACACAAAAATCAGTTAGAAGTTTATTTGTATTCACTTTACCTATGTAATGCTTTAAATTGTGTGGAGTCCTTAGAATCCAGTTCCTTATTTAGTCTTGAATAATCAATGGAAGATGTTAAGCCTTTCTCCAGCCTGGTAAAAAACTGCTCTTTCTCCTCTTGTTCTTCTAATGTGTCCAATCCCATTCCAAGAATACTATGATTGAGCTCAGAAACTACTAGCTCTAAATAGAAGGCACGAATATATTAATACACAGAATTTTGATGAAATTTAGATTATACATTTATTGATACTACATAGTAAATTAAGCAAGTTTACAAATATGTAATAGATTCATAATCAAAATCAATTTGTAAGGTTTAAGGCTTCTCTAGAGTTGAAATTCTAGACTTCTAGGAAGATATTAAATCTGTGTATGTGCTTCAGTAAAAGAGGCTCTCAGACAGCTATGATTTAATTTTTATAAAAATTCTGAATGTAGTAATAATTTAATTCACAGCCCTCTCATTTCTTACCATTTGTTTCTAAGCTGTCAACACTTAAAATAGAGGTTCCACTGCTCTTAAGAAACTGAATTTTTTCAGCAGATTCTTCTTCTGTTTCTATAACAGGCTGAGAAGTCTTCTTTGTTTTCAAATAGCTTACATTTGTTCCAAGCAGTCCTAGGAATACAATTGTTGGCTATTTATGTTCAGAGAACTGTTTTGATCACTATGCCAACACAATAATACTGTTATATTAATTTTATGCATAGCATCTCTAAAATAAACCCACTCTATTAAATAAAAATTCATCAGACCCAGAACTCATAAAAGAAAACTGTAATTTTATTTGATTTCCGTGTATCTTATTAAACAAAACATTTAAAAATTTGCATAAGACTTCTAAAATATATTTTGAAGCATAACTAGTCAATATACTATGCCACATCACTTTTCTTCTGCCTTATTTCCCTGTTCTTTATTTAGAGTTTTTGTTGCTTGACTCCTAACATTTTGCAAATAGATTGTACATAACATGAAACAGCATTCAAAACACAATGGGGGAATAACAGGTACAAGGGCAATTACAGGGGTCAGAGAAAACCCTCTGTGAGTATAAATATCACTTCCAGAAAATAGATGGACATATTAAGAGATCTTTAAAGTCATCATTTCCAAAACATTGGAAATAGTGACTCACCGGAGGAGTCTTACACCAGTATATTAGTACATTGTTGGGGGAGAGGAGGCTATCAAAATTTCTCACAGCATTTTGGAATGTGAAACTTTCTCCAAAATTAATATATATTAAACATATTAAAAGTCTTTTATGACTGATTAGATATTAGATGATATTAAGGAAATCTTATTGTAGCTTTTGGATAATATTATGGTTATATTTTAAAAGACAACACCACCATAAACTATTAAAAAGGAGGGGGGAAGAGAGAGAGTGGTCAGGAAAGAGTAAGTAGATGAAGTGAATTTGATCAAAATATATTACATGTATATTGCAAGTATCACAATGAAACTCCATTATATGATTATTTTAGACTAATAAAAATTATTTTAAAAAGAGATACTTTGAAATATCTGTGGATAGAGTGATATGGTGCTGGAGATTTTTTTTCAGTGTAATATGGTGGAAGGGAAATAGAGAAAGAGAGGGGATTATGGGAGAAATATGACTGGCCATGAGTTAATGATTACTGTTATCAAGACAATGGGTACATGAGTGTACATTCTACTTCTAAGTGTTTGAAATTTTTTATAGTAAGAAGTTTAAAAAAATTTCATGACTCCTAGGCAAGAAAGTATAAATTTATGTTTATGCAGAAAAAGTTTAGAACATTATTCACTCAAATTTTTCTACAAATTAAGTGCCTAGAACAGTGCTAATGCTGGCCATACAATAAAGACCCTTGCCACCATGAAAATTACTCTAACAGGAGGAGCAGATAATCAACAGCAAATAACTTATGGTTGCCTTCTACATCTGATCATTGTACTAAATGCTTAGGATTTATAAGTCAATAAAGTTGTTAAAAAACTCCTGCCTCCACTATTCACAATGGCCAAGTTATGGAAACAGACAAGATGCCCCACTACTGATGAATGGATTAAGAACATGTGGCATTTATACACAGTGGAATTTTACTCAGCCATGAAGAAGAATGAAATCTTATCATTTGCAAGTAAATGGATGGAACTGGAGAACAGCATCTTAAGTAAAGTTAGTCAGGCTCAGAAGACCAAAAATCGTATGTCCTTCCTCATACGCGGACTTTAGATCTAGGGCAAATGCAGCAATGTTGATGGACTTGGGTCACATGCTAAGGGGAGAGCATATATGGGAGGAATGGGGATAGACAGGAAACCCAAAACATGAAAGTGTTTGATTGTCCACTGCAGAGAAGCTAATACAGTAACCTTAAAATGACAGAGGTCAATATGGGAAGGTGACCAGGAAGCAGGGAAGAGATCAGGTAGAGATGAATCAATTTGGGGTATAATACACTTGTGCATGGAAGCAATGTTAGGAATCTCTCTGTATAGGTATCCTTATTTCAACTAGCAAAAACGCTATGTCTTTCTTATTATTGCTTATGTCTACTCTTCAATAAAATTGGAGAAAAGTGCAGAACAGGTCCTGCCTGGAACCAAGGGGGGTGGGGGAAGAGGGGGAGGAAGTGGGGGGCAGAAGGGGAGAAATGGCCCAAACAACGTATGCACATATGAATAAACAAACAACAAAAAAGCTCCTGCTCCTTTGAAGCTTATATTCATGCAAACAGGGCAGGCAATAAGTAAAATAAGTACATTACAAATAAATAGTACATTAAAAATTGGTAAGTGCAAAGAAAACTACAAGAAAGAGTGATAGGGACTGCAGGAGAAAGAGCACTGAAAATTTAAATAGGGTGGGCAAGAATGCCTTCACAGCTCAGACAGAAGCAAAGGATCAATCAATGTGAATACTTCAGAGAAAGAATGTTTAAGGAAGAGGACACCTCCAAGGTGGGAGAAGGCCAGGCACATGTGAAGAGTAAGGAGGCCAGTGAAGCTGCCGTGGCATGTGCAAGGGAAAGGCAGTGTGAGCTAATATGCAGATCACTGGCTTTTATGATGAGTGACATGAGAAGCTATCACAAGGAGGAGGGGGTGATGATATGCACAATGAGACTTCCGGTGTAAAGAAGTTCAAGAACTCAGAACTCAGATTACTGGAGGGTTCAGCCACATGGTAAAAATGCAGTAGAATTGGAGATCACAGTAAAACAGAAGCTAAAATCTATGAGGAATAACCTGGTCACTGGCAGAAGAAGACAAGAAGATACAGTGGATGGTCTAATGACACAATTCATAGGAAACCGGAGAGGAAGCAGCAGGTATAATGGAAAGAAAACAGTAACCACTGGAGATGATTGCTAGAGAAGCAGCAGGAAATCAATAACATATTAATGGGGAGGAGAGCCCTATCAAAACTGGAGAATCCAAGAATATTTCTTCAAGGAAGTAATAATACTGCTATGACATGAATGAAGAGTAGGAAATAACTGGGTGAAGTGGGAAAGGGAGACAACTGCAGACAGGTACAAAGGATGGACCATGGGAAGAGCAAGAAACGTTTGAGGATGCAAAAAAGTTAATGAGGTTGAATCCACAGAGTAAGGGTGAATATGGGAGAAAACAATCCTATAACAGGAAGACCATGGTCATACCACACTTGTCCTCATAGGCCAAGGGTAGAACCATGCTCTTTAGTCAGAGAACACTAGAAAACATTGAAAAAGTCACACAATATCAAAATTTTATACAAGCCCTTTGTGTTTCCACATTTATGAATTTAACCAACTAAAGATCAAAAGTCTCTGGAAAAAAGTGTCTGTATTAAATATGTACAGGTGCTTTATTTTCTTGTTATTCCTTAAAGAATACAACCTAACATTTATTTCCATAACACTTACATTGTACCAGGTACTATAAGTAATCTAGAGGTGACTTAAAGTATATGGGTGGATATACTTACGTTATATGCAAATACTATGTCATTTTACATAGGGGATTTGAATATCCATGGATTTTGGTACTGGTGGCTCTGGAACCAATCCCCTACAGATTTGGAGGGATCACTGTATATTTGTTTTAAAAAACTGACATATGGAAAAGGTAAATAAATACAATATGCAATATAAACATTAAGATTAGGAGCAATCTCAGCTACTTGGGAGATAAGAGATTAGGATTGTGATCCAACCCTGCCTGTGCAAAAACTGTGAGATGCCACCTGAAAAATAATTAAATTAAAAAAGGGCTGGAGGTGTGGTTCAAATGGTAGAACACTTGCCCACGACAGCAAAAAAAAAAAGAAAGAAAGAAAGAAAGAAAGAAAGAAACAATATCACTTTGGGTTAGAAGACAGGCTGATTAAGAGGTCACAAATTGTGACATGAATTTCCTAATTAGTATGCTCTTGGAAAAAGTTATAATGGTTTTACTGGATCAAACAGTAACTTCCATACAGCTAAAGAAAGTAAATGGCCCAGATCAAGCAAGCTCACCAGAGACAAATACAACAGAAACCAAGATCTAGTTTAGTTATTTATACTGAAGAATGTAATTAGCAAAAGGATTAGTTAACTCCCCAGCCAGAACACTTTATCCTTATGGCAACTGAAAGAAAAAGAAATTCTAACACAGAAGTTATTCAGTTTTAATGTTTAATGGCATTTACTCAAAACTAGGAATATATTCCTCTCAAGAGTGCTATTCATGTACTCAGGAATCACATCTAGACTTACACAACAGTGTCTAGTATTCAGAATGTAATATCAACTCCATAAATGCTTATGATTAAACCAGGGACCAGGCTATGCTCTGTGGCAAAAAACAAAACGAAAACCTCTCTCCTGTGTTTAAGCAGAGACTGTTAAAAAGTTTGTTTCTAGATGATCTTTCTTTTACTAATTGAATCTATTTTAGATATACACATTCTTTAAAAACAGTTCCTTTAGTCAGGTTGCAACCCAAGAGTTACTTTTTCTCTTTAGAGTCAATTGTCATAGTTCTACTCTGATTCATTATCTTCAGTGCTAAATCTTTGCCAATGATTTCAAGAATACTTTATTCTATATCTTTTTCAAGCATTAATAGGAGAAATGATTCTTAAAAATAATTCTTCACATGCAGTTTCAGCACTGTTATATAGTTTGGGGATTTATGAAAAACTGTACTAGATTTTTCAATGAGGCACTTCATTAACACTATGGTATTATAGTACTAAGAAAAACTAAGATGTGAACAAGAAGAAAAATCTCTAAATATTCATTTACAAAAACATGTTATTTACAGTTTTGAGAGTCAAGGGATACAAGGAAAAGAAAAGCAGTGTTTCCTGCCCACACAAAGCTTTTAAACCCAAAAGTAGGCCTGAAAGTTACAACCATCAACACAATCTGAATATGCTATTATGGTGTTCTGACCTCAAAGAAAGGAAAACGTAACTGTTAACATGGAGCAAAAAGAGAGTTACAACAGGACTGCAAAGAGTGGTGCTGCCTTACTGGACAAGGAAGATGAGAGGGAGGCACTGACATGGCAGGGAACCACAGACCACAGTACAGAGGTTAGGAGCCAATGGCATTTCCAGGAGAGACGGAGTAACCTAGTGTGGCTGGAGCATGTGAGGAAAACAGGAGGACTCCAGTCAGATTATATAGCACCTCAACTGTCACCCAAGGAATTCAGGCTCAATTTTATGGGAAAAAAAGCAAAAACTACCTGAAGTATTTAACTTGAGGAAAATATAAATTATTTCATCGTAAAATAACCTGTTAATGTAAAAACACAGTATGGAGGCTCCTTGAAAAACTAAAAATAGAACTGCCATGTGATCCAGCAATTCCACTCCTAGGGATATATCTGATAGAACGTAAGTCAAGTTACAACAAAGGCACCTGCACATCAATGTTTTTTGCAGCATTTTTCACAGTAGATAAGCTATGGAAACAGTCCAGATGTTCTACTACTGATGAATGGGTTAAGAAAATATGGCATTTACATACAACGGAATTTTATTCAGCCACAAAGAAGAATGAAATTTTCTCATTTGCAGGTAAATGGATGGAAATGGAGAACATCATCTTAAGGGAAGTTAGCCAAGTTCAGAAGTCCAAAAGCCACATGTTTTCTCTCATCTGTGGAATATAGACCTAATATAAATATAGCAATAATATGAAAAACAGGTTATGCTAACGGAAGGTCACATACGAGAGGGGGAGGGTAAAAGAAGGAAGTTAAGATTAATATGGTTGATGTGTTCTCTGTACAAGAATGAATATAGTTTTTAAACAAGGTGAAACTACTATAAGAAAGGGACTAAGGTAGAAAGAAGAAGGGATGAACCAAATCAGGCTATAAAATGTATATAAATGTAAGTGTCACAAGGAAATACCCTGTGTAGTTATCTTAAATAAGCAACAATGTCATAGTAAAACTTAACAAAGGATGTGAACAACCTCTACAAGAAGAACTACAAACTCTGAAGAAAGAGACTGAGGAAGAGTACAGAAGGTGGAAAAATCTGCTATGCTCATGGAATGGTAGAATCAACATAGTAAAAATGGTTATACTATCAAAAGCAATCTACATGTTCAATGCAATTCCCATCAAAATCCCAATGACATTCATCACAGAGATTGAAAAATCAACCCTAAAGTTCATTTGGAAATACAAGAGACCACAAATAGGCAAGGCAATAGTCAGAAAAAAGAGCAATGCTAGAGGTATCATAATACCTGACTGCAAACTGTTTCACAGAGCCATCGCAATAAAAATAGCATGGTTCTGGCACAAAAACAGATATGAAGATCAGTGGAACAGAACAGAGGACCTGGATATGAATCCACACAGCTATGCCCACCTTATTTTTGACAAAGACACCAAAAACCATATGATGGAGAATAGACAGCCTCTTCAACAAATGTTGTTGGGAAAAGTGGTTATCTGCTTGCAGAAAACTGGAACTAGATCCATGTCTATTATTCTCTACAAGTATTAACTCAAAGTGGATTAAAGACCTTAATATCAGACCCAAAACTCTGAAGTTAGTACAGGAAAGACCAGGGAATACTCTGGAAGCAATAGGTACAGGCAAGGACTTCCTCAATAGAACCCCAGCAGCTTGGCAACTAAGAGAAAGGATGGACAAATGGGACTACATGAAATTAAAAAGCTTCTGCACAACAAAAGAAATGACATGGTCTCTAAACTGAAGAGATCACCCACAGAGTGGGAGAAAATATTTGCTGGCTATACATCAGACAAAGGACTGATAACCAGAATATACAGGGAGCTCAAAAAAACTAAACTTCCCTAAAATCAATGAACCAATAAAGAAGTGGACAACTGAACTAAACAGAACTTTTTCAAAGGAAGAAATCCAAATGGCCAAAACACATTAAAAAATGCTCACCATCCCTGGCCATAAAGGAAATGCAAATCAAAACAACACTAAGATTCCACCTCACTCCTGTTAGAATAGCTATCATCAAGAACACCACCACCAACAAATGTTGGTGAGGATACAGGGAAAAAGGAACCCTCATACACTGCTGGTGAGAATGTAAATTAGTACAACCACGTTGGAAAACAACATGGAGGCTTCTTAAAAAAAGTAAACATAATCTACCATATGATCCAGCAATACAACTCCTAGGTATATACCAAAGGAATGTGACTCAGGTTATTCCAAAGGCACCTGCACACCCATGTTTACTGCAGCACTAGTCACAATAGCAAAGTTATGGAAACAGCCAAGATGCTACACTACCAACGAATGGGTTAAGAAAAAGTGGTATTTATACACAATGGAATTTCACTCAGTCACAAAGAAGAATGAAATTTTGTCATTGGCAAGTAAATTGATGGAACTGGAGAACATCATCTTAAGCGAAGTTAGCCAGGCTCACAAGGCCAAAAATCATGTTTTTCCTCATATGCAAACTTTAGACTTAAAACAAATGCAGTAATTTTATTGGACTTGGGTCACATGCTGAAGGGGAGAACATATACAGAAAGAATAGGGAAAGGGAAGGAAACCTAAAACCTGAAAGTGTTTGATGTGTGTGAGGAGCAGATTACGAGAGGCCTATGAGAACTTGACATAAGCACAGTTGTGCTCAATGATCTGCAGGCTGAGTTTGGCATGGCCCCAGCCACAGAAGAGAGTGAGAGGCAAAATGCAGCACAGCTGCTTTTCCTAAGTTGTTTAAGTTCAGAGAAGTAGACAGAAGGTTTCTCTTGTTACAATATCATGCCCCTCCCTGAGAACTGTTGCTCCACCTCCTTGTTTATCACTGGTTATAAAAGAACCAGCTGAAGAAGGAAGAGGGGTTTTTTTTAATGGAGGATTGAAGGATTTTGATTGGCTGGTGGCAGGTTGTTTATGAGGGTGCCCCTGACGCTGCTGCTGCTGCTGGTTGTTGTGTGTCTTCACCAGAGCATCTTTCTGCACTGAGAACTTTATACATAGGCTTTAGAAAAGCTAAGCTAAAGAAAAGCTAAAGAGAACATGGGACAGTGCAAGTCTGGGGGGCAAAGACTTTAAGAGAGATTAAAGGGAACATGGGACAGTGCATGTCTGAGGGACAAGACTTTAAGAGAGATTAAAGAAAACATGGGACAGAGCGAGTCTAAGTAAAGAGACTTTAAAGAATAGAAAAGATGACTTCACAAGTAAGGTTTTAAAGACTAGAGAAAAGAGGCAAGTAAAAAGAAGAGAATAATAGAGAAAAGAAGTAACGAGGCTGTTGTGCATCTCCATCTCAGCACCCAACACACCTGGCCCCAGCTTTGTCTTCTATCTTTTGTCCTTTCTGCATCTCTAGTTGCCCCCAGTAAGGTCAGTAAAACAAGAGCTCAGGAGAAAGCTCTCAAGAGATGTGCTCACTGCAGAGGAGTGAATAAAGTTATCTTAAAATGACAGAGGCTACTATGGGAAGGTGACCTGGTAGTAGTGAAGAGGTGTGGTAGAGATGAACCAATTTGGGTTGTGATATACATGTGCATGGAAGCAATGCTAGGAATCTCTCTGCATAGCTATCTTTATCTCAAGCTAGCAAAAACACTATGTCTTTCTTATTATCTCTTATGTATTCTCTTCAACAAAACTGGAGAAGAGGGCAGAACAGGTTCTGCCTGAAAGCGAGGTGGGGAAGGGGAGGGGGGGAGGGCAGCAGAGAGATGACCTAAACAATGTATGCACATATGAATAAATGAATAAGCAATAAAAAAAAAGAACTTTTGTAAATGCCACAATGTACTCCCACCCAGCACAATAAAAAAACCTCTCAATTACATAATAAATATGTAATAAAGTAAGGTAATATGAAAATCAATTCAAACTTCAAAAATGCACATTATTAGTATTATTCTGTTTTTATGTTTATATTATTGGAACAAAATCCAGAATTAAACATCTTGACTGACCTCTTGTGGTCAAATAAATGGAAACAAAAAATAGCATATTTACCACCATCTTCAAAATCATCTTCAGTTATCCACCAAGGCACTGTATCATTCTTCATTTCTTTTTTAGGTGGTCGTGGTGTATTGTTTGAAGTTCCAAAAGAATCATCTGAAAGCTAAATTAGATACAAATTATTAAATTTTAAAATATATTTTAAGTTAGAGAATTCTAGATTTATCACTAAAATGTTTCCTTTAATTCTCTCACATTTCAGTTATCACATAAACAATATTCTCAACAATTAATATACCAATTCATATCTGTAAATGTTTTTCCTCTCAGAAGAGTCAATTCCATCCTCTGCTCCCAATAGAACATGCAGAAGGGTACTTCTTTTCTCCAGTTTCTTCCAGGAGACTTAGACTAGGAGGATTTCAGTCCAGGTCAGCCTGGGCAAAAAGTTAAGTTCATATCTCCAAAATAACCATAGCAAAAAGGGCTAGAGGAGTGACTCAAGTGGTAGATTGCTTGCCTTCCATGTAAAGCCCTAAGTTCAAACTCTAGTACCACACAAAACAAGTCAAACTGCTCACCCACAAAAATATATAAACTATATAACTGAGCAAACTGAACAAAATTTATTAAAAAGACCAAGGTAGGTAGCAAGATTCTTAAAACCACAGTTTGCATTATTAAAACAAAATAAAAATAAAAACCAAAACATGGCTTTACCCAAATTTTTGTAACGTAAGACAAAAGCTTTTATGATTTGAGGATGGATGTGAGAAGGAGACAGGAAAGGGTTAGGATGTTGGAGAGAGAGAACGTTTCTTGGAAAGGTGGTAAATGGAATAGAAGAAAAACATTTTCTAAAAGGCCTGTATGATACTACTATACTATTTTAAAATGAAAATGCTTCATATAAGTTTAATCTTTAAAATGCGTGCATATTTGAAATATAAAAACCAGTCTTTCAAATGGGAAGAGAGACTCATTTTGAGTGTCCACTACATTCTGGCAATTGATAGATCCTGTTTTAAATGCTTAAAACAATTCTATATAGTAGGCATTACTGTTTCTGTTAGATAATGAAACTCAGATACTTTCCACATCAAATTCCCTTTATAAACAAGAATGTTAGTGTAATAGGCTAAAAGGTGACTCTCGTAAATGCTCTACAAGCCTCCTTCATTTATGAAAAGACATAGGATATGGTATACTTTTTAATATATCATTCAGTAGACATTTAGTAAGTATCTATTAGGTCCTATATATATAGTAATGAACTCACAGCCATCTTTGTCATAGATCATATGTCTTAGAATAGGAAGTAGACAATAGAGTCACACAAGAAAAGTAACAAATGGGGCTAAGTACTATAAAAAGAATTAAATACATGATATACTAAGAAGTGACTTAGTTACTTCTAACTGGGTTAATAGAAAAAGCCTCTGTGAAGCAGTGAAGAATAGGAAAACAGCATTGTTGTTGGTGGGAAGAGGTAGTGCAAAGCCTCAAAGGTGAAATGAGCTTGACATATCTAGGGAATAAAAAGGGGAGGGGAGGATAAACAGAATGGATGAGTGAAAGAGTGATATGTCAGTAAGGCAATCATAAGCAAAATCATAAAGGATTTCTAAGCCACTGTTTGGATTTTATTCTATATATAATGGAAAAACCAGTAGCATTTTATGCTGAGGATGAAAAGAGTAACAGCCCATCTGGCTTCAGTGTGGTACAAGAAATGCTAGGACACTAGTTGGGAACAGCTGCAGTAGGCCAGGTGAGATGATAATGGTATTGAACTAGCAGGTGCCAGCATGTGAAATAGGAAAATAGGAGAGAATTTAAGGGGTGCTGGGTATATTCTGGAGGTGGAGTTGACAGCATTGTTGAGGGACTGATAATATTTTAGAGGTGAAAGAACTGAAGAATGAGTCTTATGAGACAAATTTTTAATACAGTTTTTAAAAACATGAACTTACCTCTTTCATAAACTGTTCAAATTCCTCATCCAGCTCTTCTTTGGAATAGTGAGCCATACTCAATAAATTTCATTTCCCGAAGCAAACATTCTGAAAGCATTTACAACACTAAATAACAAAAGCCACAAACATCTTTTTGAGGAAATTCTTCACATCATGCATACAATCCAACTCAAACTTCAGAATTCTTTACGACTTCGTATATACGCACAATTATGAGCAGTAAGCTGGTCAAGATAGCCCTCATTCATTAAGCAAACTGATTTGGAAAAGAACTTTGGACACCCGAATTACATTTTCATCTGCTAACATCCAATTATTAAAAACCAGTTTACTTTAGATATTTTTCCAATCCACATTAAAGTTTGCAAAGTACACTTTCCAGATGTGGGGATGCTTCCACATACAAGGCGAATTTATTAGAAGCCTCAGAATTCTTAATAAAGCATAGTTAATGGAGCATACAAATCACCATGAATTTTTTTTGGTGAAACAATGTAAGGCCAACAAAAACGATGCACCGAACCCCTTATGTGGGATCCAGTGACGTGCAACGCAAAGCTCTCCCCTTTCCCTGAATAAGCCCAACTTCGGATCTGCCCGAGATTCTGGACTGTAACTCCTCCAAGCAGCACAAAGGCCAGCTTTCTTTTGCAGGTGGGAGGGGAAGGGGCTGAGGCACCGGGAAGGGGTTGAGGCACGGGGAATAACTGCCCCAACCTGCAGAATAACACCCGCTCCCTTTATTAGCGCTTTCATCAGTTTTGGGGTGCGGACCCTACCAAAAGGTCCTCAGCCTCGCGGCCTCTGGGCTCCGGGAATTGGCGGGAAGACAAAGACGTACTTGGGGGCGGAGTCGGGGAGGGGAAAAGGGCTGCAGGATGCCGAAATCCCCGAGGACCGCGACAGCTGGCCACGAGGGCCCAGGCGGACAAGCCGCGTTCAGCCTCACCTACCTGGACTCTAAATCCCGCGCTTTCCCGGAAGGTCCGTGCGGCCCGGTGTTGTCAGGGTAACAGACGCGAGCTGCTGGGCGCCGGGGATCACGTGGTTCGTAGTCCAGCGCACAGGCTAGTTTCTCAGGGACCTTGCAAGCAAGGTTGGAACCCGGGCTCAGCGGGACACCGCGGCCTGTGAGCGCCGTCGCTGTAGCGCCCGTACGCGCTCTCGCTCCCTGCGCTCCTGGACTCGGTGGCAGCCGCGGTTCCGGGAGATCCGCGACGTAGGTGTACGGGGCGCCCGTTCGCCCGGGGCCTCCTGGGAGATGTAGTTTTTAGCTGGCAGAGTGCGGGTTTCCTCGAGCATCTCCTCTTCAGAGGTTGCTCCGGCAGCCTTTGAACGCTCTGTTTTCCCAGCTAAACTCGTAAAGACATTTAATTGAATTTCCTTCACTTGCCAAGCTCTGTGTGGGAGTCGTGAGAGAAAACCAAACTTGTGAGAAAAAATTCTGTTAGAATAGGGACTCCGTTCCACCACCTAGTGGACGAGAAGCTGAAACTACACAAGCACCGAGATTCTTGTATGTGGTTTCCTGATACTTTACCTCATTTATAGCGGCCGGTACAGCAGACAATTGCTTATTTGGGTTGTCTTCCCTTCTTCCCTTCTTCCCGCCCCTCTCTCCCTTCCTTCCTTGCTACATTAAGAGTACAGCATTTAGGAGAGTGAAAGTAAAATTGACAGGGAGTTTAGGGTTTTGCTTCTGGCAGACATAATTCAGGACCTCTCCTCTAGCCGAGCTTTTCATTCAACAAGTGTTTATTCAATGCAAATACGTACAAGGCAGAGAAATATATAATATATATATAATATATAATATAAACAATATTAGGGACCTTTTAACTACCATTTTTGAGCATTTGATGGATGCTTCAAATGCATTATTTAACTTTAAATGTACAAGTCAATTTAATTAAATTGAATTTTTTACTTCCAATATGTGCTGAATGAACAAGTCAGTCATGGTCTCTGCCCTAATAGAATCTTTGGTCTATTGGAACAGACAGGCAGACCAGACAATTGTTTAGGGGTTACAGTGAAAAATTATTCTGACACTTAATGTACCATGAACTAAGAACATTTTGGAACCTTTCCACCTGAGACAAAATTTATGGTCTGATTTCAGTATTAGTCCATATATGGTTATGCTATGAATTCATGGTCACCAACATCAGCTGGTCATTTAACACTAGCAATCTGAACTCTTTACTAGTAAGTTCTGCTCCTACTCTATACAAAAAGTATTTTGCTTAGATTCTAAAATGAGCAACCACTACTCTGTTACCAAGACCTTCCTAGTTTTTTTTTTTTTAACTACAAGTCACGAGTTATAGGAACTTTTTTGGTCCATACAAACTGGAAAAGATGGTTCACTCTACCCCATTTCTTTCTTTAGTTAATGCCCCCTTCCCTTGACATCACACATCCATTATGAGCAGATGGCCATTAAAAGAAATAGACCCCACAAGATTGGAATTTTCATCCTTTTCTCACTAAATCTATGCTCTGTGTCTGCGTCTGTGTCCATCCTAATCTGTCTTATTTCATGTTCCAATGGAGGAAGTGTACCATCTTCTATTAAAGAGCTAGTACACCGTATATGATCTGGAGCCTTTACTCATTCTTCTTCTCATTATTCTTGTTCCAGTAGTCATTTCTTTTTTGTCCTATATCTCCAACCCTGATGTATGTTGGAGTCTTCCTTGCAGCATTCAAACAAACCCTGAGACTCTCCACTATCACAGCACTTTCAAAACACTCTCCTCATTGCATATTTCCCTCTGATTGAATTTATCTCTCTCCTCCTTGCCTACCAGTATTTCCTGGGGAGTTATTTCCACTTCACTTCCCTTTTTATCAGATTTTCTAATCCACCTTACACTCATTCAACCAGGCAATTAAAACCATTTTTGGTAGTATCACCAATGTTATCTACATTGCTTGATTAAAGGGAAAAAAAGACATCTAAGATAATTATTTTACTTGATCTCCCAGCACTATGTGATGCAGTTGTTCACTTTCTCTTTCTTGGTTTTTCTTTTTCTTTTGTGATTGTCTCCTCAGGGTCTTTCACTGTTCTTCTATTTATTCTTCCTGACCTTTAAATGTTAGAATTTCTTAGGGGTCATTTCTGGATTCCTTTACATCTCCTTATCTTTTACATTCTTTTCCTAGGCAATCTGATCCTCATGGCTTTAAATATCATATTTTACTTATAACTATCAAATATATACCTCCAATTCTAAAACTTTCTTTTGTAGTGTCCTATATCCAAATTACCCAATCATATATCCACTTGATATACCACAAGCAACTTTAACTCAATGGAAACCTTGCTTTTCTGCCCTCATCCACTGATTTCTTTCTCTTCCAATACTTCCTATCACTCTATGTAGTACTTCCACTCATCCAGTCACTCAGCAGAAATCTGGGACTTCTCTCTTCTCTTTATCCACCACTCAGACTTGTCAATTCTATGTGCAAAGTATGTCTCCATTCAGTTCACCTCTTTACATCTTAATTGATAATATTCTAATCCAAGACATTATTTTCTCTTGCCTGAACTACTTCAATAACTTCCTATAAGCTTCCCTACTTCTACTTTTGTCTTCTTCTATGCCATTAGCTAGATAATAAAAAGGTTATCATTTGAAAATGTAAATCAGGTTACTCCATTGCTTTTAATCCTTCAATTATTTCTCATTGAATTTAAGCTAAAATCCAAACATCTATAAGGCATTGTATGATGTTTGGGACTACTTACCTTTGTATTCTCATCTCATCCCTCACCAAGGCTTACAGAATTATTTGCAGTTTGGCTACAGTATTTAGTACTTTGTTCCTACAGAGGTTATAATTACAGCTTTGATATAAGAGTTGTAGAATGGATGTTACTGTGTCTAAAAAGTGAATGTTCATTGTTTTGTATCAATGTATACAAGGTACATACTGAATTGTGCTAGCACAGTCACTAAATTTTTGTTACATAGTTTGTTATCAAATTTTTAAGAATACTAGTCATCTCTAATATTTTTTAGAATTTACTCTGCGATGGACACTGTTCTATGCACTTTTGTGTTGTTCAATTTTCCTAACTATATTTTAGAGTAGATACCATAATCTTCATCTTGAAGAATCTAAGATTTACAGAGTAATTTTCTTAAGTTCAAATAACTAAGAAGTGGTAGATCCAGGATTCCAACTGTGATATGTTGACCTCATAACCCCTGATTTTAAATACTGCATAATACTAACTCTCATGATGATATACATCTAGCTAATATGTCAATGAAATGGCAAAATAAACTGGGTAGTTCAGTGATTACCACTTTGGAAAGGATCAAAGATTTCCATTTTGAGAGTTCTGCATAACTGTTAAAGGTTTTTTTATGGATTTTTACAATTCCTGGACCAATATAAACTTCAGTTTCCGTTTTGTGTTTGTCCATTTCCCCAGTGAGGATCTAGAGAGTGAGAACCGTACTTCAGCTTTATTGTGTTTTCTCATAGCAAAGAGTACAGTGTGGGAACTTGGTCAGTAGCCAAAACCTGCAGTGTCAAATGGGATGTAAGACCAGGGGATCCTGGGATTTAATTAAGGAGGTAAACTGGATCAGATTCAGTTACACGAAAGTTCAATTCAGCAAAATCCTGCTGCTTTACCTCTTTTTTTCAGATGTTGGGGATTCTCTTTGCTGCTGTAGATAATAAGGAAGATGCTGAAGGAATTATGTTATTCTGGTCATAAAATAATTAAATTTAATGTCTTATATTGTACTGGGTTTTGTTTGCTATTGTTTACTTTTCTCTATTTCTCCATATCCTTACTGTTTGTATTTTAATTAGCTAAATTTGTCTTAATTCTTTTGTATATGAAATATAGTCTTCAAAGTTTTAGCTGGTGTTATAATTTTCCCTAAGAAAAATAAGAATAATTATCTATAATAGAATATTGAGAAATTATGCACTCAGCTTTGTAAAGATTTAAATGTTTTTGAAACATGGGCAGATGCCCTTTCCCTAGGCTATTCAGTGCTGCCAGTTTACAATTATATCATGAAGACATGGACAGTGATTTAGGTTATAAAACTTTTTAAAAAAATAACTCTCCAATAATCCAGCAAATGGTCACTTGGGATAAGTATATAATCATAACAATTTAGCTCTACTCCTAAATAAGATAATTAGCAAAATAGTTTATATTTATAATTTAAAGGCAAAACTACAAAAAATCAATAAATTGAGCTTCATAAAATTAAATAAGAAGTGTTATTCTATGAAAGACCCAGAAAGCAAATGAAAAGGCAAGCTAAAGTTCAAGATAAAATATTTGAATATTAGAATGTATAAATAACTTTAAAAATTCTATAACAAAAAAGCAATATAATTAGAAAATGTAGGAAAGACCTCAACAGACATTTCTCCAAAGATGATGTGAAATGGACAAATAGGCACATGGAAAGAGGCTCAACATTACTGTTAGGGAAATGCAAATTAAAACCACAGTTAAATATTACTGGGTTAGTGTAGATATGAAGAGATAGCATGGAAAATCTGAGTGGTGATGGGATAGTTCCGTATCTTGATTGAGGTAGCAGTTATAACAAGTTACATACATAATAAAATTGCATAGAACTGCACACATGTATATATGTACACATCCACAAGTAAGCGTATGTAAAATTGACAAGATCTGAATAACTTTTGTACTCGTTTTCCTCAGTTTTCTGTGAATGTATTACTATTTAAAAATAAAAGAGTAAAGAATAAATTGCAAAATACTATAATGGAGGGCCTGTGCTTCTTCAATTAAAAGCGAAAAAAAAAAAAGCCAGGTGCTGGTGGCTCATGTCTGTAATCCCAGCTACCCCATCTCAAGCAAGGTACAGTGTCACGCACCTGTCATTCCAGGTTACATGGGAGGCTGAGATGGGGTGTGTGTGTCACGGTTTCAGGTAGACTGGGCAAAAAAGTTTGTGAGACCCCATCTTAACAGAAAAAAGCTGGGTATGGTGGGTACACACCTGCCATTCCAGCTGGGAATGCTGGGATTGAGGTCCAGGTCAGCCTGGGCAAAAAGCAAAACCCTATCTCCAAAATAACCAGAGCAAAAAGGGCTGGAAGTGTGGCTCGAACCCACCAGTGCTGCCAAGAAAGTAAAAAAGTAGTCTTTAATTATTATCCACAAGGATTTACCCATTTTTGTGCAAAGTTTGATATAATGAAATGTTAAAGAGAAATGAAACTTAAATGTTTACAACTCTTAGAAGGCATTTTACTAACTTTGTTTTGTAGACTGTGCTTGAGCTAAAGGTACCATTCAAGCAATGAATGACTATATAGTTTCCATTAACTCTTTGGAGAGATTACCTTTCTAAAGTATATCTGATTGTTATTTGTGATCTTTAATTAATGCTTTCTTAAGACATGCAGGTAGTGTATGTATGTGAATATCATGGTGTTTTCATCCTTGCTCCGTGCAGGTACAAGATAATGATAGATTTCAGTCCTGTTGTTGCCAGTTAAGTTATTTTCCCATCCATCTGTATTAGTAGGCTTTTTGCAAATTAGGTCTCCTCCACATCAGTTTGGGCAATCTTATAAGAAGTACAATATATAAAACAGATAAAAACAGAACTGCTATGAGTGGAACGCAGGTGAGAGGTGGTTTGAAACCCTCTACCTTCCCTTTTTTGGTGGTCTCTATGGAACCTCCTTGGAACTACTAAGTGCTGTCTTAAACTGCTATTTTAGGTCATAATTCTAAATCCAGAGCTAGATGATAATATAATTTATATATTAATTCTATATTATTATATAACTGTAATATACATGAATTTACTAGCTAGTTAAGAAAATAGTTAAGTATGAATATGTATTTTTGTAGACATACAAAATTGTGATTTCGGGTACATCTACATACGGATTGAGCTCATCTAATTATTGACAAAATTATCAATCTATACCTATGTAACAATGCTAATCTAAAGTTCCCTTTTTCTTTTTGAGTCTTCAAAGTGGCTTTCATATACTTCAGGTGGTGAGCAGGATGATCCATTGGATGCAAGAAGAAAATATTAAAACATCTTTTCAATGTTATTGCTACCTAAAAATTAATAAATTAAATTTGACTAATTGCTGTAAATGTATTGAGTCATAATAATATAAATAAATTGAGGGTGTTTGCCTCCAAACATTTTTCTGATGGGTATGTGTAACACCACTGGTTTATTGAATTAAATTCAGATTTCTTAGGTTTACTGCATTTAAATGTTCTGGCAAAGTAGAATTCTGAAATTGTCTTTATTATTTTTTTAAGTTAAATGCTTTGGATTTTAAAAATAGCACTATTTTGATGTGTTAGGAGGCTCTAATGAAGACAAGTGTTAGTTCAGTCATAATCTGTAGTTGAAGCACTCCTATACCACTTATGGAATCATTTCCTAACTCATGCTATTTTATTAGTATGAATTCTGATGCTTGATATTTCATTTTTCTTTTGAGCCATCTTGCACATCACATTCAGATTTCCTTGGCCTCAGTTTTTACTCTGAGTCTAATCCACTCAGACTTTGACTTTATGCAAGTTTAGGTCACCTGTGTGCCTGCCTCAAACCAGTACATGGACCTCTTGTTTTCTGTTCCCCTGGGCTTCTCTGCTTCTCGGGGAATCCAAACGACATTCAACAACACTTTAACCTTAAAAATGTGGGGATCTAAACATCTGTGGGAACATCCTTGACCAGTGGAGGTGGAGCTAATGAATAAATACTTCTCCCTTTTGGTCCTGGGGTAGACGGTATTGATAAGTGTCTGTAAGACATTTTAGTGTGATTCAGAACCAGTTGTTCACTGCGATGCCTTGATAACACATTCTTGCACTGGTTTTACTACCCTCTATGTCTCTTTCCTTATTCAGTACTTCTGCTACTTGGCAACCTGTTCTCAAATAAATTTCTTTTGTTCAATAGTATGCCTCATGTTCTGCTTTCAGGGGAATTCAGGTAAGGGTAGATAGTATTAGGATTAGGTCTACAAAGCACATTATTAAAATAAGACCTAAGAACTAGATAGCTCCCCATTTATATGGCAATGAAGATCCCACTGCTGATGGGTAATAAGTGGTGGTAACCAGTAACTTGCAATTACTTGAGATCATTGCATGAGATGTTGGACAGAGGTACAGGTAGAAGGTGAAGTGCTAACATGCACTTACTATTACATTTGAATGGTATAGTGAAAAGGGTAACTATAAGGCTTGTAGAGTGGGTATATTTTACTAACTGCTGTTAATACCTTGAAATAATGAAAATGGCTGAGTTGAGTCAGCCAAAATCATCTCAAGGAACACCATAAAAGCTGCCAGCCTCTATCAATATTTGAGGACATCATATTCTTCAACTGCAGGAGAATCTGTGGTGAAATTCAGGTCCAGAATCAAATTGTAAGAGAGGCACAGCTGCAAAGGAGAGTGAAGGCATGGTCTCTTTTGGTGTCCTAAGTTGGGGTCCGGCAGAAAACAGTAGAACTCTGAACCTGAAATATGGACATTTGACAGAATGAGTCTGGGAATCTTGAACTCTCAGATTTCTCTGAACTTTACACACTGTCCCATTCTCCATGCTAAAGGAGACCTCAAAAAGACCTAAAGAACCTGTATGTGAAAGAAATTCCAGACCAATCCACCATTCATTGACTCCACACCAGTAATTCCAGTCAGATCTCCACACCAGTAATTCCAGTAATTCCTGATCAAGAACATTTAGTTTTTTCTCTAGGAATTACAGGTCCCAGGTACACACATCAAAAGTTCCAGGGGAATACATGTGGGAGTAGATTTTGAGAGTATTAGCTGTTAGGGGGACTGCATTAGGGGTGCATTGGACAGGATTTATTGACATGGGAATTCTTGGCTTGAAATTCAATGTCCTATTAAGGATACATGGAGCTGGTCCTAATATTTGGTTGGGATGTTTCTTTGAAGTCGGCAAATGATAATGGCCAAGAGGAAAATAAGGCAGAAATACTGAAATTGATTTGGCCTAAGATTAAGGAAGACATAAAAAGACTCACAGAGATGGAAATGTAAGAGTTGATTTGTAATGTGGTGTTTAGAACTGATAACTTGATTTTGTTCCTTTGGAGGACTTCAAGGACATTATTCTCAGTAAGGCAAAAATGAATTTACTCGTGAGGAGTATATCAGCATCTGTGAAAAACTTAGTAATGTCTGTCCTTCACGTGCCAGTTTTTAACAGGAAATGCTTCTATGGAACTAGTCAACCTAAGATCAGTAGAATTTGAGGAATCCTGGGTGGCACAGCCCATATAGCAATACTGAAGTGTCAGAGGCAAGATATATAATTACTAACAATCACGCTAACTTGACCTGTAGGAATTTATGGCAAATTTTGCGGGATGAAACAGATGGACAACTGGTTGAGTGATTACTTACGTAATCACATGCAAAAAAAATATGGTGAGCAGAATACTAACATCAGCTATCACAATGGAAAATCCAGGTTTGGTGCTCAATTTATAGATTTATATAATTTCATAGACCCAGATATCAGTGGTTGAAGGGGAGGATGAATGCCCTTGAGTAAGGACCCTGTAGTATCACAAGAATAATTACAAGAATTCTCCCTATCTTTTCAGAAGGGGTCCTATAGCCATTTACTAGGATAACACTACACTGAGGAAAGAATAATAGACTTTTTGAGGACTGTTAGTAAGGATTATGAGCTGATGCAAAATACCACAGGACATGAAAAGTCACTGTGGTCCTCTAATTAGAGTGGGGCATATGGAGGATGGGTTAAAATTAGAGTTCTAGACCACAAATGCCTCATGGAAGTTACAATGGGTCTCTGATTCATTCTGTGACTATTTTCCTTAATCCCCAAGTGAATAGTTAGAATATATAAAATTCATAAGTATACTTTGTAACTGGAAGAACTCTTACTTGTTCTTGGATCTGTAGAGCTATTATAGTAGGAAGAGCTAAGCAGAGGCCCCAAAATGCTCCATCACCATACAAGTGAATGTGTTTGTGCCAGGTGATGATTATGATGGGCAAGTACAGTAACTGTGATCTGATAAGGCCAAAGCAACCCTAGAGAAGGAAGGGCTGGGTCACTAGATATGGGTCATTAGGTCAGGTGAGATGCAGGGCAAGGGTGAGAGGAGTCAGAGGACATAGTGAGTGAGAGAGATGATGACTACCAGAAAGGTCTTAGAACCAGCTGCAGCAGCAGGTATGGAAGCTCGTTACACAAACTTCTTGCAGAGGTTGGGACTGGCTACCTTCTTAAGGGGAACTGTATGGCATATTGGATGTAATGAGCAGAATAGATGGATTGGAGAAGTGCAAAGGATGTATGGTATCAAATACCACTCTGTGCTTCACTCTAACTCCTCTTGGCCCCGTAGCTTAATCCCAGTCACTATTTCAACAGCCATTTCTCACAGACTTTGGCCAGCTCCCCTCAAGTGCATTTGGAAAGTCTTTCACCTCTGGCCAGAGTATGAGCCTCTCACTTCCTTCCCTGGAACTTTTTTGACATTGAACTGCCACTCATAATCAACTGATAAATAGTAGTCAAAGTGGTAGTCTAAGTCCCACAGAGAAATGATGCTCTTTTATCCCCCATACATTTTTTTGCAACTTTTCCCTCTTTCCTATTTTTCACTCTTCCCTATTCAGTATTCCTGTGGCTGGGATCATATTCTCAGATAAATTAAATGTGGGGAAGCTTCTTTGGGAGAAATTCAGACCTGGACAGCAATACTATTAGCTAAGTTGAAATAATAAACTTGAGTAATTCAGATTTGAATCTGCGTTTATGCTTTCCAAATACAGAGATTTGGAAAGAGTGATGATTTTATAAATTAAAAAAATAATTGTTTCAGTTCTCACTTCGGCAGCACATATATTAAAATTGGAACGATACAGAGAAGATTAGCATGGCCCCTGTGCAGGGATGACATGCAAATTTGTGAAGCATTCCATTAAAGAAAGAAAAAAATGGTTCAAGTTATCTAAACTTTATTATTTCCTTAATTTACATTTGAGAGCCATTAGTCATAATAAGTAATAAGTCACTAGGTGGCTAAAATGTTCATTCCACTGTATAAAGTGCACACAGAGATTTACAGTCTGTGAATAAGAGGACTTCCTTTACACTCTAAAGTAGTATGAAATTGCTCAATATTACTTCTAGATGACTGAATAACCAGTACTACTACATTCTCAAGGTGGATAAATATGAAAACAAGGGAAAGTTTCTTCCATTAAGAAGGTAAATGAGGTGAATGGAATTTGTGGTACTTTTTGTTGGTATTTATAATGTCAGTTTACACTTTCACCATCAGAGGTCATGAAAGGACAATGTAGAACAGAAAATTTGAGCTTGCTGAAAATAAACCTAAGTTCCAATGGGAACTGTAACTTCTTAGAAGGCTTGAAAAGAAAGAAAAAGCATGACCCATTTAATGTCACTTATAAATGAAGAAAGATAATTTTTAGGAATAAGATCATAGTTGGTTGCAAGAACATCAGCTATTCTTTGACTTTATACCCTCAAGTTTTATCTTAAGAATAAAATTTGGCACATAAAATAGTAGCAAACACTTGCCTTTGAAATATAAATATAGTAATTTAACTCCAGTTGGGTTTTGTAGCCTTAATGGACAAAAGTATTCTTTATTCAAAAATGGTAACTAAGAAGTTAAAACTTGGAAGCATTGTGGAATTTATTTCACAGTGAACATAGCATGTACTTCATAAAAGCATAGTAAAATGTGCCTCAAATTTTTCATCTAACATGGTAGTGATGCAAAATTTGTCAATTATCTTATTCATAGTAATAAATAGTATTTTAAATACTCTTGTAGATATTTTGGTTCATTCATGGGTAGCCTGTATTTTTTTCTGGTGGTAATGGGATTTGAATTCAGGGTCTTGAACTTGCTAAGCAAGAACTCTATTACTTGAGCCATGCTTCCAGTCCTTTTTGAACTTAGGTTATTTTTCATATACGGTCTCACACTTTTTGCCTGGACTAGCCTACGACCTCAATCCTCATACCTATGTCCCTACATACCGGGGACCATAGGAATATGCTACCATACCTAGTTTATTTATTAAGATGGGATCTCACTAACTTTTTGTGGGGGCTGGCCTTGAACAACAATCCTGCAGATTTACACCTCCCTAGGAACTGGGATTACTTGTGTGAGCCACTGTGCCCGGTCTAGGTAGCATGTATTGATCTCAAACTTCTCTTGCTCTTGACAAATTATTAGAAATGCAAAAGCCAAGTTTCTTTAAATAATTTTCATTTATGTTTTTTAAAAGCACAAAGTCATCCATTGTCACTGCTGGTTTTATACAATCATTTAATACCTTATACAATTATTATTATTTTTGTATGAGTATTTATTATGGCTTCAAAAAACCATAGTATATGGACAAATATTTGTTACAGAGACAAATATTGTGGGATTCTATTTGTATGAGGTATTTAGAGTAATGAAATTCATAGAGACAGAAAGTCCAATGGGGTTTTGGGGATCGGGGTTAGAGTGTGGAGTTTTTATTTAATGAGCGTAGAGTTTTACATTTGCAAGATTAAAAGACTTCTAGAAGTTGATAGCATAGCCATGTGCACTAAACTGTGAAATTAAAAATGGCTAAGATGGCAGACTTTATTTACATGTATTTTCCCATAAGTTTTTAAATGGGGATTTAAAAAATGGGGTGACACATGAGTTGACATTGGACAATCAAAATCCTTACAACTGGAGTTGGTAGGCTACATTTCCAGCACCTCTGATCTGCCTGTGCCATCTCTTTACAGCACTGGCTCTTGCCAGGTGAGATCTACCCAACCCAAGAAGCCACCAAATTAGGAAAGGAACCCCTGTAGATCAGGGGCCTAATTGAGAGAAATGATATTTGACTTATGTAAAATGTTTAGATTAAAATGTGAGACTGCCTATTCCAAATTCCTTATTGATTCAACAAGTGCACAACACCATGGTGTTGTGAGGTTTAAATGAATGGATTAAGACGTGTAAAAATTTGAACATAATAATGATCTATACACAATAGTTATTACATTGCTGTTCTCTGTGAAGTATATGTGGTAGACAATGATTTAGTATCTGTTACTATTACTACTATTACCATAATCACATGTAGCTTTCTTCCAATATGGGGTATCAAAACATTTTTTGTTTATCTCTTGGAGCTTCAAGAGGAATCACAGGCATGAAAAAGTCTTAAAAAATTAAAAAAACTCACAACTCTAAGACTACATAGGAATCCATTTGTATGGATTTCTTATTTAAATAGTCAAAAGTTAAACATCACATTGTCCCTGTGGCTATCCATGCTCTTTTTTGAGTCAGCCCTGTCTTGTGCTCACTGAGCTTGCTCTCTAATCTAGTGGTTCTCAGTTCTAGGGATTCTCATTGATCCTAGGTGAGGACTGCTTACCTGCAATGACCAAGGGGCATGGACTGAAGTTGGGGGTGGGGCTCAGGATCTAGAATTTGAGAAATCCTCACCAGAGATTTTATTATTTTATTTAATGCTCCTTTCTTGATAGCAATAACTATTTGAAAGTAATTCTTTGGGTTTTAAAAATAGTTTGGGGCCTGTGTTGCTTACACAGTCAATCAATTTTTACATGAAAATATGCAATTTAGACAAGAAAGGAGGTTCTGCTACCTGTGCCAATACTGTTGTAACAATACTGTTGTATTGTTAGTTGAAAACCATCTTACTCAGTTTTTTGTTTGATTTTAGTAATGCAATCAATTTTAATAGGAAAAATTATAAATTAATATTTAATATAAAATGGGAAAAAATGTTAACTTTTTCCATGAAGTCCTTCTTTGAAGAACTCTACCTAGAAAGTTAAAGCACACATGCATTTTCTAGTCAGCATATAAATCTCAATGATGAAAAAACAAGGTTTCTTTGACAGAAAAAGAAAATAAAAAGAGACTGTTTCTACAATTCTACCAAACCTTTCACCAATGCTTCTAACAAGTTCCAAAATGAATTTCATCTCCATCCCCTCCCTTGTTTGCCCTCTACAGGAGGTTTTAATGAACAAGAACTAGTTCTGAGGGAGAGCCAAAGGAAGAAAAATCCTGAATAATCCAACACCTGCATTATTCCACACTCAAGAATCAGGAATATTGAAAGTAGCATTAGTTCTGTAGCATCACTGCCTTATTAAAGGAATCCATTAAAGTATGGGAAAACTGCAGAAGGAGAAAAAGAACAGTTCAATTCAGGTTTGTTTCATGCTCACACCCACGTCCTCAATGATAATTCAAGTTGGAAGTGGTAGAAATTACTTCTTTTTAAGATTTTATATATTTATTTATTTAATGTCTGTTCTTTCTCCTTTTCATACCAGATCATAACCTTTTTGAGGGTTGGCATTTGTTACTATTTTTTGTATCACACCAATGTTCTTCACAAAATAGGTAGTTGTCAAAACTATCAACTTTATTGTCTTTGGTCTAATTTTATTAGCTAATACTTGAAGTTATAAGTTAAAACTTTTGTACATGTGAGTATGTTTTGAATGTATTATGTGTATGAGGTGATGCTTCCCATTTTCCGTCTCCCACTGCCATCCTCTATCCTCTCTATGTCCTAGGTATAGACCTCGTTCTTTGATCTGAGCATGACAACCACATTATTTCTAAGCAGTTACAACTACATTTAGATCCATTACTACTCTAATTTTATTTTATTTATTTATTTTTTTTTCATTTTTCTTTTATTATTCATATGTGCATACAAGGCTTGGTTCATTTCTCCCCCCTGCCCCCACACCCTCCCTTACCACCCACTCCGCCCCCTTCCTCTCCCCCCCCTCAATACCCAGCAGAAACTATTTTGCCCTTATTTCTAATTTTGTTGTTACTCTCTCTAATTTTAATAACAATACTAACCAACTGACTAAAACAGTGCAGTGAGAGAAGTGGGGGTTGTAGAATCTCTTCCATCCACTCAGCAGTTGATCAGAATCAATTGGTGTGGTTTCTTTCTCCCAGAGTCTTGAAAATGGATGAATAAGGATTCTTTTAATCTGGATAAATGTTGCATCAATGGAAAAATTCTTTAATTTTGGGTCTCAATTATGAAGTCCATAGAAAAAGTAAAAAAAAAAAAATCTTATTAATTGCCTAATGCTCCAGAATAGGGTTCCTTAGAGTAGAGTGTAGATGGCTATTAGTGATGACCTTTGGGATAAGGTACCTGTCCTCATATCTTTGAAGAATTTTTGCTCTTTACCACAGTTTTCTCATGAGTGAATGTAATCTGAGCTAAAATAACTTTCTTCAGCAGTTTCATTTCCTTCCTCCCACCACAATAAGTACATTTGTGCAATGCACCTGCTCTGAAAAGCTATTTTGTAATACATAGGTAAAACTGCAGGATTTATGCTCCTCTCTCCATTTTCCCTTGAGGAAGAGGGATATTAGTGCTGCATTGTTCTTTTAAAAAAAGAGAGAGGATAAAATCCATAAGATCCTGATTTCTGTATTTAGGAGTACTTTCTGAGTCTTTCAAAGGAGATAAACAATTTAACTTTAGCTGAAATTGAGGTTTTTTTCATTTAAAAATGTATAAAGAGAATACTGCAAGAAAAAGAAAAAATAAAATCACATATTAACATTATGAACTTGAACCCTGGGTTTTTAGACACACTTTTGTGTAAATCTAAGAAGAGGCCATAGGCTGATCCAGGGGTAAAGTCTCTCAAGAGACAGACCTGCTATGATTTAACTGTGGTAATGGACCTCATTTTATAGAGCTTGGAAATGTCACCATCGTGAATCTGTTTTGTTTGAACCTGAATATCTAGTGGGTTGGTTTTGATACCAGGAATATGGCAGACAAGCGACCAGAGATGTTAATAGTCATGGAGGATTAAGTTGCAAGGTCTGAGAGCTCCCAGCCCTGTCTTCAGTGGAGCCAGAGCCCAGTGAATCATGGGGGTGGGAGGCAACTTTGGCAGAAGCTAGCAGGAAATGGAATGAAAACCAATTAGGAACAGGCTACTGGGAACAGTAGGATCTGAGCATTAGAAGAAAATTGTATACTTTTGGCTCAGATCAACAGTCTTTTAAGGTCTGGATAACACAACCAGAATTTAGTATTAATCTGAGTTTGTTTTACATTTTTAGTTTTGGCAACTTTTCAAGAACAAAAAGCTAATTTCTTTATTTGAGATGTTCCCCAATCTTTAAAGAATAAAATTTTAGAATATGATAGAATTTCAAATATCAAATTTAGAATTGCAATTCAAATTTTGTCAAGTGCTTACATATAATCTTAGAAAAATACAAAGGCCATATAGCAAAATTATCCAGGATGGGGAACCATATTTGATTTATTTTATTTTTATTTCATATTATCTCCATTGAATATAAAATCTTTTTAAAGTTTGAAACTGTGAAAGTACTAAGGTTAACATATGAAACACCAATGCACATATCATTCTTCCTTACAATTTTTTATTTTTGCTTGAGATTTCTTTTTGAAAAACTAAATTATTATAGATACAATTAAAGTTCTCTACGTTATTTTTACTGTAAAATACACTTATAATCAGAAAAACAGTAAAACTTAATTTTCTGAGAAATTATCAATAATAACTCTTAATGTGAGAATTTTATATTTTTAAAAGTCCAGAGTAAGGAATAATTAGCAAACTTACAATGACATTTACAGAGTGCATGAGAATAAAATACGTTATTCATGTTTGTAATAAGGACTTCATGTTGTAGAAGTCCAAATGAATAATACTCTTATAGTAAAATAAATATCAACAAAAGATGGCAGAGATGCAAATTAAGACTTGTAACAAAATTCCTCCTTCCATTGTTGTTTCTTTAGCGACGTCACAGTGAACCAAAATGTTTCTTCCTAAGACGGTGTTTTATTTGTTTTTAGTGTTCTGGGACAAATTCAGGATCCATGGGTGAAGATGAGCATCCAATTTAGAGATAGAATAAAGAAAGGCATTAGATTAATCATTAATGTACTCGGGTAAAGAGTGCACTTTAGTAATTGCACACCTGTGTCAGCAGGACATAACAGAACTCAAATAAGACTATGTGGAATATAAAGTTTTTCAAAAACCCAGGTTTAAAAATTCTATCTAAATAAACTGAGGTGTCAGTGTCAAAGCTTTCCAGGAACACTGATGAAAACTGTGAACTGCGATAAAACTATGAGTTTTTGTGTTTAAAAGTGAGATATTGCTGACTCTTATGACAAAGCAATTACATTTTCCCCTGAATGTAGACATAATTATAGCTCACACAATTTTCTCATTTCAACTCTTGTATCATTTCTTTTTCCAAAGTGAGTTGTTTCAGTTTGATTTCCTTTCAACAAGTTTGATACATGTGTAAGAACCGTGCTCACCACCTCTGCAATGCCCAGAGGCAAGAAGTAGTCGGCTGACAACAAACCACCATGCTAGTTGAAGAATCATATTGCTTTAAAAATCTCACCCCGACAGAATGGAGTGGTACATGCTTATAATCCCAGCATTTGGGAGGCTGAGGCAGATGGATAGTGAGTTCAAGACCAGCCTAGGCTACATAGCAAGATCCAGGCAACACTGGGCTACAAACAAAAAGCAAAGCAAAACAAAACAAACCTTATCCCTAAGATCAATGAAAATTATTCACAAATACTGTTAACTCTTGGTTAATATTAATAATATAAAATAATAATATGCTATTTTTTATTGATCAAAAATTCAATACTTAGGCAATTTATTATCTTTAGAAATTTGATAGCCGTAATACATGCTGAAAATAATCATACCTTTATGTCTTTATAGTAACATATTGTGGAATAGTGTTTTAAAGAGTTCAAAATTTGCTCTCATTTTTACTATGAAATCTGGGTAGAGACAATGGACTGTACTGTCTTTATAGTGGAAGGAGGATAATTTACATTTACTCTGTCATAAGAGTATTATCCAATAGTGTTTTAGTACTCTTGAAATTGCTTTAAACATCATCTGTGGAAGAATGGAAAACTTTTCACAAGATTGCTACACTACTCACCTAGTAACTAGTTTAGGCAATAAAATAACTCCACTTGGGCTGGGATGTAGCTTGGTGGTACAGCGCCTGCCTAGCATGCATGAGGCCTTGGGTTCGATCCCAGCACCAAAAAAGAAAAGAAAAGACCAAAAAAAAAAAAAACTTCTCCCCAAAATAACTCCACTTAAGCTTTGGTGTAGATGTAATATTAACAGTATGGCAAAGGCCATAGGATAATGAATATTACACTGAGAATGGAGTTGAATGATGCTGATTATGAGGCTGAGGGCAATGTTCATGCCAGTAGTGTCTTCTAGCTTACAATTATCTGGGAACATCAGTCCCTGTCACTGGGCAAAAGGAAGACAGTGCCTCTGCTATGACAGTAGAGGCCAGTGCTTTTAGGGGTCACCCACAGACTGCAATACATTTTTCCAAGGAGAACCACAAAAATTATTCACCAGACTTTACTGAGGCCATATTTTGTGTCAGGAACCATGGGTGGCTCTGAGGGCACAGAGATTAAAAACATAGTTTCTGCCAAGAGTAACTCACTATTGAGATGGGAAATATTGTGAAATGGCATAAAAATTACAATATGCTGTAAACAACGCTTCAATCAAGTGTTGTGACCACCAAAAAGAGAGGCACTTGTTCTGTCCAGAGACACCAACCAGTGCTGCATAAAAGAGGAATACTTAGACTAGGGATAGAAAATAGCAAGCTATTTTTTTCATGTTTAAGGAGGCAAAGGGAGTCTGTCTTCTTAGGAGAAAATTGCATAGCCAAAGTAGCTGATGCATTGGTTGATTTTGGTGTTATCCAGCATCTGATTCCACTTTTTTATGACCAGCCTCTCTCTATGCAGCTGAAATATCTCCCTTTTAGTTTTTGCAAACCCTATACTTCCTCTTTCTAGGCAAAGAATGGACTCGTAACATCATCTGTGTTAGTCTAATGGGGCAAGAGAAGCAGAAAAACTCTCTGTGTTGAAACTCTTCTGGTGTTCACAGCATCAGTGGGTTGCAGTTTCCAGCAGCAAGAGTACTAGGGAGCCACTAGTGACTGAAGTCCAGAGATGGCAGTAATGGTGGTACCAATATACAGAACCATTGTTGTATGGTGGCAGCAATGGTGGTCTTAACTGGTTTGGTTCTATAGTCTACTTTTGACTGTGGCTTTTCTGCCTAGTCTTGTTTTCTGAATTGGTTGTCAACCTTCCCAAGAGTTCTAGTTGCTATTCAATATATATTCTCATAAATTCATTCCCCATGTTTTTGGCAGTACTTCATGCAATTAACAAATCTGTCTAAGTAAATAGATGTTCATGTTTGAGTTAGAAAAGTTAGGAAAGAAGTGTGAAGGGTCTCATACTCCACACTAAACCTTTTTTCATATTGAAAGTTCTAAAATAGAAGAATGACATGGTTATATTAGTTATAAGAAAATAATTCTATTATCTGTGTTGAGATTGTATAGGGAGGAGGAAACTGATAAGTCCAGGTAGGAGACTATCATGGTGGTTGGTCAAGAGATAATGAAGGTTTTAAAAGAATGGGGTAATGAGGATGACAGAAAGATAATTTAAGAGCTTCTTCCGGAAATGCATTGGTCTGGGTGACCTGTGGGGTGGGATATAGAAAGAAATTGATGAAAACTTTCAGTTTTTTAGCTCAGATACGTGAAAGATAGATGGATGGGTGGGTGGATAGACGGATGGACAGTTGGATGATGTAGCCATTGTCCAAGTGACCTAAAGAGATTTTTGAATATATTGAGTTATTGAATTTAAGTTGGGTTGGAGATGTTTAAGTATATTTGTGAAACTGAATTTAAGAGAGAAGTAAGGAATGGGAAGAGATGGATTGCATTTTAGTTGGTCAGAATAGATAAAGTAACTATAAGCATTATAGATAGACAGATAACTAGCTAAAGAAAAAAATACTCAGGACTATTACAGCAACTGTTTTCAAAGCCACTCTAGAATATTTTTTATCCATTACTGGTTATTTTGTTGTATAACTTGTGAAAATGTATTCAGAATCAATTTTAATTGGAAAAAAGAGAAGTACTGTGGTTTAGTTTTCTCATTTACATTTTAAAGCAACAGATTTTACTTTTCAAATGACATGTTGCATGGGTCCCCAATTTATAAAACATTTGAAAATAGAGGTACTGTAGCAGAAACAGACATAGAGTGCTATAGACATGTATGGAAAAATCACACTAAGCCTCACTAGTATGTACATATTAATATATGTTAGTAAAAGTATTTTTAAAAGAAAAAGAAACTGGCATGGAGGCCCAGAGTATATCTGGTGAGTCTCCACCTTAGTTCACCAGATAGCCCTTGAGGTACCTTCACAAAATCATAAGGCTACAGGTTTCTATCTATCTATCTATCTATCTATCTATCTATCTATCTATATCTATCATCTATTTATCTATCATCTATGTATCTATCCAGTAGATCCACCAGCCATCCTCCAATATATTCCCCAGTTCTTTATCTGTGTCACCAATGGAGCTGTTTTGTTCCTCCTCTGCTGCCCTGGCTTCCATTTTTCTCTAGGAGCTGTTTGCAAAACCATATGTAGCAGGTCCACAGCTGCCATTACCCATCACAAAAACACCAATGTCCACTGTATTCTGAAAGCTTCCTAACATGGGATGCCAGAACTGTGCTGGGTTCCCAGCACAGATAGGCATAAGGTCCTTCTCTTCCACACTCTGACACACTTTTCTCCATAGCCCAAAGTACATTTGAACATTTCCATATGCCTATGATCATCACCCTCTGAATAAACCCAGTCTGTGATTTCAGATGGGAATTATACCATATTGTCCCCTACATCTACATTTTTTTTATATTTTCTCTCCAATAACTGGAGTCAAATATGCATGTTTGTAAAAGTGTGTTTGTGTGTATATGCATATGTTTGATGGGGGAGTGGATGCAGGGGCTAAACCAGCACTGTCTAGTTAAAGATGCCCTGCTAAACAAAGAACACAGTTTACAAAGTACTGGCCCATTATGTAAACAATGTCTCTGTTGCCAGAACAAGGTTAAAATCTTATTTATATTATTTATAATTGTGTGGCTGAGGTTTTAAATCATGTCACCCCTGAAGCATTCAATTATTTGTAATATGGGAGTAACAATAATATTTGCCTCTCAGAACTGTTAAAGTACAATATAGTATTGCTAAGCTACTTGGTATTACTAGGTTGGCAGAAAGTTAATAAACTAGTGTGATCTGTTTTCCTAGATACTGAAAGTTGTTCTACTTCATGTATGTTTTTAAAGTATCCTTTCACATTCTCTATCTTTTACATTCAAAATCAACTTCTAGTGTGTATGTGCACTTATGTTGTACAGAAAAGATGTGTATGTACTCATAGAAGAGAAATTTTGAATATGTGAATTTGTTTACTATAAAAAAGATCTGTATCTTTTCTTTATTATGGAGATAAAACATTTAAATTTTTAAAAATTCTTTAAAAGGTCCCATTTCAAAATGACTTGAGCTGCATGAAATATTTTCAAAATATTCCTAACTAGCAATCTATGAGCAACTATAGATCTATAGAAATATTTTTGCAAAATTGTTTGTGCTTTCTGTTCCCAAACAGCTAGCATGGTTGAAACAAACTGTTATGCTTTTAAATTTTTTTAAGCAAAACAAGTTTTGGTATGAAAATAAGCAGTAGAGCTACTGAAACAGGCAAAATAATGGAAATACTGATCATTTATATTTTTTTAAATTTTGTAATTGCTGTGGCCTTTTTATAGCATGTAATCTCCTCTTTATCCCACTTTATATCACATATGGAAAGTTCCTCAGAGATTTCTTGGTCCTCCATAATCTAGTCATCCTTTCTTTCTTTTAAACACAAAAATTTTCCTGGACCAACTATTTAATAGCAGAGAGATTCAGTTTCTCAGACACTTTCTTAAAATTTCTTTAAGAAAGAAAGAAAATTAACTTTTCTTTGCAAAGTTTTCAATTGGGAAGATTAATGAGAAGTAAAGTAAAATGTTAATGCTAACAAAAAGTTTGCATATTTTTCATATTTATCCATTGAAAATATCACTGGAAATGAGGCCCTATCTACTGGGGATGTTCATCTATTCACTTCTTCATTCATTTCTTTAACAAATATTTTGTGAATACCTATTGTGTGTCAACACCTGACAAATCCTGGAGGAAAGCTATGGCAAGAGATCTTCTTTGCCCTAATGCAAAATTGGGAAAATGTTTACAAAACCACATAAAGAACATAGATTCTCTACCAATGGTACTGTGGATCCAAAGTGGAAGCTCAAAAGATGTTGGAAATTATACCCTCATTATTTTTGTGCCCTGGCATTTTTGCTTGTTCTCCTATCCTCCACTTAAGTCAGTGTTATTATTCTGACTTACGATTGGGACTTAGCTCAGATAGGGAAGCACTTTGTCTGTCAAACTTGATGTTTGAACTCATTATTTATATTTATATGTTTATTTATGTATAGTAGTATATAATACATATATTTGTGTTATATTTACAGTGACTTATTAAATTTTCCAGGTTGCATGTCAGTGCTTTCCAGTAACAATAATGCTTTTTAGTATTATCCTGGAGAGTCTTTTATCTTTTATTATTGCTTAGTTTTGCAAAACAGGATTATTACTGTGAAGATGACCAAGAAAGAGTTTGAACAAAGTTCTTAATTCAACACTGTTTGTTTGCTTTTAATTCAGTCTGAAATTGTTAACCTTTACAAAAAAGACAACTAGGAATATGACTAAATATTTATTTTCATAATCTCTGGTTTCACATATTTGTAAGTTCAGAACTGAAATCCTATATCTCCTCTGATGCCCTGGCAGTTAATGGTACAAACTCCTTTTTTGAACTTTTCCCCCTAACTTAGTCTCTTTAATTTTTATGGCTCTTAAAAATAAAACATAAAAAAGCAAAACCAGATATGTTTTATCTTTCATGTATGACAGATGTTCCCTTACCCATGTTTCATGGGCATAATCCATCTTTAGAAAACATAGAGACGGAAGTTTCTGCCAGCAGAGCCTCATGAAAGGAAGGCTGTTTGTCTTGATTAGCAAATGCTTCATAATGAGTCTTAGGAACACACACTGCTCAAGTTTCTGCGTGAGATTATACGTTGAATAGTAAGAATTAGCTGAGACTAAAATGGAGAAAGTGACTCAACATTCAGATAGAACAAACTGATTGTATTGGTACTATTTAAAAAACTTTAAAAATATATTAGATGTACAGAGGCAACGGCCAACATAACTCAAGGATAATTTAATCTCAAAGATGGCCATGAAACATAGGTGCTAATATTGATGCAAAAATAAGAAGAAAATATACTAAATTTGAACATGAAGCGAACTGAAACTAGCCAACAAATTTGTATCAGATACAAGCGTACTTTAATTGTCCCAGAAGAACAGAGACATACTCTCTTTTGGTTAAGTGTAAACCTATTGCCTTATAATGCTGGCAGATAGAGCAGCTTTGCCTTTCAAATTTTCACCCAGTTATTTTTAGTTCTTCTGAAGCCTGGGAAATAAGAAATATAACCTCCTTGAAAAGTCCAAGTGGGCCAACCATAGCAGGGCCTCTGAATCTGATTAGATAAAACAACAAAGAAGTTCTGTTGGGGCAGAGGCAGGAAGAGCCAAGGTGGGTGGCAATCTATGCTTAACTCAGGGGAAATGGAGCCTCAAAGCATTCAAAGTGGGTGAAAAAAATAACATAAGCAATAGACAACTTTCCCACATCTCAGGTCACTCTCTAAATACAGCTAGAAAAATTTTCCCCACACTAAACTTTTTTTTTAATTTCTGAAGTATAATAAACAGTATGTGAATGTATGTTTATCCTAAGCACCACACTGAGAGAGAGAGAAATAGAAAGAGAGAGAGAGAGAGAGAGAGAGAGAGAGAGAGAGAGAGATTGAGATTTGCTCACTAGTAGCATTATTAACTAGTTTTCAATTCTCTTATGAGCTTAGAAGGGGCATCAGGACACACTTTAAAAGGTGAAAGATTTATGCGATCATAAGAGAAACCAGAGTATAGGACACACTTTAAGTTATAAAAATGGATATCTGATTAAAAATTCTTAATACAATACTGGAGTAACCTACAACAGGCATTTTTCTCAGTTGTTAAAATGGAAGAGAGTCATGAGAGTAATTGTGTGGGTGGACAGTCCCCCCTCCCTCTGAAGGGATTTGGGGGATTAGTGTACCTGGTTTTAAACTGGAAAATATCAGGCGAAGTCCAACCAGGAAGGTGGAGATGGTTGATGTTCTGACAGTTGTCATCAGCTGCATTTGACTGAGCTGGAATAAGTGACATTATATATCCTCGCATCACCACATTGTAAAAGAAAACAAATAAAAAAGGGACCAGTACTGAAATACAAGATAGGGGACACCTGGCATCTTCAATGTTTTGGAGGTCACTAAAGTATCGTGCACTTCAGTTTCACTGTTTAAAATGTGGGGATTGTGTTCCATTTCACATTCATTTGATAACTTGAGAATTACTACAGAACCTTAGCCGTTTCCTCTACATTGCCAATGCCCACGGTTAAAGACAGAGAAGCTACAAAGAGGTAAATGATAATAAGGCATTGAAGTTTTTTCTTAGGAATGAGTAAAGCCAATCCTGCTACACTTCCTTCCTGTTTGCTCTCGGAGGTTTTCAAAATCTCTCTTCACTTACATATGCCCCAATTCTTTAACCTGTCACAAGCAACTGAGGGGTGCTGGGCAGATGTGAAAAACGGTTTTAGTGGAAGCCGGAGAGTGTGCTTGAGCCAGAAGAATCCTATAGTCTATGTAGAGCAATGGAGGTATTCCCAGCTTACATGAGGAAGAGTGGAACAGTGTGTTGGGCTCAGCTGACACCCTAATGTGTAATGGGACTCTACCAAATTCTACTCTCTAGACAGGTCTCTTTGACCTGATGCCTATATACAGTCCCAGGTTCTATGACAGTTGAGGGTTCTTTGTGGTATCCAGAAGGAATGAATGGTGATTTCACTTTCATTCCTACAAACCTGTGAGCACCACTGATAGTAATCAGAATGTGAAATGTAAGACAAGGAGGCAAAGATTCTTCCCTGCCCTGGGTGCATAGAGCACCTGGTCTGGGACCAAACCGGTTTAACAGGGCTGTCTCTCTCCTGGGCTCCCTATGTGAGGCCATGTGGGAAGTGGATTTTGGTTCTCAATACCATGGTGACTCTGTTGGTCCAGGGATCCTTGCAGTTATATGTAGAAGTTGGATAGCTCCACTTTGGGCAGCTACCTATGCTTTTCTGCTTTTTTGGACTATAGTTGCTGCTAGACAAAGACATTGAGAAACTTCTGGAATTAAAATATTACACAACATCTTACATCATACTCTCATTTTTACTCAAGGAGAACATCTTGGTAAAATGTGTTTACGTACACACATCTTGTGAAATGCATAATACTGGCTGCACGAATGCCCACATGGAAGTATTTCTATGACCAACAATCTTTTTGTTAGAAGTATCATCATGTATTGCTGACAAGATCAACTATTTGCACTAAGTCTTGAATTTCTAATTGAAAATAGTACATTCAAAATTGAAATCATGGAATACGTGAACTCATTCCAAACCATATAGGAACTTTGTGATGAAAACATTACACGAAAGCATTAACACTGATTATGCAACAATTGACCCAAAGTATAATAAGAAATCATAACTTTTTAGTTCATAGGTTCTCCCTACCTACCAAATAAAATACATTTCTTTGTTAGGGAGAATTTTTCAGTGGCTTCAGATACTGTCTTTTTGATACTCTAAGAAGCTTGGTCTAGATGGTTTATAAGCCACACCCACCCTCAGCTTTAAACTTCTGTAATTCTGTGGTTATACTTTTCTTAAGGGATGCAGACTGGAAGGTGGTTTCTCATAACAAAAACAATAGATCAGACCAGCCCTAGGCAGCACAGTGACATATGAATGGGCTTCATAAAGTCCTGGTATCTTTAGATAGCACTCTTAAAATCACCATGTGGTGCTCAGGCTTTTCTGTTTAAAGGGTCAGAGACTCATCATCGGCAGGTTCTGAAGTGGAGGAGACAGTCTGTTAGTGCCCTGGGAGCCAGAGCAGCTGAGCATTTGAAGTCAGGCAGCCACCCACATAGTGCCAAATTCACGACCATGCAACTAGCCATGCAAAAACCAAACAAGTACAAAGAATATGACACCTGTCCTTCCGTTTATTCCCTTTCTTTAAGCATCTTTTTCACTAATCACTTCTTAACTGCAGTCACTTCAAGAAATAAACATTGACAGAGACAAGTCTCCAACAGAGCACTCAAAAACTCTCTCCAAAGTGTGCCTTGGAAATAATACCCAAATTAAGTGCTCAAACCAGGCTGTTCTCTTTGTGTTTGCAAGCTTTTTGAAAGTGGGGATTTCCTTAATGTGATAAGAAACTGAAACATTTTCAAAGAAACAGGAATTTTGGTGTGTATTTATCAGGATCAATATAATCTCTGCTAGTATTTTAGGGAATATTTTCATGGCAAGACATTCTCTCAAGTTTTTCGTTATGATTTAGAAAGTAATTTAATTTATATTGTGGAATGTTTCCATTTTAGAGGTAGTATAAGGCATATGTAATGTGGTTTATTTGCTAAGGACAGACTTTTGCAATCTGGCAACATCGTAACCCTGGTAGGATACACACAGAAAAGTTCTTCCTTAAAAATTCCTATGGGAAAATTGAAGTCTTTTAAAGTTCAGGGTTGTTCTTTAACTGTTGTGTGTGTTATTAATTCTATGTTCTGTGGAGTTAGTGAGGAGTTTTCTTAAGTACCAGAGCAAACAATGGTTGACTCATCTTCGGGTTTGGATTACATGTGTGGGGTTGTGTTTTGGATGGGGCTCTCTGGAATAGCAACACTCCATCAAAAACACAGTGGCACACCTGTACTCCAAATGGCTGAGTAAGGCAAAACACATGACATCAAAACGCTGGCAATCATATTAAAAGAGAGGAAAAGAAAAAGAACTTAAGCTGAAGCAAAGATAAAGACAACACCAAGGCAATAATAGCCATGAAGAATAGAGAGTTTTACAAGTATGTTGTGCATGGAATGATTTATCATGACACGAATACCACATACACAGCCTGTGAAAAGTTGCTAAGATGGATGTTCTGTAACAAAAAATAAATTATCATCACTAATTGCACAATGAGAAATGACTGCTGCTTATATTTCCAAAGGCTCTAAAATGTCACAGAGAAGGTAACTAAATGGTTTTTCTGAAATTTTTAGCAGTAACTGATGATGAAGAGTAAAGAATTTTAAGGAAGTTACAAATTAATATTTCATATTAAAAGTGAAGATTCAATTCATTATTTTTTATATAAAATGCTCACAAATTACCTTTCTAATGGAATGAATTCTTACTATGGCTTCTTAAGGGAAAATATGTGACACTAGTGTGTCAATTCCGTGACGCTTTTACATGGCTTTTTTTCTATAGGGATAATTTACAGCAATTGTAATAGAGATTATTCTATGCATTTGCATGTTTATCTCTCTTTACTAAATGGGTTCCAATAAATTGATTTTGCATGTAAGAAAATGCAGCAGGTAAGTATATAAACAGGATTTCTGAGAGATAAAAACTTATTTCTACCTTCGAAATGACTGATTTTACTGAGTTTGGACTTTTGCTCCCTGAGACTTGCCTTCTTTTCCTTGTGGTCACTTGCACAGATAATGTCGTTTTCCCTCATTATAGAGATGATATGATAGCATATTGTCTACTGGGTAATATTCCTACATCATAATTTTTTCAAAGGATACTTCTATATGGAGTTACAATGTATTTTTTAAAATTAACTCTTACACCTCTTAGATAGCAGCTTAGGAATTCCAGTGCTGCTCCATGTTGTGGTCTGGAGCATAGGGAGTGTAATTAATACCAGAGTTTGAAGATCCCACTTTCTAGTAACTCCACACCCATGGGACAGTCTCAAGTAGAAGGTCAAAACTTGGCATTAAATATTTACTATTTCCTCTATGGAAATATCACAAGAGAAATAATTATTTAAAATGCTAACTGTTTTTTTCTGTTGGGCATTCAGGAAAATAACACTCATAGCATTTAATTGGGAAGTTTGGTGCCACCATGGTCTTATTGAGAAACATGTGGCTGGCAATTGAGAAGCCGGGAAAAATCATGTGGATTAAAGGAAATAAATTAAGAGCTGAGTTACATAAATCTTGAAGGCTCGTTGCACCTGGAATCATTTTCATGGTAGTACATACAATTGGGCTTTCTCCTCTTTAAAGTATCCTGGCTGCAGGAAGAAAATTGCTGTTTTAAGTAAAATACTATACACATCTTTCATTTGATGACTAAAAAACTTGTTTTTCTTGTTTAGATTTTAAAGAAGTACCAGGATATGTTTTGGTTGAGATTGTCAAATTTTTCTATTATATATCTTTGATTCCAAATTATACTTTCTGGGATGCTCTCTCCTCATGTTTTCTTCAGTGTTCACTGAATCAGTAGAACCTAGCCTATGCCTTATGTTCTCAGCACATTTGTGGAATTGACATATGTTACAATCTAGACATTGTGCAAAAAGTTTTAGAGCATTATAAACAAGATGGTGTTGAAGACACTAAACATTTTTATTTAATTTTTATTAGCATAAATTAATTGTCCAAAGGGGTTATATTGTGATATTTCCAACATGCATGCAATGTACTTTGATCAAATTTGCCCCACATATATAACTCTTTTTTAACCCTCTCCCTCCTCCTCCTCTTTCCTTTTTGTTTTTGGTGTATTTTCATACAATCTGTCTACAGAACAATAGAAAACACTTAATAGATTTCCTTTTCTATTATGTTTAGGAAGAAAACAAAAGGGTCATCATATTGCCATTTTTTGGGTTCCTTCTTTTCCACAACATTCTGCTAAGTATGTTATATGCATTATTCAATAATTATAACTCTTCATTGAACATTAATATGTACCAAACTCTGCCTGAAGTCATCAATGTAAATGAACTCACTGAATCTTTCTTCATAAGAACCCTATTAGGAAAGTATTTTGTAGTTTCCATTATATAGTTGAGGAAACTGAGCTCTTAACATTGTACTAGTTTGCTTCCCTATACTGCTCCATTATGTTATTCAATATTTGTAATGTTCTACAAGTTAGTCCTAATTATTCTCCTTCCTACATGAGTGTACTGGAGGCTCAGAGTCTCAGTAATTTGTCCAAAGTCAAGGAGCTTTGAAATGGTGGAGTCAGAGTTCAATTCAGGATGAAATGATGCCCAAACTCATGTTTTCCCTATCAAAATAAGCATTCTTTTGCCAGAATACTAAGTCAACACCTTTAGAGAGAATGTCCTACAATCATGGGACTGGGAAGAGTCTGGGGCCAGAATATAAGGCAGTGTGACAAGGGCGCTGTAGTCTGCCTTGAACTGTAGCCTGTACACATGGTTCGAATTGGCCTTCTTACTCATGCTGCAAGGTCAGTGCTTGAGTGAATTGAAAATTTCAAAGTGGTTTGCTTCCTAGAGTGGACATGCATCTTCAGATAGGCTCTTTGTGGAAATCCTGCTGGGATGTCCACATAGCACACATATTTGCAATGCCTTCTCCTGCCTCAGGCTACAAGGGTGCTTTGTAGTTAGAACCTAGTTCATTTTGGAATCCCATCTGGCCTTTGGTGGAACACATTGGAGAAAGTGAACTATAGATTAACCCCCAAGCCAGAAAATATTTTCATGGTTCACATTTCCACAAGGTCACAAGAGTGTATGAGAATAGAATGCTTCACAGTAAGTATAAATACATGCCACAGAAATATTCGTTACGCTAGTTCTTTTCTATATGTAGTTCTAACTGTATCTCTTCAGATCTCTCTATGTATAAGAAGCTAAGAGTAGGGACAGCACAGAAAATATAATATTGTTTTTATGGCAATAGGTTAAAGAGAAAAGGCTCTTAGAAATAAAATTTCATTAATTGTCTATATAGATGCAGTATTTCTATATTATGGGACTTCCTATCAATTGGGGGTTATAATGATCAAATATAATAAAATACATCCTTAAAGTTACTCTTTTTAAAAAATGTTATATTGTATAATAGCTGCAGAGGGGGATACATGGTAATATTTACATATGTGTTATAATATATCTTAGTTCAATTTACCCTCGCCATTGTTCTCTCTCCTCTCCTTAGAACAATTTCAATAGGTGTCAGTCTTCTATTTTCATATACGAATACAAGATACATCTAGCATATTTGTCCATTAGAGATACTCTTCATTTCATTTTGTGAATACAAATGTGCATGTTTCTAAAATGGCTCTCAAAATTTATTGCATTATTTTTCTGATTCCAGTGCATTATAAGTTTTGTGCCCCCAATTGTCTTTCTTAGGGGGAATTATCTCATTTATTGAGTGTCTATCTTTCCCAGTCTTTCTTGGAAGGTAAAGATTAATGTAATATAACTTTATCTATAAGTTGAGTCCAGCGAAGGTATCTAAGTTAAGTAATGTGAATCTTGGCTCCGTGGTGATAGAGGATCATGAGCCTGCCATGGACAGCTCTGCAATCTTTTAGGACACATAAGTTCTTAACATTGGTTCTGCAGCACATAGATTGACTTCATTAGGCCCACAAACTTCTCAAATGGAATACAAGTTTTTGTGTCTGCTACTTGTGAGAGAAAGGAACCATTCATCAGAGTCTGTAATGCCAAAAAGGAGATGACTGAGAGAAGCATGGAAATTCCTTTAGCCTCACCTTCCTCTCACCAAGAATTACTGTTGCCTGTTAAAAGACAGAAGACAGCACAACACATATACAAGCTTCCTTTAAAAGTAATGTTTCCCTTATGAGTAATACTATTGTTGCAGGCAGAAGGTGTTGAGTGTCAATATGGAGATATCCGCTACCTTTTGATATGCAATGGTTAAAGTAACAAAATTCTGAGAATAAAACATAAAATAAGTATGCAGAATGCACAAAATCCTCCAGCTGTTTCTTAACCAGAAATGAAACTGACTTAATGAAAAAATATTTCCAGTGATTTTCATATCATTCATAAATGATGGCTGCTATGGTTTAGATGTGACTTGCCATCCTTCTCCCATAGGTTGATGCATCAGAAACTTATTTCCCAATGTGGTGGTGTTAAGAGGTGGTGGATCCTTTAAGAGGTGGATCCTAGTGAGAGGTCTTTAGGTCACTGAAGGTGCTGCCTTTGGAAGACACTAAGGCAATTCTCATGGGACTCTTCTTAATTTGAGGAGATGACTAATACAGTTACTGAAGTTCTTAAAATTAATTCAAATTTTGTTGTTTCTTAACTTGAAAGAAAAAGATATTGGTCATGTTTTTAAGGATACAAACAAAAATACTCAGAGCTAGAATTAAAGACTGATTTGTAAGAATTCCATTCTCCCGGAGAGATCCTCCCAACTACCAGTTTAGGCGGCCTCCACTTACACACATATAAACGAACAACTACTCAGAGGCAGACACACTGTATCTCTTTAGCAAAGAATTCTGTTTTCTCTTTGTGACAAACAGCATTTCCTTTTTCTTGTGTCTTTCTTTCCCTCCTTCCTTGCTACTTGGGACCATTTGTACCACTGTCCCGATATTCCAATTTTTATCCTCCTAGGATGAGTGGCCAGTAGTCACTGGGACAAGGGTGACATTTATGTGAAGAAGAGCGAATAAAGATTAGTGTAAGACCTTGTTGCTTCGCCCTGTGTGCCAGCTCTTTTCCAGCCATGGTGGCTTCCCAAGACTCAGCATACTCATGGCAGCATTTGTGACTGTCACATCCTCAGCCTGTGAGTCCCTTACCACTATCTCAGTCCTTTTCCAGATCTTTTCTGTAGGGCCCCACTGTCACAAAATGTCCAGGATGATATAGGTCCCCCTGCCCCCTCTGGAATATTTATGAATCTTGCTTCAGTCTTTTCCTAAGAAGAATATTAGTTTATAAGCTTGCTGATCCCCACTTCAACCCACCCCAAGCCCTTTGCATATGTTACTTACTCCCTTTGCTCCTATATCTATCTGGAATCTTTTCTCATTTATTTCAAGTCTCTGATGAAATAATCATTTTTGATTATTTATTGGCCATCCTACCCTATCACTCCAAATCCTCCTTAAATTACCTTATTTTCCTTAGTACTTAGATCATGTTATAATGATCTATATGTTATTTGTCTCTTCTTATCAGAGTGAAGGCAACAGCTATATTTTGTGTACAGCTCAATGCCTATGACAGTGCCTGACATGTGGCAGACACTCAGATATTTATTAAGTGCCTTGAATAAATAAACAACACCTAACACTGCTTTGCAGTTTACAAATATTTTCATATTATTTAATCTGCCCCAAACATTTATTTGTTATCTTTATCAGTGGAAAATCTGATAATTCAATTTTTTTAAAAAGGAAAAGATACTTAAGCCCTGTGTGGCAGTTTGAAGAAGTAAGCAATTTAGAAGAGAAGGGTCACTGCCTGGAACAGGTTAAATGGCATCACAGGAGGACCCTTGTAGGGTTTCTACATCCCAGTAGCTGCCTTCCAACATTAGGACAAAATGTTTCATGTTAATATAAGTATAGCAGTTTTATTTCAGGGAATTCACTAATCTTGTTAACAAAATACAGGTATATAAGAATTATAATTTCAGTTTATTAGCATATGATGAGAAACAGAACTATTTTATAGAGTAGCCACTTTTGGTCTCTAATCATTATATGCTTTCCCAGAAGACATATCTTTATGGGGGGGCAAAATTATAATTAGAAAATTACTTGGGAAGCATGGGAAGGAAGTAGTGAGAACATAACTGTGTCATCAACTGCTATAATACCAAATAATAGTGATAGCTACCTATATTGAGCTCTTACTACTTGCCAGGCACTGTGCTAATTTAAATGGATTAACATTCATATGTGATAAAAATTATTTTATGGATGAGGCTCTGAAGTTCAAAGAGATTAAGTAACTTATATAAGATCACACAGATGACAAGTGATAAAGCTAAGATTTAGCCAGGGTCCTTTTGAACTGAAGACTGAAGCCCTGCCTCCTTTCCAAAGAAGAATGTTATTTTTATTAAGATAAATTTAGTTATATTATAGATTTTCATTCAAGATTTGCATAAATTTTAATGATTGATTCCTAAGACTTAGAACTTTCTTGAATCTGGTGACTTCTTCAGCTGCAGCACTGATTCTCTCATCTTGACTAAGGTAGAAATTCCATGGAAAAGTAATAGTAGAGGAAAGTTTGGGAGGTAGGTCATTACACTGTATTAACAGTCTATATCAAGGCAAAGGTAAGAAGTGTGGGCTTTCATGAATAAAGGAAAAGTGGAAAATGAATTGATGAAAAATGGAGGTCAAATAAAAGTCTTCATTTAGCAAGTAAATCATTCGCAGACATATATACCAGGAGGGTCCTGGGCACTAGAGATACAAAGATGAATTGAGTTGTAGAACCTTGTAGCACAGTAGACTAATGACCGTATAAACATAACTACAGCACAGAGCGATCAATGCTAGGAGAGAAGGATGCACAAAGCCATATGGAATCCAGAGTGATAATTGTAAGAACTATATAAAAAAATAAGAGCAGGGAACTGAACTGGCAGAGATGATACCATCTGTGTTTATGCAGTACTTCATGGTTAAAAAAACATTTTCACGTGAATTAATTGTTTGGTGGTTCCCAAGCACTTTGAGGTAGAATATCTTATCGCTAATAAATGAGGAAGAGCTTTGCCCATATCATTTTTCTTACTAGCTCTGTGCTTCAGTATTCTCTTGCCAAGTCATTACATTTCCCATGACATCATCTTCCATTCTTGCCATTTAAATATGATGGCATGGTGCTAATTAGAAAATGGAGAATTTTAGCATTATTTTATTTTCCTTTTTTAAAAAAAGGATTTAATATCAAACCATGTTGGATAGGAACAAAGTCTTTCTCATTTTAATACTTTCCACAATACCTGAACAATGCTACTTGCCTAATATATTTCTTCAGTATTAAAGACTGATGAATAAAACCTCTGTCAATCAGTGATTACTCTGAGGAATAAAATTTGTTTTTCTTTTGCAATACTTAAAGAATTCTTTATATGGCTAAAAGTTAAAGTCTGTATCATTGATTTCCTCTTAAAAATACACTTTCCAACATAATCACAACACATTATGTTCTATGTGTTGTGATTATTATAAATAAAAACATTATTAAAAGGCTGGGTAAGCTTTTCCTTTAGATAAGTGCTGTGCTACTAGAATATATGACATCATAGTTGGCTCCATTGTTTGGAAATGAAACAGTATAAAAGATGACAAGCTCTAGTAGCCACGTTCTAACAGGGAATGAAGTTTAAAACAAGACTGACAAAATAAAGTCTGAGGAAACTATTTTTTAAATTATACATTTATCATGACAGTTTTGGGGTTAATCTCTAAAACCAGTGCAAGGATGAATGAGGTAATATCTGCACATGTTGTGGATAAGATAACTAAAGGGGGGGAAAGCCCATTTCCGGGCTAATGTGCAACCAAGATTATGTGCTAGATGACTGGAAATGGCTGTGTGGTTAGGATAATACAGGGTTCAAAAACATGGTGCTGGTGGAGTGCTGAGCAGTCACAGTAGATCTGAAGTTTTGTGAATGGGACATAAAAAGAGGATGCAAGGAAAGGGACAGAACAGAGCCAGCCAAGAAAAAGATTTGGGAAGCCAAAAGGAGGAGGTAAAGTACCGAACTCTCTCAGAGAAATGATAAGATAAGGGCTGGTAATTAAAACTTCACTGGAAAGTGAAATCTGGTGACAAAAGTAGCTAGATGCTGCTCATGGTGTACATTGGGACATTTCTTACTACTCAGATGTGATTACCATCAGAGTAACATGCAGAGGTCTTGTGTGGATCCACTTTGTTTTATTCTGTGGGTTTGAGGATGGGGAAGAAAGCTTTGTGCGGGATGTGTTGACTGAAATGCACCATTAATTTCATGTCTCCTTTGTAAAAAGCACTTTTAAAGTGTGCCAAGGCATTTTAAGTGTTTCAATAACATGCTTTTTTGACAATAGAGAATTGAGGGTACATTTTCATGGTATCAATAAAAATATCATAGTAATTTACAGGGTTTAACTGAACCTAAATTGGATCACAATAAAGCTCTGTCAGAGCTAGTGGTGACCATACTTTGTTCCTGGGCCATGGAGCTCAGAATAAACAAGATCTCTGATCGTCTCTGTGATCTGAATTTCAGTTGCTAGGGGTTTGGGGTTTTATAGAGGGCCTCCGGTTTTGGAACTCTGTACCCAACAGATCCCAGATTTACAAACTTTGAGGTCTTAGAAGGAAAGAAAAAAGGGCATATTTGTTTCTTTCTTAATTGGTTTGCATTTCCAGATGATATTAGAAGCTATTATTGGCTGAGAAGAAACACTTGTTTATGGCTGTGTCTTGTACTGGGTCTGCAAACTTGCCAAATGGCTCACTTTGAATATCTAAACAAATAAACAGAGCATTCTCAGGATTTCCAAACACTCAATATCCTATTCTTTTTCTCAAACTTTGTCAGATGCAAACACCAAGAGCCAGTTACTCTAGTTTCTGTTCAGTTCAGAATGTCATTAGAGAATTGCATCGGTGAGAATTCCATACCTGACTCTTTGTATTAATGTGTCTGTGGACATGTGATTTCATGGGTGTTTACTGATGCATTAGTTGCACAGGGCAACTAGATAGAGACTTGTTGATTTACCCTCCTAAGTGTCATGCCTGATGGGGCACTTTCACTTCAATGTCACATGAAGTTTGTACTGTTCAAGGCATAGCAGTAGGTACTCTAGGATACAAAGATGGTTAAGACACACTTTCTGAAAGTTTCTATGATATAGGGGCATTAATGAGTAAACATACCACATTTCATGTTTCTTGTTCTAAGAGAAATAGTGAAGGAGGCAATGGTGGGAGGGACCCAAACATGGACATTTTCTTCCAGTGTACATCAGTTTAAATTTGGGCCCTGCTAACTTCCTGCCCTAGAACACATCCTTTACCTCTTGCTTTCCATATTTGAGTAGTGGAGAAATTGACAATCATTTTATAGGGATGTTGTGAACACTAAATAGGGTTCTACATGAAAAGTACCTGCACTTAGCCTTATATATAGTATTTCCTTCCTCTCAACAACAACAACAAAGGATGCATAACTGAGGGGATGTGTGAATGCTCTGCAACTAAGCAGGCTTTGAGGGAAGCATTGAAAAATGCTTACATTTTCATACTAGTGATTCAAGGAGCATTGCAGAGGAAGACTAACAAAGGTATGAGGAAAGAATCATATTTGATCCTAAGAGGACACAAGTAAGAGCTTTTTGTAAAGATGGGCTACATGTACAGACCTGTAGGTCTTCCAAATACAATGCGAGGAAATATAAAATTCTGTGAGTAAAAAGTGATCTCAATATACTGTTCCAAAGAAATGGCAGGGAAGGGCAGAGATCAGGAGACTTGGTTAGGACAATTCTAAAATCATGAAGGGTCACACTGGTATGGCAAAAGAAAAGCAGAGGAGTCCTTTAGCCTCAGAGCCTGAGAGTATTGTCAGCCCCTACAATTTTTGTGTTTGAATATTAAGAATAAATATTAAGTAAATGTGGAAGGTAGATTTTTAAAAAGGAATGGGAACAGAAAATAAAGAAAAGACAGTAAAAGCACAAGTTTAAATGGTGGGGAGGAAGCAAAGAGAAAGATGAGAGGGATGTTTTAGAATAGTTCAAGCTTATTCACAAGCAGGGATGTGGAACTGTAGCCATTAACAATTAGATTAACACTTCCCTTCTTTTTTTCTTACCCTGAAGCCTTCATCCCACACACTGCCCTTAATAAATTATAGTTGATGAAGATAGTGATGATGTGTCCTCTTCATGTTAATCTAGGAAGTTCTCAGTTTATGAATGCGTTGGGTTCCAAAAATCTGTTCCAAGTCAGTTGATTGGCTATTGGTTTGTATTTTTCCTTTGAGACAATGTAGCACTCAGTGGTTAAATTCTCAAACTACTTCACAAAAGGCTCTTTAATCCATAATGTGTTGGAATTATAGTGCTAATGCATTGCAGAATGGTAATTCCTTATAGCCATATTACATACTCCTTGATGGCTAGCAAAGTGCTTTTGCATACAGTTTGAAAAATGGAACATCTCTGCATGATATTTTTTCCATGGAAAAATGTGTTCCAAGTTTTCAATGCAGAGGCCAGTTTCACATCCTCCACCCACTCTGGTCTCATTGAAATGTCTTGGCTTCCATGGAAGAAAGGTTCCCACATTGCCCTTCCCAGAAGTGGTCACTCCAGGGAAAATCCCCAGATGGGAGCCGAGAGTAGGTTGTGTGGGGGTCAGTGCAGAAGGGCTCTGGAGTGAGCTGAACCCTAAATGACTTTACAGTCAAAAGGGTGAGTTTCAGTCCTGATTATGCCACCTACCAGCTGGTAAACTTGTGTGACTCTTCAGTCCCCCTTATGCTGAGGGACATTAATGACACGTGCCTCAAGGTATCTGGCATTTGAGATGAGATGATATATAAGGGAGCACATAGCACAGTATAAACACAGCGAATGCTCAAAATGTTCTCTTTGTCCTCTTCCGTGCCTGCCCACCACTAAACTTCAAAGAGGATGGAACCAGATCCCTATCTCAACTAGCAAAAACCCTTGGTCCTTCCTATCATTGCTTATACTCTCTCTTCAACAAAATTAGAGATAAGGGCAAAATAGTTTCTGCTGGGTATTAAGGGGGTGGGGGGGGAGAAGTAGGGGGCGGGTGGGGTGGGGGAAGGGGGGAGAAATGACCCAAACATTGTATGCACATATGAATAAAAGAAACCAATAATTAAAAAAAGCACTGTAATTTATATTTCATCCAGTCTCAGTTGCTTAACACTGTGGAAGTCTAGCACTTGCTCAGGCTCTGCAGAGTCCCATGGGCAGCTTTCTTCCAATGGTGTTTCAGTGATGCAGTTCTCTTCCCTGTCGTGGCTCTGCCTGTCTTCACTGCTTGATGCTGAAAGAAGAAAGAAAAAGCACATTGTGGAATCGTGTGTGGATAATTTCATGAGTCAGGATGGTGAGGGGATCCTGTCACATCTCTTCTTGCATCATTGGCTAGCACAGTATGACCACATCAAACTTCAAAATATCAGAAAGCACAGTCTTGCTGCTTGTCCAGGACAAAGATGCAATAGTTTTGGTGGTCAGCTAGCAGTCTCTGTCAAGGAGATCAAGTAACTAACTGTTTGTTGGTGCAAATGTTCATTTAATGCCCCTCCACCAAGAAAGTATTTAAAACAATGTCAAACTTATGAATATAAATGAATATAAATTAACTTCTGGTATTTGAACATATTTGTATCTGAAGACATTTTTCACTTGTTCTTTTCTTTCTTTGAATTATTTAACAAGCTGACTCAAACTCTGGATGTAAAAGTCACAGCCATGGCTGTGGTTATTTGGGTCAGGTATATACATTCTGACCTTTCTTGACTGACCTTAGAAATGGTTTAGAAAGTGGATGGATTTCAGAGTCTAAACGCTTCAGTTTGTTAAAGGTTTTCTAAATCTCTACTATGTTCCAAGTGTTAGAGACAAAAGACACATATGTCATGGGATCCTCCCACAGGAACTTTCCAGTCAAGTGGTCACCATCTTATTTACAGGACTGTAAATCAGCAACACCAGCACAAAGAGATTGCTCAGCCTTGGCCACATGCTCACAAGGTAATGGCCTCCGTTAGAAAAAAGAGCTGAGAGTGGAGGGTGAGGGGAAAAGGGGTACGGAAAGAAGCTGGTTGGAAATGAAGATGAGTGTGGGTGCGAGTGAGAACATAAAGGATCTTGGAAGTCACCATGAGGGGAGTGACCATTCTATTGCTGACTAGGAGCTAACTTCCTTCTGGTGCACAAGCCAAGTGAGCCCACAGAATCATTATCTCTTGAGTCAAGAACTATACCAATTTATTTATAAAAATGGTTTCCCCAAAATTTCTGTGTGGCGTTCCTCTATTAAATTGTATTTGTACAATTTGTTTAGCATTATTATGTGCATATGCAATGTGCAATGTATGCAAACATTTTTCAGATTGCTAGCATAGAAATCCTCTATATCAGAGGCAGAAAATGAGAGTTGAAGATTGTATTCCCTGTGTTCTCTAGGCTTACAAAATGATTGCTTTTGTAGAAGAAAAGTTTCTCAAGGCCAACTTAAAATAAAATCTATTAACAGAAGCAAAGACAAAAACCACTTGATCATCTCAATAGATGCAGAAAAAGCCTTTGATAAGATCCAACATCATTTCATGATAAAAGCTCTAAGAAAACTAGGAATAGAAGGAAAGTTCCTCAACATTATAAAAGCTATATATGACAAACCTACAGCCAGCATTATACTTAATGGAGAAAAATTAAAACCATTCCCTCTAAAATCAGGAACCAGACAAGGATGCCCACTATCTCCACTCCTATTCAACATAGTACTGGAATTCCTAGCCAGAGCAATTAGGCAAGAAGAAGGAATAAAAGGAATACAAATAGGTAAAGAAACTGTCAAAATATCCCTATTTGCAGACGACATGATCCTATACCTTAAAGACCCAAAAAACTCTACTCAGAAGCTTCTAGACATCATCAATAGCTATAGCAAGGTAGCAGGATATAAAATCAACATAGAAAAATCATTAGCATTTCTATACACTAACAATGAGCAAACGGAAAAAGAATGTATGAAAACAATTCCATTTACAATAGCCTCAAACAAAATCAAATACCTAGGTGTAAACCTAACAAAAGATGTGAAAGACCTCTACAAGGAAAACTATACACTTCTGAAGAAAGAGATTGAGGAAGACTATAGAAAGTGGAGAGATCTCCCATGCTCATGGATTGGTAGAATCAACATAGTAAAAATGTCTATACTCCCAAAAGTAATCTACATGTTTAATGCAATTCCCACCAAAATTCCAATGACATTCATCAAAGAGATTGAAAAATCTACTGTTAAATTTATATGGAAACACAAGAGGCCACGAATAGCCAAGGCAATACTCAGTCAAAAGAACAATGCAGGAGGTATCACAATACCTGACTTCAAACTATATTACAAAGCAATAATAATAAAAACAGCATGGTACTGGCACAAAAACAGACATGAAGACCAGTGGAACAGAATAGAGGATCCAGATATGAAGCCACACAACTATAAGCAACTTATCTTTGACAAAGGAGCTAAAAATATACGATGGAGAAATAGCAGCCTCTTCAACAAAAACTGCTGGGAAAACTGGTTAGCAGTCTGCAAAAAACTGAAACTAGATCCATGTATATCACCCTATACCAAGATTAACTCAAAATGGATCAAGGATCTTAATATCAGACCCCAAACTCTTAAGTTGATACAAGAAAGAGTAGGAAATACTCTGGAGTTAGTAGGTATAGGTAAGAACTTTCTCAATGAAACCCCAGCAGCACAGCAGCTAAGAGATAGCATAGATAAATGGGACCTCATAAAACTAAAAAGCTTCTGTTCATCAAAAGAAATGGTCTCTAAACTGAAGAGAACACCCACAGAGTGGGAGAAAATATTTGCCAACTATACATCAGACAAAGGACTGATAACCAGAATATACAGGGAACTTAAAAAACTATATTCTCCCAAAACTAATGAACCAATAAAGAAATGGGCATGTGAACTAAACAGAACTTTCTCAAAAGAAGAAATTCAAATGGCCAGAAAACACATGAAAAAATGCTCACCATCTCTAGCAATAAAGGAAATGCAAATTAAAACCACACTAAGATTCCACCTCACCCCTGTTAGAATAGCCATCATCAGCAACACCACCAACAACAGGTGTTGGCGAGGATGCAGGGAAAAAGGAACCCTCTTACACTGTTGGTGGGAATGTAGACTAGTACAACCACTCTGGAAAAAAATTTGGAGGCTACTTAAAAAGCTGGACATCGATCTACCATTTGATCCAGCAATACCACTCTTGGGGATATACCCAAAAGACTGTTACTCCAGAGGCACCTGCACATCCATGTTTATTGCGGCACTATTCACAATAGCCAAGTTATGGAAACAGCCAAGATGCCCCACCACTGACGAATGGATTAAGAAAATGTGGTATCTATACACAATGGAATTTTATGCAGCCATGAAGAAGAACGAAATGTTATCATTCGCTGGTAAATGGATGGAATTGGAGAACATCATTCTGAGTGAGGTTAGCCTGGCTCAAAAGACCAAAAATCGTATGTTCTCCCTCATATGTGGACATTAGATCAAGGGCAAACACAACAAGGGGATTGGACTATGAGCACATGATAAAAGTGAGAGCACACACGGGAGGGGTGAGGATAGGTAAGACACCTAAAAAACTAGCTAGCATTTGTTGCCCTTAATGCAGAGAAACTAAAGCAGATACCTTAAAGCAACTGAGGCCAATAGGAAAAGGGGACCAGGAACTAGAGAAAAGGTTAGATCAAAAAGAATTAACCTAGAAGGTAACACCCACGCACAGGAAATCAATGTGAGTCAATGCCCTGTATAGCTATCCTTATCTCAACCAGCAAAACCCCTTGTTCCTTCCTATTATTGCTTCTACTCGCTCTACAACAAAATTAGAGATAAGGGCAAAATAGTTTCTGCTGGGTATTGAGGGGGGGAGCGGGAGGGGGTGGAGTGGGTGGTAAGGGAGGGGGTGGGGGCAGGGGGGAGAAATAAACCAAGCCTTGTATGCACATATGAATAATAAAAGAAAAATGAAAAAAAAAATAAAATCTAAACGCCTCTTATTGAAAGCTTGGGGGCATTCTATGTTGAATTGATTTAAATACTGATTTATATTTGAAGAGCAGTCACTTTACTTATTACTTTTTTATAAAATTGCTTAAAATTTTAATGTAGTTCTGTATAAAATTTATGCAATACAATTTGTTTAAAACATATGGTAAAATAGAACATTAACTTAAAGAGACAAAATATTTCTCTCTCAAATATTTAGAGGTAAAGATCTTCAGCTAGATAGCTGGGCGACTATTGCCCTGGCAATAGTCCTTGAATATAAGGAAGATGTTAAGATAGTTTTATCAGACTGATATCTAAAACTGATTAACCCTACAAATGCTTATCTCTTTATCTTACATTTCTTTCATGTGCTGGACTATTTTATACCTTTCCCAAACTAGGATCTGTAATTGTGATTTTGTCTCTCTTTATCACATGGTTGGATGTCATGGAGAGAGCACAGGTGTTGAACCTAGTCAGTTCTACTCAGGATCTCTGAGCCTGTGTGCTGTGAAGTAGTAATAGCAAATGTTTGGTTGAAACTAGAGTAATTGAAGGACTAATTCTAAGAAATGTGAAAGATTTTTATATTATTAAATAAATGTTTAATAAGTATATGAATAGTGGAGGCATGCATTACTCTTTCAACTCTAAGGTGTATGTAGAATATCTACATAGTGTAATATGCTTATTTTTTCAAATGAAAATCATGCACATACCTTTTTCCATGATCTAGAGGAAACCATGGGATTACGTAACACAATTGAAATGACATTCACATCTGATTCTGCAATGCTGATGGTAGGAATGGGGAGAATTGTCTTTGTATTAGTGAACAAAAGCTAACTTAAAAAGAATGTCACAATAACTTACAAAAAAATTTCATGTCTGACAACAATCTAAAACATAAGATAATTTATAAGTTATAGAACATAACTGGATTCTCAAATAGTCATGACTAATAGAAGGTCAAAAGTTCACTTTTATAACTTAATGTTCTAACTAACAAAACCTACCACTTATTTTGAGACTGTGTAGATTAGTTAATAATAGTTATAAAGGACAATGATTTCTAGGTACGTGGAATAACAGATAAACAATTTTCATGTGCGTTCTCTGTGATGTGGCTTATATTGTAACAGACCTTTCAACTACATGCTGGTGTTTTAGATTAAAATATCAAGTCAGTTTATACATCTGGCCTTACTTGGTGGTTTTCTAACTTGCCAATGTTATACCTTAAATGTACGTATATTAATCATAGTTCAAAATAGCCACATCATTAAATAATCTTTTGTTTTTAAGTATACGTTCTTAGAAATGGTATACACACCCGCTTCAGTTTTTGTTGTCAAATCGTGGGCTGGGTGGGGGTGGGAGGAGGAGAATGCCAAATCTGTATTTGGGGCATCGGCTCACTCTGTGAGTTATTTCATGTGAGTTTCCATGCTGCTGCCAAAGGGAAGATGGAGACACATGTGGCTACATTGTCATACTCCCCTGCCAGCTGCAAACCTCATCACACACAGTTCCTGTGAAGTACATTTCCACAGATCAGGCTTCTGCCAGGGAAGACTTTAACAATCTCCTACTCCACTTTCAACCAACAACAATTAGTATTAGCAAATGGTTCGGGCCACTGCCTGGGATTCCATATGATTTCTATTCCAAAAAAGACAAACTTTTACTCAAACCAGACCCACATGCAGAACACTTGAGCCCGCATCTTATGTATAATAAAATTGAGACAGTTTCTATCTTTCATTTAAATTTTTAAAAAATCACTCTCACATTTGCACCAAGTTGGCTGTTTTCCCTTGGCTGGGTTAGCCATCTGGTAAGGGGTCTTTTGGAGTACTTATGTTCAGGCCAGGAGTTTCGCAGAAAAATCATTATCCTTTTGTTCATTTGTGACTTACTCTTTTAATGTGGTGGGTTTTTTTTTTAGTGTTTTCATAGCGTGTTTTATTTTTTCTTGCTTTCAGATAAACCATGTGATAAATAGGTTACATTCTTAATATATTTTACAGTCAAAATTTGCATTTTTCAGAATGTGTGTCAGAAAGCCCATACCTGATTGAGGTTACCATGGCTCATCATAGAACAATGAAGATTCAAAGAGTTCATTCTTTTTGACATACACATGGACCTTTTAATATTGCTTTACTATTTTTTTGGAATAAGGTGTTCTTCAGGGTAGGGTAGGACAAATTTCATTTTCTTATGTTCCAAAGGCTTCTAGTTGTCCAATTAGAGGGACTACAACCTTATCACATTCAGGGATTTTGCTAATTCTTCACAAGTAAGTTCTTAAAAAGTGAATCTTGATAGTTGCTATGGATCTGGGCACTTTTGTGGCTCTTTTCCTCTTAAAAAGAAGCTGATTATATCAAGTAGTTAAGAAATCTGTTGAGAACAACCACCTCATTTTAATAGTTCCTTCCATTACAATACCTTTGGCTCTAGAAAATCATAGATAGTTCACTTATGAGTTCAGGAAACTGGAGTGATCATTGCCATTTTATAGATAAGACAAATTTCAAAGAAATTGAATGATTTTCTTTCAAGCCCAGCAGGTTAGAGTGGAGAAGGTGCTAGAACCTAAACATAACTTCTACATTTAAAAACTTTGCTTATTTCCCCATGTTGATAGATACATTGAATCATTGGGTAATTCTTTATTTTTTTAATAATAGTGACAATTTGCAGGAAACCATGCATTTTCATAAAAATGCTCATTTTGAAATGACATGGCTCTCAATTAAGAATCTATCATTATTTTAGGCAAAGTTCACCTTTTCTAAGCCATTGAACAAGTAAATTTACATATCAAACACATATTAATATTTATGCATAATACTCTAGCCATGAGGAGTTTTTGCTATTTTGTACATATGTTGTAAAGAAAATGTCCAAAATAAATTCAAACATTTTAATATAAATTAAATCTAAAAATCGATCTCTGATATTAATTTCCTGAAGGAGAAGAAAAGAAAGATCAGAGCTGAAGTTGGCAGAATTGAAAGTGTCTATGATGGCTCATACTCGGTCAGCTTGGCTAAGCTGAACTACATTTTTCACAATCCTTTTCCTTTGGTGGGGGTCACAGGGAGATTTCTGAGAGACTAGGAGAGTAGCAGAGAAGCAGTGGCTCTCTTATAACTCACTCATATGATTGCTTGGGCCCTGCTTTCTGCAAGACATTTATATTAGGTTCCTACTGCTGCTCTAACAAATTATCATAATCAACCAAGACTTAAAACAGTTTATTCTCTTACAGTCCTGTGGGTTAGACGTTTGTCATATGTCTCACTGGGACAGAATCAAGACATCTGCAAGGCAACCTCCATTTCTGGAGGTGAATCCATTTCCTTGCCTCTTCCAGCTTCTGGAGGCTGCCCGTGTTCTTTTGCTCATGATTCCCTTCCTCTGTCTTCAAAGCCAGCAATGCCTGGTGGAGTCTTTCCTGAAGTTCTTTGCCTCTTCTACCTTCTTTTCCACTTTCAAGGTGCTTTGTATTTACATTAAGCCCAGCCAGATAAAACTAAGACACCTCCCTATCCTAAGGTCAACTGGTTTCAACGAACAACAATTTGCATTAGTAAATGGTTCAGGCCACTGCCTGAGATTTTGTATGATTTCTATTCAAAAGAGACAAAATTTTACTGAAAATAGGCCCAATGCTGAACCCTTGAACCACCCCCCTTAGGTATAATGAAGTTGAGACAGTTTCTATCTTTTATTTAAATGAAAAAACAAAAAGACACTCTCACATTTGAAGTCTACCTGGCTGTTTTCAATTCCATCTGAAATCCTAATTCTCCTTTGGTCCGCGTGGAATGTATTCACAGGTTTCAAGGATTAGGGCATCTTTGGGGGTTGTTATTGTTCCTGCCATAATACCTTTGTAATCAAGCTCAGAAGCAACAAGAGCTGTCATGAATTTCTGTTGTTTAGGGGGTTCTAGCCTATGCTTGTTGTTTATTTTACTCCTTCCACTTCATATCCATTTTCCTTTCCTAATTTTCCATCCTTTGGACTTCAAGATCCAGCATCAGATGCAGACAGTAGGCTTTCAAAGATGGCTTGATCCAGTCTCATTGCTGTTTAAGGCTGATTTCCTGTAACAATCTCTCTCTTCATATATGTGTAATCTATATACATATGAATTATCTATCTATCTATCTATGTATCTATTATTTATCTAATACTTTAGTGGTTCAACCATTCTGGTTAGACCCTGACTGAAACAGTGTAGAATTCATCCCTGGGTAACTGTAGGCATAAAGGAAATACAGAAGTTATCATGGCTATTAGAGATTAGAGGCAGATCAGCACAAAGTCTGTGTTTGGAATCATTTTAGATAAAGGGCCATCTTCCCGATTTCACTTTGTATTAATATTGCCTTCGTCAGACCTATTCACATGGTCATGTTTAATTTCCAGGGTAGCTGGAAATGTGAGAACTGTTAATCTTTATGTTATTAGAAATAAAGGAGAAGCTGATACTAATGAGTGGTAATAATGCCTACCAGGAGAGTGGTAACAAATACATTAAAAGTAAGGAAATGAGGACCATTGGCTAGAAGACCAAGGGGTAGTCACAAAAGATGAGCTTTGCTTGGTTCTTCTTGGTTTTCTCTTTTTTCAGTCCCAGGAAGAGTCAAGCTGCCAATCATTGTCTTTTATTTAATTCTTTGTTTGTCACAATATGGCAGAGAACTTTGCATTACTGAAGCCCAGGATGGCAGCACTTTTACTATAGAAAGGTAGACTGTGGGAAATTTTTATATAAATATTTTTCATAATTTTCTGCCTTAAAATCCAGGCTATGATTTAAAAATATGAGGCATTTTGTGAAATTTGACTCCTTAAATATGAAAACACATCACTCATAGGTATTAATACATTCCTTTAAGTACACTGCACTAGGCAAATAAATAATCATGGCAAATAAATTTGAACAACTTTGGGTGTGGAAGAAATGACCAACTGTTTTTCATTAAGCAATGAAACTCATAAAGATGAGGGATTTGAGGGCTTTTTGGGTAATGAATTAAGGAAAAACATTTTGGAGGGGAGCTCTTTTTCTCTAATGTATTGGAAATCTACTAGAAACATGTAGATTATTTCCTCTCCTCATTTTCTACTCTTGCATCTGACTATAAGTGGAATGAGGTGGTAGTTATGAAAGTGCAACCAAATCATGTAGGTAATTTAGAAAATATGGTAGTATATGTATAGTCAAAATTTTTTCTATATAATTGGCATAGACAAGTGTACCCTATATTAAGCTTACAGAGAATCGCTGGTTGTTACTCAGAATTGCCTGGAAATTTGACAGTCTGGAAAAATTTTGAAATTTGGTGGATGCCCAGCCTTCATATACTGGAAAGAAAATGTCCAATTTATCTTCTTGTCCAACTTCATTCAAAGCTTCTGCATTTGCTGATCAGCTGGTGTGCTGATGAAGTTGCCAGAGCACCACTCCCTCCAAGAGAACTTATTTAACCACCCACATCCTGGCCCCTGGCCCACTGGCACACTGGCTGCTCTTTGTGAATCAGGAGGCAAGTGCAAACTCAATCAGCTGCACACACAAGGGCACATTCTTGGAGTGTGGCTGTCTAGACCGTTTCCTTCACACTGTGGCTCCAGGGTCTTTTTATGAAACAATTACTGGAACATTAAATTGCCAGCAGTGGCTTCTTCAGCAGATTCCTTACCCTATTCAGACAGAGGTGCTTTAAGTGGTCCTCTTCACAGATCAGCATAGTCATTAATGTGCCTGTCCACATTAGCTTTAAGTGTGTTCTCTTGCAGAGATGCCTTACCTCTCACCTGTTCTCTCTTCAGAAAGGAGCCAAGTAACTTTGTTTCCATGTGCCTCATTTTTCTATCTAAATAAAGTAAAGGCAAGGAGAAAAGAAGGAAAGACAAGAAAGATTTGTCCAGTCACTCACAATACAAAAAACATGTGTTAAGAGTAATAGAGAAATTAGAACTGAATGGGAGGAAAGTAAATTAGGCATAACATAAATAAAATTGTAAGGTATGCATATTTTTTGGAGATTGAAACTGGCTCATTTTATGTCTCATTTGGGAAAGCATGCTTACTTCTAATATTAAGAATGTCCTCCTCTATTTCCTCCTATTGCTTTTATGATTTCTTTTGCCTAGGTTGTTACCCCAGCTTTAATTTATTCTTATGTATCTTAAGATTGGTGTTATGTCCACTTTTCTCAACATCTCCCAATTAATCCTATTCCAATTAATTTATACAATTCCTTTATCAAATTCTATATTCCCTCTAACACCTGGATCTGTTTCTAGTGTATTCACTTTGCTAGTACCATAATGTTTTAGTTACTGTAATCTTGTATTGTTTTCCTGTCTAGTATATCAAACACAATATCTTGCCTTTTCTTTAGAGATAAGCTTGGAATAAACTTGCCATATTTATGCAGGAATCCCATTTGTGTTCTGATTCATATTATGCCCTATATATAGAGGCATTTGGAACAATTGCCAGTTTTTGCACTATCAAATATCCCCGGACACAAACATTGCTCTACTTACATCTTCCTTTGTGTCATTCCATTCTTGCTCAGTTGTTACACAGCCTGATTTGACTACATTTTGAGAAGAAAGAAAACAGAGAACAAAAACAAAAACGAAATCCTTGAAGATGTTTGAATGCAGTCAAGCCGCAAGTTCCATTTGTGATTGTTATTCTGGGAGAGGTGAAATTGTTAAATATAATTAGTTTTAGAAATAAAAAAAGGATCATTACTTTGTCTACTTGATTGTATAACCTCAGTCCTTGTGCATTACAGAACATCAGTCAATAACTACCTGTTATTAGATAGTAAGTGCTGACTTCCAGGCCTGTCTGCTTCTGTCCCCAGTTTTCTGGCACTTCTCCTCCTGGTCAGTAGGGGGTACTCCTGCAGCAACAGGCCCTGTTACCTAATGAACTGAATCCTAACAAATTTGAAGCCATAGGAAGTATTGGTTTATAAATTATCAACTGCAGTTTTCACACATTCTAACAGTCCCACATCTGTGGGCATTTTATGTAGAAGACAAGTAATGGGAGAAGGTGAGATCTTCAAAGCATTTTGTAATTGAAGAAGGCCTGTATTAGGGAAGCACAGAAGGCAGAAAGGGATTATAACAAGTTGTGTTTGGGATAACGAGTAGAGTCCATGCTTTTAGGACCTGTTTCTTTGAGCTCTGGTGCCAGCAGACTGGTTTGTGAGCTGTCAGTTTCCTGATATTAGACCTTTAAGGGCAACATTTTAAATGTGTTACTTTAAATAGAGAGTCCAGCTCTGGAGAGCAGTGAGTTGGGGCTATGAAAGAAAATTAGTCTTGTTGAAGACAATCCTATGGAAAAACAGTTGATTCTATTTACTGACTTTGGAAGAGTTTCTCTCATTGCTGATGGTGTCTTCCCTACCAGTGTGAATCCAGAGCATCTTCCTTATGCTCCCAAACCACTCAGTGTTTATTCCTGTTTTGCAAACATTGCATTCTATGATATTATGAAACATGAAGGCAAGATCATGTTGATTTGTCAAAATAGGTTTTGGTATATTACAAGCAAAGAATTATTTGTTCAATAGATGAAGGGAAAAAGGAAGGGAGGGAAGAAGAGAGGAAGAACAAAGAAAAAGGTACCACAGTGGGGCAGATTAATATTTTGGGTAAATTAAATTTTAAATTGATTCAGAATCTGCAAGCAACCACAGTAACAAAATTTAAAGAGGATGTTACTTGGTGTAGCCCAGTACAAACAATAATAACAAAAAGCAATTTGTTTCTAATGAAGTTAGTAGTAATAGTTGTGACAGCAAACATATAATGTAACCATAATCACCTCATTGTGAAATAAAGACTATTTGACATTTGTGTGGATTCCAAAGTTTAATTGCATAACGTTAAAATGTCCTCAAAATTGGTGAGGCTTTGGAAAGTAGTGTTTGTGTACAGTTTTATTACAATCATATATTCTACTGAAATTCAGATATGCAGTGTTCACTCATAATTCTAATTGTGGCTTCTATTAGAATGAAATTTTTCTTACCACTTTCTTTCCTTGTTACTTTCCCTCTTATAACACAAGTCAAAGTATCAGACATTTATTTATCAAAGAGGTTGGTTGTAGACATTCTTAATTAATTGAGTTGCCTTTTCCAGTAACCCTGTTATTTTTCTCTTCAAACAACTACAAATCAAGGTATTTTGGGAGCTTTCATTCCTGTGTGTGTTTATTATTTAATAATCTTGTGTTATGAATTATTCTTGGAACACTAAGGGTAAATTGCATGGAATAGTGCTGTTTTGAGTAGAGCAGCTTTTTAGGATGCTTCTACTCAAAAGAATCATATGCATGCCTCCATAATCAATTAAAACTATGAAAATTTCCTGTGTCAAAGATTCACATTGACACAAGATATACACACTGTAGCCTAAACAGAAAAATATTTTATTTTTAATATTTAAACATTTTGAAAACATTTAAAAATGATCAGCATGGTCATTGACTCTTCTGAGCATACTTTCATTTCATTTTGGTTATTTAGTGAAGAATAAAGCCTTTCAGAGTGTTTCTAAATTTGGGAATAGGCTTTCTTTTCTCCTCTTTTTAAAAGTAATAGGTCCAAATACTGTACATAGAATTTTGATGCATCTAAAAATTGCTCAATATTAGTTTGATTATATTATATATGATTAATGTGCCATCCTGTATTATTTGAATTAATGTGGTATAATGTATTTAAATAAAATACAAATATAATTGATTTTTATGTCTAGAATGATGCAGTGAAAAGAAAATAGCAAAGTAGAATTTTTTAAAAAGTTTTTAAAGCATTTATTGAACATCACTTTGTAGGTTATACTTGCTCTGACATCATCAGTCCTCTAGGGTTCAAGTTCCAGTTATGCCCTTGGTGTTAGGGAACCTTAGACATGGACTTAGCCTTTCTAGGGTTCAGTCATCTTATCTGGAATATTCTTCAAGATAATTATAATCACTCTTTTTAAAGTCATAGGAAGAACTAAGATAATTCATATAAAGCAATTGGCATGCTGCCTAGTAAGTGGTGCTTATTATATTCTCAACGTGATGCTAGGCCCATGGGACAACACAAAACCATGTGTAAGAAAATATGTTTTTCAAAATTATTATTATTTTATTAAAAACCCTGCCAGGCACCAGTAGCTCATGCTTATAATCCTAGCTACTCAGGAGGCAGAGATTAGGAGGATCGCAGTTCAAAGACAGCCTGGGCAAATAGTTTGTGAGATCCTATCTCAAAAAACCCTATCACAAAAAATTGGGCTGGTGAAGTGGTTTGTGGTGAAGGCCTTGAGTTTAAGCCTCAGTACTGCGAAAACAACAACAACAACAACAACAACAACAACAAACTCTGGGCTCTGTGCAGCATGTCAGAATACTACCTATGACTCATTTAAAAATATTCCTGTCTACAAAATGTACCTTTCTTGTATGTTTATATATGAATGTATATATGTGTGTGTGTTATACTTGAAATAAGATATTCTTACATTTTATTTATGTTAACACCTTTTAATATAAAATAAAACATAGCTGCAGAAAACCACACAAAACATACACAGTGTTTAGTCATGTATTATAAGGCAAGCAGCTTGATAACCACCACTTATTTTAAGAAAGAAAAATACTGACAACCTCTCCAGAACTACCTCCAAGGATCCATCTCAGTCACCGTACCAACTTCCCACCAAAGGTAAGCGTAATCCTGATGTGCGTAATGAACACTTCCTTGCATTTCCCCATGGTTTTATAATTCAAGTGAGCATCCCTGGGTACTATATACTTCAGTCATACCTAGTGAAGACATGTAATAGCACCTGAAAGAAAATAACTGCAAACTTAGTTTACTCAACCCAGCAAAACTATCATTCGTAATTGAAGGAGAAATAAAGCCCTTCTATGATAACAACTAAATCAGTTTATGAACACTAAACCAGCAATCCAGAAGATATTCAAAGGAATCCTACTCACAAAAGATGAAGATAGACATAGCTATGAAAGTATGGGAAAAAATAAATCTCACAGATGAGGAGATATGCAAATGAAGAGGAGGAAAGAAACACTTAAAAAAATTCAACAAAATGGCAAGAATTAACACATACCTTGCAAAATTAACACTGAATATTAATTGTCTAAATTTTTCAAAGACAAAATGGCAAGCCCCAATTAAATTAAATTGGAATGTGAGACCCAATAATAATTGGCCTACAAAAAAATGTATTCCACTGATAAAAACAAACATTGGCTTAGAGTGAAAGGGTGGAAAAATTTCCCAGCAAATGGATCCCAGATATAGCAATACTCATATCTACATGTGGATTTCAAATCAAAATTAGTCAGATAAAACAAAGAAGGTCACATCAGATCAATAAAGGGAGCAATACACAATAGGAAATAATTATTAGTGTATTTGCACCTAATGTTGGTGCAGCTAATTTCATTTCTGATACTTTGACTTGTGTTATAAGAGGGAAAGCAACAAGGAAAAGAAAGTGGTAAGAAAAATTTCATTCTAATAGAAGCCACAATTAGAATTATGAGTGAACACTGCATATCTGAATTTCAGTAGAATATATGATTGTAATAAAACTGTACACAAACACTACTTTCCAAAGCCTCACCAATTTTGAGGACATTTTAACGTTATGCAATTAAACTTTGGAATCCACACAAATGTCAAATAGTCTTTATTTCACAATGAGGTGATTATGGTTACATTATATGTTTGCTGTCACAACTATTACTACTAACTTCATTAGAAACAAATTGCTTTTTGTTATTATTGTTTGTACTGGGCTACACCAAGTAACATCCTCTTTAAATTTTGTTACTGTGGTTGCTTGCAGATTCCCTTATTTCTTCAGTCACCCACTGGTTTTTTAGCAGTGTGTTGTTCAGTCTCTATGTGTTTGAATATTTTCTGTGGTTTCTTTTGTTGTTGAGGTATAGCTTTATTCCACTGTGATCTGATAAGATGCTGGGGGTTATTTCTATTTTCTTGAATTTGTTGAGACTTAGCTTGTGTCTTAAAATATGATCTATTTTGGAGCTGAACAAAAGAATGTATACTGCCAAGTTGCTGGGTGAAATACTCTATAGATATCAACCATGTCTATTTGGTCTAATGTGTGGAATAGCACTGAAGTTTCTTTGTTGATCTTTTGCCTGGATGACTTATCTACTGGTCTATGTGTTCTCTTAGGTCCATTGGAGTTTTTTTTTTTTTAATGTAGATGGTGCCCCTGTGTTTGGTGCATATATGTTAAGGATTGGTATTTCCTCTTGATGAATTGTTCCTTTAATTAATATGAAGTGGCCTTCATTGTCTCTTCTGATTGATTTTCATCTGAAGTCTACTTTGTCAGATATCAGTATAGCTACTCCTGCTTGTTCATGGGGTCCATTTGTTGGAAAACCTTTTTCTTCCCTTTGACTCTAGACCAGTGTTTAGTTTTTCCAGTTAGATGAGTCCCTTGTAAGCAACATATGATTGGGTCTTTTTTTTTTTTAAAACTCAGTTTGCTATTCTATGTCTTTTGATTGGGCATTAAGATCATTTACATTCAGTGTTAATATTGAGAGGTGCCTGTTGTTACCAGTTATTTTTATTCCCCTGTTGTTTAATTTTATCCATTCACTGTTTGCTGGTCTGCTTGCTCAATAGGGTTTATTCTTTCTTGAGTCTTCCTGTCTCACTCTAATTTCTTCTTCTATATATAAAAGTCCCTTAAATTTCCATATGTAGTGCTGGCTTGGTAGCTGCAAATTCTTTAGTTTTTCCTTAATGTGGAAGATTTTAATTTCTTTTTCAATTAGGAAGGATGGTTTTGCTGGATAGGCTAGTCTAGGTTGACAGTTGCTTTCTTTCAGGGCCTGAATTATGTCTTTCCTTGTCCTTCTTGTGTTTAGAGTTTGAATTGAGAAATCTGCTGTTTTTCTAATGGATTTGCCTTTACATGTGGTTTTACTTTTCTCTTTTGCAGCTTTCAGAATTCTTTCTTTGTTCTGTGTGCTAGGTATTTTGATTATGACGTATCTGGGGATATTCGTTTTGGTCCTGATGGTTTGGTGTTCTGTGAGCTTCTTGCATCTGGGTGTCTCTCTCTTTCTTGAGGTTAGGGAATTTTTCAGCTATTAGTCTATTGAGTAGTTTATCAATGCCTTCAGTTTGTATCTTTTCTCCTTCTTCTACACCCATGATTCATAAGTTTGGTCTTTTCATGGTGTTCCAGATGTCTTGCATATTCCATTTGTATTTTCTTAGCATTCTTTCATGATCTTTCACTGTTTGGTCCAATTCCTCTACTTGGTCTTCCATTCTTGATATTCTATTTTCAACTTTCTCCATTCTGTTCAACAAGCTTTGGATTGAGATTTTTATTTGGGATATTGAGTTGGGTTTGATTATTTTTCAGGGTTTCCATATCTTTATTGATTTTCTCTTTTACATCCTGGATAGTCTTTTTAATTTCATTCATCTGTTTGTATTTTCTTTGAGTTCATTTAATTGTTTATTTATGTCCTCTTTGAGGTCAAATATTAGCTTTTGTGTTTCTTCTTTGAAAGGTTTGTTAATCATTTTTACTATTTTTTTAAAATTCATTATTTGATATCTGTTCCTCTATGCAGGTGTTTAGATCCTTAGTGGTGGAATGGCTTTTGAGGGAGAGCAGTTGTCTTGCTGTTTCATTCTGCATTGAGATTTACACATCTAGAGTTGTTTTTGGTTAGGGTTTTTGTTCCTTATGCCCCTGTAGTTGGGGTTTTGAGTTTTTTTTCCTGGAATTCCAGCAGTTTTCCTTAGAGAGGGGTATTCTGGAAATGGTACCCCTTGCAGGGTTCTTGTTGCAGTGAAGATTACCTCTTTTCTCCCCTCAGTGAAGGATCTGGAGTTCCTGGTCTTTGATGGGGGTGTGGGAACTCTCTTGCAGTCACAGTGTGGAGTGTTGGGTCTCTGGTGCACTTTGGGAGGCAGGCCTCCTCACACCTGCAGAGTAGCAGATTACTACTTAGTGAAGGAGCCGGGATTCCAACTCTTTAACAGGAGAGACTGGACTCTCTTGTAGGGAGGTACAGTGTGAAGTGCTGGGCTTCTGTGCACCTTGGGGAAGCAGGCCTTCTGGTGCCACCTGCAGAGTATCAGGTTACAGTTTTCATCCCTTCAATGGAGAACCTGGCATTCTGGCTCTTTAATGGGGTGGGGAGTAGGGGGGTGGTGGTGGAACAGGGGCTTTCCTGCTGTTAGGCACAGTGGAGAGTGTTAGGCCTCTGTGCACCTTGAGAGGCCAGCCTCATGGCAGCTGCAGAGTAGTATATTGCCACTCAGTGGAGGAGTTGAGGTTCCGTCTCTTAGGCAGGGGAGACCAGATACCCCTGTAGCCAGGCGAGGTGGGAAGTGCTGGGCCTCTGTGCAGTTTGGGGAATAGGCCTTCTGGTGCTGTCCACAGAGTAGCAGGTTACAGCTTTCCTCTCCTCAGAAGGGAACCTTGCATTTTGCTCTTTGATGGAGGAGTGAGGGCTCTCCAGATGCCAGGCACAGTGGAGAGTGCTGGGCCTCTGTGCGCATCAGGAGGCAGGCCTTCTGGCATCATTCACTGAATAGTAGGCTACAGCTTTCCTCCCCTAGTGGGGAATCTGGCATTTTTTGCTCTTTGATGGAGAAACAGGGCTCTCCCATGGTCAGGCACAATGGGAAGTGCTGAGTCTTTTTGTGCCTTAGGGAAGCAGATCTCCTGGCTCCCACAGAATGGCAGATTTCACTCAGTGGAGGATCTGGGTTCCACTGTTTAATGAGCCAGTGGGGTCTTTTCTGTGGGAAAGCTTGGTGATGAGTGCTGGCCTCCATGTTCTGTGGGAAGAGAAATTTCCTGGTGCCAGCAGAATAGCAAAGCATGGAGCTTGGGTTTCAGTTGCGTGTGTGGCAGCAGGCTCCTGGCACTGAATAGCAAGTTGAGGGTGCCCATGGGGCAGCAAAGCTGGTGGACTTGAATATTCTAGTGTGCACAAGGCATCGGAGGCCCTAGGGTCTACTTGTGCTGGGACGTAGGCTTCCAGGAACCACAGCAACTGCTGCAGTCACAGGAGAGCAAAGCCTACCAGCAGCAAGAGTTCTGGGGCCTGCCTGGTGTGGGCTTCCAGGACTGTAGTACAGTGGCACTGCAGGCATGGGGGACCCATGCCTGTAGGCAGTGGGAGCACTCGGGCTTGCTTGCTGGGCACAGGCTTCCAGGAGGGCCCTTAAGTAGCACTGCAGGCATGAGGAAACAAGCCTGCTGGCTTGTGCCTTCTGATACCCATGGATCGAGGGAGTCCTGAGTCCTGCTTATGCAGGGTCACAGGTTTCCCTGGCATTTCGGGTTGAAGGTATCAGGTCGTGTGGCAGGGAGGAACATGGAGCAATGAGTTCTTATGTGAGCAGGGAGGAAGATCTTACCTCCAAGTGTTAAGTAATGGAGCCTGGAGCCATGTGAAGAACATTAAATATTATTGAACATTCCCTCCTTAATTTTTTGCTATTGATTTTTGAAAGTTTTTCACCTATTTCTCTTAAGGCATTTTTATTGTGCTTACTATTTTGGATATATAATTGATACATAATTGGTAAATAGAAATTTATTTCTATTTATTGATATATAATTGGTAAATAGAAATTGTATTTTTACATTATAGTATGTACACTATGATGTGTTGCTATACATATATGCACTGTGAAATGATTACTATAGTCATGTTAATAACCTATCCATCATCTTGCACAGTTACCACAGTTTATTTGTGCTGAGTACAGGGAAGAGCTACTTTCAGCAAACTTCAGGTATACAAAATGTTATTATTAACCATAGTCATCTTGTTGTACTACTGATCTCCAGAATTTATTTGTCCTGGCTTATTGAAACATGTACCTTTTGACCATCTTCCCATTTCCCTCATATGCCAGACTTTGGAAACCACAATTCTCTTCTCTGCTTCTATGAGTCTGGACTTTCTAGATTCCACAGAAGTTTAATCACACAGCAAATTTTCTCTCTGGGTCTGGCCTATTTCACTTAACATAATGTCCTCCCACTTTATCCATGTTGTTGCAAATGGCAGAATTTCCTTCTTTTAGAAGTCTGATGTCCCATTGTACACAGACACCCACCACATTTTCATGTATATGTACCACACTTTCTCTATCCATTAATGAACAGTTAGATTGTTTCCATATATTGACTATGGTGAATAATTTCACAATGAGCATGAGGATGCAGATGTCTCTTTGAAGTGCTGATTTCATTTCCTTTGAATATATATCCAGAAGTGTGATTTCTGAGTCATATGGTACATTCTATTTTTTATTGTTTGAGGAAACTCCTATTGTTTTCCAAAATGGCTATACTAGTTTTCATTCCCATGCACAGTGTACCAGCTTTCAATTTCCCTATACATTTACCACACTTATCTCTTCTATTTCTGATGGTATACATTCCAACAGATGTGAGGTAATGTCTCATTGTGCTTTTGATTTACATTTTTCTGATGATTATTGATGCTGAGAACCCTTTGATATACCTGCTGGCTATTTTTATGTCTTCTTTTGAGAAATGACTACTCAGGTCCATCTTTTAATCAAGTTGTTTGTTTTCTTGCTCATGAATTGTTTGAATTACTTATATATTTTGAAAGTTAATGCTTTATCAGATATTTGATTTGCAAATGTTTTTTGTATATTTTGTCATCGGTTGTCTCTTCATTCTGTTGACTGGTTCCTTCATGGTGCAGAAGCTTTTCAGTTTGATTCAATACCACCTACCTACTTTTGTTTTTCTGCCTGTGCTTTTAGAGTCATAACAACAACAAAAAAGTCATTGCCCAAAACAAAGTCAAGGAAATTTTTTCATAGTGGTTTTACAGTTTCAGATCTTACATTTAAATCTTTAATCCATTTTGAATTGATTTTTTAATATGGTGTGAGATAAAGGTCCAACTTCATTCTTTTAATGGAATATGCATCCATTTTCCCCCACACTGTTTCCCCATTGTATGTTCTTGGTTTCTTTGTCAATGATCAGTTGATCATAAACGCATGAATTTATTTTGAGGCTATTACATTTCACTTATCTGTATGTCCATTTTTTGTCAATACCATACTGTTTTATTATTATATTACTGTAGTATATTTTGAAATCAGGCAGTATGATGTCATCATCTTTGTTCTTTTTGCTCAGGATTGTTTTGACTACTTGAGGTCTTGTATGACGCCATAGAAATTTTAGGATTTTTTCTATTTCTTTGAAAAATGCCATTAAAGTTTTGTTAGGTAAAGCATTAAATCTGTGGACCTCTTTGAGTAGTGTGGTCATTTTAACAATATTAATTCTTCCAATCTGTGAACATGAGCTATCTATTTATTTCTGTCTTATTCAGTTTATTTCATCAATGTTTTAGATCTTTAACTTTTATACTTAAATCAACTCTTCAGTATTTTATTATTTTCAATACTGTTGTTAATTGGGATGAGTTTCTTAATTTCTTTTTTGGAATTGTTAGTGTCTAGAAATACAACATGTTATTTGTAGTTGAGTTTGTATCTTTCAATTTTCCTCAATTTATTTTTTTAGTTCTCATAGGTTTTTTTGTTGTTGTGTGGCTTCTTTAGAGTTCTCTGTATATAAGACCATCTACAAATAGAGAAAATTTTGCTTCTTCTTTTACAATTTGGATGTCTGTTATTTCTTTATCTAATGTCCCTGGCTAGGACTTCTCTGGCTAGTACTATGATGAATAGAAGTGGATAGAGTAGGCATCTTGTTTTGTTCTTGATATTAGAGGAAAATCTTTTACTTTTTTACTATTGGGCATGGTAGCTGTGAGTTTGTCATATGTTGGATTACATTCCTTTTATATTTAATTCATTGGGGGGTGTTTATCATGAAAGGATGTTGTATTTTGTCAAATACTTTTTCCACATCTATTACCATGCTATTTTTATTCTTTATTCTGCTATGTGATATATCGATTTCTTTTGTGGTGTTTCTGGTTTTATCTTCCTTACTAAAATTTTTTTTCCTTTATTTTAAACTTTTGCTTTAATTCTGTCACTTCAGTTCTGAATATTTCAGCTTCTGATTTTTACTCTCTTATAAACATCTTATTTTCTTAGTATGTATTAGCTTATTTTGAAATCTTATAAATCCAGTTTTTAGCACATTTCTGGAATGCTATCACTACTTACAGAATTGTGATTCTATTTCTTACTCTCCATTTTCGTATGACAAGTTTGTTTGTACTTTTCTGTTGCTTATTTTTATGTGAATTCAGTTTCCCATAACTTTAGAAGACATTTGGTTCATATGTATTTTATAACTTGACAGAGCAAGCACTTCTGTTGTTTTGTGTTCATATTAAAAATATGGTGACGTACTGTCTTTGATTTTCTTGCTCTTTCTCCTGCACTTTATCTGAATCTTTCTTTTTATCTCTGTTTTCTTATCCTTCTCAGTTATGATTCTACTCCCAACCTTTTTGCTTACTGTGCTACCATGTTTACTCTTGAGAATTCACAAAAGTGAAGTAGTATTCACTCAACACTGATGGAATAGGTAAATCCCTGTTCAATTTCAGGTTCTCTTTTCAAGTTGGCTTGCTACAATTTCCAGTTAATGCTTTTCCTCTTTTTCCTTGGGTTTGTTAGATGCCTTGCTGCATCCCTCTGATTTCTCCCACAAAGATGCTAACATTCAAGTTTATGCCTATTGGTGGTTTGTCTCTAACTGCATACATTTTGGTGTTTGATAAGATACCCCCTAATTTTTTTGTAAGTGTTGTTTATGAACTTTTTGGCTCTGCTATCTAATCTCTCTCTCCATTTTTATCTCGGGGTGTTGGGAGACTGAAAACTACTACTGGTACCAACTTGCCAGCATTGTTACATATTTGTCATTATTTATTTCAACTTTACGAAAAGTTGAACTGAAAGTTGAAGTCAAAAATTTTTAAAAATTAGAAAATTTTCCAATGAATAAAAATGGGTTTGGATTACAGAATATTAGGAAAAGTCTTGCTATGCAGATAATTGGTTTGAATGTGATCCCAGGGAGCAGGATCCAGGACAGAGATAGTAAAATGGAAAAGGGAAAACCAAACAAAGATATTATGGAGAAGGCTACGCCACAGGCAATTAACTGACATTGGAACTATTCACAGAGCTTTATGCAAAGCATGTTAGAAGTGTCTGTCTAAATGATGCAAGAACAAAGCATTTATTTATCTTCTCTGTCCCTGATTGACCTGGCCCCCAGGGGACTCCCCTCCACATACACAATTCTGGACTGAGCATGTGCAAATACACAGTGGTTTGCCCTGGGCATTATAGGCAAGTATCAGAGAAACCTCATTCCAGTGAATGGAGTAAAAGATGAGAGCTTGAGTATCTCAAGACCTGTTTACAAAGGTTGAATGACAGTTTAATAAAATATCTAAAAACAAAATCACTTAAATTAATGAATAGTATAAGCAGATTTCAGAAGAAATATTTAAAGTACTTAGGGATAAATTTCAGGTATTAAGGTTAACTTTACATAAAACTTTATGCAATGGATCACACTAATCTAGTAATATTTTGAAGCATTAATTGCAAATTATTTTCATATGGTCATTGCTTAAGTTCCTACCTCCTGTTTTAGGGTAATCACATGGAAATTTTATGGTAAGCTATCATAGGATATATAAAATATTTAGACTGAGTTTTTATTTTCTAGTAAAAGGAAATGATTTTTTTCCTTTGCTGATTTAGCAATGCTCTCTTACCTAGTTCATCTCAAACAGATTTAGGGCCATGACACATAACCAAGTTAAGTGATGCAAACAAGAAACAGCCCAATACCTTGATTTAATTAACACCATTTCAAACTTCACGTTAAGAGAGAAGACTTATTTTGAGCCAAAATACTACATAGACAATTATTTGGCAATAACATTATAAATGGTACTGCATAAACTAATTATGTAAAAGACTCTACATGTACAACAAAAGAGCATTATTCTTTTTTAAGTTGTATGCACACCAAATGACAACTTAAGCACATTTTTGACAACTCTTGGGACTTCGATTCCTCATCTATAAAATGAGAATTGGATTATATAATCTCTAAAGTTGCCTTCCATTCTGTAGTTGTTCAGGTTTTTAAGTCTTAATCTCTCTCTCTCTCTTTCTCAGCATTGTTTATTTTAGACATAAGGTTTTGCTTTATGTCTGGACCAGCCTGGACTAGTATTCTCATATTTGTGCTTAGTAGCTGGGATGACAGTCACGTGCCACTATGCTTAACCATTGGTTGAGATGGGGGTCTCACAAACTTTTTGTCCTGACAGGCCTTGAACTGTGATCCCACTGATCTCCTCCTCTCAAGTATCCAGGATTACAAGTGTGAGTCACTGGGCCCAGCTTATGTTGTTAAAAACCATTTGCAAACACTGCAATTATTCCAGACATTCTCAGTTACACGTGAACAATGAATGATAAATGCAGACAATATAATTACTGAAGTATTGTCCCCCAAAGATATATGCTAATAACCTTATCAGATCATAAAAATTAAATTTCACTTCAAAATTTAAGTTAATGCAAACGTGCTTTCTTGAATATAATCTATCATGTAGTCTTGTTATGAATTTCAATTTGTCCTCCTGTCTATAGGTTGAACTTTTGAAAATTTTCCAAATTTTACTAGGGAAAATAGTTCAGCCATCCTGGATAGGTTCTTTTTGATCATCAGAATCAAAATCTAAAGTAGAATGCATTATCATAAAATCTTCTGCTTAAAAATTAACTTATATTTTATAACTGAAACACTTTCCATGAGTGATCAAGGCCCTCCCTGCCCCTTATGGGTAGGAATAGCATGTCTGTAGAAAGTCTGATCACAAAGGCCTTGGAAAGATCCTTGGGTAACCTGGGGCAGGAGTTTTGATGAGGATTGGTGGGATTGTAACAGGTCTTACACAGACAATTCTACAAAACTAATGAAATGCAAACCAGCACCTATATTTATCAAATTTCAGTGAGTCCTAAAACAAGACAATATATACATATAAGACCAATGCTTTGCTCTTAAGATAGTTCTTTTAACATCAAACTTCCTAGTGGAAAAGAAACTTCTTAAAAGAAGGAGTCACCCACATTACATTAGACTGCTGTTAAACAGGGAATAATACTTTTCATGTCAGCATATTTTAATTAATCACTAAAAATTAAAAAAACTAACTCTATTTCAAAATAGAGATGTGTTTTAGGCTATGTTTGCCACCTTCCAATCTCAATTCAAGATATTATCCTAATATCTTATTTACAGAGAAATATATGAACTGATGTATTAAGTCTTATGATGTTTTATCTAGTTTACTACAGAAAATACAGGGCTTGGCATAAAAAATGTCATGCCATCTATATATCTGCCTGTGTTTTTGAAAGATTGCTTCTTTGGAAATGACCATGTTATCAACATTAACATTGGATTTTGATTTCTATCTTCTTTTCTGGTGTGTCAGTAGTTCAGGTTGCTTTGTTTCCTCCTCTATGAAAGACTGTAATGGGGTTTAGTTTAGGAAATTATTTGTTTTGGAAGAAACCTAAAATTTGGAACTTTTCTGTTTTCTTAAAGTGGACTTATACAACATTTCATAGCCTTAATACATGAAGAAAGAGTGTCTGGTCCAGGCAATTACATGTTTTTCAATCCTGACAATATGTGCAGGAAGAGTGGTATCAATATTCTAAAAAATCATATTAGAAAACTACTTTTATGCACAAAATCATTTTAGAATATTATTAGAATGACACTTTCAAGTGTGCAAGTTGCCTCTGATGGATGGCTATGTTGCAAACAGATAAACGTATCTACTTATTAGAAGACACTGTCTACATCTTAATTTTAGAACATACAACACTGATTGCATTGAAATGCATAGTTACAGACCTTTAACAATGAAAATTGCCATGAGAAGCAGATGATAACCCTTTTCTTCTTAATTATAAACTGTTTTTGTGATACTGAGATGCAACATCTTGCTCATAAATTGGTGGAAAGTTTTTCTTTTGAGAAGATGGATCAAAAGATGAGGAGCTGTGGAGCTGTTAGGAGTTCAGAGGTACAGATGAGTGGGAATTTTAACTGTGAATGGGAGGACCTGGATCTGTTCTGGGTCTGTAGAATGTCTTGAACTGTTTTTCAGTGTTCTGGGTTTGGCAAACCCAAAGTGTGTTGTGCTAAGCACTTTTCTCTTCATTTTAAGCCCATGTGTATTATACAGGAAATTTAATCCGTATGTTTTTGATTCCTTTACACTTAACTCATCAAAATGTTGTTTTGTAAGAGCTATTTGATGTCCAAGAAGCCTTTGAGACTTTTTATAACTTTTAAAAGCTTTTCCCCCTTTAAAAACAGGAAGTTGTGTTTTACTGAGAGTAAACAAACTAAAAAAAAACTTAGAAGCTAGAGTTTATTAAAAGACTTCAAACTTAAACATTAAATTTAATAACACTAATAAAGCAAACACCATGAGTTGGATATAAGCATTTTTCATATTTTCACTTATTCAATTCCTGCAACTACTATGTGAAAACAGGTGCTGTCATTATGTCTATTTTAAGAGAGAAGTTGCTTGTCCAGAGGTCATACAACTCATGAGGTACAGCTGGGATTTGAAACTAGTCAGTCAACTTAACCATTATACTATACTACTTGTTTCCACAGTGCTAGCCTATAACTTCACTTTAGATTTTACTTAAAATTCGTTATGTACTAATAGTGTACAGATACTAAGACTATCATGTTCTTACTCCCAAGAGAGTTCACTATGTAACGGGACAAATGGATCAAAGGGAGGGAGAACCATGAATAAGTACTGCACTTTTCTTAAATGCTATTCATTTATTCATTCATTTATGACTATGGAGTACTTAGTAATGTCATATCTCTTTTGGTTATTGGGGAGTTGTGGAGTGTGTATCCTGATGGCTATGTGTCCCTCTTATAAGAACAGACTACAGGGGAAATTGGAAAACTGCCTGGTCAGCTTTGAATATTTCCAATGATAACAGGAGAGTTGAAAGACAGCTAGAATGACCTACAGCAACTCTTGTCTGTTCTCTTGGAAAATGGGTTTCCCATGGAAGTTGAGAGCATTTGGGGTGTCCACTCATGCTCCTCAGAAGTCAATGGATATTTCTTCCTATTCTCATTGATGTTAGCTAGAATTCCTGTTTATGCAACATAAAATTTTTGGCCTTAAATGTCTTATCTAAGCTGAGGAACAAAATATCTTTTTTTAATTGGTTGTTCTGGGTTGGAGGTACATTGTGGCATTTATACAAGTACATAAAATATATCAAATATATACTAGAATTCACCCCCTACACCATTCTCCTTTATCCTCCCCTACCCCTATTCCTGGAACAGTTTCAACAGGTCTCATTTTTCCATTTACACACATGTGTACACAGTATTTGCTCTATATTCACCCTCCACACCCTTTCCCCATCTGCTTCCCCTCCCACTGATATCAACCCCTCCCAGTCAGTACCTGTTATGGCCTTCTGTTCTCTGATTTTGTAAAAGAAAAACAATGACATTTTTGTTTGTTTAAGATAGCACAGGGAGTATATCCTTGTGACATTTCCATGTATATGTGTATTGTAATCCAAATCGGTTCATCTCCTCTAGTTTTCTTCTCTTTCTTAGCTCCCTTCTTATGGTGGTTTCAATAGGTTTTACAATTCTATATTCATTCTTGTATAGAAAGTGCATCAACCATACTCATCTTAACTTCCTTCTTTTACCCTCCCCCTCTTGTATTGACCTCCCCTTTGCCAGACTTGTTTTTTCATAATATAGTTGCATTTGTATTAGGTCTATATTCCACAGGTGAGAGAAAACATGTGTTTTTTTGACCTTCTGAACCTAGCTAACTTCACTTAAGATGATTTTCTCCAGTTCCATCTATTTACCTGTGAACAACAAAATTTCATTCTTCTTTGTGGCTAAATAAAATTCCATTGCACATAAATACCACATTTTCTTAATTCATTAGGGCATCTTGGCTGTTTCCGTAGCTTAGCTATTGTGAATAATACTGTAATAAACACGGAAGTGCAGGTGCCTTTGTTGTAAGGCACCCTAGGAGTGGAATTGCTGGATCATATGACAGTTCTATTTTTAGTTTTCTCAGGAGCCTCCCCAATGTTTTCCACAGTGATTGTACTAATTTACATTCCCACCAACAGTGAACGAGGGTTCCCTTTTCCCCACATCCTCACCAGAATTTTTTGTTGTTTGTGTTCTTGAAGGAACAAAATGTCTTAATGACCTTCTTTACGGAACATCACATTCATTAATATAAATTGGTATATTTTACTTCATCTGAACAAGAGATTACAGAAAAAGAAGAAAAATGTTTAGTAGTTAACTCAGTAGACTAATGCTTATTTGAAAATTTTATGGATGTTTTACATTACAAAACTAATGTTTAAAACAATTTGGAAAGCAGAATAATGTTAAAAATGAAATTCTACTAACAAACCCAAGTATAGATGACATTTCTGTTGGTTACATATGCTTTTTAAAGCTATTATTGCATTGATTTTCACCTACTACTTACTTTTTCAACTTTTTTTCCTTTGAAGAAAGGGAATATCATGTTTTATCTTTCTAAATGAAATAGAATTTGGAAACTTGAATCTGGCTTTGCTTTAAATTTAAGAAAGTTTTAAATTTAAGGAAATTGAATTTTCTTCAAGAGAAGACCATTTAACACACTATTTGGATTAGAATCCAAATTGACCTTCCTTTAACATGAACTGGAATAGTTTAGAAAGAATGGATCCTACCAGTCTTCCTAGGTATATAAACCTTAAAAGTGCCTGGAAATTATAAAAATTTGTCAGGCTTATTACAAATACATGCTTTTCTCCCAGGCCCTCCAAAGGAGTCTGAGATTAACTGTATTTTGAGAAATTACTCTTCTTCTCAATATTGTTTGTAAGAATGCCTGTAAAATGTTTAAACTGCCAGGTGTAGTGGCACAGGCCTATAATCCCAGCACTCAGAGACGTGGAGTAGGGAGTATTTTTAGTTGGAAGCCAGCCTGGACTTCATAGCAAGACTCTATCTTAAAAAAAGTTTAAGCTTTATGAACCTCTAAATGCTAGTATATATTAAGTTTTAACATAAAATATGCTGAAACATAAGCTCGAAGTGTTAAACAGTGTATGTTACCTTACAGAAAAGATGAAGTATATTATTACTTTCATTTGTGTTAAAAGTAATATGAATATATGACAGTAAAAAGAAAAACAGTATGTTGAAAAAAGACATACGTTTTTAATTTTCCCATTAAATATCTCTGAGCATCCAGAATGCTCTTGTTTCACATGGTTTTCCTGACTGTGCCAATAAACCCTCTTGGCTTTCAAATTTCATTGAAATGTTAGGGGAATTAAGAAAAATGAACGTTCTTTGAAGGAAAAAAGAGAACTTGCCGAGCCTTGCATATTTCAACCTTTGAATTATCTTATTTGAAGGATTACTTTTTGTGCAGGCTCATTGCAGCTTTTTGTTTGTCTTTTTTGCATGTGTGGTGTTGATGATAAAACCCAGGGCCTCACACATGCTAGGCAAGTGCTGTACTACTGAGCTACACCCCAAGCCCTTCATTTGTCTTGTAACAATTTCCTTTACAGTACTTCTGTGTCCTTTGTCATATTTGACAGAGAGATACTTGTTTCCCACAACTTGTCCCCAATTCTTGGAAGCTGAAAAAAACTCGAGTGTATAAAAATAAAGTTCATATAGAGACTAACAAAGAGTTTCAATTTTTTTTGGCTTAATAATTATGAGACGTTCTCCCACTCTTGGTATAATCATCCCCTCCTTTTTGGCAGTAGTGGGTTTGAACTCAGGGCCTCATGCTTGCTAGGCAGGTGTTCTACTTCTGGAGCCATTCCACGATCCCTTTTTGGTGTTTGGTATTTTTCAGATATGGGTGCCCAGGGTGGCTTCCAACTGTGATCCTCTTGATCTCAGCCTCCTGAGTAGCTAGAAATACAGGTGTGAGCCACTCACCAATGCCTGGGTATTTTTCCTTTTAATAACAGATTAATGAATTCTTGTCATTCTCAAGCATATCTTTATTGAAAAGTTCTCCTATGCTTTCCTTTGGAGGAAGAAACAAAAAGCAACTGGCTTTTAGCATGGCTATCAAACAAAGGATTCACTCACAAAGCTAACTCCTCACTTGTAATTGTAACCTTTCCACAAGATTATATCCTCACCTTAAAACTTATGAGCATTGCTGGGTGCCAGTGACTTACACCTGTAATCCTTGCTACCTGGGAGGTTGAGATCAGGAGGATCAAGTTTTGAGGCACATTTGGGCAAAAAGTTTGCAAGATCCATCTCAACCAATAGCTGGGATGGTGGTGTGAGTCTGTCATCAAGGATCATAGTCTAGGCTGACCTGAGCAAAAAAAGCGAGACCCTATCTCCAAAACACCCAGAGCAAAAAAGAATGGAAGGAGTGGCTTAAGTGGTAGAGTACCTGCCTACCAAGCAGGAAGTCCTGAGTTCAGTACCCTAGGACCACCAAAAAAAAAAAAATGAGAACTAATTTTTACTAGTTTGCAATGTTTGTTTCTACTAAAAAAAGTATCTGTAGAACCCATTTTAATGGGCTGAAACTAATAACAATGTCACCATTACCATGATGGCCTGGAGGTACTCTGAAATTAATGGTTGAAGTTCAAGTGATTTGTTTTGCCACAAAAATGGTTTAATTCTACAGCTAATATATGCAGTCTCATTTTCAAACTCTGCATACCTATGTGTCCATTAGAGTGGGCAAAGACTGCTATGAGAAGTCTTCCACTTGGTCTCCTCTTTCTTTTTATACTATAATTTGCCTTTTCTGTTCTTGAAAGGGGGGACAAGGAGAGATGGGCAGGTGTATAAGAATTGTGTGGACCATGGCTTTCTTTCCATTTAGGCCCAGGAGTGCTGATTAGCAAACATTATCACTAATATACAAGGCTGACGATCTCCTGCTGACCTCATGAAGTCTGAGGGATTCCCAGCTCCTCATTCCCACTTCAAGACAACTTAGTACAACCTGAAATGTGGCTCATAAATGCAGCTGTATTTGAAAAGGGAGGAAAAAAAGATGAAGAAAGATAAATTTAGTTTTCAAGTGTCCTAATATTAACAACTAATGGACAGAGATATTGAGAAGGAAAATTCAGGTTAAATGAAGAAAGACCACTTTAATTCCTACAAATTAAAAATGTGAAGCTCAGGTTACAGATTTATTTATGATTTGATTTAAATTAAGATAAACCAGGGAGGCATTTAGGGAGTTTCTGTTATGTTAAATTTCATACTTCAAGTTTAACCCAAGCTTTTAATCAGAAATTGGATAGTTTGTTTAGAAAGGTGTGCATTGTGTGTGTATTTAAGAAATATTCACGTGCACAACCTGAATGGATTGATCATATCTGCAGTACCTGACTCCTTTTGTCAGGTACTGCAGATACCTGTTGTATCTAGAACCTCACATCACTGGTCCAGTCAATGAGTAAAAATAAGCAATAACAAAATGGCTTTGTAGTCAAATGAACAATTACAGCCTTGAAGGGTTTAGGGTACCAAAGGAATTCTGGGAAGTTTTAAAAAATTTGGGCAAAGGACATAATAATATGATTTTCTTATTCATTTCCTAAGGAAATTATTTCTTTATATATATGTTTATTTATCCTCTTCTTCCCCTTCTTGTTCTCTTTCTCCTCTTCTCCTTTTCCTTCTCTTATAAAGTTTATTTACTTCTCACATTTGATAGTCACTACATCATGAATCTTTGCCTTAGAAAGGATGAAACCCAAACAGCAAATGTGCATGTACAATGACAGAAATGAAAGACCTCAAGAAAAATATTCCTTAAAACGAATTCATTCCTTTGCCTCTGTAGAAAAACAATTTTAAAATGGGAATCAGCTGCTTCGAGAAGCAAGAATGAGACTAGTTTTGTAGAGAAGAAAAAGAAGTTCCTAGAGGTGACAGTCCAGTTAGGGTAATGAAGAAAAGCTTTCTGAATTTGAGCAGTAGTTCATGAATCATGAGGTAGCTCTTACCTCCTCTAGGCCAGCTCATCTCTCAGGATGAGCATTTCCTCTGTATCACTTCACTACAAGTAAGACAGGAAGTTTCTTTGCCTGAAAATTGGATGGGAGTGTTTAAGGTACAAAATTTAGATAGTCCGTGAGAAAATCATCTCACAATGATGGTGAAACAACTGAGCTCAACTATTTCTTCTTTCCTAACTTCTTTTCCATTCGTCTGTGCTTTCTATGAATCGTTAGTTCCTGCCTTAGATAAAGTGCACCTGCCTCAGTAGTAGGAGGAGAAGAGGATGAGAATGGAGCCTGGAAAAGCAGAGCATGGGCCTTAGTAAATAACTCAGTGTCCTTAGTAAACAACTGTGGTTGGAAAAATGGTTTTCCATCTTGACAGAGGCAGAGGTGGAGCACCCAGGTAGGAAGAAGAAGCTGATGCAGATGGTGTGCAGGCCTCAATTGCTGCATTCCACTTCTGGAGCCGAAATGGAAAGGTAAGAAGTACTCCTCAGCAGAAATGTTGTAAAGGCAAAGGAAAGGGAAAGAAAATAGAGAGTGAACATTTATTTACTATGAGTTAAGCTCCAAACCAGGCACCAGAAAAATATTGAGTTGTTTAGTCATTACAATTTGATAAAGGATTGCAACTTCCATTCCACAGATTTGTACATCTGAGAAATCTAGAGTTCTCAAAGATTTCCTCCTTGTGTTAGTCAACTTTCCATTGCTATAACAAATACCTGAGGCAATCAACTTATAAAGAGAGAGGTTTATTTTGGCTCACAGTTTTACCATTCCCACCCATGACTGATGGGCCCTGCTGCTTTTGGGACTACGGTGAGGCAGCACTTCATGGCAAGGAGCATGTGATGGACAAAACTGCTCACTTCGTGCCCATAAAGTGATAGGGTGAAAGACACTGGGGTCCCACAATTTCCTTCTATGTCATGCCTTCCAATGACCTGTAGACCTCCCACTAGACCCCATTGCTTATTGAGATGTAATTGACATAGATTAAACAGCACATACTTAAGTTGTACAATTTGATGAGTTTTGACATATGTATGTAACCATAACTGCAGTCAAGTTACGGAACATATCCATCATCCCCAAAAGTTTTCTTGTGCCCTTTTGTAATCCATCTTTCTTGCTTTCCCAAGCATCCTAGCCAGGGTCCACTTTCTGTAATAACAAACCAATTTGCACTTTCCATAATTTTTTTTGTAAATAGAAATATATAGAAATGCTTCCCTTTTTTGGTCCAGCTTATTTAAATCAATATAATGGTTTTGAGATACAGCCATGTTGTGAGTTTTGTTTGTTACCGTGTATTGTGGAGCAGTATTTCATTGTATAAATAACTCAAAATTTGTTTCATTCATTCACTTGTTTGTGGATATTTGGGTCATTTCCAGTTTTGGGCTATTGCAAATAAAGTTGAACATTCATGTTCAACACTCTCCTGTCTTTGGAGAATAAACCCTTCATTTCTTTTGGATAAATATGTAGGAATGGAGTGGATGGAGCTATAGCGTGTATATGTTTTAAGAACCTGACAATTGCTCTCCAAAGTGACTATCATTTTTTAAAAAGTATTTTTATTATTGTGCTGGGTTGGGGGGTACATTGTGGGCTTTACAAAAGTTCTTACAATATATCATACTTGAATTCACACCCTTCACCATTCTCTTTTATTCCCTCTTTCTCCTATTCCTGGAATTGCTTCAACAGTTATCATTTTTCCATTTACAGACATGTGTATTCAGTATTTGTACCACATTCACCCCTTCCCCATCTCCTCCCCCCTTCCACTGGTACCAATCACCTCAAGCAGGACCTGTTATCTGATCTTGTATAAGAAAAAAAAAAGAAAAAAAATAACATTTTTCTTATTTTAGATAGATACACTGGGAGTTTCCTTGTGGCACTTTCATGTATTATAGGTATTATAGCTTGATTTGGTTCATCTCCTCTATTTTTCTTTTTTCTATCTTAGTCCCCTTCTTAGATGGTTTCAACTGGTTTAAAGATTCTATATTCATTCTTGTATAGGGAGTACATCAACCATATTCACCTTCTTCACTTCTATCTTTTACCCTCCTCCTCTTCCATGTGAGTAATGTTATAAAAGACTGTATCATTTTGTATTCTCAGCAGCTGCATGAGAGTACCAGTTACTATATATAGTGCCAACAGTTGGTATAACCATGCCTATTAATTTCACATTTTTAGTGTGTAGTAATATATTATTGTGGTTTTAATTTTTCATTTTCTTAGTCTCTAGGGAGTAGTTTGTCATACTGGTATAACTTTTTTGGGGGAAGTGTGTGTTTGAGTCTTCTGCCTCTTTTTTGTTGGGTTGCTAGTCTTGGTATATGATAAGAGTTCTTTTAAATCTTTATCTCAGTACTTTATTATGTTTCCTCCAGTGTTTTGTGATTTTTGCAAGTGTGTTATCTTTCAGCAAAGGTATATCACTCCAAGTGTAGTAACAGCACATTCCATTTTCCTCTCCCAGCCTTTGTGCTCTTGTCTTATTTTTTACTTCTATATGTTGTAAACCTCATACTCCATCATTTATCACTTTTGCTTTCAGGAGACAGTTACCTATTAAAGAAATTTTGAAAAAGAAGAAAAAAAGTAGCCACATGCTCACCACTGTCAGTGTTCTTTACTCTGTATGGACCAAGATTTCCAACTGTTATCATTTTTCTTGTTTATAAAGGACTCATTTAAGTTGCAAGTATAGTGTGCTATTGTGCATTTAACAGTCTGTTGGTGAAGTTCATCAACTTTTGTATACCTGAAACAGTATTTTATCTTCATTTCTGACAGACATGTATGCTATGTGTACAAATCTAGTTTGAAAAGTTTTTCTTTCGGTCCTGTGAAGATGATACACACTCCTCTGACTGGCATTGCTTCTAACGACAAATTGACCATCATCCTTGTTCCTCAGTACAAAGTGTGTCTTTTTCACCAGATGCTTTAAAGATCCTCTCTTTATGACTATTAAGTGATTAGATTATTTGTTTTGGTGTTTTCACACCTTTCTTATGCTTACAGTTGACTAAGCCTTTTGGATCTGTGTGCTATAGGTTTTATAAAATTTAGAAATATTTCAGTCATTAGTTTTATAAATTTTTATTTTCTGTCTCTCCTCTTCTTTCAGGACTCCAATTAATGCACATTATGTTTCCATATTAAAGTTTCTGTCTCACTGTTCCTTGATGCTCCATTTATTTACCTTAATTTTCAATTCTCTGTATGTTTTATCTTGATAATTTCTATTTCTTTATCTTCAAGTTGAACAGATTTTTCTTCTACTGTGCCTATTCAGCTGCAAATTTCATCTAGCCACCACTCTCTTCAACTCTGAAAGTTCAATTTTGAATTTTAGTTTTTTATTTTCATGTCTTACCTTGTTGTTTCTGTTTTCCTTGACATACAGAATGTATTTATAATAAATATCTTAATTTCAGTGTCTAATTATACCATCTAAGTACTTTGTGAGTACATAAATTCTGTTGATTGATTTTTCTCTGGGTTATGAGTCACAGTCTTGTTTCTTTTGATATCTGATAATTTTTCATTGCAGAACAGATACTGTGAATGTTATCTTGTTGTTACTGGATGCTTTTCTAATTTTTAAATATTGTTAATCTTTGTTTTAAGGTGCAGTTGAATTACTTGGAAATAGGCTGATCCTTTCAAGGCATTTGTTTAAGCTTTGTTAAGTGGGCAAGAATAGCATTTAGTCTAGGGCTAATTTTTACCGACTACAGAGTCCATGTCTTTCTGGGTATTCTGTGTGATTTCTTGTACATTATGAGGATTCCTTATATGACTAGTGGTCCACAAACTCTTCTCAGCCCCTCATGAGCTCTAAGTATTCTTCACCAATTTATTTCCTGCAGTTCTTTCCCCAGCATCCGACATTTAGTTTTCTCATGGATGTGCCGACCAGAATTCAGCTGAAAATTTTAGGGAACTGTGCAGATGTTCAGATCTTTTTCTGAAGCTCTCAACTTTCCATGAAGCTTTCTCTGCTCCTTGAAACTATTTCTTCTACATGAAGCTATCTCCTCTCTAGTACTCTACAATCCAAATTACAGCATTTTGACCAGAAGTGGCAGTTGCCTTATTGATCTTTGTGCTTATTTGCTCATTCCACCCTTACCTATATATGTTTAACATTTATATGTGCTACTTATTATATAACTAGTATGTCTCAAGAGCTACTTGCTTATTTGCTAGAAATACATATTACAGAGAAGAATGGTTTTAAATTTCTTTCCCTTATTACACAAGTACTACATGTTTATTTTGAAAAAGAATACTACAAATAAGATGAATAAAAAGGAGAAAATGAAAATCATCGTTAAGCTTCACATGGTGGCTCCTGCCTATAATCCTAGTACTAAGGAGGCTGACACAGGAGGATCATGAGTTCAAGGCTAGCCAGGGCTGCACAGTGACAACTTGTCTCAAAAAAGAAAAAATAAGCAAAACAAAATCATAATTAAGTCTTTCACATTGAAGTGGAATAGGAGCTGCTATTTTAGTGTTGACATTCTAGATACACTGACAAATAACATAGAAGAAAGCTGTACTTCAAGCAAAACCTCAGTGCTTTTTTCTCAGTTTGGGAAGGGACAGTGTCATCTCAAAGCTAGAGATTCTTTTTTTAGAAACATCATGAGATTTCTTGCTGGGTTCTTCTGGTTGATAAAACTGAGAACTTATATGCATATTTCAGCTAAGTAGGTGAAGCAAGAGAAGACAGATTTGTTCTGAAACACAGAAAGCAGAATCTATACTGTTCCATTTTTCTTAGAGTGATGAAGAGAAAGGACAGAGAGAAGAGTTGGCTTAAAGAAGACAATGAAGAGGGTAATAAGTGAGGTTCTACAGAGAGAAATTTCTCTGTGGTCAGGAATCACTTAATTTTTTAAATGAATTTCTTGAAAATATATGTAATATTAAATTAAAAATTATTATTTGTACTGTATTTAAGTTTCCATAACATTAATAGAAGTCTGCTTATGGTTTTAATGATTTGTGGGAATTTGTTCATCTATCTGACATTTGTGGTAGGCACTATTCTGGGTGCTTGAGATACAAAAAAATCCTTACTGTTTGGAGTGTATACTTGAATGGAGAACAAACAATGTGCAAGAAAAAATAAAAAATATGTAAAACTGTTTTGCTTTAAAAAGTGATAAGTGCTAATGAAAAAAGGAAGTAGAGCAGAATACTGATGGAGGGATGTCAGGGCAAGTTATAGTTTTAGCTAGGAGAGTCACGATGAGCAAAGACTTAAAGAAGTTGGGAAGTTAGCCACATGGCTATTGGGGGAGAGCCATGGTAGCAGCTAGATATGCTACTACAAATACCCTTAGATAGAAGCTGCCTCTTGGTTAAGGACCAGCAAGGAGACCAGACACTGCTTCATTACTCCTAATAAGGAAAAGGAAGTAGACATATATATGTAATCTAGGGGTGCTTCGGTAATTCATAAATCTCAGAAAAAAAACTATTTGGATGTAGGTGTGATAGTAAGAAACCCAAGCAGATGTTGCTTGGGGGACTGAAATAGGGTAATCATTAGCAAAGTAGTAATAATGGTGCAAAGATGGCAATAAGATACATCTCAAATATCCTTGATTTATTATTGATGAGCATTTAATCTTGGAATTGTTCAGCTCCAAGCCCCATTCTGCCTGTGAAGTGTTCATTCTTAACTCTTTGGTCTTCTCTTTTACCTCCTCCTTTTAGGAAGTAGCCCTTTCCATTCAAAGCACTGTCAACCTACACAATCTACTATCTCTTACCCTGGTGTAGGTGCCATGAGTCAGGCTGGAATATCAGAGTATGTCAAACCCTTTGCCACAATAACTGGTTCTGAGATGGCCAAATTGCATATTCTAGGGCTATTTGAGTCCTGAAAATTAATGTGGACATCAGGAGAATATATTCTTTTCTTTAGAAACACTATCTACAAAGATGATTGATTCTAGCAGATGTTTTGCTTACATAGGAGGACTTTTTAATAAAAAAAAAGAGTTTTTGAGAGAGAGAGAGACAGAGACAGAGACAGAGACTAACTGAAACCCTACACACAGTGATGTTCGAGGTCAACACTATCCCCTTTGATTTCTCGTGAGCTAACAAATTTCTTTTGCTTACATGAATTTGAGTTGGGCTTCTATTGTTTCCAAACCAAAACATTCCACTATATGAGAACTCTTTTCTTCAGCAAACTTCCCCTAGAGTAATTCTATGAGTCTCAATCAGTGTCCTAAGTGCCTCCAGATTTGGTTTGCATTGTCCCTCTTTGTTGTCACATTGCTAGCCATGGCTCAGTGCAGGCTGTTCTGCTCTCAGTATGAGTTAGCCTGAAATCTGACGCCTAGGGTATCCCTGTCTCTGTTGAGTGAAGCCCCTCCCACAGGATGAGCAACTCTTCTTACTGCTCTGAGAAGTTGCTGAATATGAAGACAGAAAAGGCTCATCTATGTTTCCATTTAGCCATTCCAAAGCAAGTCTTCTTGAATCACAAGGTGTCACCAAGTAGAGACCACCTTTGGGTGAACACATTTATCCATGTTCAGGGTAGCCAAGTCAGGCTGGGATGCCTCTGCCCTTTTCTTTGGACTCCACTGTGGGGTAGCTAATAATGCCAGTCTTCTTTCCTTATGTAAGGGAACTGTCCTCAGAGGCCTGATGTACTCTTGCTACTACACCATAGCTATTTGTTCCTCATTTAATCTTCACAAATTCAGTTGACTTTTCTGCATATGTAAAGTCATTGACACTAATTATTTTGTCTTTCCCCCACGAGGTGATATAATTGCTTAGAGAAGAGGGGATAGTGGGTGAGGCTGATGCAGTTACACTTCCTAGCCACTTTTGAACTCCGACTCTAGTTCAGTGGAATCAGCTAATTAAATACGACATGGCATAAATTGCAGGCTCATAATTGCTTTTTAGCTGAGTCTACAAGACAGTTTCTTAAGTGCATAAAAAGGTTCTGTCTCAAATTTAAAAAAGTAGTGGTGACTTGTCAAGCAACTTTGGAATTCTCATGGAATAATCAAAATTATGTTAACTACTACCATAACAAGCATATTTATCATCTATTCTGAGTGGGACCCCTGACAGGTGCCTTTTTATACAACCTGATTTGATTTGTAATGAAATTATGCAATGTACACTCGAAATTTGCAAGTAGAATCTGAAAGTGGTGACTAAATAAAATCCTTGGTAAGTCTTTTGAGTGCCAACATTTTACCTTCTGTGAGGAGATCACACAATGGATCTGGTTTGTGAGTGGATAACAAACCAGACACATGTAGGGATGGTTTGGCTGCAGAAAATATGATAGGTGCCAGAACTGCTCCCCCAACTTTTCACGTGAAGTAGCACTTTACAGTACTAGGTACCCAGATACACACTTAATTTGGAAGCCTAAAGAAACTGAGAGTTCAGAAAGATATATTTATACTTTTTTGGCCTCTAAAGTTGGAAGAATGTGCTTTAGAATTCCCCTATAAAGACAAAACTTCAGAAGGCAATTCCTAAAACCCAAATATCTGAAAAGTCTCAGTCCCACATACTTGGAACACTCCTCTTTATAAAACAAACACATACTGCAGGATTTGTGACCATATCTCCATTTAATCCATTCATTAGCCTTGCTCTGGTTTCCCTCCCTTTTCTCTCAAGTTGACTGTGACTTTTAGAAGAGCTCTTTTGCTCTTCAGTGGTTGTCTCCTACCACTTTGTAGGTTGGTCAAACTCAGTCCTGGCTCTGAAGTACCCTAAATAGATGGGTTTAGCTCACTTATGGTGTCATGTAGCTGACTCAGCAAAGATGGATTCCAGCATCTAGAGAAAGTTTTTGCCTCTTCCTCTTAATTCCCTCTCTTGCTGCACACTCCAAAACATGTTGAAATTCTAGAAGAATGAAAAAGAACCAATGAGAACTCAAAGTGTAAAAAGGCTCTCGATACACTTTTTCTCTCCCAGCACAGTGTGTTGAGGTGGATGTGATTTCTGAGTAACTGAGTACACTATTTGGCACAATATGTGGAAAAATTCAGGGATTCATTAGTCATCTCAATGAGCCAAGTTAGCTGCTTCTTGGTGCCACATGGTAGGAACATTGGGCCAAGTGTCTGGTACTTTGGTGTTGTTGTTGGAGTTCAATTCATACCAACTGGACCCACACAGCAACCTAGTGTTGAAGTAATGGTGCAGTACTTAAATGGCATCGTTCATCACTGCAGGCCCAATTTCTGATTTAAAAGCTTGGTGCCCCAAAGATGAAGTAGTATTACTACTTTTCATTATGGTTTGCCATAACAATATTTATTCAAATATCATCATTTTATTCATTTCTTTGAGCCTATTACTCATACTCTCCTCAAACTTGCAGGTCCAAGGGATCCTCTTGCCTCAGCTTCCCAAGTAACTGGGACCCTCAGCATGGACTACTGTGGCTGATTATTCATGCTTTTACTAAGTAATAGAGGTTCCATTGAAGAAGAACAGCATCTGGAGGAAGCGGAAAACCACAGAGGTGAGAAGCCAATAAGCAAACATAGGCACAGTTCTTCAGATGGTGGCAAGGGAAAGAGAGAGGTACCATGTGATGTTAGGGAATTCCTAGCTTTTTTCTGTGTGAATTTTTCCACATAATTATCATAAATGGCTACAGGACTGGAAAGTTTTGACTTATTGTAAGCTTTCGTAATTTTAGCAGCTGAAAACTTACTCTTCCTTAGTTTTCTTTCTCTGTTAATCAGGAATGTAGAAGTAGAGATTTATTTACTCTTTTAGTCCAACATTTCTCTCTAGATATGTGCCATGTTAAAATGTTTCTCCCCTCAAAGTCAGAACCCACTTCAAATTGGGAAGACACCCTCTCAATAGAGCACTCATCATTATTTTCTATATGTGTGAATTCTAGAACCTCATTTTTTCCAAACACTAGAGTCCTAGCTGCTCATTAGGCATTTTTCAAGAAGTAATTTATGAGGCAGTTGTGACTTGCAATGGTACATCAATAGTCCACACTCTTCCCTTTCCCCTCCCTGTACATGGTAGACAACCCTCTTCTCTGTAAGCATGTCTTCTTGCACAGTTTGGGTGTGTGTTATAATCTTTCTTAGTGGCATGCTACAGACATGTTGCCACCCATCAGAGATAGCACATAAAAAATCTCTTATTTTCCAGCCCTGAGTCAGGGCTCAGGTCAGCTGGAGCATTGTTCTCTTGCTCCAGTTCTTCCAGATGAAAGGAGGAAGGCAGGGATTTCCCCCTACAAGAAAGAACTTCAAAAATATTGACTTCCTGAGCCTTCTGAGTCACAGGAGCATGTGACTTTATGGATTCTGGAGGAATAACATCTAGGGTTGTCATTTCCAAAGAAAATTTCAATTCCAAGTAGCCAGGAGGAGACAGCCAACCTGAGATTCTGGCAAACCCTGACACCACAAACTGCTCTGACTTCTTATTGAACTGGGCATCTCCATTCTCTTGGTTTTTTAAAGGACTCTGTAACTCTGTCCTGAGGCAACTGAAGCACAACTACCTGATGGATGGAGGAGGATGGTTAGGCTTAGAAGTAGCAAAATGGGCTATAGTTGCCTTTTAGAATGCAAGAAGGAAAAAGAGAACCAGAGAGCAGAGAAAAACACTCAAATCCTGCATTGCACTTACATAAAAATGGATCATCTAGTCAAGTGGACTTCAGTTTATTTTGACTCCATCAATGAAAAGAATATTAAGTAAGCTAAGAGGGTAAACAAGATTGTGCTGGGTAAGAGAACAGATTATAAATTTTAAGAAGTTCATGTTATTGAATATACTTAAGAATATAAAAAATTACATTTTAGTTAATGTTCTCTGATTCAGACTTTAGGTAGTGCCAGCCTTAGGCCAGGTGCCTCTTAGAGCTGAGCTTGTTAAAGGAAGCCCATCTCACAGAATCTCGCCTTGGCTGCCTTAATACTTGGCCCTCTTTCTAAACCACCTGTATCTAGTTCTTGCTCCTGTACCTCTTCATTCTTTGCCCTCTTCAGTTTCTCTGTTTCACCTCTTCCCTATGGTCTTTAAAAATGCAACATGTTGTCTTCCTTCAACCTCTCAACTCTTGGCTCCATTTTTCCAGGGTATTTCAAGAACATCTATCATGGTGCTAACTTTATGCATTAAGAAGTAACCATGCCCTTAATAGAAATGGCCAGAAGACCTCTCATTCTAAGTCCTTCCCTTCAGAGTTATTCTTAACAGGTATAGTCCAGTCTTATAAATAAGCCTGGACACAGTGATAAAGCTTTCATATAGAATTATTTGCTTAAAGCAAAGTCATATATTTGGTACGTTTTTACTTATTTATTTTAAATTTTCATCTCACTTTTTTCTTATGGTATTTCTCCTCAATCTTAGTATACACACACACACACACACACACACACACACACACCAAAGTTGTTTTAAGTTGTTAGCTATTACTGCAATTTTCTTTATAAATGTCTCTAACAGCACAGGAGAATGAATAGCAGGTATTTGCTCAGTAGTCAGGAAATATTTTGGTAAAGGGGCCCATTCCATGCTTAAGTTTTTCTATATTAAAATGTATGCCTTTTCATTCTTTTCCATAGTGTATCTTTGCTTTTGTCATATGAAAATTTGTCCTCATGTATTTTTATCTGTTTTATTGATAGAATTGAAGGATGTAAGATTTAGAAAATAACAATACAGGAGGAAGTTAAGTTGAATTGTATATAAAGAAAAGATGATTTTTTTGTGTACGCATACACTTTATCTGGCAAGTCTAGTAAGCATTGAAGTGCTCGACTGTGAGATGATCATTTCTGGAACTTGGCAGGCTGAAAAGTATTGACAGTGCAACCAGGAATTTTCTACTTTGAGTACCTCAATAATTCAAGGATTCAGACTCAAATATACACAGGAGCATAGTAAACTGTGTCCATCCTGAGCACAATGGGTCCCAAGAAGTTTTCAAGCTGTCATAATTATACAAGTTGGACCATGACTCTTTGACCAGTATTGAGAGTTGAACCCACATGCGAGGTAAGCACTCTGACCTCTCTTGAGCTACCCTCTCAGACCTTTTGTTTGCATTTTGTTTTTGAGATGGCATCTATCTAACTTTGCCTGGACTGACTAGCTTGTGATCCTTTTGTTTCCTGAGTAGCAGGATTACAGGTGTGCCTCCATGGCCAGCTCCTTTGACCCTAAAGAAACATACCCTCAGGGAAATCTCATCTGAACATCCAGTTTACATTCCTATTATACTAGGTCACAGTACTTCTGCTGATGGGATTTTTCTATTGTGATTATATAGTTAATGTAGTGATTACTTATTAACGTATGGCTTTACCACTGCCTGTGCTTCATGAAGGCAGGGATATTTTTTGTTTTGTTCTGTGCTGTATTCAGTGTTTATCACTGTATCTGGCCTATAATAGATGACCAATAAATTTATAAGTTGCAACAGAAGATCTTGTATTCTATGAAACAAATTAAAAATCTTGGAACAAATATATCAACAAATTTGGACAACATATACAAAGAAAATTTTAAGCTGGGCCTGAATCACCACCAGAGTGTTGGGATTTCAGGAATCTGGAGACTAAAGGCAGGAGGGCTGTGAGTTCTAGGCCAGCCTGAGGTACATAGCAAGCCTCTGTCTCAAAAAATCCAAGATAATAACAACAAAACCCCCCAAAACTTTAAAATACTTCTGAACACAAAAGGAGGTATGAACAAATGCAAAGTCATACCATGTTCTTAGACAGTGTACCTCAATAACCATAATGATGTCAATACTACTGAGTTAAATTTATAGATTTAATATGTTCCTGAAACTTGAAAAGACGGTTCTAATGTTCAAATGAAAACCATACACACATGCAGAGCTAGGGAAACTGTAAAAGAAAATAGAAAACAGGATGGATTATCTCTCCCAGAAAATGTAGAATATACTAAAATTGAGATAATTAAACTGTGATACCGACATATAAGTGGGCAAACAGAACAATGGAATATATAAAACAGTCTGAGTTCCCTCTTAAATTAATAATAAGAGATGAATTTTTCATGAAACAATGTTAGGATATCAGGGTAGCCATCTGGAGTTGAACTTATACCTGTGTCATACACTATATAATGGATCAGCAGTCTGAATGTAAAACTGAAAACATAAATGTAATAGAAGAAAATTTGGCAGGATTCATTTGTAATCTTGGAGCAGGGAAAACCTTTGCTACTATGACTTACTATCTAAAAGTCACAAGAGAAATATTTAGAAGTTAATTAGGCCATATATAAAGGAAAAAAGGTAATACCTAAGCAAACTTAAAAGATAAACCACAAGATAGGAAAAAACCAATTCTTATAGGAATAAAAATCCTGACTCTTTAATATATAAAGAGTTCATAGACATCATCACGAAAAGATCAACAATCCAAAAAAAGATTGGGGAGTCTATGGGAAAAAGGCAGGCTTACACTTAGTATGAGTGTCAATTTACAAATACTTAATGAAAAATAACTCAGCAATAGCTATCAAAATTATACATGCAAAAATTATTTAAAAACGAAATTATAAAGTAATTGGTATTGGTTTGGTGAACTAATGTCCAATTCAAAGGGAATATTTAAATAAATTAGTGTTCGTCTATGTAATGGAACACTACTCAACTGTCAAAAAGAACATCACTCTCTTACTTATTGAAGAAGAGCCTTCTAAATACGTGTGTAAAAAAAAGCAAGGTGTTAAATTGAATGCACAACGTAAAAATGGTTTATGTATGTATATAGGCATGCAGATATATGTACATATATACACACTCATAGATGTATATAATTTACATGTGTAGTTTATAAGCATAGGGAAAGTCACGCAGGATAGGTTACAAAATCCCTGTGAGTGCCTCTTGTTAGAATAGGAAGAGCCTCTTCCTCAGAGTAGAAAGAGGAAACAAGGTGAATTTGGGGCAGGGGTAAGAAGATACTTTTCATTGTATGACCTCTTGTTATTTGTTTTTGAAAGGTGTTAAGAGAATACACATTTAATAAGCTAGGTAACTAAATTGATTTTAAGATGAAAGGAAAAATGCATCATCTAGAGGAACAATAATGCCTGCTCATTGCATGAACTTAACCAATATGCCTGAATAGAAGGGCAGGTAAAGGATAGCAAGACCAATGCCATGACATTTTATATTCTTTTTATTTTAAGCTGCCTTAGATCAACTTTTGAAATTAGACAGGGTATGGATGAATAAATAAATGGATACATTCATTTGTTACTATTGATTTCCCTAGTGAGACTGCCAGTTCCTTTAAATTAGGAAGGGATGTCTCTTCAGAATTATACATAGACCCATAGCAGGACTAGTTGGTGTCCTCTCTTAGGGGTGTCCACTGGGTTTTTGTGCTGCTGAAAGAATAGTTAAAGATAGTCTGACATTCCATACATCAAGAAAAGAATCTCAAATCCAAATATGAAGTTCAATAAAGTTCCCTCTAAAATTCAGCTACCTCAAAGGAACACCACACATAGCCCTCTTTCTGCTGGGCAATGAGAATGAAACGTCAGTCAGAAAACCCCCTCGTGGAAATGCAAATCAAAACCACACTAAGATTCCACCTCACCTCTGTTAGAATAGCCATCATCAAAAACACCAACAACATGTGTTGGCGAGGATGTGGGGAAAAAGGAACCCTAATCCACTGCTGGTGGGAATGCAAGCTGGTGCAACCACTCTGGAAAAAAATTTGGAGACTTCTTAAAAATCTAAACATATACCTGCCATAAGATCCAGCAATCCCACTCCTGGGGATATACCCAAAGGAATGCAACTCAGGTTACTCCAGAGGCACCTGCACACCCATGTTTATTACAGTGCTATTCACAATAGCCAAGTTATGGAAACAACCAAGATGCCCCACTACAGATGAATGGATCAAGAAAATGTGGTACATGTACACAATGGAATTTTACTCAGCCATGAAGAAGAATGAAATCTTATCATTTGCAGGTAAATGGATGGAACTGGACAACATCATTCTGAGTGAAGTCAGCCAGGCTCAGAAAACTAAAAATCGTATGTTCTCCCTCATATGCGGACTTTAGATCTAGGGCAAATGCAGCAATGTGGTTGGACTTGGATCACATGACAAGGGGAGAGCACATATAGGAGATATAGGAATAGGTAGAAAACCCAAAACATGAAAGCGTTTGATGTCCCCACTCCAGAGGAGCTAATATAGAAACCTTAAAGCGACATCATGAGAAGAGGATCAGTAACCAGTGTAAGGATCAGTTAGAGATGAATCAGCTTGGGTTTTAACACATTTGTACATGAAAGCAATGCTAGGAATATTTCTGTATAGTTATCCTTAACTCGCAAAACCACTTTATTTTCCTTATTATGTTTGCGTCTTTTCTTCAACAAAATTAGTGGTAAAGGCAGAACAGGACCTGCCTGAAACCAAGGGGGGAAGGGGGAAAAAGGTGGGGGAGGGGGGAAGGGGGAAGGGAGGAGAAATGGCCCAAACAATGTATGCACATGTGAATAGGTGAATAACTAAAAAAAATAAAACCCCCTTGTGTGAAGTGTAAAGTTTATTACTGCTATTGCACAGTATCATTTTAACAACAACAGCTAGAGAGCATAAAACAAATCTCTCTTCTTGTGCACAACGCAAGAACATCTTTACAAGAGCATCCACTGCATGTATTCTGGATATATTTTAAACCCAAACAGAACAGGTTCCTTGATACTCTGTTTATAATGGAGGTCCTGATGAAATCCACATGGCTGTGTTGATTGACAAGGGAAAGGACTTCAATATCTGGCAAGAAATAAGACTCCATTGTGGAGTGAGGAAGTTTACTCCCAAATTATGGTACTGCAATGGAAATCTTAAGTTCCTGACTGTCTTACGAGAGTCATTCCCAACTCCTGTGTTCCTTTGACATCCATGGCCAGATTGTTTTTCCACCCTTACCTTGCCAGGAAAGCCTGCCAGGCCAATCTTTGTGCTCACCATCCCTTGGATGGACTATTGTGAAGTGATGGATTGGGTGTAGAGTCAGGGAGAGGGAGAAGGAAGGGAATTTGGCTCCAAATGAGCAGAACAGACTACAGAGGTTGTGCTAAGCTACTTCAGGCCTCAGGTCTAGCATCCCTCAAGGGCCATCTAGTTTCTTTCTTTGTTCTTTTAATAGCTATGTTAACAGTTTATAGGAAAGGATTTAAAGTAATATTGATACCCAAAGATATTTTCAGTTAGGATGTCTGTCTTTTTTTAAACAACAAAACCTGGGTTCTCAGTGGCTCTTCCTCTGACCTCTTTAGAAGTGTAATCAGGGAGGGGCATCCCCATTTACTCCCTATGCTTTAGGTGGACACATCTGGTTCTCTCTCAGTAGCCTGCAATAGACAGCTGTTAATAGCTCTTTCTTTTTCTGAAAAAATTATGTATGTGCATATATGTATACATATTTATCTTGCTTTTAAATGCTTGCCTATTTCTCTCTGTCAGAATAAAAACCCATGAAAATAGGAGCCTTGACTGTATTATTTATCTCAGAATGCCCCCACACCTAGCAATGGCTGAGTGCATAGTAGATGTTTTTAAGGGGGATTATACTGGGGTTTTGAACTTAGGGCTTTATGCTTGCTAGGCAGATGCTATACCACTCAAGCCACACCCACATCCCTTTTCTGCTTTAGCTGTTTTTCAGATAGGGGCCTGCTTTTTTTTGCTTGGGGCTATAAGCCTCCTGCTATGGCTTCTTGAGTAGCCAGGATTACAGTTACAACTCACCACTCTCAGCTCGTTTGTTTAAATGGGTTCTTGCTAACTTTTTTGCCAGCCTGGCCTCAAACCACCATCTTCCCAATCTCTGCCTTGGGGTAGTTGGGATTACAGATATGAGTCATTCATCCAGCTTTATAGTGCTTTTTTTTGGTGGTACTGGGGTTTGAACTCAGGGCCTCATGCTTAGTAGCAGGCACTCAAACCACTTGAGCCACTCCATCAGCCCTCATGGACATTTCATTGCATTTAAATAGTGTTAGCGAAATGCCTAAGATGAGCCCTTAGTGTTAGTTGGTGGTGGTTGTTATCACTGTGTCCTGCATGGTTTCTCTCAGAGAATTTGGGACAGGACAATGATTTCAAGTCTGACGTGTGCTTGGCTTACTTAGTGAGGAATTTTGACAGTGTGACTTTGAATTACAGGTGGTCCTGGATTTATCATGGTTCAGCTTACAGTTGTCTTCCTAGGCTAGTGATAGGCAGTAGGATACTCTTGATGCTGAGCAAGGCAGTGAGCCCGAACGGCAGCTCCCATGCAGCCAAGTCTTCACGAGGGAGAAACAACCAATACTGTACGCTCTGTGTGTTGTTGAGTAGGTCAGATATTCTAGGTATATTTTGACCTATGAAATTTCCAACGTAAGATGGCTTATCAGAATGTAACCCCAGCAAAAGCCAAAGAACACTCATATACCTACGTCTGCATGCTCTGTTTTCATACCATTGTTTCCAACTCTCGTAACTTTTCTTTTCAGCGATCTAAAATACTGACATATGATCTCTGATGATTTACTTGGTCCCTATGTTGTTATACAGTTAATGAACAATGTTATTTATGAACAACAGAGGATTATTTTTGTTCCAAAGATCATAGCTAGTCATAGTCTGGTTAATAGCTCTTTATAAAGCTCTTTGTAAACTTCCGCTGTTAAAACCATTGCGCAATAAAAACATCTCATTAAATTTACTATCCTGAGCTGTTAAATATTCAGACAATAAAAAATATTGTAGGGTAGTAAAAATTTAGGAAACAAATTACCACATTGATTAGTTGATGAAAAAGCCCAGGAGTTGATATTTGAAAATAAAGACAAACAAACCAGAAATAGCTGAAAAATATATGGCAAATATAATCGAGAAATGGGAGACAAATATTCACAAAACAAGAGTCTACTATTCAGCCTTTTCAAAGAAGGAAATATTGTTACTTGTAGCAGCATGAATGAATACAAAGGCCATTGTTAGGTGAATTAAGCCAGGCACAGAAGGACAAATACCAGAGGCTCTCACTTACATGTGGAATCTGAAATTGAACTCAGAGAAGCAGAGAGCAGAATGGTGGTTCCCAGAGGCTGGGGTGATGGGAACATGCTGGTCAAATGGCACACAGTTTCCGCTAGACAGGAACAAGTTTCTAGGAACTGTTGTATAGCATGTGATTATAGTTAATAATTCTGTATTTCAAAATTGCTCAGATGATAAATTCCAAATGTTCTCACTGCAAAAATAATGTTTGAGGTGAAGGACTTGGAAATTAGCTTGATTTAATACTCCACATTGCATACACTTATCATAGCAACACTGCATACCCCATAGACATAGGCAATTAAAATTTATCAATTTAGAGTAAAATAAAAAAGAAGTTGAGTATTTATATTGACCATTAACTGTGAATGGAAATTCTATAATAGAACTACCTTTTTAAAAGAGTAGATGGCACAGTTTATTCCAACAGATAGTGGGTTATTTTAAACTATTGAGGAAACTAATTTTCATCTTCTTTAATTTGTTACACTGGATATAAAAAGATAGGTTTACCCTATGAATTTCAGGATGCTAGGAAAATTCTGATGACAAAATTTGACAACTATGTCTCTGAAAGAAAGTATATATTGTTTCATTTTTTAAGATAGCTAAAAAAGAGTGGCAATTGTTATAAAAACTATAAATTAAAAAATCTGTTATTCTAATGCATGGAGTTTTTAGTTAGGAAAGCAAATATTAACATTAAAAATATTAGTACATTCATCAAGGAGTCTGATGAGGATAGGCATGTGATTATTTTAATAGATATTTTGGAAGGAATTTGATATCATTTAATATCTACTCCTGACTTAAATGTAAAAAAAAGTTATAAATAAAGATATCTGTTTGATAAAGAATATCTACCTTAATCTAGCAGGTAATGTTATCATATTTCATGGTGAAACAATAGAGACCTCCTTATTAAATTGAGGAATATGACACTCATAACCATTACTGTTACTTAGCATTTCCTAAACATCTGATAATGAAATAAGATATGAAAAATGAAATGATAGTCCTAGAAAGGTGATTTCATACTTATTTCAGACCATAAAGTTACATGCTTTGCAAAAACAATGTGAATGAAATACTCCTAGATATAATAAGTATATTAAGTAAAATTATCAGATATAAAATAAAATAGAAATGACTACAAATGAGTAGTTACAAGAATAGTTTTAGAAAATTAGTTTTAGAAAATTAAATATATGACGCTCTAAATGCAACAATACACAAAATATATGAGGAATAAGCAAGAAATGCTGCATTGCAGTTGAAGTCAACTCTAATGGTTCAAATATACACACACACTCCATGAACGAGACCTGTCTTTCCATTTATAGTCATATTTAATATAGTTCAATAAAATTTTATAAATATCTCCCTAAAACTCTTACATATATTTATCTACATTTATTCCCAGGTAATTTGTGGTTTTACACTGTTATACATTGAACTTTAAAAAATGTGGCTGGAACAATTAAACCTTTTTGCACTTATTACTGTTATTGATAAAATTGGGTTGTTATTATTTTTATTTCCTATTTTCTTTTCTTCCACCTTTTCTATTTTCTTTTGAGGGTTTTTCTTTCCTTCTTTTTTTTTTTTTTTGGTTTGATGGGATATTTTTTCTTATGCTATGTTTTCTACTTGTGAGAAAGTTATATGGTCATTGGTGTCCTGATTGTTTAGCCTAATTATTTTAGCATGCATACCTAGCTTATAAAAATCTATATCTAATCAATATCCTCACTTTGAACAATGACAGGTCCTTAAAACATTGTGGCATCAATCTCCTTATTTATACACTCTCGATGGTATCTTTTAGTTGTATTTTGTCACTTTATCCCCACAAGAGATTATGACTTAATATTCAATGATGTATTCACCTCGTTACCATTTTCTTTGCACATTATATCTGTTTTTTGCATCTCAGATCTCCCCTTGTGTTTGTTATTTCCTCTGCCTGTGCCTGTCTGTTGCAAACTCTTAATTTATACTTGCTTGAAAATGTCTTTAGGTGTTGAACTTGAAAAACAAATTGTTGAGTGCACAACTCTAGATGTACTTACTTTTCTTGGCATAAAGGAGATACAATCCAATAATCTTCTGCCCTCTTTTGTTTTTGAAAGTCATCTCAGGGTGACTTTCAAAAGATCGTAGGTGCTATCTTTTTTCTCTACTACTTCAATTTTTTTGCCTTTGGTATTGTGTTCACCAATCATAACACACTTAGGTGTGGATTTCTGTTCACTTATTCTGTTTGGTGTTGTTAGACCTTCTGAATGAGAAGGTTGAGTAAGAACATTAAAGGAAAATTCTCAGTCTTTTACTCTTCAGAGGTGGTCTGCCCCATTCTGACTTGCTCCCCTTTTGGACACAGTGAACTTCTTTTTTCTGTTTTCAAGGACTTTCACTTCTTTTTCATTGTTTTTGGCTCTGTGCTTCTGGATGTAGTTATAGAAATTTCTTGAGCTTTGTTTTTCTTTCACTAATTCTTCACTTTTATTCAAGCCTTGTTGAACTTTTCTGTTGAAGTTTTTGTTGTTTGCATGTTTTGAGATAGGATCTCATTATATACCCAGGCTGGTTTCAAACTCTTAATCCTCCTTCTTCATCCTTCTGAGTGCTGGGATTGTAGGCATGCACCTTACCCCTGACTTTTTGTTGAGTTTTAAATTACAATAATTATATTTTTATTTTCTTGAAGTTCTATTGCTTTATAAATAAATGATCATTTTACATTCATATTTTCAAGAATTCCTACTTCACTCAATTTATAATTTTTCTGATAGGTTTTGGGAGAAGGCACTGTTTATGGTGCCTATTTCCTTGTATCTGTTAGAAATTTTATAAAATTATGATTGCCAATTCATTGGACATTCATCTGAATAAATTCTGAGGATCAGTTTGAAGGTGGATTTCTCCAAAGACAATTAGCATTTGTTCCATCAGTTAACTGAGTATGTAGCCACTTTGGAACTGCTTTAAATTAAATTCTGGATATGAGGTTCCTTATACCTTCGTGATATAGTAAGTTTGGGCTATAACCCATATAAGGCAAAATTGTTGTTATAAATCTTCAGTTTTTCTATCCTCTCCCAGAATTGACACCTGAGACAATTTCCCTTGCTGTCTCTTGGGAAAACATTTATAGGTGACCATAATGTGGTTGGTATAGCTCATTAGGCATATGGTGGGTGGGTCCTGGTTTTGCTCTCCTGTCTTAGAAGACATCATGATAGGGTTTGAAAACTAAAGCTCCAATTAACATCAGCTCAGTCTTCAGAATTAGAGCTTGGTTGTTGGCTAATTGCTCTGGATTCCTTCTTTCACTTAGTTATTGAAGTCTGAACATGTCTTACTTCCTTGGCAGGTTATAGATATACTTTAAAATATGCTTTAAAACTTACCCTGCAATTTAATTTATTGTTAGCAGAAAAGTCTGTCAGGATCTCTCCTCAATCCTATGCAAACACAAACTCCAGGGCTATTTCTCAGAAAGAAGATTTCCTAGTATCTAATATCTGGATACTTAAATAATTCTTGGCACATCTTTAGATTATGTTCATTGTTTCAGTTATTGTTATTGTTTTTCTGTTTTTGATTTAATATATTAGCTACCAGATGTGATGTTTAAAAAATTTCTTGGGAATTTGAATAGATGCCATATTTTGGTAAGTTATTTTAAGTCTGCTGGGATCTGGTACTTTAGCAAAACACAGTATTAGTGTTGTGGAAATATGGGAGGAGAAATTGTTTTGAAATATATAGATGAGTCTGTTATCTTGCAGGGCCAGAAAGTAAGGGATTACTCAAGAAGCAAAATGCACAATGATGGTGGTGTGGAACAGACACAGGACCCAACTGAAAATGTTCCCACTCACCAAAGCTGAAAGAGTTTGAGCAACAGAATTCATAATGCAGTATTGGATTATAAACCCAAAGTATAAAGTAAATATCCATGCATCCATAGTGATATAAAGAAATTATTGAATGAGTAAATAAATGCAGAAGAATAATTTTAAGTATATATTGCGCCCTCAAGGATGTGGAGCAAAAATCCTCACTGCTTAAATATAGCATCCAGGTAGTGGGTTCTTTCTAAAAAGGACAATTTTAAAAGGGTGGGGGAGGGCAATAACTTTCCAGAGAAGAAACCTGACCACCTTACCCAGGTAATCATTATTAATATCAACATTGTAGAAACCCTGGAGAGGATGTGATGAGAATGATACTGGAACTCAGTGGCCTTTCTCTCCAAACCCATGATCACAGTAAAAGTATGAGGAAAATATAAAATAAGTAAAAATGAGAAATTTTCTACGCTATGTTTTTCTAGACTCCTCTAAATTGTCAAGGTCATCAAAAACAAGGAAGTCTCAGAAACTGTCACACTCAGGAGGAATCTAAGGAGACATCACAACAAATGTAATGTGCCATTCTGGTTGGGATCCTGGAACAGGAAAAGATATTGGGTAAAGACTAGGGTAATATGATTAAAATATGGTCTTTAATTATAGAATATCACAATTGGCTCATTAATTATTATTAACGTACCATTCTAATGTAAGATGTTACTAATGGGAACCTGGGTGTATGGTATATGGAAATTGCGTAATATCCTTACTATTCTTCATTAAATCTAAAACTATTCTGAAATAAAATATTAATTATAAAAAACAAAAACAAAAAATAGGTTGGAAACTTGGAGCTGCAGTTTTGGATTTGCTGCTGATTAGAGTCAATGGCTTTGAACAAATCACTCAAACTATCTTCATCTTGAAGATGAATCTCATGTGATTCAGCATGGTGGAGTGGAACGGGATTTGTGGTAAGTATCGGGACACGGAGGTGATGACAACGCTGATGCTGTTATAAGCATCAACAACTGACTTGAAGTGATTACTTACTATGAGTCATAGATTGTCTAAAAATTTAAATATTATTTATTATCTACAATAGCCATATATGGTAGTGTCTTTGTCTGTTTGGGTTCTATAACAAAATATCATAAACTGGGTGACTTACATACAGCATAAATTTGTTCCTCACAATTCTAGATGTTAGGAAATCCAAGATCAAGGCTCCTACAGATTCAGTGATGGGTAAAGGCTCACTTAGTTCACTGAGGATGCCTTCTCACTGTGTGATCACCTGGTAGCAGGGGCTAGGGATCTCTCTCTCTCTCTCTCTCTCTCATTTCTTTGATAAGGCATTAATTCCATTCTTGTGGACTCAATGCTTATAACCTACTAAGTTCTCCAAGCCCTTCCCCTTAAAAAAATATCCCTTTGGGGCTTAGGATTTCAACATAGGAAATTTTGGAGACACAAACATTCTGGCTACAACAGGTATGTTTTTAACTTTCATTTTAAGGAAAATGGAAAATTAGTATCAGAGTAGTTAAATGACTTGTCCAAGATTCCATAGCTACTAACTGATAAAGATATGTCACAAACTTAGGTCTGTCTAATAATAAAATAACCTTCATATAGTCACTATTAATGTCATATCAGTTTTTCCTGTGCCTTGGAAAAACAAAGAATCTCTGGGCTCAATATTTTCATACAATGGGGAATTTTGAATAGATATTTTCAATATCACTTTTAGTATTAATATTAATTTATTCTGAGAAATTATCATAGAATAATTATTGAATTACATGCCACTCTCTAGCTCCCCAATTATCTATCACTTTCCTCTTGTAGTAAAATTTCTTGAAAAGGTGATCTAGAAGTCAGACATGGTGGTGCATGCCTTCAATAGCAGCACTTCTGGAATTTAAGAGGTTACCACTTTGTAGCATTGATTTGCAGAGTTCACAGAGATTATTAAACAAATTATATGAATAAGAGCAACTGCCTAATACTCCAATACCAAATGTTGGTAGAACCAGGAAAGCTAAATGAGGCTTCTATACCCTCACTTCCTTACTGTAAACAAGCTCAAGTTTGGTACAAGGCCCTCCTGACTCATTCCCTAGCTGTAGGAAGGGATGCTGATACAGAGAAAGAGAGAGAAAGGGATGTCTTTTGCTTTTAAAAGGAGGAATTCTGCCTACTGAAATGGGCCCAGTGGACATGCAATTTTCACAGATAAACCTCTCCTTGGGCAGCAGTGACTATGGGTGGGAAGGGAGAGAAGAAAGAGATCTCCATACCAAATTCTCCCCTGCCCGGAAACAGAATAGAAATCCTTTCTCTCTACTGGCTGAGGTAGAAACACAAGAAGGTCATACATATTTCCCCAGTTTCTTGAATCAATCTAAACCTTTTTTTTTTAAGCTCCTAACTCAGGAGGTTAACTCATTGTTAAAAAGGATGTTAGTTTCTGAGGTGACTCCTGGCCTGTATAGGTGATTTTCTTCACTGATGCTTGCTCTGCTCTCCCACACTCTAAGACAATGAAATGTTCCTTCCTCTGCTGTTCTAAAACCTTTGAAATTGATCAGAGGATTTTTAAGTCAACCGCTGTAACCTGGGCCCCATATTCATTCTGTATGGCATTTTGCCTTCCCAGTATGGTATCATAATGCCTAGCAAAGTTCTTCAGATAGCTTCAACAACATCATAATTTCTAAAATGAAATCATCATAGCTATAAATAACCACCCAAACTCCTCTCCTCAATTTTGTATTTTGAAGATTCTTACCTTTCCATTTTTATATTTTGTTTAATATGAGTCCACCCCTCCTTCACTGCAGAAATGTTTACCTTTTTCACAGAAAAAAAACTGAAGCTATCACATGTAGAATTTTCTCTTAACTTTATACACCAGTTCCTGGCCATACCTGTGCCATTATCTCTCATTATAGTCATTTCATTTAATTACTCCAACCACGATTTAGAAGATGACTTCCATTCTCTATGTGTCTGTCTCTCTGTCTCTCTCTCTCTCTTTCTCTCCCTCCCTCTCTCTCTCACATCCATCCATCCCTCCCAGATTATCTGTCACTTTCCTTTGTAATGCAATTTCTTAAAAAGTGATATGCTGGTGCTCACATGTTATCCTGGCACTTGGGATTTTGAGGCAGGAGGATGGGGAGATTGAGGCCATCCTGGACTTCATAGTGAGGCCCTGTCTTAAAACATAAACAAACAAGAACAGTAAAGTGGTTTAAGTTCATTGTCTAACTTTGTCATCTACCACCTCTCAACTCATTCTAACCTGGCTTTTTTCTTAAATTAAAACCTTTCATCTGGTTACCACTGATCTTGAGATCAGCAAATCCAAAGGGAAGCTTTCAATCCCCATCTCACATGATCTATCAGAAATATTTGAAACTGGAGTCAACTTTCTGTTTGAAGCACCCACACACCATGAAAGTCAATCTTTAAGAGATTCGGGATCCATATTCCTTTGATTTCCCTCTTCCCTCTCTGGCCCTTTCTCTCGGTTTGAAGGAAAGCTCATCTTTGCCTATCTGGACATCAAATGCTAGAGCCCCAGACCTCTCAGTTCTTTGCCCTCTTCTCCATGAGATATACGATTTCTCCATAGGCAACATCATTCATGCCACCGCCTTGATTTCTGGCTTAGAAGTAATATAACCATAATTTGCAAATTTATTTTCAAGTAGAAACCTTTCATCGGAACTCCTATATCATCATATATTGTGACTACTTGGCATATCTGCTTAGACATGGAAAAGATTCTTTAAATCCAAGATTAAATTTATGACACCCCCCCTCCTCAAGCTCCCTCTCTGTACAGTAGTCCCTGTCTCTTTGAATTACACTAGTGCCCATCCATTCAATGACTTAACTAAGAAGCCAAGAAGTAATACTGGATACCTTCCACATTCTCAGCGCTGGCTTATAATCAAGTACTGCCAACTACTACTTCCTTAAAATCTTGAACAGTCTTCTTCATTTCTTTCTCCATCTAATGCTCTCCTCCAAGCTTCTTTCTTCTCTGTACCACTTCGGGAATAAATGATTCATCCTCCAACTTCTTGTTTTCTTGCATCGTCATTCTGTAGTGCTTTTGAAGTAAAGTTTTTAGAAACAAATTTTATCCTGTCACCTCATTTCTTAGAACTTCCCAATGGCTTTATAATGTTCTTAACCTCTAACATCTGTAATGTGGCCCCTCCAGAACTGCATGAATTCTCCAGTGCCTCTCTGCCCAGCTTCTTCTCGCACCATCTCTCTTCTCCCTTTGTATTTTACCTGCACTGGCTTGATCATATCCCCGGAATTTCAGATTTTCTCTGTAGCCATTTCTCTGTCCTGAAAGCTCTCCTTCTCTCTTTAATTATACTTAAATTCTACTCTTGCTTTAGTTCACAATGCATAGCATCTTCCCTGATGCATGTTCTTTTGGTAAAATTGTTCACACCACAGATGTTTTCTCCCTTTAGAATTCTTATTTCTATTGGAAAAAATGAGAAGTATACATTCATTGGGTGATTATTTAATTAACATGTGTCTCTCCAAGTACTCATTATTTTTTGCTCTCTATTATATCTCCAGAATTTAGAATAAGTCCTAACAATTTGTTCAAGTTCAGTATTTGCTGACTATGTGAACGAATGAAGAAGGGCCCCACTCATATATCTGATACCTATGGTGTGGATGAGAATAGATGTTACAATTTCAGTATCTTCAAAACTGAATTAATACTATCCATTATTCCCCAATTTTGATTTTTTTTGACTTACAAAGCATAGATAGAACATACACAGCTGCAAATCCAGAACTACACAATTTAAAATTATTGTAATGCACCGAAAAAGCATTTTCCAAATAAAAGCAAGGGAAAAGAGAAAAGATATTGCTTTCTTTGGATTGGTAATCAGTTTATATTAGTCTTCTAGAGTTCATGACCTGGAAATTAAAATACATTTGGGAGAAATTCCCATAAATAAATTGAATGTGGCCCTGTTCATTCCATATGAATTTCCATAGGAAAATAGCCCTCCTGTTTATATATAGCATCTTATATCAGAAAGAGGCATTTGAGACATTGCCTTCCTACAAAATCACACCCATCATATCCAAATCCCAGGGCTATCTTCTTCCCTTTAGTACTCATTTACATATTTAAACCCACTCAACTTTCCCTTCCTGTGTTCCTGAAACACCAGGGTCATCAACACAAGTAGAGTTTCTCTCGAGTGAACATGGGTGCCAATTCTTCTGTGGCCATGATATACTGAGCATCATTCAAGAAAGGGCTGGCTTCTTCACATACAGGGAAGTACAGTTTTTAGAGGCAGAAGCTTAAACGAGGAAAAGGATATAGGTAGGTTCCCCTTGCCCATTAAACTTGAAAATTCTTGGAAGTTCCTATTGAGGATTTGTCCTCTAGGTAATCAAGGAAAACAATGTGCAAACATGAAGAATCATAGACTAAATTCAAATGAAAGTATGTGTATAGCACAGAGAGGACTTCTTTGTGAAATAACTCTGACCATTAAAGCACTGGCATGCTAATTTGTACCTGATGATTGGATGGAGAAGGTGCCAGGTAACATAAGTATACAAATATGTCTATCAAAGTGAGGGTGGGAGAAGTTGGAATGCAGAGAGGGCCTGAGAGATGTGACTTGATCCATCGGAACTGTTATGGTTTGGATATGAAGTGCTTCCCCACCCCCAGGATCATGTATGAAAAGCTTGGTCCCCAGTTGGTGGTGCTATTTTGGGAGGTTCTAGAAATCTTAGGAGATAGGACCTTACTAGAGGAAGTAGGTCACTAGGGGTGTGTCCTTGGGGGCTGAATCTTGTCCTGGGTCTCTCTCACTCTCTCTTTCTCTCTCTCTCTCTGCTTCTTGTCTTCATGAGGTAAACAGTTTGTGCTCCACACTCCTGCCATGCTGCCTCACTATAGGCCCAGAAACAGGGCGTCGAGTGACCATGGACTAAAATATCTGAAACATGAGCTGAAAGAAATCTTTTCTCCTTTTTAAGTTGTTTAGTTCAGGTCTTAAACAACACAGCACTATGTATCTATCATTCACAGACTTGGGGAATGCCTCTGCTAATTTTGTCTTTGAAGTAGACTGTGTTGGTTTAGATGCAGTACAATAGCAACTTCAGTGATGCTTTGGTAAAATCTCTTCACCTTCCTAGTTGATTTGTGTTTCTAATCGTTCTGTTGATGGGCTGGTTTTAGCAGAATTGTGCCCTGGTTAATATTCATCATGATAGAATTTTAAAGTCTGACCTTGGTTTCAGTGGGCTGATGGCAAGGAAAATGAAAGGTATTTTAGGAGACCAGCCAAAATATCTATATAGCCCCTATGAAAAATGGAACCCGAAATGCCCTGATATCCACTCTAATTTGCCTGGTTTACCTGGTGTTAATTGCTTCCTGCCCTCACTCCTTAAAATGGACCTTTAAATTTCATATCCTGTTACTGAAGTCCAGTATTTTAACCCTCTCCACAATACGGAACTGGACACATTTTCATTTTCCTTTTTGGACTTTCTTAAAGACAGTTCAATTAACCTCCTAGCAGCAGGTTTGACAATTCTGACTTTGCATCCAGCCATTTTCTTGAATTTCCTCCTCTATTGGGCTCTTAGTGGTAAGATCAAGACATTATCATAAATGATTCATTTATTTCTTAAATCATATCAAGCAATGCAAGAGTCTCATGATTTTATTTCACTTTTTAGAACTAATTATTAGAGCAATTAATTTTTTTCCTTTTGTTAATGTATCTATTTCCCTTTACAGATTCACCTTGGCTACATTTTCCATTTATCTTGTTTCTCCACAAAAAGAAAAAAAAAAAAACTCCTCTGGAGATTGAAAACAAAAGATGTAAGCAAGCAAATCAGTCCAAGGGTCTGAGGACCACCTTTTACAGAGATGGCTAGTTCCCCCAGAGCGTTCTGAAACTGCTCTAGTGCCCTTCCCCACATTTAATGAGACCTGTGGGCAAACACATGATTCAGTGGAAACTAAGAGGCAGAGTTTAAATACGCTCTGGTGACAGCTGGCTTACTTGTGCAAACCATTGCAAAAGAACTTCACTAATGGCTCAAGCAGATGGACAGAGGGAAGAAAGCTGAATGTTAGAATGTGTGAGAGGCCAAAGGTCAAGGTGAATGAGCCTGGCGATTTCCTGAGGTCTGTGGGTGTTTTTGTGTAGCAGCCTAAATTGAGGATTGTTTTTAATTTGATGCATTTTTCTAAACTTTAACTAGGTTCATTAAACCAAAAAGAAGAAGAAAAGCCTCGGTTCTTCATTTAGTTCTCAATTAAATTCTAGGTTTTAACTTTTAAGATACTACTGTATTTACTTCTCAAGTATAGGCATTTATAATTCATTTTAAAGAGAAGCTCAAAATGGTCTATTTAACAAATATTTTTTATGAAACATTATCCCTTGATTTTTTTATGTATTAGCAAAGTATGTATAGTATTACTTTTGCCCTTTTTAAACTTAAAAATGAGGTTTTTCTTTTTCCTGCTGGGACAGGGGAATTACAAAACAGTTTAAATAAATTGCATAAAGAATAATTGCCATTTGATTCTTTCTAGAAAATCCTACTTTCCAGATACTTGCTGAGATTTGGGTTAAAAAGTCCAATGCTATTTTTCTATTCCTTCTGATTTTGTAACTCATATCTTTCAGCTTTAATCAAGTTTTATTGAAGCCAAGACATTAACTAACTTTTAGTTTGACAATCAAGTCCTTTAAAGGAGGTCATAAATTTAATAGGAAGATTGTTTTTGTTCCAGAAAAGAGATTATTTTGAAAGCTAAAATATATGTACCACTTATGGAAAGAAACAAAGTAATGCTTTGTTGCAAAAGGTCCATTCTATATTTCTCTGGTTCGGGAAGGGAGCAGATCTCAGGAAGCAGTGGAGAAAGGCGCCCCTCCAGCTGCCCAGGTACCAAGACTTTCTTCCCACAGGGCCGTCACTGGCACTGGAATCAATATTTATTTATTTAAAATTAAAATTTAAATGATATGAAACCCTCAATTTAAGGGTGTGTAATATATGAATGCTGCAATTAGGTGTATTGTCTATCACCTTGACTTCCAAACCCTTTCAGACTGAAATTCATTTGGGAGTCATAAAAAATGGCCAGGCCAGCACTGGCCATTAAAAAGTTGCTTCAAATTGTAATTAGCAGCTCTTTTCATACTCTCATGGAGGTACTCTTTGTGACGCCACTTCAGGAATAATTCACTACGATCAAATGTATTTTAATAGTGAGTGTACAAGAAGAGGTTGAGGTCATTTAAAACCAAACACATTCAAAATGTGAAATACCACCCTTTCCATAAGTGACTGATTTTTATTTTCTTTTAAATTTTTTTTCTTATATTTTGGTTTCTGGTGATCTATGGAGTTACGTCTTTGAAAATTATTATTCATTATTAAAGGGGTTCTTTAGATGATGGGAAGGAACCCCCCCAAGAAACTAGAGAAATAAAATATAACACCTGCAGAAGGAAAGAATACTAAATATTTACTTCTTTCCCATTGAGGTCTCAGTAAAGTTCACTGACTAGAGTTTCTTTTTAAAAAATTGTACTTTGTAAGTGATATACTTAGTGAAAAATGTCCTTTCCTCTGCGTCAATGACTTTCCCTAATGGCTTAAACCTAACTACTTTTGAACAAAGAGGCATAGGAAACTTTTTGCCACTAAGAAATTAAAGCAAGAGAAAAATGTCAGTAAGCTACTTGCTTATGAAAGTTGACTTATTTTTAATATAGTTAAAATATGTTTAAATATACAATGCAAAACTGATGCTTAAGCTACTGCCCAGTCCTTGTGGGTGGATTTTTACAACAATTTTTAGCCATTGTCTTTTAACACTTTTTAAAAACATACTCCCGGGAGATTTCCCTTTCAGAATGATGTATAACAGCGAGGAAAGGACAGCTTAGGTAGAGAAGAGGGCTGCAGACTTGGCACAAGACAGGTGTGGCTCCACCTCACAGCTCTATCACTGACTGTTTGTGAGTCTGGACAAATTTGTTAACCTCTCTGAGTATTAATTTCCTTATTTATAATATGGGAATGATACCTAATACACAGGCCACGGAGAGTTTTAGATGGGACAATTGTAAAGCAACAATCTCTGTTCAGCAAATATGCATTTTCTTCTTCTTTAAATGGCTTAAAGAAACATTTATTCTGTGCTCTGTTAACTTTGCTTTACATGTATTTGTTTTGTTAATTTTATAACCAGAAAGCCAACGAAAACAAAATCTCATAAGGTAAGTTCTCCAGTCAGTACTGTTTTCCCTGAGGAACACAAGGCATAGAACAGCTAGTAACTGGCTTAACTCTGGGTCTGCTCAATTCTGAAGCCTATGTTGCTAACTATGAAATACGTTGTGAGAAGTAATGCTATGTGAGCTCCTAGAAGAGCCATACATGATGGGGATCAAGGAATAAGAGAATAGGAGATTTCACATTTTTGTAACTCTAATGCGTGTATAATAAGCCCTGTTTGGAAATGACCACAAAAAAGCAAAAAATATTATAAATGCTTAGCCATGACACAAAACAAAACAAAAATGTCATAGAAGAAGAAATGGACAGAGTCCAAAGGGGCAAAGTGTCTGTATGTCTGTTGGTGGGTCCTCTATAATGAAGTTATACGATGCTGGCATTATTAAGCATTTTTTTCTATACACACAGTATTTGTCAAGCTATGTATGGTATAATAAAAAAGAGAACCTAAATTTTAGTGGCTTAATATGAAAGAGTAGTAATAGTCTGCAGACTGCAAGTCTTCCATGTGATCAGTCTCAAGTCTAGTTATTTCAACCTCAAGGCTATAACCAACATAAAACCTGCCCTCTGATTGGTGCAACAGGGGAAAGAATGCAGGAGAACTCCCCTGGATAACTGAGTTCTTCCACTCTCCACCTGCTGACCAGACCTAGGCACCTGCCTGCCTGGCTGCAAGGGGAGGAGGACTGTGCCAGACAACTTAAAGACTGTCAGTGGATCTTTTATTTTCTGAATGTGGCTTTTCTGACTATTTAATTGCTGTAAACTAAAACTCCCTCAGCTAGTAGAAAGGTGTCACTTTCATTTCAGCCAGAGTAAGACACATTAAAATATTTAAAATGATTTAAGTGAGAGATGTTATCTGGAAATGATTTTGAAAACTGAATAGTCTACTGGTCTTTAGTCAGGAGGGATTACATAACGTTTGCTCTGCTCTCATTCAAGCAATAGAAGATATTCTCATAGTCACAAATCTATAAAACAAGGAAGCAAAGAAGCATAACAAAATAAAAGTACTGCTCTTTTATTCTGCCACAGTGGCTGGGTGGGACATAGTTTGTGTTGGAGATTGTTCATTTATGCTTAAACCACTGAGCAGCAGAACAAGTGGTGAGAGGAGCCTGAGGGTTACAGCATCCCAAGGCACTCTCCTTCTGAAGGTTCTCCCATTCCATCGCCTCTACACTTCCATTAGTTGAACAATAATGGCAGGTTACCTACAGCTGCAGTAGTAGCATAAACAAAAAATTCCAGCTACACGGTATTTCAGCAATCCAGAAAACAAAGTCATAGCATGATCACTGTAAAAGTTAAAACAAACTCACGGGTATAAATAAATATATATTGGTCTAGATTTTGGGGGCTGGGGGCAACTGGGGTATGAACCCTGGGCCTTGTGCTTGCTAGGCAAGGCTCTCCACTTGAGCCATTCCCCCATTCCTTTTTGTTTTAGTTTCTATTTTTTAGGTAGGGTCTTGGTGCTTTTGCCCAAGCCAGCCTGTGTCTGCCTCTATATCTCCTTATTCTGCCTCTTTGAGTAGCTAGAATTACAGACATGTTCCACCATTGGTCTAGGTTTTTAAAATAATTGTTCATGGCATTTTTGGAGCGATTATTCTGTTACTTCTTAAGAAAGCAGAATTTACTTCTCTGTCATAAGTAATGTGAAATTATAGGCACAAAAGAGAGCAATGGAAAGTTTCTAGTGGTTTAAATCAATTATCCCCTTAGCTGTAGATTTCTATTTTTAACAGGTCAAATGTTGCATTTACTAAAAGTAGGAAGTAGACCACATAAAAGATTATTTCAAAAATTGTCAGCCTAGCACATTTATTGAGCACCTGATAGCCATGAGCCAAAAGTAAAAATCAATCAATAAATTAATTGAACAACTGACCAAACCACACTTGAGGATTTTATTTTTGTTCTTTTATTTGTTGTCATCTAAGTCTGTACACAGTGTGGAGACTTATGTTTATGGTTTTGATTCTAGAATGCCTTCTTCCTAATATTATCTTTATGAAGTGTTCCAGGAAGAAACAGTTGCCTCATCAAAAACATTTGGGAACCTTAATTTCCTGACTCAGTAGTATAGGGAGAGCTTTGAAATTAGTATTTTAGAAACCTTCTCCAAGTGATTCACATACATATCTATCTTAGAAGCCATGAATTTAGAGTTTTCCAAATGTATTTGGGTGTGTAAGAGAGACAGGACTACTATAGGAACACTTTGTGGCCACTGTTTCACTGCTGTTAGTAGCCACAGTAGGCAGGTCATGTGCTGTCCAGGGCTTCTGATTCTTACCTGCCCCACAGGATGCTGGAGTTACAACGCTGCAAGCATAGACTCTGGTTTGCATCCTGGCTTTTCCATTTCTTACCTGTACGATGTCAGGCAAGATTTTATTCTGAGCTCTGTCTGTGGCTACTTTGTCTAATAAAGAAGCTAATTTTATCTGCTGGTTATAATTAGAGGGAATATTTGTAAGAAAGCATGCATTCAAGGCCTGGAACATGTTTGCATTTCACTCAGAGTAAAAGGCACAAAGGCTCTCCACAACCTGTGTCCTCACTTCCGTCAACAGTGAGCACATCTATTATTCACTCCTTTACTTCACATTGGCTTCTCTGCTGCTCCTTAAAATCCCCACACACACCCTGACCCCAGCTGCAGCTCCTGTCCTCGCCTCTACCTGAAGTAGCTACATGCAGGCATCTCTTTCACTTAGTTCCTGGCTAGAAGCTATGCTCTTTCAGTGAGGCCATCTCTCACCTTCCCGATTAAGGTTGAAACTTTTCACTCTCTAGCCCCCTTTCCTGCATGTATCACCCATCTACTATGCTCTCTGTTTTATGAATTGAACTTGTTTGTTCTCGCTCTTTACCACCAAAAGGTAACATCCAGGAGTGCATGTTCATGTTTATTTTGTGATTACTTCCTAATTTTAACAGCAATGACAGAACCTGGCAAACAGTATGTTTTCAGTAAATGTTTATTGAATAAGTTGTTATGAACGATGGCAGGTGAACCTTTGGGTTAAACCTTATCAAGTCAGAGAATGCTGGGCCAGGCCCCGGTCATCTTGAACTTCAGTATTATTTGGCATGAATGAAATAGCCACATTGTCACTGTGATCACCCCAGTCTCTCAAGGATATTTAAAAGTAGAATGACTCTGGGTTGTACTAGACACTATTTGCTTCCATACTTCTCCATCTGGAGCCACCCTGCATGGCTATACAGTGGTACTCAGTCTACATTTGGGAAAAGGCGAATTGGGCAAAGTCTGAAAGTACAAATTTCAAGATATCCTGATATATCTGTTTGATGGTGTTTGATCAACAGTATCTGATTGATAATCTTGATTCACTTCTTATTAGTAAAATTTCTGTACTTTTTCCCTAAGATTCACTCTAGTGAATCTAGAATGAACTTTTCAAATTTCCTTGTTTCCACAAAGAGAAAAATCTTCATGTCTGCCCTCATGCCTTCTCTGTACTGCAGAACAAGGTACAGGACTTCCTCACCTTTATTGTGCTAGGAGGAAGGTTGCCCTGACAAAGGGGATAATCAAATAGAGAACTGCACTAATCTTCTCATTCCTCCACTGAAAAAGTATTTCCTAAATGTTAAAATAAAACTGGGAATTATCGCTTATGACGGAAACGTCAATTTTGTGAAAAAAAAATGTCAGTTTTACCAGATGCTTCTGGTCTTGGCTGCCTGATCCAATCGCTGTCTCAACAGCTGCAAGCCCTTTGTGGGACCCCACACCTCCTCCCACGTGCAGACTCTATCACGCGGAGCTCAATTGGTGCCTGCTGTAGCCACTAAAGTTTAGGCAAATAAAATAGCAGGGGTGAATCATGAACAAGTCCAGTAAAAAATAACCGTCTACGCCTCTAAATTATGGCATCGCAAGTGCACTCTTAAATGTCCTGAGAAAGCTGAGTCAAAGATTTGGAGGATAATTTGTTTTCAGTTGGGGAACCCAAGGATATTGCTGAGAAAGGAAGAGAACTCATTTATGGAAGATGTAGAGCTACAGATTAGCAAAATTAGACTAAATGTATTTTGCTTAATCCTCACATACCCTGTGAGCATTGGAGACTGTTTTATATATGAGGAAGTCAACTAAATCACTCAAAGTCATATATTCAATAGGCAGAAGACTGGATTCATATCTTGGTCTGATTGACTGTCAACCGTGCACTTTTGCTGCTGCATCATGCTGTTCTGCTTCTCACCTGTCATAAAACCCGAGGGATGTAACAAGCATGCTTGTCCTCACCTTGGTCCCTCATTCTTTTGAGTATTTCCAAACATCCCAAAATTATAATATCCAAATAAATTATCTCATTGGAAATATCCATGAAGGAAGTTTGTGTGCCCACAAAAGAGTCTGACAATTGCAAAAACTTTTATCTTTTTTTTTTTTTTGGCAGTACTGTCATTTGAACTAAGTGCCTTGTGCTTGCTAAGCAGGTATACTTCCATTTGAGCCATAGCCCTTAGTCCTTTCTTGATTTAGTCTTCTGGCCTGAACAGTGATCTTTCTATTTACACTTCCCCTGAAGCTGGAATGACAGGTGCATACCATCTCACCCAGTTTTTTATTGATTGGGATGGGGTCTCGTGAGCTTTTTTTGGCTGGGCTGACCTGGAACAGCAAGCCTCCTGATCTCTGCTCCAGAGTAGCTATGATTGCAGAAGTGAGCCACCATGCCTGGCTAAAAACTGTATCTTGGGAATTTCTAAATCACCAAATCCAGAGGGGATTACAGTACAAAGTTCTCCCTAAATCACTGTCATGATGATATATTAAAACTGGCTTACTGGGCAGTCATTAAGGCTCAATCACTGATTATGTGATGGGCTTCTGTAAACTGGCCAAAAAGGTTCAAATCCAAGCCTTGAAATTAGTGTAGGTTATGTCATGGATGTTGAGAGTTGACAAATTAAAAGTGAAATGCAGAAACCTGGATCAGAACTTGAGTAGGACTTCCCTTACAACCAGTTTTAGAGTAGTTCAGTCAACTAAACCACTTTTAGAACCAGTTTTAGAGTGGTTAAAAGCAAGGGCTTTGGAGCCTGACTCCTGGGGTTGAGTCCTTGGCATAGCCACTCACTAACTGTGGGATCTGGGGCTATGTTTTCCCTCTCTGTGCCACAGTTTCCTAAACTTTAACATAGCTGTGATATAACCTGCAGATTAGGTATGGGGAATGCTTGAAATCATGGGAGTGAAATGCTTACAAGAGAGGCACTTAGGAAGAATTTAGTGTTAGCTATTACTACTTACCACAGTGCAAATTGTATTAGTAAGGGATCACTTATTTATGACATTACTGAATTTTGCCCCAAATTCTTTACCTTAGTTTACTTACTTTATTTACCAGAAGTGGGGCTGAACAATTTGATCCATTTTCAAATTTCAAATATACCCTCAAGAAAAGTTGTGTTTCATTATTGTATTAGTGAATATTAAGTGTACAGATAGGTTTTATTGTGATATTTCCATACATGCATCTAATGTAATTTGATCATATTCACCTCCTCTATTACTTTCTTATCCCCCACATCATTTTCCTTTTTTTTTATTATCTGTTTTTTAGTTAAATATTTTAAAATTTATTTTATTCACTTATTCACGTGTGCATTCATTGTTTGGGCCATTTCTTCCCCTTACCCCCTCCCCCTTCCTCTCCCCCCTACCCCTTGCTTCCAGGCAGAACCTGTTCTGCCCTTATCTCTAATTTTGTGGAAGAGTAGACATAAGCAATAATAAGAAAGACAATGCGTTTTTGCTAGTTGAGATAAGGACAGCTATACAGAGAGATTTCTAGCATTGCTTTCATGTACAAATGTGTTACATCCCAAGTTGATTCATCTCTACCTGACCTTTTAACTAGTTCCTGATCCACTTCCCATATTGACCTCTGTCACTTTAAGATTTCTGTATTAGTTCCTCTGCAGTGGGGACATCAAACACTTTCATATTTTGGGTTTCCTACCTATCCCCATACCTCCCATATGTGCTCTCCCCTTAGCCTGTGACCCAAGTCCTACTCTTTTTTTTTATAATCTTTAGTGGGTTTCATTATTCTGTTTTCATACATGCATATAAAGTACTTTGATAATATTCTTCCCCCATCACCATCTCCAGCCCTCCCCCTTTGTCTAACTCCCCTCCCCTATAATACTGTCCTTGTTTTATAATCATGTCTTTTTTTTTTTTTTTTTTAGATTTAGATTCCATGTGAAAATGTGCTATTTGTCTTTCTGAGTCTGGCTTATTTCACTTAACTTGATGATCTCCAGTTCCATCCATTCCATTTTTTGAGTAAAAACCATGGCTCAGTTTCTGGCAACAATAATGGGATGAATATAGAGTCTCTAACATGATTGTTTTTAAAGGGACAACACTTAATTTGTACATATAAGTTCTGCAATGTTGGTTAAGAAGCAGTTATATTACTTTACAGTCAGTCATATGTTGTAAAGATTGATATCTTTGACTTATCTCATGAGCTTCCCAACTCTATTTGTGATTTCAGGAACATATTGAGATCATTCCGAGATGCCACATGCTGCTCTGGATTAAACACAGCTCCAAAATATTTCAAGTTCACTCCATCTGTAATTGCCATCAGAAACCCCAGGCATTGCATCTAGTCCTTACATTTAATACCTGCTGAAAGAGACCAATGATCTTTGACCAATCACCTTTCTCTAAGTGGCTTACACTCAACAGGATTTACAGTTCCAAGAAACTAAACTTCCTCTACCTAAGTTTACTTTAGCACCAAGTGAACAAATCAAGCAGAGAAAGATGGTTATGTCTTTTTCATAGAGAGGAATGTCTTGTTTATAAGTTTCCATAGCAATTATGTTAGTAATATTAAAAACTAAAGTTTCATAAACCCTTATGCTAAAGTTTATAGTTCTAAACAATATTTAATAATATTTATAGCTAAAAAATGGGTTAAAATGTTAAGATATCTTGCAATTAAAAATTATTCACTGGTATGGCTAATTTTGCATATTCTGCATGATTTTCTCCTCTGGAAAAAGAAAGCTAGAGGAATGCCAATGTAATAAATTGTTGCTGTGTGTTGGCTCTTTGGTTACACTACTCAGAACTATAAAAGAATAAATTTGCTTTTGACATTTTCTAGTTTCCTGTTTCAATGATCTCTTAGCACCTACTTTTCTGCTCCTTTTATTGTAATCTTTCTCTCCTTGTCTTTGATAAGATCTCTCACTCTCATTTCCCATTAGGGAGGAGATTTAGTCATTCCAGTATTCCAACAGAGCTTAGAACAGTGTCCCACCCCCTCAACTCATGAGTGTGCAGTAATTATTTCTTGAATCACATTTGAGCTATTTCTCAATATACTATTAATGACCAATACTAACTAGGTGTGTTAACTCTTCAGGGTGGTGATGGGTATGGTTTGTTGACTCCACAAATTCTTACCTTGGTAATATTTTCTTGACACCTTAGAACAATTAAAGACAAAATGTCTAGTGAGGAAGAATGAATTCTATTAGTAGAGCTTTAAGCTTAGAGATGGGCCAGTGAGAAGAAAGCATGTAGGTCTGGATGAAGTCCTATGAAATTTTTTGGTCATTTCATGAGTATATAGTGTACACATATGTGTGATTACAGGAGAGAAGAGGGAGGGACAAGAGATGAGTATGTATAAATGCATCCTTTGCTGACAAAAACATCTTCATTGATGGCTTTGCAGAAAACTTAAGTATTTCTAAGGACTCTTTTTGCTAGAAAAAAGAGTCAGAGCCCCCAGATCAGCTTCTTAGGTAGTTTGAATAAGAAAAATAACTTGACATACCTGAGTTTTGTTTGGAAGCTATGGAATTTGAGATTTCATGAAGGGTACTTTTATAGTCTTTTTTCCTACTTGTTTTATTTTGTCCTCAGAATTACAATCATGAAAAAATAATGATTCCATAGAATTTTCCTTTCATTTCACATGAGGATCATAACTAACTTTCCGGCGTTACAAAAAAACCATGCAAATGTTTCTAACATAATGACAAAATGTAGTTGTTAAATTTAAATGTACATCTTTTAGCATAAATAATAAGAAAGACCAGCCCCAGAAGGAATAAGAAAGACCAGCCCCAGAAGGAATAAGAACTTATTTCAAAATGGTATTTTAGACTTTATTTCTACAGAGAGTTTTCCAAAGTAATACTATTAAGAGAATGATTTCATTTCACTTCCTTTTAAATAAGAAACTACAAAAAAAGTGTCTACATCATGGAATATAATGTCTTCCAATTAGAGCCTTATTTTCTTGTCAATATTTATACCTAAAGCCTAATCTTTTGATGTGACAGGCTTCAAATTAATCACAGACAGTGGTTTTCATTTTCTTACTTTAACATGACACACATATTTCTACTTCTAAAGTGATTGCCAAGAAAGTGCTTAACTCCCTAAATTGGCTGCTTGAAGCGCCACAGTGGATTAGACTCTTAAATCGTGTCCATGGTTAAAGTTCCTTGCAGTTCATTTGAAGTAGGTGCTTTGTGTTTAAAAAACTGTAAAACTTTTGGTGTCCCAAGTTTTCTGACTCCAAGTTAGTTGTTTACCTTTAATACTAGAAGAATTATTTTTTTTAAGCTGGCTGTTAGCACATGTAATTGTGGACGCCCATCTCTCCTTTTTCTGGAAATGAAAAGAATGTTGAAAGTGTTCCTATTTCATAATGTAAGAGGTGGCCAGGCATTTACAGCTCTATATATTCCTCTAGTTGAATTCTTCTAAACCTCAGACCTGGCCAACAGGTTTCTCCCAGACGATTTTCATTTTCATAACATTCACATCCAATAAACTGCACAAAACATAGTGTGAGAGAAAAAAGGGGGACAGGAAATAGCTCTGTTGCATGGTTATTACATCCTATTGCCTGTGGGTTGCTTGTTATGAGTTTTAACTATGTAAATATGACGTATATGACATCAGAATTTAATCTTAAAGCTTCTATGTGGGAGATAGAGTGTGACTTTATTGTTAGGCCTAAAATCAACTGGGTGTTGACAGGTTTCAAAAGTCACTGAGTAAAAGCTTAAAAAGAAAAAGCTCAGACTGATAAGCTGTTCTTTGATTGACAACTTCAGGCCTGACTGCCACTATTGAAAACAGTTGGACGAAAGTTTTGTGGGGGAAAAAAAAAGTGTTATTTCATAAGAAGCTATACTGGGAAACACAGGAAGATTTATAAGCTGATATAGCACAAAACCCGAAGAAAAACAGGTGTGAGGTTTAGAAAATCTGGAAACTGGGAGAAAGGACACTGTCTATGAATGATTTAATTAATATTGTAAAAGAACTTTATCCAAAAGAATGCTGACTCAAGTAGAAAAATAAAACATTTCTGTCCACTAGCTTTGGGTTTCAACAAATCATTTGTCAACAGCTGGTGGTGAAACATTCTAGTGGAGAAGGTGGGTAGGAGGAAAGAATAAAATGCACCAGCAAAAGATTATAATAGAAAATAAATGTAGGAGGTAAAAGAATGTGGTCCTTTTGTCATCTTTCTAGTAGAGTAGAACCTATTCTGGCACTGTAAAATCCATTATAGAAACAATAAAATAAATGCATTCTAAGTAGCCATCATTGGTTGATTGAAATGTTATGATTTTCATGCATGCCATATCTTATCAAATATTATCCATAAGGAAGTATTCAATTCCTGTTGTGGCAATTATCCTACTATGTGCATCATAAACTTTTATGGCTTGTTATGGAATGTCACTTGGCCATTTCTCCCTTCAAAAATTGCATCATCAGATTCAGATGGAAAACATATTCTAATGTGGCAAAGTGTTAAAGAAATTTAATGCCCTAGGGGTAAATGAAACTGCTATGGTTCATCTCCTGGATAAGAACAACAATTTATGAATGCAATATTCATTTCCTGAGGTGAGCACAAGCAAAAACCTTGTCTGAAACTTAAAACCTAGATGTTTGGCCTTTGGTAGTTTCCTCATTTAACTCATTGATGTCACATATTAAGGCCACTGGTAATATCACATCTGGGGAGTGCTCATTTTTTTTTCTACTTTCCTAATTACTTTTACAGGGAACTTGTGGCATAATTGCATCAACCAGAGCCAGCCCACAGAGTCTGTGGGATCATCTTTCACTTTAAACACATTGTTAAATATGACAAAATATTCCATTTTCTTTTTCTTGATCATGAAAATTGATCAACAGTTCTGCATTTTAATTCACAGGATCCCGCTATGAGAGCTGGGTTCTAGACAGTGCATACACAGAAAATTACAAACTTGGCATTTGTTTGTCTGTAAGAGCAGGGCCCTCAGCTGATTCCACAGTCACCTTTGCAGGTAAAAACATCACCAACAACTATAATTTTTTTCCTTTCAATGTCTGCATTATACGTTTTAGTATATTAACTCAAATAAATTAAACTTACAAAAAAACCCATTTTAGTCTTATCTGTAAATATCAGAGAGGTGTGGAGGATGAAACTATATGACAATATCCTGAGCTTTTAATGCTTTCCTTTCGTTAAGAAACAAAATAAAACAAAACAAAAACCTCCTATGAAAATATTCTAGAATATTCTAGTTTTCACAGAAGTTCTTGGCTATGGGGTGAAATGTTCAGATAAATGTAGGAAGCCTTGTTTATCTGAGCTTTCTATAGAATCAGAAGCAAGTCTTGTTCAAAGTGAGAACTTGTGGCACTGTCAGCCACCATGGATAAATATAATGGGGGAAATGAGGCAGCAACGGAAATAAAAACACTGCGAGTTTTCATACAAAAACTCTCCTTACCTTTCATAAGTCATCTCCTCAGATGTACAGAGTTGAGGAGGGGGTTGGACTCTGATAAGACATTTAGAGGGTTCATCTCAGGGTGAGATAATTTACTAAGAAGAAAACAAAGCAATTTGGGGGAGGCATAAAAAAAATAAGGACAATTAAAAGAAGAAGCCATTTTAGGTGATGACTGAAAAAAAATAAGAGGAAAAAATAAAGAACAAGGGAGGCTCTATGGCATAAAATTAGAACCCAAACCTGTCACACACTTCTAAGAAGTAGAGGCAGTGTGGAGAGAGAAGTATGAAAGCAAAAGAGAAAGTGGGAAGCCCAGCCTCTTCTGGAAGAAGCACATATCCTATTGGTTGGCATGAAATTATTCTCTCATCTTCTGACACCCTATTGTTTGTCTTGAAATTCCTTGCCATTCTTCACAAATTTTTTTTCAAAAAAATTGTTTAGAACTTATTCATTTACCAAACCTGCAGAGAAGTGAAAACACCTTTCTCTGCAAGACAGTCATGGCATGTTGTTTCAGTTTAGGGGAAATTCTGCTTTCAAAAGAATAAACCCATTATCTTTACTCTGAGTGCTTACAGACTCCTCATCCCCACTTTTGATAAGCCAACTTGATCTCCCAGCCAAAAATATATATTCCAGGGAGATGCTAGGTGTACATTTCTACCTTCTCACTTGCTATAGTCTAACTAAGAGGAGAAGCCAAGCAGGCAGTGAGGAAAGTGTGGAAAATGAATTGAGCCCTTTTTCACGTCTCAGATTATACCAGGTACTCACATACTTGCACTATCTCCTCTCATCCACACCACAACCCCATGCTGTAGATATGCTTAACTTCCTTTAACAGGTGAGGAAACAGGCAGAAAGCTAGCACAGATTATAAGACCTTGGCCTGACTCCAAGTTTGTGCTTCTTTCACTAAATTGTCATGAGCTCCTATGGTATTTTTCTTCTCAAATATTCTAAGACTCTTTCTTTGGATTCCTGAATGTTCTACTAATGAAGGTATTTTAAAAGTTAAAAGAAATCTCCTTTTCTATCAGGGAACCAAGTGGACAATTTTGCTCTTGAAATACTGCATAAAGAGCAAGCAGCATGTCATGAAGCAAGATTAAATAAAAAGATTCAGATGAATGAAAAGTGCGCATGAACAGGGGAAGAAGGAGGTGGTAATATAAAACTAACGTGCAGTTAGTATGGTGGGTTCTCAGTTCCCTGGAGCAGAAATTCTGAGCATGAGCAGTTTGTCAAGGTTTGCAGATCCAACCACGTGTCAAGAACATGGCTTGAAATATGGCTGGGTGAGGGGAATCCCAAGATGGTGGCTAGAGGGAGGAAGCAGAAAGCGACCCTCCTATAGTGAAATCTTGGAGAGACACTGGAGACACACTTTACAGGCATAATCTCCGAGAAAAGGCATAACTTTGACCCCTCCACATCTCCAGCCGGTGCAGAGAATCTCCACCTCACGTTAAACAGAGAAACAAGGAGGGCCCCCGGGGCCGCCAGTGGCCGGCACCCACTGGGAAGATGTGGACCAGGTGAGCTTCGCGGTACCACGGTACCCCCTCAGACAAGCCTGGGCCAGAGCAGCATAGCCCCCTGGACAGACTGACCCCCACCCGGGAAAAAAAGAGAAACTGAGTAATAAGCAATAAGAACAGTTAAGACACGCTGGAAAGAGGGTGGGGCGCCCTGAGCGCTGAAGATCGGGGGAAGGGAACCCTTCCTGGGACTGTAAATAAACAAGCCCGGCAGCCGGAGAGCCTCTGGCGGGAGCGGGGTGCGCGCCCAGCAACCAGGAGTGGGGAAGCTTGTGAGAGGAGGGAAGACCCACTTCCCACGTGAACTGTAAACAAACATGGCAGCCGGCAGGAGCAGCAGCACCGCCCAGTAAGCAGGAGCAGGAAAGCTTGTGAAAGTGGCAGTGGGAGGAAAACTTTAGAGGAGAGGGGGAAGACCCACCTCCCACATGAACTGTAAATAAACACGCAGGCCTGACAACGCAGGGCAGTGTCACCTTTCCCAGTGCTTGGAAAGGGGAAAGCCTGTAGCAGAGGCTCCCGCACAGGAGAACTCTGAGCAAACAAAGCCTGTGGGACCAGGTGAGTGCTAGCTCACCCCAGAGATCTGCATAAATAACGCCGCCAGCTACAGGCTGAGAGCAGCAGGCAGGCAAGCCACAGTTGCAGATACCACTCTCAGAACTGCCTCCAGATGCTTTTTTTTCTTTTTCTCCCTACCTTTGATGAGAGAACAACCGAATTACACCTGCAAGCCGAAAAACTTACTGAAACTGTATTGCATTTGAACTGGGGACACTTGGTGGGGCTTTTGTGTGTGTGTATGTGTGTGTGTGTGTGTGTGTGTGTGTGTGTGTGTGTGTGTGAGTGAGTGTGTAGTTTTGTTCTACTTTATGCATCCCCTTTGATGAGAAAACTACAGAACAACATCTGAGGCACCAACTCCAGGACTGGAGATTGAGACGGACACCCAAATTATTAAGACTGAAACTGTATTGCATATAAACTTGGAAGTTTTTTGGTTTTTTTTTTTAATTTTCTATTTTCCATTTTATTTTAATTCATTTTTATATATAGATATTACTTTCATTTACTTATTTTTTATTTTTATTTTTTTTATTTTTATTTATTTTTTTATCTTTGATTTTCAATCCTCTCTCTGTCTCTCTAATGTCTGTTCAGCTTACTGTCGATTAGTACACTAACACTCCCTGTTTATACCTTTGAAACTCTCTTGTCTGATACCTTGTTCTGCTTTCTCCCTCTTGTCTGTATATTTGTTTTCCCCTTTTCTTTAACTTCTTGCTTTCCATCTCAGCTCACTCTTCCATTCTAAATATTACCATTGTTATTATTACAAGCTAGAAAATACTTAATTACACACAGTACAGGGACAGTAACAACACCAACGACAATGACGGGAAGACAGAAAAAACAGGGAAACCAGTTTCCCCACAGCAAAAAATTAGTACAGGAACCAGAGGGGAATGAAGAGAACAGAAACTCAGATCCAGACGCCAACAAAATGAAGATAAACTATGCCAAAGGACCCAATGAAGCCCACAAGAATAATTTAAAAGAAGACATACTACAAGTACTCAATGAGAATTTTATAGAGATGATACTGGATAGGGTCAACCAAAATGTACAGGAGACACTCAAGAAATTCCAAGACAACAAAAATAGAGAATTTGAAAAAGCAAAAGAAGAAATAAAGGAAACCATAGAAGCACTGTATAAACACTAAAGTGAAAGAGAGAACACAATGAATAAATGGATAAATGAACTCAGGACAAAAATAGACAACAATAAAGAAGAAAACAGCCAGGATATGGAAAACCTCAGAAAAAAGAACGAAACAGAACTGCAAAACAAAACGGAAGGCCAACCCAGCAGAATAGAACAAACAGAAGACAGAATCTCAGAACTTGAAGATGAAATGGTAATTAAAGGAAAAACCGAAGAACTATTAATTAAACAACTCAAGACCTGTGAAAAGAAAATGCAAGAACTCACCGACTCCATCAAAAGACCAAACTTGAGAATCATGGGCATCGAAGAAGGAGAAGAGGTGCAAGCGAAGGGAATGCGTAATATATTCAACAAAATAATAACGGAAAATTTCCCAAATCTAGAGAAAGATATTCCCATACAAATGCAAGAGGCCTCCAGGACACCAAACAGACCAGATCAAAATAGAACTACTCCACGACATATCATCATTAAAACAACAAGTTCAGAAACTAAGGAAAGAATATTGAAGGCTGTAAGAGAGAAAATACAAGTAACATACAAAGGTAAACCCATCAAAATCACAGCAGACTTCTCAACAGAAACATTAAAAGCAAGAAGAGCGTGGGGTGAGATCTTCCGGGCACTGAATGAAAATAACTTCAACCCCAGGATACTCTACCCAGCAAAGCTATCATTCAAAATAGATGGAGCAATAAAAGTCTTCCATGATAAGCAGAAACTAAAACAATATGTGACCACAAAGCCACCATTACAAAAGATTCTGCAAGGGATCCTGCACACAGAAAGTGACACCCAACTTAACCATGAAAAGGCAGGCAGCACCAAACCACAGGATAAGAAAAAGCAAGACAGTAGAGAGTAACATCAAGTTAGGTACACACAATCAAACCTTCAAACAACTAAGATAACTAAATGGCAGGAATCACCACATACCTATCAGTACTAACGCTTAATGTTAATGGACTTAATTCACCCATCAAAAGACACCGTTTGACAAAATGGATTAAAAAAGAAGATCCAACAATTTGTTGCTTACAGGAGACTCATCTCACCGACAGAGATAAGCATATGCTTAGGATGAAAGGCTGGAAGAAGATTTACCAAGCCAATGGCCCCCGAAAACAAGCAGGAGTAGCAATACTTATCTCTGACAAAGTAAACTTCAAACCTACATTGATCAAACGAGATAAAGAAGGACATTCCATACTAATAAAAGGGGAAATAGACCAAAAGGAAATAATAATCATCAATCTGTACGCACCCAATGTCAACACACCCAATTTCATCAAACATACCCTGAAAGACCTAAAAGCATATATAAACACCAACACAGTGGTTGTGGGAGACTTTAACACCCCATTATCATCAATAGACAGGTCATCCAAACAAAAACTCAATAAAGAAATCCAAGATCTAAAATATGCAATAGATCAAGTGGACCTAGTAGATGTCTACAGAACATTTCATCCAACCTCTACACAATATACATTCTTCTCAGCAGCCCATGGAACCTTCTCCAAAATAGATCCTATCCTAGGGCACAAAGCAAGTCTCAGCAAATATAAGAAAATAGAAATAATACCGTGCATACTATCTGACCACAATGCAGTAAAAGTAGAACTCAACAGCAAAAGTAAAGACAAAAAACATGCAAACAGCTGGAAACTAAATAACTCATTACTTAATGAAGAATGGATCATCGATGCAATAAAAGAGGAAATTAAAAAGTTCCTGGAAGTCAATGAAAATGAAAACACAACCTACCGGAACCTATGGGACACAGCTAAGGCAGTCTTGAGAGGAAAGTTTATAGCCATGAGTGCATATATTAAAAAGACTGAAAGATCCCATATCAATGACCTAATGATACATCTCAAACTCCTAGAAACACAAGAACAAGCAAATCCCAAAACAAATAGAAGGAGAGAAATAATAAAAATAAGAGCTGAAATCAATGAAATAGAAACCAAAAAAACCATACAAAGAATTAATGAAACAAAAAGTTGGTTCTTTGAAAAAATAAACAAGATTGATAGATCCCTGGCAAACCTGACTAAAATGAGGAGAGAAAAAACCCAAATTAGTAGAATTAGGAATGCAAAAGGGGAGATAATAACAAACACCATGGAAGTCCAGGAAATCATCAGAGACTACTTCGAGAATCTATATTCAAATAAATTTGAAAATCTTAAAGAAATGGACAGATTTCTAGATACATATGATCATCCAAAACTGAACCAAGAGGAAATTAATCACCTGAATAGACCTATAACACAAAATGAAATTGAAGCAGCAATCAAGAGTCTCCCCAAAAAGAAAAGTCCAGGACCTGATGGATTCTCTGCTGAATTCTATCAGACCTTTAAAGAAGAACTGATACCAACCCTCCTTAAACTGTTCCACGAAATAGAAAGGGAAGGAAAACTGCCAAACACACTTTATGAAGCCAGTATTACACTTATCCCAAAACCAGGCAAAGACACCTCCAAAAAGGAGAACTATAGGCCAATCTCCTTAATGAACCTTGATGCAAAAATCCTCAACAAAATACTGGCAAATCGAATTCAGCAACACATCAAAAAGATTATTCACCACGACCAAGTAGGCTTCATCCCAGGGATGCAGGGGTGGTTCAACATACGAAAATCAATAAACGTAATAAACCACATTAACAGAAGCAAAGACAAAAACCACTTGATCATCTCAATAGATGCAGAAAAAGCCTTTGATAAGATCCAAATCATTTCATGATAAAAGCTCTAAGAAAACTAGGAATATAAGGAAAGTTCCTCAACATTATAAAAGCTATATATGACAAACCTACAGCCAGCATTATACTTAACGGAGAAAAATTAAAGCCATTCCCTCTAAAATCAGGAACCAGACAAGGATGCCCACTATCTCCACTCCTATTCAACATAGTACTGGAATTCCTAGCCAGAGCAATTAGGCAAGAAGAAGAAATAAAAGGAATACAAATAGGTAAAGAAACTGTCGAAATATCCCTATTTGCAGACGACATGATCCTATACCTTAAAGACCCAAAAACCTCTACTCAGAAGCTTCTAGACATCATCAATAGCTATAGCAAGGTAGCAGGATATAAAATCACCATAGAAAAATCATTAGCATTTCTATACACTAACAATGAGCAAACGGAAAAAGAATGTATGAAAACAATTCCATTTACAATAGCCTCAAACAAAATCAAATACCTAGGTGTAAACCTAACAAAAGATGTGAAAGACCTCTACAAGGAAAACTATACACTTCTGAAGAAAGAGATTGAGGAAGACTATAGAAAGTGGAGAGATCTCCCATGCTCATGGATTGGTAGAATCAACATAGTAAAAATGTCGATACTCCCCAAAGTAATCCACATGTTTAATGCAATTCCCATCAAAATTCCAATGACATTCATTAAAGAGATTGAAAAATCTACTGTGAAATTTATATGGAAACACAAGAGGCCACGAATAGCCAAGGCAATACTCAGTCAAAAGAACAATGCAGGAGGTATCACAATACCTGACTTCAAACTATATTACAAAGCAATAACAATAAAAACAGCATGGTACTGGCACAAAAACAGACATGAAGACCAGTGGAACAGAATAGAGGATCCAGATATGAAGCCACACAACTATAAGCAACTTATCTTTGACAAAGGAGCTAAAAATATACAATGGAGAAATAGCAGCCTCTTCAACAAAACTGCTGGGAAAACTGGTTAGCAGTCTGTAAAAAACTGAAACTAGATCCATGTATATCACCCTATACCAAGATTAACTCAAAATGGATCAAGGATCTTAATATCAGACCCCAAACTCTTAAGTTGATACAAGAAAGAGTAGGAAATACTCTGGAGTTAGTAGGTATGGGTAAGAACTTTCTCAATGAAACCCCAGCAGCACAGCAACTAAGAGATAGCATAGATAAATGGGACCTCATAAAACTAAAAAGCTTCTGTTCATCAAAAGAAATGGTCTCTAAACTGAAGAGAACACCCACAGAGTGGGAGAAAATATTTGCCAATTATACATCAGACAAAGGACTGATAACCAGAATATACAGGGAACTTAAAAAACTATATTCTCCCAAAACTAATGAACCAATAAAGAAATGGGCAAGTGAACTAAACAGAACTTTCTCAAAAGAAGAAATTCAAATGGCCAGAAAACACATGAAAAAATGCTCACCATCTCTAGCAATAAAGGAAATGCAAATTAAAACCATGCTAAGATTCCACCTCACCCCTGTTAGAATAGCCATCATCAGCAACACCACCACCAACAGGTGTTGGCGGGGATGCGGGGAAAAAGGAACCCTCTTACACTGTTGGTGGGAATGTAGACTAGTACAACCACTCTGGAAAAAAATTTGGAGGCTACTTAAAAAGCTGGACATCGATCTACCATTTGATCCAGCAATACCACTCTTGGGGATATACCCAAAAGACTGTTACTCCAGAGGCACCTGCACATCCATGTTTATTGCGGCACTATTCACAATAGCCAAGTTATGGAAACAGCCAAGATGCCCCAGCACTGACGAATGGATTAAGAAAATGTGGTATTTATACACAATGGAATTTTATGCAGCCATGAAGAAGAATGAAATGTTATCATTCGCTGGTAAATGGATGGAATTGGAGATCATCATTCTGAGTGAGGTTAGCCTGGTCCAAAAGACCAAAAATCGTATGTTCTCCCTCATATGTGGACATTAGATCAAGGGCAAACACAACAAGGGGATTGGACTATGAGCACATGATAAAAGCGAGAGCACACAAGGAAGGGGTGAGGATAGGTAAGACACCTAAAAAACTAGCTAGCATTTGTTGCCCTTAACGCAGAGAAACTAAAGCAGATACCTTAAAGCAACTGAGGCCAATAGGAAAAGGGGACCAGGTACTAGAGAAAAGGTTAGATCAAAAGGAATTAACCTAGAAGGTAACACCCACGCACAGGAAATCAATGTGAGTCAATGCCCTGTATAGATATCCTTATCTCAACCAGCAAAAACCCTTGTTCCTTCCTATTATTGCTTATACTCTCTCTACAACAAAATTAGAAATAAGGGCAAAATAGTTTCCGCTGGGTATTGAGTGGGGGGAGCGGGAGGGGGTGGAGTGGGTGGTAAGGGAGGGGGTGGGGGCAGGAGGGAGAAATGAACCAAGCCTTGTATGCACATATGAATAATAAAAGAAAAAAAAAAAAGAAATCTGGCTGGGTGGCAGGTACCCGGATGGGTGAAATCCTAGGCTATTTAAAAATTATGGTCAAGGATCAATAGGCATAGTCCTTTCTCTGCCTTCCTACACCAAGGATGCTGCTCGTTTCCCAAGAACGGATGCCTTTTTGGCTGAAAGTGTGACTTCTGGAAAGGAGAAAGCACCAGGTGATAAAATAAGGAGACATAGTACAGCGAAAATATGGCCACATCAGCCATGGTGATGGCTGAGGTCACAGGTGTCAGAGCACTGGTGACCTTCATGTGCATGTTTATTAACTGCAAAAGCATTGGATGACTTACCTGTTCACTGGACTTCTGAGAAAGAGAGCAATGTCATAGGCAAGTGAATGGGGTGGAATCAGTAAGAACATAAGATTCATTGGAAGAATATGACTTTTAAATTATTTTGGGCAGTACTTTAGGTTTGAACTCAGGGCCTTTCTCTTACTAGGCAGGCACTCTCCTGCTTGAGTCACTCCCTCAGCTCTTTTTTGCTTTATTTATTTTTCAGATAAAGTCTCATGCTTTTTGCTTGACATCCAGCTTCAGACCATGATCCTCCTACCTACACCTGCCTCATAGCTGGGAATTCAGACATGTGTCACTGAGCCTGCTTTGCTTGTTGAGATGGGGTCTTGTCTGACTTTATGCTTGAGCTGGCCTCAAACTGCAATCCTTTGCACCTCCACCTCCCAAGAATGAGAGTTTTGATGCAGTTGAAATACAGAATTAATGAAGGTAATGTGGCAACAGAAATTTTATCATAATAAACCAAAGGCATAATAAAATACCTAAGAGATGTTTTTATCAACCTTGTCCAACATGGCAGGTGCACAACCCCTCTTTTTTAAGTGTTTATAAAGCCAGAAGAATTGATGTTGACCATAGTTGTAACCCTGTGTGTGGAGGGGCACATTACTAAATACACCAAGGGCTTTACATGCACTGTTTTACTTAATACTTACACAGCCTGATGTGTTGTGTGTATGGTTATTTTTCCTATTTCACTTATGTGGAAACTTAGGCTTATTCAGGCAGATAACTTCCCAGGGAAAATGTTCATGTACTTAGAACCTGGTTCTACTGGGCACCAGAGATGATGGTCATTGCCAGTAGGTGGTGCTGCTCCTCACTACGCTATTCTGAGGGTAGATTTATCTGATTTTTTTTTTTTTATTGTTTTGCTGGGTGGGGGTACATAGTGGCATTTACAAAAGTTCTTAAAATGTATCAAATATATCATACTTGGATTCACCCCCTCCCCTACTCTCCTTTATTCCGTTCCCCTGGAACTATTCCTGGAATAGTTTCAATACGTATTATTTAATATGCTCTATGACAGCTTATCAGATGCTATTGTATTTTTTTTTAAATTAAGACTTTAATAGATAATCAAAATATCTTTAAATCATTATTAGTTTAAAAATGATTAAATGCTTTAGCACTGGGCTAGGTTGTTTGGTATAAAAATGCAGGCATTAATTAAATGTTTCCATGTGAACGTGTTGGCTAAGTTTGGTGTCCTAGTGAAAAATGCAAACTCTATGATCCTCAGACATAGTTACAGAATCAAGGACATGTGTATTATTACTGTCTTATTTTCAAAGCAGAGCAAGTGCTTTTTAGAATTTAAGCTTACACAGAATATTGGTTTTTTTTTCCGATTTGATAGTTAAATATCATTGCTTGGTCAGGATCCTGGACCTTAGTCATGGGGTAGCTACTAAAATCAAATGCATTTAAGTGCACTATACACAATGTGTGTATAGTGGTGATGTCACATAATTGAGAAGAATATTGGAGAGACTAGCTCAGGTGAGGAAACAGAATAAAACACCAAATCAAAGGCAAGACATCAATTGTGTGCTGTATTGCAAAAATCAAAGAGGTGCTGGATAATATGGCTATAGTTTTAACTGTGAAAATGAAGAGGAAAGGAACCATTGTAGGGAAAACTGACTGTTTATAGAGAGATGAAAAAGATAATTTTAAGATTGTCTTCAATAGGAAGATGATTGTAAAATTGAATGTTCAATGAAATTATTTATATACGGTTTACCAAGTTTTCCTTGACTATTCCATATTAATAACCTATCAAAACTGTTCTACAAGTAGTTTTTCTCTAAGGCTTGCAACAAATGAAACTTTAAACTATAAGTGAAGGCCAATACATTTACATGTAGAATTCTTATGTAGCCTTAATGTTTATTCTTTTAGTGTGGAATCCCTTGCCTAAAAAATATTCATTTTCTTTTCTGTTTGATTGAAAGATTGTAACAATCCACTTTCCAGATTTACAATCAGATCAAAATGGCATTTTATTTGCCCATGTGGAGATCACCAAACGTGAAAAGCTTGTTGGTGTGGAGGCCATCTGTTGAGAACAGAGACACACATGGAAACTTAATCCTTAAGCTTCTTTTCAACTTTCTCTTTTGCTTGCCTGAGTAGAAGGCAATTCAGACCAGTTGCTTGCGGTGCAAACTGTAGGCTAGGACAGGTTGCTGCCTTTTAATGTCACAAACACTTTCATTCGCCCCTCTGTGAACTTCTCTCCACCAAGATCTAAAGAATGGGAAATTCTTGGCACTGTCTTTCCCCAACATCATGGCACAAACTGAAGGTCAGAGTCAGAGCTCTCCCTAATGGGCTGTTGCTTGGACTGTACTTAGAACAAGGGAAGGCTCTTGGGGAATTATATTCACCTCTTTTTCTTTGAAAATACTTGTGGTCTGTCTAAGCAATTCTGAGTGTCCTGAACCTGAAGAAAACACTTTCTGACTCAGTGGGGTGTGTGTGTGTGTGCATGCGTGCATCCTTACATGTTCCTGTTTCAAGCCGGAGAAAATTCTTTGGGTTAATAATTATTTCAAAATGGTGTTACTTATGGAATAGCACAAGTGAGTCACAAGGGACTGAATTTCCCAGAAACACTTTGGATGAGGAGAAAGTTTTAAAGACTTGTATTGGATTAATGGATTATGCTATATAAACATACTTGAATCTGGAGCAATCACTAAGAATTATTTTAGAAGAGAGTTAATGATTTGGATAATGCTTGAAATAAATTAAGGTGGAAACGTGGGTTATAAAATAGTATGTAAAGCATCACCACATATTATAATAGGAAATTTACATCTTTATGTAAAGAAAGAGACTATAAAAACATACATCAAAATGTTAATTATAGTTATCTATAAGTTGAGGAATTATAGGTGATTTTAATTTCTTGTTTAAGTTTTCCTGTATTTTTCAAGTACTCTAGAATGAAAATATTTTATTTTACAGCCATAAAAAATTATAATAGATGGGCAAAAAAATATAGTTATGAAGAGGTGCTTGCCTTCTGTAACTCCAAAACATTGGTCTAAATATAAACCTAAGAACTGTGCAGCTAGAATGGTGCCACAGCCTAAACCCAGAACCTAATAAAGATTCCATATTATTGTAATAAATGGGCCACACAGGCAGAGTTCTGGGGCACTTTCTATTGTTTGAGGCCAGTTGGGGATTTGATGACATTCACGTCTATTTATATTTCAACATTTCTAGAGAAAATAGCACATGCTACATTTCCTCCTCTTCCTAGAAGACCCCCACACAGCATCTTTCATTAGAGTTCATGTTTAAGAGCATTCACTGTCTGTGAAAATCCTTTAGCAGAGCCCATTTCCTTTAAACTTTTCAATGTTTCACCTTAGTTCCTTCCTTTGCAAAAGATCTTTTTTATTGGGTTATCTCATGTCAACCTCAGAACCTTCTCACAAAGCCATGACATATGCTAGAAATGTCTTTCCTCTTCTGCAAAAACATACTAAGATGTTTTCATGGCTTTTTCAATCATTCCGCTCCCCTAGACCAAACTGTTCATAAGCATCCTCTCTACCCTACTTCTGGCCCAGCTTGGCATGGGAAACACAGATAGGAAAGATGTCTCAGGGAGACATGCGTGAGGCAACTCCCGAGAGCTTCTGCTCACTCTCACAGAGGGTGGAAGGGCAGGTATGAAGAATGAAGACGAGGAGTACAATGGTTGAATGGAGTCCAGACATGGCGGAAAAAGTCAGTGCACCTGTCCAGACCTCCCAGAAATCATGAAGAAAGCACAGCAGTGACGTGCAATATGATGGAGAAGGCTCCTCAGCATCTAGGCAACCTCCTGACGAGACTGTCATCAAATAAGAAATACTTCCCACTGTTCTCTGACATCTTGGCTCTCTGGGGGCACTTGGGATTCGAACCCAGACATAGGGTTTCTTATCAACCGAATGACCCATGAGTAAACTAAAACTGAATCAGCTGAGACTGAATTTCTCCTATCTGTGAGAATGGAGTTGGGAATAGAAAATAACTTGAATTTTCATAAAATAAAGATTTTTCTCTGGCATGTCTGAAGCTGTGGCCTGAGAATTATACCTGCTACAAATAGGACAGGAATTGTGCTTACACAGATATTTTTTATATGTATAGTGAATATGTGCATATATAGTAAAGTAAAATTATAAAAGAATATGTAAAGATAGCTGGGTACCTAGGTTGAAATACATAGTTCCTTGTCTGTATTACTACTTTTTGTCAGTATTGGGGTTTCAACTCAGGGTCTTGGAGTTGCTAGGCTGGCACTCTACCACTTTACTTAAGCCCCTCCACCAGCCCTTTTCACATTGGTTATTTTTGAGGTAGGGTCTTGCTTTATGTCTACACTGGCCTGGACTATGATTCTCCTATTTGTGCTTCCCACATAGCTGGGATGACAAGCATGTACGACCACGCCTAGCCATTGGTTGAGATGGGGTCTCACGAACTTTTTGCCTGAGCTGACCTTGAATTGTGATCCTCCCAGTCTCCATCTCCTGAAGGATTACAGGCCTGAGCCCCTACCCCTAGCCAATCCATTCTTTGTGCAGTGCCAAGGACTATGCTATCTGTAAGCAAGGATGTAATCAAAAGCTTTTTGAAGAACTGATGAAGCAGAAAGTACTAAGTATATATTTTTATTATTTAGAATCCAAAGGATGGAAGATAATTCAGTATTTTCTTTGTTGTAATTGGAGTAGTTTGTTACCTTTACAAAGCTAAAAAAATTAGCTTCTGAGTTTCTTTGTCTTAGTCAAGAAGCTAAATCTGATGGAGCACCCCACTGCAAAGTTTCTGTCAAATCCTCCCTAAACTGCAAAAAAAAAAAAAATGGACTTCAGGGCATCATCGGGTTTAACCTCTGGAGTGGTTTTGGGGCTCACAAATTCAAAAGCCGTTAGAACCCTGGTGAGCACTAAAGATGAGTGAAGATATGGAGGGCACAAGAGGCATGGCAGGAACTCTGACAGACAGGGCTAAGAAAGACCAGAAAGATAACTGTCAGTCGGGGGGCAGGCGCTATGAAAGCGTTCACAGGAAGACAGATGTTGTGTGGAGGCCAAGGTCTAGTGCGCCCTGGTATGTTCTAGGGGGTTAAAGAACAGCAGGAAGATGGTGAATAGAAAACGAGGTAGGAAAGCCAGGGACTGCAGATGTCATGTAGAATTTTGTTCTATGACTTGGAACAAGAGGATGATTACCTTCATCCACAAATCCTCTCTTTCTGTCTTCATGTTACACTTCCCTTTCCCACTCAGCTTTATTGAGATGTAACTAACAAGCAAAGTTGGATATATTTAAGGTATAAAATGAAATATTTTGATATGTACACATTGTGAAATGATTATCACAAAGTACTTAACACAGACATCACTTCATATGGTTATTTTTTCCTTTCCTTTCCTTTTTTCTTTTCTTTTCTTCCTTCCTTCCCCCTTTACTCTCTCTCTCCCTCCCTCCCTTCCTTCCTTTCTTCCTTCTTTCTTTTTTCTTACTTTCTGTTTTAGTGGTGGTGAGAATAGTCTCTTAGCAAGAACATAGTATCTCTCTATTAACTATGGTTGTCTTACTATAAAAATGCATTAGCTCTCTAGAATGCATTCATACTGATTAACTGAAACTTTGTAACCTTTGACCTTTGAATAACATCTTGCCATTCCTTATCACTTACTTACCAACCATCATTTTTTTCTCTGCTTCAATCGGTTCAACTTTTTAATATTTCCCATACATGAGAGACCACACAGTAATTGTGTTCCTATGTCTGGCTTATTTCACTTGGCATAATGTCCTCCAGGTTGTTGCAAATGTCAGGGTTTTCTTCTTTTTTATGACCACATAATATTCCATTGTATAAACACAATACATTTTCTTTATCCATTGATGAACACTTAGGTTGTTCTGTGTTTGGTGACTGTGAATAATGCCAAGATAGTGATTTTAATTCTTTTGGATATATACCTGGAAATGGGATTGCTGGTAGTTCTGTTTTTAAATTTGTAAAGGAACCTCTTTATTTTTTTCTTTTCAGGAATTCTAGAAAACCCAAAAATGAGCACAACATCAAAAGTAGTGCTCATCATTTGTTCTGCTTTTTTTTTCTATAACAAGAGAGGGTGTAAATTAGGCCATGAAAGTTGCTTCAGTAAGGGCACCTGCAGAGGCAGTGTTTCTGGAATATCTATTTGGTACACTTCTGAGAAGCAAATTGTACCAAAAGATCTTTCCAAAAGCTCTCCTCAGCCTGGCTGGTTGCCAGGCTCCTGATGCCCTCCAGTCAGCCCTCCTTTGGGCTAGAGCCCTGAGTATACGATTAGAACCCAAAACTCCCTGGTGCTCCAACGTTTGCACAGTCACAGTGACCTTGCAAAGCCTCTGGCACTTCATGCTCCAGTTTTTTTTCCTCTCTAAAAACATGAGGGCTGTGCTGGTGTTTACATGCTAACCCTTCATCATTGTACCTTATTAAAATCTTACCAGAGAGTAATCTAACGAAGTGACTTCAGATGATGTAGGCAGACTTTTGATTTTGCTTGAACATGGGCACTGCAGGAAGCACAGATGCTGTACATCCTTGCCATTACTTACTAGAACCCTCGGTCCTACAGACTTGTCAGGGGACAAAGTCTTGTTGTGCCTAATAATGCAGAGATGCACAGTGTCAGTAAGATTTTAGTCATGATGGTGGTAATATTTGGGTATAATAACATCTCAAAAAGGGTCAGGGATTTCTACATATGAGCGTATGTTGGCAAAAAAGGTGGAATAGTTTGTACTCCAGGGCCTCTAACTGAAATAAATAAACCAATAAAACCTAGAAGAGCAACTGGACACTGTTATACACCAGCAAGCTGAGCTCCAGGTGGGCATGGCTTTCTGATTCTTCTCTTAATCCCAGGCTCCTAGCATAGCCTGGCATATGATACCATAAGCGTACTGTCAGTGTTTATTGAATGAATGAAAGACACATTCCAGTGCCAGCAGGGTGGGACATCTTTAATATGCACATATTGTCTGGTCTGGGTGAGAAGTTCCAGCTAGTCTTTAAATGTAACACCTTCTTAAGGTGGTTTGGTGAGGGGTTCAGAGTGAGGGCACAGAGGAGAGAATTCACTATCCCAGATCCCAAAGGCTGTCCCTGGCCCTTATTTGACCCTAATAATAATGCAGTCATGGTGTGGCATGCTGACCGAAGCTTGAGGAAAACGCACCCTTTTCAGTGGGAGTTGTCAAAAACAAGATTCCAAAGCAGTGAAACTGGACTCTTGTTTTTCTTCATGTGAATGTCTGGCTGTCTAGAAAATCCCAAGGACTTGACTTTGAGCATTAGCTCTGCCCAGGTGCAGCCTGGTCTTTCATATCCATTAAAATCCACAAAGGGAACTTGCAATGAGCTGTAGAAAGAATGTAGATGTAAGGTGGAATTTACACATCTGGAGGGCTTTTAATGAATGGAAGAAAGGGGGTGGCTACCTGGCAACCCTGAGTGAGTGCAAATTAATCCATTTTTATTTGATGTCAGGAGGGTGGTCTAAGCCTTCCACTCTATTGGGAAAGAATCTGAGTTGATGATGCTATGTGGAGTTTGGGGATTTTGTTTAATTTTAATTTCATCTTCATCTGCTATAAGCCTTCATTTAGAGGTAGTATAGCACAAGAATCCTTACAAAATGTTGGTAAGGTAGGCCAACTGAGTCCTGTCTCCCAGAATAACGCTTGTGAAGAAGAAGAAGTTCAGACTTAAGTTACTTTTCTGGTGATGGACAGAGTGAAGTCAGTATTTTGGGCTAGTAACTTTGTTTATAACTCCCATGAAGTGTGCCCTGTCTACACAGGCTGCAACAGTCCCATGGCACCCTGACTTGATTTGTTAATACCAAAGTGTTAACAATGCAGTGATACTTGTTTTAATTCAACAAAAGCCAGTTTTTGTTAAATTCCGTAACATTTTTTGTTAAAATAGGTTTTTGCTGCAAGGCAGAAAATGAGGGTTCCACTTGATTTGTAAGAGAAAAAATGATAATTACAGGCAGAGCTAACATCTTTGCTGAATACATTAATTTTTACTGAGAATAATACGTAACACCATTATTTTAATTATTTTAAGTTTTTTTTTTTAAGTGTTGTTGATCACAGAGAATTCTGGGATGTTGTCATATTGTGTCAGGAGCTGTCATATTTCGTGGTATAGTTAGTGCAAAGTGTCCTAAAGTAGATGGCAGAAGCCCTGGGTTTCTCATTACATCTGCAATTCCTTAGCCATTCTGAATGTCTTTGTAAAAGGAGAGAGTTACCCATGATAAGCACAAAATTCCTGTCGATGTTTAAATTCTGTTACTCCATAGTTATATTTAAACCGAGATTAGAGAATAATTTTATCTCAGAACTAACAGAAATAAGTACATGCATATGTGTTTTAATAGAGTCTTATTTGTTCAAATGTTCTCTTTTATACCATTGGTGTTTTCTATTTGTTGGGCTTAGCCTGGGGGCCCTTAACCCCTGACTTGATTCTTTTTTTCTAACTCAGAACACTGCTTGACTTTGGCTTTTCTCTTAATTCAAAAAACCACCTGACCAGTCCTGCCTCTTTGTACCCTATCCCCACCAGCACCTTTGAAAGTTTAAGAATCACACCTGTATATTGGGATAAGACTTATAGGAAAACAACACTCTAATATGGACTCGAATATAGTTTTCATGGATAGAGATTTTTTCCCATCAGAATAATGAACCATTTAACATAATTTTTCTAATTCCTCTATTGTTATCATGGTTTAAAAACAAGTATGCTTGTTTCCAGATGTCTCACTCAGCAGTACCCAGGAACACATGGGAATATTTTGTAGTGGCTGACAGAGTGGGTTGGAGAAAAATAAAAAACAGATGGATACAGATTAACTCTATCTGTCCCTGGTCTAAGCTTCTTTAAGGATTCTAGTCATGGGATTTTTCATCACTATGTCAATCAAAAGCCTGGAAATAAATTAGAAGAAATATTGAGTTAGTTCTAGCACCCTGTGTATAAAAGTCACATTTTATTGTATAAAGCCTGGTTTGGGGCAGTAGTTGGTATTAGTTGATCTGTAGATGGAAAGATGGATCTTGGCTAGAAGTCTGAATAACAGACTCTGACCAGACACTCCTACTGTTTAATTACAAGGAGTGTTAGTTCTTAAAGATCCTCCAGATAAATTCATATTACTTACTATTACTCTGATTTGAATCTCTATGTGGTCCCCTTAAGTAGCCAACAGAACAGTCTCTTTTTTTGGTGTAAAATCTAAACATAGATCAAGTGGATTTCTTGGCCTCATTTCTTTGAGTCCATATCCTGATCTCAACCTTCTGGATCTGTTTACTCTGGTTATGACAAGAAGCATGGGAAATGAACAGAAACAGATCCTTCCACAGAGCCATCCGCAGGCATACTTCCTTTGGACATCACTGATCCAACCATACTTCTGAGAAAGGGAGGCCTCTACTTTCACCTAAAAAGTGGCTCTAAGCCTGTCTTCTATCACCAGCCTCATAGGCATGTCTTAAATTGGGTTTCCTACACATAAAACCTAAAATGGTGATTTTTACCAAGTATTTTATTGATGGAGTACTCTCAAGAGAAGAGTAGTGAGGGAAGAAAGCTAGGCAGGAAAGTTTAGTTTGGAATAGTGTCAGCCTTGTTCTATGGGGGAAGACCCAGAACACAAAGTGCACTGTAGAGTTGTTCTCAACCAGAGGCAAAAAGACTGGTCTAGTCTTTTGTATCCTCAGCTGTCATTGGCCACTAGTTGTCCATCAGGAAGGCTGGAGAATCTCTCAATCCTGTTCCATCAAAAGTAATTCCCTGGAGGAGGGTCAGTTGTGTCCTTTTTGCAGCCAGTATACAGAAGCTAGGGCATGGGCACCAGTCTAGTAAAAAGGATAATTGAAGGGCACCAAGAGTACCCATTGTGGGTGGGAAGAGAGAAAACCAAGTAATCCCAAAGTTACTACAGTACCTGGAGAAGAGAAGATTTTTTTTTTTCTCACTCCTTTTACCCAAAGCTCCACTCTTTACAATGGAATGTTCTCGACATACACCAGAGTTTCTCCTTCTCAATGGTAGAGCTTGTGGGAAGAGGAATTTTGAATGATCCCCAGGGATTAGACAGTTTATATTAGTTAGTTTTGCATCGCTGTGACCAAAATGTGATCCAAATGTTTATGTGTCTGACATAAACAATCTAAAGGAATTTTGGCTCACAGTTTCAGAGGATTCCATGGTTGCTGGTCGCCATGGGCTTTGGCAGAGCCATTACGGTGGTGGGAGCATGTGGCAAAGTAGGATCTTCACCTCGAAGTGACAGGAAGCAATGAGGAAAGGACTGAGGGCCAGGAATAACTTTCAAAGATGTGCTCCCAGTGACCTACTTCCTCCAACTAGGCTTCACCTCCTAAAGTTTTCCAGAATCTCTGAAAATAGTGCCATCAGCCAAGGACCAAGCATTCAACACATGAACATGAAATATGGAGGATATTTCATGTTAAACCATAACAGAGTCTGTTCAGTATTTGAATACAAAGGCTTCTACATAGGATCTCTCTGGCAATATACTTCAATAGCCATGAAGTTAGTTTTTAACATGGAAAGTGATGTATCTCCGGGGCTCTGTCTACTTACATTTAGTTATTTCACTTTTGTCTGTCTGTAAATCTTGGAAGATTGCTTCCATTGTTCCTAGAGTGAATTCAATAAAAACTTCCTAAAACAAAGTACTCAGTTTGCGTGCTTATTACTTCAAGGTCTCTATTTTATAGATAATGTATTATCTTAATGATAGTTGGAAAATTACAGACTCTAACTCTGAAATATTAGTTTATAAAATTACTTAATTTTTAAAATGAGATTATTTTTGTAGTGCTGGGAAAAGTAGGCCAGAAAGCCCAAAAGTTAAGCAACCTTGTTCAGGTTATAGAACTAATCTGTTCCAAGGGGACAAGAAATGGTGCCGGAAACTAGATTTATGCTATTAGTTTAATAATAGCAGATTCTTTTCTTATCAGGGATGACTGTGAAGTCATCACTTTTTGATATTATTATTCATAGGTTCCTTAGGGAGAGGAGAGTTTTCAATACTCTTTTTGCAATGAGGGAACATCTCTCCTCCTCCTTCCTTCATTCTATCCTAGAAAAAGGAATTACAGCCCAATTTCTTGGGTCAAAAAAAGTGATTACACCATGTTTGCCATGGGTGGGGTCATTGTGTGTTAAGTGGTTATGTTCTGACATGGATGACATGGTTATGTTCTCCTCATGGATGAAGGTTAAGTAGATTTGGCTTGGAGAACATTATGCATCTTCCTCTCCTCCTATGTATGCTAGATATTTGCTCTGATTTTATATCCATGGCTGGCCAGAGTACACACAACTGAGATTTTGGCATAAAGGAGACACAGATTTTGCTTAGAACTCAAATTTAAGTTGCATGTTCCAACCTAACTTTATCATAGCTCAGCACTATGAGATTTGAGGGATGGGCACATCAATCAAGAAAGTCATAATTTGATTCCTCTATCTTTGTGTGAATACTGCTTAAAAAACCTGTGGGAAAGGAGGTGATTTACTGAGTAAGAGAAATTCCTGTGTCCTCTGGTCAAATATTATTAAATAATATCAAAATCACCCCTACTATTATTATGGTAGTTCTTGAGCTAATGTACATTATACATCAAAATTTAGAATTTAATAAAAGATACCCTGAGCTAGCATGCATTATGATAACTAGTACAATAACTATTTGCTGACTAGTTGAATTAATGAATGTATACAAGGAACTAAAGCATAGTAGATTGAGCCTCTTCCTCTTCAGTTGGACAATTGATTCAAATATAGTTTTGCCTCTTACTAGATGTATCACCTTTGGCATATAACTTTCATTTTGAGAAGAGTAGTTCTGGATAAAAGGACAAGCAGGGCATCATGAACTTTAGCAGTATCAGTTAAGGTGACTTTACAGGTTTCACAGTGGAGAAAGTGCCATTTCTTTTTCCTAGGTTCCAAAATAGTTTCCTCTTCAGGCAGAACCAGAGCTAAGCCATTGCTTGGAAAGTATGTCTGATCTCAGCAGTTCATGGATTTCCAGAATCTACGCTTCAGGGAAATGGCTGGTTCTCTATCTCCATAATTCGAGAGGCAAGAAAAGTTGCAGAAGGCCATTTGGTTAAGTCTCTTTGTATGACAATATATAATCCATTAATGAGTAACCTAGATGCTTGTAACAGTCTGTGCTTTAAGGACTCCAAAATACTCTTCTTAGTTTGATTGCAAAAGAAGAATTCATTATTTAAAGTTCTGTTTAAAGCTTGGGAGAAAGAAAAACTCCAACTAACTCTTCATATAGATTGATGGCTATTAAATTAAACACAGTCCACAAAAGCTGTAAAATTAACATGTAGAATGTTTACTGAGTGGAAATCTGGATATTTTGAAGATACCCAGTTATTGAATCACATAAATTAACATATTCGTCACTGAAAATATCTTAAACAAAGGCTTTTTCCTCAAAGTAATAGAAACAAGCTTCAAATAATGATTTAACTATTGAAAAATGTCACCTTTTCCTAACTAAAAAATGTTTTTAAATAGCACTTTAAAAAAATTCTCCAAATTCTAGGTCTACAAAAACAATACTACTAGACTTTAAAAGTGGGACCTAGTGAAGTGGTAACTTCCCAAATTGTCCATATTGAAACATATTTCCTTTTGTTGTTTAGAATGTTATTATTCAAAGACCCTTGTTTAGGAAACTTTAAGAGGCCACTAAGGACATAATATGCCAAGTTTTGAAATCAAGCAAATCTGGGTTAAGATTCAGTGAAGGAAATAATTTTTTGCTTTTCAGTTCTTTAGATTAGATGAAACAGGCCTCAGGCCCCCAATGATTGTTTGTATTTCTTTCAGATATTTGTCATTAGATGAAATTTATCAAGGGAAGTTTGTGTTCCATGTGACTACAATATTGGTCAACCCTTGCCAGTCTTTTTACTCTGAGATCCAGTATTCTTCATTCATATCTTGTTCTATAGTTATTTGGGAGGACTGACTGTATTATAAATTACAGGATAATCTGATCCTTAAAAGCTTCCATCTCCAGGATCCATGTCTTCTATGTTTGACCAGTGAGAGAGACATTAGCTAGATGTTGAGGGGTACACGTTTACACTTTTTACAACATTGGTGAAAAGGGTTTCTGTAGAAAGAGGGAAAAGCATGAAATAAATGAAAGTAAAGCTAATATATTTGAGAGTAATATTATATCATGTGTTTACTTAGTTAATTGCATCTCTCTGCTCATCTAAAGCCATCACGAGGACAAGAATTGGGTCTGTTTTGTTCTTTGCTCAGTATGTAGCACAATATCTGACACACGATAGATGTTCAACAAATATTATTGAATGAATGAATGAATTATGAATAACTATTCACCTGGGGTCATTTAACAAGTTACTGTATAGCTGAGATTAGAGGCCTGAGTCTGTTCAGGCCTCGATATCCTGGCAGTCAAAGGCTGGTGAAACTTTCTTTATAAAATATTCCAAAATACTCACCCGTGCATAGGAATGTTGTGGTTAATATTTTTTCTCTTTATATTATCATAGATTTTCCCATGATTGTCCAATAAACTTGTATTGCTATTACAACCAAGAGTATATGTGCTTATTTTATAACCAAAAATATATATGCTGAGCCCTTTCTAAATTTCTGAATTTTTCAAAATGTGAAAAACTGGAAGGAATGTAAGTCCACTCATATAACAAAAAACAAAATAAATAAACAGTAAGTCAGACAAACTGCAAATTCACAACTTTTCTTGACCTATTGAGATCTGAGCTCACAAAAACTTTTAAGAAGAAACAGCGAATGGACATATGTTTTTCTGAGACAGACACAGCTGTGCACTGGTAAGAAGAAATCAGGTAATGTTTTCAAATTAGTAAAGGCAAAATGTGGGGTAGATTATAGAATCCTTTTGAGAGGAAGATATAAGGGGAAATTTCTACTTGGAGGTTGTTCACAGCAGCGCTCACCATGAACTGTCAGTAAAGATTGGTGAGAGCCCTGAGAAAGTGTCTCTCATGCCAAAGGCCTGGATAAAGAAAAGCTACGAATTTGCAGTTTCCTGACTTTTGTCATTATTGTTATATGACTGGGACATAAGATCCTGCCAGTTTTCTTCATTCCTTAGCCACTGCAGGAAAGGTACAAAAATTCACCCAAATCCTACCCTGTGGAGAAAAAAAAAAGTATGTGTTTTGTGAGTATGTAGCAATCACTGCCATCCTTAAAGAGCAACTGAAAAGTCTATTTCAGTTAGAAATATTCAAACAACCAAACCAAAGCAGACCAAACCAAAACAAACCAAATCAAATAACTTTCTTGACTTAAGGGAGGGATAAGAATAAAGTTCTGGGTCCTGAACTGGGAGAGGGATCGGAGCACTGAGAAGGCCATACTCCCAAGATACTTGAGCACAGTCCCTGGTTAAAACTGAAGCTTTTTCAAGTTATAGAGAAGCTCCCTACCAGTAAGTTAACAAATGTCAAGAGCTTGAAGTAACAGTGCCATGCCACTGGAGACTTAGAAAAGCACTGAGAGATATTCTGTCTGAAATGTAGGGCAAATGGATGATTTAAACCCAAGAGTGGAGCAGCAATGAAAGACACAGAAGCAAACAGGAAACAAAATCCCTGCTAAACCAGCCTCCATCCCCAAAACAAGGTATCGGCTGAAGAATTTGCAGCCTGTAGTGGACCAAGGGAAACAGACAAATCTCAAACCTACAAATTCCTATAGATTGTTACACCCCCCAATTAAAGACCTAACAAAATTGTGTACAAAAAGTTACAAAACATATTTTAAAAAAAGCAAGAAAAGGAAGCACATTAACTAAGCAAACAAAAGGACCATAACAACTATGATAGATGGACTGAAACTTTTAGAAAATTTAAATAACTTTAATAAAATTTGATAAAATATGCTGAAGTATTTAGTGGAGAAACATGGGAATAGATAAGACCTGGTGAGGAATTCCAGCAAAGAAATGGAAATATAGGAAAGAATCAAATGGAAATACTAAAAGTGAAAAAATAGTATTAGAGATGAAGAATACCTTTGAAAGACTCATTGGTAATCTCAACATGACTAAGCAGGAAACCTGTAAATGTGAACACAGGTCAATAGAAATTCCTGAACTGAAACACAGAGAAGAAAGAGTAAAGGAAACAAAACAGGACAGGACAGAGTTTTGAAGACTTGTAGGACCATATTTTTAAAAATTCTAACACGTCATTAGAATTCCTGAAGAAGAAGAATGACAACAAACAGAAGAAATATTTTAAGAAATAATGGTTATTTTCCCAAATAAGTGACACAGATAGTCATATTTCTGCTGAAACATATTACCACAGGTTTAGTGGCTTAAAACAGCATAAATTTATCTTCTTACAGTTCTAGACATATTTGAGTAGACATTACTCATTCTACCAACCCACACCAAAAAGACAAAAGGATAGGTCCAAGAGCTCAGAGAATATCAAGCACTATTAATCAATAAAATGAACAACCAACAACTCAAAAGTAAATCTTTAGATTGATATCATAGAAACAGCTGGATCCCAGAAACGATGGAAAGAAATCTTGAAAGTAGCCAGAGGGAAAAAAGGACATATTTCATATAAAATTTTCAAATTTTATCATACTACTCGTCAGAAACCATGCACATCAGAAAACAGTGGAATGATATCCAAGATGTACTGAGGGGAAAAAAGCAAACAACAACAACAACAAAAAAAACCCCTCTTAGCCAGGAAGGCTGAACCCAGCACACATATCTTTCAAAAATGAAGGAAAAAAACAAGGATTTTTTTTCACATAAACAAAAATCAAGAGAATTTTTGCCAGCAATCTTGCAGTACAAAAAAAAGAAGAGTTAAAGGAAATTAGGCAGATAGAATATGGTAACAGTTATGTGAATCTACATAAAGAGTACTGACATTGGAATAAATAAGCATAAATTTATATTTTCTTTTACTTAGAAGAGGCAAGTGGCTAAAGAAAAAGTAATAGCACATATGTAATAGTAAAAACATATACAAACAGTTTCTATAAAAGGGAGGAAGGAATTCAGAGTAAAAAAGTTGCAAGTCCTGGTTAGATATGGCAGTACAAGCCTGTAATTTCAGTTGCTCAGATGAATAGTGAGTTCAAGGCCAGTCCAGGTAAAGGTAGCGGTGAGACCCTTTCTCAAAAACAAAGAGTGAAAGAGCTGAGGGCATAGCTCAAGTGGTTGAGCACTGGCTTAGCAGTAAGACCCTGGGTTCAATCCCCAGCAGCACACACACACGCACACACACATACACACTCACACACATGCTCAAATAAAATAAAATGAAAATAAACAAATAAATAATTGTAAGGTCTTACATTACATGTGAAGTATTATAATATTATTTGGAATCATACTACTGTGAATTAAAAATGTAGATCAACCCAGAAATAAGTGGGTTGGTTTGCATATGGCCATATAACTTCAACCTCTCATGTAGCTTTCTCCCCCTGCTCCATCCTAAGTATTCATTGAGTTCCTTTCCAAGGTGTGATCCATATTTCATCTTGGTTTCTGGTATAATAATAGGTGTTGCCCAAATTTCAACTGATCATAGACTTTAAACCACCCAGTTCTTTAAAAAGACCCTAAGATGTTAGGAAGTAATTCTAATTTTGAAAAATAAATGTGATAACATAATGGAGAATTATAGCCTTTGTGAGAGTGAATCTTGGGCTCTGTGGGGCTCCTATAAGGTTTTAAGACCCAATATTCAGTGTACGGGGGACTGGTGAAATGTGTGAGAAGGGAGGATTTGGGGTAGATCAGGTTGGGTATGTGCTACAGTTTGGGATCTTGAATGTGCCCCCAACCCCATGGCTCGGGTATTGAAGACTTGGTCCCTATCCCAGAGTACGATGGGGAGATGATAGGTCCTTTAGCACCTTGGGCTTAGTGGAAGGAAGTTAGGTTATTGGGGCATGCCCTTGAAGGAATATTGACAGCCTGGCCCCTTCCTGGCTGCCATGAGGTGAACAAGCTCCTCCATCACATACTCCTGTCACCATGTACTATGACACCAGCCTCAGAACAACAGGCCCACGTGACTATGGACTGAAACCTCTGAAAACAGCCCAAATAAACTTTTCTTTTTGATAAGTTGTTTGTCTTAGGCATTTTGTCACAGAGATGGAAGTTGATTAACACAGGTAGGGAGTAAGAAGGGATGAGGATGGCCTCCCGCCACTTCTGAAAGGTCTGAGCTCATCTGCTACATCTTTTGTGGCCATGTACTTGGAAGCCATTATAACATAACAAAAAACAAGACACACTATAATAAGTGAGGAAGAGTGAGCAGATGAATATGTTAAAATAGCAAAATTAGGGTTCAATAGAATACAATGAGAATAAGATAAAATAAAACTAGCAGAAATGAACATAAAGTAGAAATTTTTAAAGATTCTAAAATAAAGATTATTAATAAGGATTCAAAGTTTAAAAATAGCAATGGCATAAAATACATATTTGAAATAAAAGATAAAACCAGTGTCATAAACTTAATTTTAAAGAGCATAAAACCAGTGAAGAGTAAAGCATAAAAGTATCAGGAAATAAAATTTCAAAAACATATTTGAACATTGAAACAGGAAAAAATGTAACTAAAGAAATTAATGAAATTATTTACTTTTAAGCAAAGAGCAAGATTAATCAAGAAAAGGAGACAAAACACAAAATGCACAACATCAGGAAATACAAAGGATATACAATCACAGGCCCAGAGGATATGAGACAAATTACAGGACTACTGTGTAAAATTCTGTGCAATTACTGGCTCTGTTATAATCCTTATCATTAACCGTTTTGCACTTTCACATACCAAACCTGCCTGGAATATTGTTTTTCTCGTTCCACAATCTCTTACCTTCTTCTTCCCTTCATCCTGGTTCACTCACTTTTCATGTTGGGCTTAGTAGCTACGTTCTTCTTGTTTCAAATGCTGGTTTCTCACAAGTACCCAGCAACCCCAGAGGTGGTGTTCTGGTGTCATTCACCAAATTTCTTTAAATATATAATCATTAGCTCACAGCCTGACCCATGATCTGCATATATTCCTTTAGAGAGCATGAGGGTTGGGGGGTGGGGTAACTCTTTGCACTGACTCTGGAGTTCATTTACCTAGTTAAATGGACATACTGTCTTGGCACCAAGGTGTTTCTCATTTTATAAATTGGGATAAAATTAATACCTAACTCTTTAGGTTGCTGTAGGGGTTAAGTAAAATGATACTTGTGAAACACTTGGTTCAAAGTGAACTTTCAACAGATAAGAGCTATTCTAAGTGAGTCCTGAATTATTTAGGCTTTGTAGTGGCTAGTTTTATACTTCTAAGAGGACATAGCATATTCAAACGTTTCCTTATGATTTAACTTAGAAATGATAGAAAATGGGAACTCTCACTATGCTTAGCACCACTAGATGAACTATTATGGTATAATCCTGAAAACCACTTGGGTTTATTGTCAAAATAAGTAATCAAAGAGCTTGCATAGATGTCTATCAAACTATAGGTTAGTAAAAAGCCAGTAGAGACCCCCCAAAATTCTACTATCTGAGGCTGTTATGCAGCAGGAGTCTCAGGTAGTAGAATGTTTGAATGGTTGCCCTCTCTGGCTTTTACCCTTTTTCATAAAATGGGGTCATCATCAATTCTGAAGGTTTTTGATATTTGGTTCAATTGTTTGATAAAAACTTCATAACACTGGGGCAATGTTTTACAAGAGCCATTTTGTCGTTTATTTTGTTTTTACAAACTTAAAATGCACATTTTTCACCTTTCAGGGCGGGACTTAACTGTAAATTTCTTCGGCAGGTGAGTCTGAACTCTGTTGTTCGATTTCTTAGGGAGCTCACTAGAGACAACAGATGTTGTATTTCCAGAAAAGTCAGGACACCACCTTGCTGTGAATTTGCTACAATATAAAGACCTAGGTTCTTTTTCTGGGTTTTCCCACTAATTAGTTAAACAAGTTATTTTTATTTCTCAGTAAAATGTCCTCCACGCCTTAGAAAATGAAATGACTTTAGATAATCCCGTCTCTCTTCTGAGAAAGTGGCCTCTCCTGAGCCCCATTAAAAGTATTTTAGAAGCACCAAAGAGTTTGGGTAATAACTGGTATTTTTTTTTCAGTACTGGGAATTAAACTCAGGGCCTTGCACTTGCTAGGCAAGGGCTCTACCACTTGAGCCATGCCGCTAGTCACTCCTTTTGCTTTTTTTAGTTTGTTTTTCAGATAAGGTCTCACACTAAGTTCAGACTGGCTTCAGACTGTGATCCTCTTACTTTTTGCCTCTGAGTAGATGGGATTGTAGGTGTGCACTACCACACTTGGCCTGTCTTTTAATAATACATATGTATTGCCTATTTCACATATGAGAAAATGAGTTTTAGGGAATGTAAACATGTTGCCCAAGCTAGGAATCTGCAGAGCCATGACACCAAGTCATGCTGGGTTGGCACCAGACCAGCTTTTCTTAAAAATCATGCTCATGTTTGCTCATGCATCCTTTGTATATATTTGGATTCCCAGTCACACTTTGCTACAGAGCACTTTGCTATTTAATTCAACTTTTTAGCTTAATCCCTTCCTTGGTAAGAAGATATCAACTGTAGATACAATCAAATGTGCAATACATGTTATACAACTCAACTATATATGACCTTTGAGAATGATTCTAAACTCCACACCAATGTCCCAACACTAGTCCTGGAAACTGTAGAATGACCCAATTGTTAGCAGTGGTCTTGCAGAGAGGATTTGAGAAAAATCTCTGTGCCTTGTCAAAAAACACATCGGTAAAACAGGAAGTAGGAAAGCTTGCCATTTAAGTTTCAAATTAGTGGCAAGGCTAGGAAAAAATGCTGTTTTGGAATTCATAAAGTAACAGAGCAGTTGCCTTATGATATTAACATGCCAGAGTCTGAACCTGGGCTTAAGGAACAGCAGAGTGAGTTAAATTTAAGACAACTAAGGCTGGATACTAGTTACCAGCTGGGGAAAGCAAATGAGATATTGTTGAAAGGCACTTGGAGATGTAAATTGGAGAGTTGATTTGAATTCTGAGATGAGCTACAGAGGTCACAAAAATCTATGGGGATAAACTCTCACTATTTCAATTTTACACAGGGGGAAGATGTGGCTTAGAGAGGTTCCATTATGACAATAGCATGGTGACTATTCTACCTCTACTGCTGGAGCTGGCTGGCTCCACCACTCAGATGGGGTCTGTGTAGAACTACTGTGTGCTGCCTCAGGTACAGATCTGATTCTAACCTCTCATACAGGGTCAGGAGAGGTCCCCAATTCTGGGGCTGCAATGGGTTTATGGGTTAGGATGATTGACTGAGGGGAACTCAGAGACTCGGTAACCTTCCCATCCTGTAAATAGACTGGTTTCCATCCTGTGTCAGAACCACCTCACTGCTCTTTTGGAAAAACAAATACATATTCCTTAATTTATATGTGCTGATTGGATTAAGCACGTTAAATTTGGATTAGTTTTGGGATCAGAAGGTAGATGCAAAGTATCTTAAATTTTTAGTTAAATATTAGCATAACACCAGATGGTATTTAATATCTTTTAAATTTTCTTAACAATAGTAACAGGTTATACTTACAAGACTTATTTTTGATCAAAATATTCCTGTGAGACATAGATAGACTTGATAACTAGTCTTAGAGTGAAGAATTTAGTCGTAGGGAGATTCAGTGACTTACATATGCCCACATTCTGAGCTATAAACCATAACATTTAATTCAACATAATTCAAGCATTGTATATTTGTTTTATCAGTTTTCTCCTAAGGACATTATAAAAGTTAAAAAGTATGTTGTTTCTGAATCCTCAGTCTAAAGGTGAATGTTTTTCTTCCTTTTAAAAAACCTTCTTCCTAGAATAATCCATATTCAAACCAGTGATTTGTTATAACATTGGATTTGTTTGGAGAATACTTGCTTTTTTAAGTACAATGTTCTGAAATATACTCACTCAATTATTTAAATAACTAGCTACAAATATGAAACATAGTCAAGTTACCTAAGTAATAAGGCAGGGGAAAAATCTAACCCATATATGCGCCCCATTTTCAACTGTTAAATGGCTAGTTTATATAACCTTTGTTACAATAGCTGCCATTATATACCTAGCATTTCTTTATAACACCTTAAAAAGCTTGCCTGTTTCCACGCATGAAGTTATAAATATATTTCTTTATTCTACTCTCATTATAACAAAAGGAGGTCAATGGTATAAAGGGTGGTTTCCTATTATGAGAGGGATAAAAAAACCTAAAATCAATAAATCTCTGATCATAAATGCTGCTATAGTCTGGCAAGGCTGAGAAAATTATGAGCCGAGCCTCATGATGTCTGGATATTGTAGCTTGTAAATTTCTGCATACATATGTATGTGGTTATGTATACATTTGCTGTCGAGCCCTTCCTAATATTTGCCCACAAATGTGGAATCTTGCTCAGCATTGTTTCTGGGATTATTTGGAAAATGTTGGCAGAATATTCACATACCAAAATGAAAATATGACTGTCTATTTAGGGAAATGGACTTAAGATTATAAAGTCACATTTTCTCCTGTTGTCTTCATTACTTTAATCATTTTCTCCTGTTGTCTTCATTACTTTAATCAAAAAACTCAAACAGGAAATAGTTTGTTTTCACTGTTAAATAAATTATGGATATTGAGATTATTGGCAAAGATTTCGCCTGTGTTCAAATGTTCACAGTGAGTGGTGATAATTCTAATAGTTCCACAAAAATAAGAGTCATTATCAGAAGCATAATAAATTAACTCAGTTCAAGACAAGATACAATAAATTATTATGCACCCCACCAAGAACTCTTAATCAACGTTGATAAGTGATGAAGTTCAAGGGCACTGAAGCCAGATTACCCATGTTTAATTCCTGCTTTTGCTATATGAATCAGCTGTGCTCAGACTTGGATCTGTGTCATCATCCTGCAAGGGTTGTGTCTGAAGCTGAAGGTTTGCAAATTGGTGTGGAGTTCCAACCACAGTGTCATCAAGTCCGTGACGCTGAGCTACATACTTTTTCAGTTTCCAGGGTAAACCAATAAACATTTTTCGTTTTGATCTCTTATGATCAAGAAGTGGAACAAATACATCAAATACTCGATCTGAAGCCTGAAAAAAAAATAATTCCTGCTTTTGCTATATGAAAGCTGTGTGATCATGGGCTAGATTCCAAACCTCTCTGAGCCTCGTTTTCTTCATCTATAAAATAGGGGTAGTAAAAGTTCCTACACAGAAAGTCATTATGAGGATCAAATTGATAAATAAATAAATAGCACAACATAATGGGCCTTATTTATACGGAACTCTCATAAGTAACCCCGAAAAACAACCAAAGAATGGGTGGTAAATGTGTGATCCAAATATCTTTAAAACAGAGAAGGACAACCAATCTTAGAAGTGGCCTTAGATGTGTGCTCACTATGTACAAGCAGAGACTATGGATGTCTTTCTACATGTTAAGCCTGTAGCAGGAAACAAAGCAAATGAATACATGAGTATCAGGTGGTAAGTTTCTCTATTAAGCAGATTAGAGGACAAAGCATGACAAGGGGTATAAATGTAGGTCAGGGAAAAAAAACCACAGAAGCAGATTTACTACCTGAAATATACCAACTTCCATCAGGCCTAATTAAGTGTCCTATTACTACCACTACTGCAATAAATAATAATAATAGCCATGACAACAACAATAATAATACAGTCAGAAGTAGCAGGGTAAAACATGAAAGAGGAGGAAAAAAAATGAAAGCAGGACTAAGCAGGATGAAAGAGGTATAGCTACATTAGAAAAATTAAAAATTTTACTCACTGAGCATTTTATATCATAGAGCCACAGAAGAGAGAAGTGGTCGAATCACACAGTTTTGTAGAACAAAGTAGAATGGTGGTAGATGAATCCATTATCTATTCATAAGCCAGCGGTATGATAAACTCACCATTCAGAACTCAGCCGGGGATGAGGAACAGCTTCTTGCCCAGATGCTGTTTTGAGGTAGCAATGGGAGCCTCCAAACCCATTTTCTAAAGTTGATGATGAGGGGTCTTTTGACTTCACCTTGTCAACAACTTGGACAAAACAGAGGGGTTTTTCAGTCCCCAACAGATTAGGTGCGGCAATTAAGGATAGTGTTTCAAAGAAAGGCATTACACTCTAAACAGAGCATAGGAAAAAAAGGCTACTGACAGCAAGAGTAGAAAACAGAAATAGGCCCTCCAAAACACAGCTGTGCAGGTGCCAACATCTTCACGTCCTTTCACTATCATTCTGTTTTACTCTGTAGCACATCTATTGATGCTCAAATCACTAATTCTAAATTTAAAAAAAATTGAATGTGGTCAAAATTCTTTGCTTAAATAGAAAGACATTAGGCAGTAAGAGAAGAAACTCTTTTACGTAGGCATAAACCATGCCATGTGAGTTCTGAATGTGAGGCTTTCATGTAAGGGACAATGGAAACACTTTCCATAATTTGGCTGAGATTTTTGCAAATATTGTTATGTATATGAAAAATTCTGCCTATCAATAATAAAAATGGGGAAGAATGAAGAGATCTTTTTTAATACTTTTAATAAAACTTACCGTTACTGGACTGTAAGGATGTTTTGCATATTGTGGGAAGCTTCGGGTGGCTTCCTGGTTTGAATACTATTGAAGTCGATTATCAATAAATTTCTACTCCATACTCTATCTTTTACCTTAACCTCACCCACCCTAATCTCCATCAGACTATGCTGTCATAGCTGGCTAATGAACTTGATATCTGAAAGGCCTGTGGGATTTACTTGGATATTGCAGTTCTTACTACATCAGTTTTGGAAGGAAAGACAAGGGTGTGGAAACTAAATCAAGAATGCTGCAACCAGAGTTAGCCATCCTGTCCACAGGATTTGTCTGCATTGTCTACTAAATGATTGGCCTGAGAATTTATAGGAAGTGACTATTTGCAAGGTCCTCTTTCTCCAAGGACACCAAAAGTGGTCAATTTTGCAAAGATTGCTAAAGACATACATGCCTGTGTCTCTTGCAACTAGAATGTACCTCCCTGGATCATTAGGAGTCCCCAGATCCGATGATTCACAGAAACATTCCAACATGGGCTTTTATTGGTGTAGTGTTATTACAACACTCCCTCTCCTACAAATATATTAAGAACATTTTCTTCTATGGTCTCACCCACATGTATAGTCACCGTTTCCCAAGAGCATGGAGGAAGTCTTAGAGTTGATTTTTGATAGATCTAGACTCTCTAAAACAGTGGGAAGCCAGAACCAAGGAAAGGTACTCTGCACCAGGGATTGTCTTGCTAGAATATGCTCACCCTATGTAACACGGTACAGCAGTGAGTTACAAGAGGATTTAGTATCAGAAGGCAGGCAAATGGTCCAGAAGTTAAACATGCAAAGTTTTAGAGCCAGGAGTCAGATGAGGAGCCGAATGTAGGGACAATCAGGTATTAGTTGGAGTGTTCAAGGAGTGGATCAAAATTAGGTAATAGCCAAAGGACAAATAGACATTACAGTTCAAAACAGTACAGCAGATCTTTCTCTTTCCACCAGCCAAATTTCTCATTTCAATGGCTGACAGACATATGTCTGTGCTTTGGTTCTTTTCCTTTTTTTTTTTTTGGTGTGAAAAATAAGTCTTCTATGAGACAATGTAGTTGGCAAGTGGGAACGGGCAGACAACATTTCTCAGAGACTTTTAGAAGATTATCCATTTTCATAAATTATTCTCAAATTGCTCTTGCCATTTTAAAGAGTAAAGAGTCTCTTGGGAATGTATTTGATCATCAAAAAATTTTTTTCTGATGCTTTGTGTTTAGAATGAATAAAAGTTAATGGAAAATTGATTAAGGCTGACAGTTCACTATGAACATCAGTGTACTGCAAACTGAGCTGGCAAAAATTCTCTTTAACAGGAAAGAGCAAAGAGACAATGGAGCTAACCTATTATGTCACTTCTCAATGGTGACTCTCCTGGGAGAGGCTTTGTCAGAACCTGTTTGTCATGTGCTCTGTGCTCTTTGATGATTTTCTTTCTTAGTTTTGGGCTCCAGGAAACATATTCAAGATATAACTTTACTCATGACATCTGCTATGGGGTTTTAAAACCACAAAGCAAGCACTTTAATGATTCAAAGTTCACAGCTTTATCAACAGCAAGAACTGTTCACAGAATCAACATGCCATCGCCACATGTTACTGACATGACTGCGAATGGGGTTGATGATTACCACATTGACATGGTACCTTCCCCAGTGATCTGTTTTCAAACACTAATTAATGAATCCTCTCTGGACCAGTGTGAAGAAATACTATAGCATTTTAGTTGGCTGGTTGGTTTTACAGGCAGGCGTGTTAAATGACTCTGCTAACTTTCTCCACTCACCACCCTTGTTATCTTTCAGTTCTTTCCATTGGCTTTACCTCATCTGCTTCCTGAGGCTAGAGTATTTAGTTTCAAAAGAAAAAAACACATACAATATGACATTTTGGATGCAATATGTGTGAAGTGTGTGTTTACAGTCCAGTGAGATACTCTGTGCAATGATTTGTCAAACAAGCCTGGGGAGAATGCATCCTATATCCCCACTGGAGATTCATAACTAATGTTACCATATTAAAGGATCTGAGGATGTCTATAGCATAGGTCTCTTTTCAAATGATGTGATTCACCTGATGTTATACTTTCAGGAAAGGATAGAGTTTTTAAATGGAGAAGTAGGAAAGGTTAAAGAAGAGTGGGTAGACAATAACTGTTTGAAAACTCAGGCAATTGCACAAGGGAAATTCCAAGACCTGAATGAAATCTACCTGTCTTCTCAAATGCTCAAAGTGAGTAGTAGCTCCTTGGAAAATATGAAAGCCTTGCCTAGGGAGGAGAGTTGAAGTCAACTTGATTCTGATATCTAGTTAACTGAATGGCACTGAGTCACTTCATTTCTCTGCAATTCTTTTTTCCTCATTGATAAGTAAGATCAAATTTAATTCTGATTTCTGTAAGAATTTTTCAAAAAGATACTGTCAATGTCTTAAGTATTTGTCATGGGCTAGTCTTATATGGAAGCAGGTAATGCTCTCATGGTAATAAAGGAGCTTCTTAAAGAGCTAAAATTAAAAAAAAAAAGGAAGAAAAAGAAAAGGCTCTGTGGGAGAGCACAGTATTAGCATCTCTCCTAGTGACCTTATCATAGCCCAGATAAAGAACCCATGCTTGTAGCCACAAAATGTTGCAAGTGGTCCACTTTCAGGAACAAATCAACATTCACAGAACTTACAGCAATGGATGCATAAATAGGGCATGAACTTAGTGCTTTACAGCTAGATCTACAAACCCTGGCAGCAGCTCTGTTAGTATGTTTTGTCCTGGTAAGATCTGAGAAGGAAGTCAGAGCATCATCAGACCTTAGGGTTCAAGAAATCAGAAAACATGTGGTTTATTTTGTGACTGAAATGTGTGGTAGTTAGGAACCCTGATAATCCCAAAGGGTGAAATTAGTCCACCCTAGGTCATGTCCTAGAGCCAGCAGCAGCCACTTCCCCTGGGCAGGCACATCTGTAAGTTGAGCTACCATTAACTGGCCAATCTTTTTTGGTGATTTCCATTTTTTTCCCCTTTACACATATAACCCCCTGTAACTAAGTGTCATTCTGGATGTGGACTAGAAGAAAGCCTATCTTCCTTAAACTGTTTTTTTTTTCTTTCTTTACAATTGTTATTTCCATTATATTTGGTTTTATAGTTAACTCTCAGAAGGAAACACTGCCTCCCTCTCTTATAACCAAAATATTTGTTGGGGGTGGGGCTTTATTGTACCCTTCATGTACCATCCCTACATAAATCTACATCTGCTGTTTTTCTGGAGGAAAATAACTGAAGGCCCACTGTAAAACACAATCAAAGTCTTTACTTAGCTCATGTTGAAATGTAATGATATGTGTACAGGGCTTTGCTTCAAGCCTTGCACATAATATTGAATAAATGTCAAAGTTAAAAAGAAAACACAAACAGAAATACAAATAAGTATACAAGAGCTGATGGAGTGGCTCAAGCAGTAAGGGTGCCTGCCTATCAAGCATGAGGCCCTGAGTTCTAACCCCAGTGCTGCCAAAAACAAACAAACAAACCCAAAAGAAACCAAAACATACTTTTAAGTAAACAAGACTCTCCAGCGGGGGTTAGACAGTTAAAGGAATAAATCTTTTTCCCAGCTCTGAAATAAAATAAAACTAAATTAAAATAAATCTGTAAATCAGTTATTTTATCATTAAATCTACCCTAATGAATTATTCTAAGAAACAAATGAAAGGATTTGCAGAATATTAAAGTGATTTTATAACTTGTAAATGCTTTTCAAAGATATTATCATGGTTTTTAAATTAGTTATAGCTTATTTAAGATTTTTCTTAAATAATTGCAAGAATGTCTAAACTGTAGCTTGTACTTAGAAGTTGCAAATGGTAAGAACAATCAGTTTGTATCAAAACCATCGGATGCTAAATAATCAGGATCATTATAGCCCAATGCTTTGTCAGTTGGAATATCAAATCAATGCTTCGGCCTGAGTTGGTCCGGTAAACTCTTAACACTAGGGTGAAAACAAGTGAACTATGTTGTCTGTGGGCGGCCCTTCCTATTAGACTATGATGAATGTGGCTGTTAAACATTTAGGTAAAAAAAGATTTGCAGCTTTCAGTGCCACCGGGAGCTGCTTTCTCTGTGTCCTTACCCAGCGAAGTGATACAAAGCAAACTTGGCTGCTGAATAATTTCATGTAATTTTACCCTGGAGGGCTGAAATGTACAGGAAGGAGGTCTTTTGTGTACAACTGCCCATTTAAGAAACTACAATGGAAAATGAATACATCTGTTGGCGGACGCTTACCTGCAATTATCTTTAGCTGAAATTTCCAAATGTTGAGCATAATGAAAATTCCCTGGATAGAAAAATGTCCCTGGTTAGTTTCAGTAGCTACTCGTTACTTTCTAAATGTTCTTACCAGGCAAACAGCAAAAAGAAACTCCTTTTATGAAAATATTACCTGCGAAGCATAGGAGCAGGTTGGCCAGTCTGTTGCAGGCAGTAATTCCTCCAAAGGGCCTCATGATTTTTGGGGGGTGGGTAACTCCCTCACCTGTCTGAGCCCTTTATAAGCATGTGCTCGATTAGCTGGAATCCTCTATGTCAATCTCCTAAACTAGAATTAATTGGCAAGGGAGACAGTTTAGGGTGGACAATTAGGATTTTCTTTCTCAAGAGAGGTGTTAAACATTTTATACCACACATTACACATATATCACACTTTAAAACCCCTCATTAGCCCACACAATAAGCCATGGGAGAGAGCCAAGCCAACTATCACCCTCATGTGATAGTTGGGGAAACTCAGTAACAAAGACGTTGCACTAGACTATACTCTGTGTTATAGGTAGAAGCAGAACTCATAGCTGTTTTACTCATAAACCAAGAGCAAGGGCTTTGGACAACTAAGTATTCAGGTGCTCACACAGAGCTAGTTTTGGAACTCCTTTCTTCTAATTCCTTCCTCGAATGCTCCATTGGAGTTTCTCCCAGTCATTGTCCAGAATTGGTCCCTCTGTAACATCTCCAAGGACTGCTTCACCTGTGACTGCTGTGTCTATCATTGTTTCCTGAGCTGGATGCCAAGGTTCTTTGCCTGTTCTAGTTTTTTGGTGTTTTCTTATCTACCTTTGGGGAACATCAGGAATCTCCTTGTGTTTTATCCTCTATGTTCCTTTTTTTTTTTTTTTTTTTGCACATTGTCTCTTCATCCATTGTGACATTCCTTCATTCTTACAGCCAACAATCTCTGTTTCCTTGACTTCTTTCCTCAGAACTCTTCAGTGGTTTTAGAGGAAGTATCTGGAGGAAGAAAAGCAACTTTTTTTTGCATCCATTTCTCTCATCCTCTTGCCATTGGCATCTGAAAGCTGATCTTTGAACAGTTACTTTAAACAAATTACACAAATTGACAAACAACCTAATTGTACAATAGACATTACCTACATTTAGTATAATGACTCAGCAGAATATCTTAGGTAAATATAATAATGATAGTGGAGAAATATGAAAAAGCAATTTTGATTAAAATGTTAAGTGGAAAGATACAAATGCAGAGTGCTATGGTTATTATGACCCAATTGATTCATTTACCTGTGGACAAGACTGGAATGTAATTTGTGAAAGAGAATATAGATGATATGAATGGTGAGATTACTAGAACTTCCAAATATAAAACATTTGTAAACTATCACGCTCTTTATAATAATCCTCAGTATTGATCCAGACTCTGATTTACACCTCTTCTTCACAAATTATTAACACTTCCAGTAACATGGCTTCTCAAACTTGAGATTCAGATTACTTTCTTTTAGTTCACAATTTGAAAGATCTGTATGTTCTGTCTCTGAACAAAAATGATCAGGATATCAGATGAATTGCCACAAAAGAAAGGTTATTTAAATACATGAATATAATTTCTAAACCAGTGTACACTATTTTAATAATTCAGAGTAAAAACTATTTAAGTTCATTTAAGTTCCCTGAACTGCAAAAAACTTTCTCTTTATTGTCTTTTTCTCTCCATTTAGATGAGTACATAATTTTTAAGCAAAAAAGAGCCCAGAAATACTAATACCAGCAGTGCCTGCTCTAAGTTATAAGATGTTCTGGTAGTTTCACACTTATTCTTTATTTGTTCTTTATCTGTTGCTTTAGGTGTCTTTGAAAGCAGTTCCAGTTAGGGCAGCATGAAAGAAACTTGTTTAGCAAAACCGGTGCCTTGTTTTCCTTCCAGAGTCAAGTGGAACAAAAAGAGTTAATTTATCTAGTTGATCAATTTTTGTTGTCTTATGTTCTCTCATAGCAGTCTTCTCTAAGCCTACAGTTTGGTCTCTGGAAGTGTACCCTAAGGGATGCCCCTTGTGTTTGGTCCAGTTTCTCCTGAAGATCTCAGATGCCTGTGGTTAACAGGTCTCTCTTTTTCCTGTTCTGTGTCTGGTGCCTCCAGGCTGAGGCTGGAAACTCACGCATTAGAGGTGAAGACTCTGATAAGCAGTTTCAAGCTGTTTGTCTCTAAGCTAAAGGTAGGCACGAGGCAAAGTTCTCCTGGTCTTAAGCTTTCACAGCGTTCTGAGATTTTAGCCCTGGATCCATGCTGGTTGGATTAATACTGAGATTGCTAGCGATACCCCAAGTCCAGTTCCTTGGTGTCAGAGCTAAACCTGCCTGAGCTGAAAATAGAATGGTTCAATATTGCACACAGGTTATTAGAGATTCTGCTTACTTTACAATGGTCTGTTAACAGCTCTAATGTCTTTAACATGTGCAGCCTATTGACTTTTAAGTAACATTTTATTGAAGTAACTGCCGCGCTTATTAGCCTGTAAGATTTACGCATCATTTTCAGTCCTGAATCTCAAGGAGGGGGCAGCCTTCCCTTAAATGGTGAGGTGGGAGACCTGTGAGATAAGAGATGCTTCAGTGACCATGAGAACATATGGGGTACAGTAGGTTAGGAAGAGAAGCAGAAGGTCTCCTAGGACTTGAGGTGAACTAAAAGGTCACAGAGAAACAATCACATCTTCATTAATGGGACTGAAATTTGGAAGGAAAAATATTTGCAGATGCAGCCAGCATGCATGGCTTATGTTGTAGATGTACTATTTATAGTGTCAGGTGGATAGTTAACTTCAGTGAGTGAAAAATGTCACATAAATGAACACACAGAGAACCATCAGAACTGATGCCTCAATGTAATAGGGTGTTTTTACTTAGGCATTTTGGAAAAAAAATCAAAGCTTGCCCATGTGTATCGTCTTACTGTTGTTAGTGCTCAAAACAACAGCAATGCTACTATGGGTAGAAACAGTTGTGCAGAAAATAAGTCCACATGTAAATTTCTTTTCAAAAACAGAGCAAGAAGGAGTCATTTCCCTTTGCTTGACCCTGGGGTCTTTGGACTGATCAAATAATTTAGAATATAAAAGAAAAATTTAGTGCTCTTAAAATAAAATTTGATTTTACATTAATTAAATGTATCAGAAATCTGTAAACAGCTGAATATATCAGTATTTTTAAATTTTTTCTCATTGATGAGGAAACAATTATCTTATATACAAATGTGGTTTATTTAATAGGAGAGAATCTTTCCACATAACTGCACATTAATGAGCTCAGTGTGACAAAGGAGGAAATAAAACCTGCCAATGGTCCTACTAAAGATCACAAAATAGACAACAAGAAACAGTTTATAAGGGAAGGCATAAATAAGACTTTCGCAACAATCTGATGTTTTATGGCCATGGAAAACTTCATGTTTCTCATCTTATTTTTCAGGTTGTGGTTCAGAAATTAGCTAAGAAACCTGAGCAGTAGGCATGGTTTTCTCATAACTTTTTCAAACCAGAGATAAAGCATTCTTGAACACTTATGGTAAAAACTAAAAGACAGATAAGAACTAATAGTTAATTCTAGACTGGTACTATTTCTTCTGCTTTTGAGAACTCATCTCTTCTTTTCTGAGAAATCCCATCACCCATGCTTTCACCGATGGAAGACAACTGTCTATCACAGCTTGGGGCTTAAATTACCAGCTTTTCAGGTCTGCAGAGACTTTGAGAAATGTACTAATATATTCACAACAGAAGGAAAGTGCCAATAGAAACAGATCCTGATTGGGTTCCCAAACAGGATGACAAAATTCATCTTACCAGACCACACACCATTCAGCCACATTGCACGGGGGCCCTGCAGCATACACTTGTTTTGCTTCACCCACCTATCAGCAAACCAGGAGCTCTTCAGTGGGGGCTAGATTGCTTCTGCCACTTACTTAAATTTTGCACTTAGCTCAGCAACTTACAATCTGTGTCAGTAAAAAGTATAGGTTTCTTCCAAGTAGTTTGGTCTCCAAGGGATGCTTCCTTTCAGAAAAAATTAGAGGGGGTGGGAATGGAAGAAAAATAGGATAGTATATAAACAAGAGAGCTTAGTTTCAGTTCTGAAATTGCACATTGGTATATCTTTATCATGTGTGCAAGAGCTGCATATGCATCTCTCAAATTTTTTTATTTTAGGGCAGCCTTTTCCCCCCTAATTGTGCAAATATTATTTAAGATAACAAAGCACTAAAGCAAGACTCAGATAGCCTGTCTATTGCAAAAGCCTGGAAAGTCAATATAAGTTTAATAAAATTAGTCTGCTGGTTTCTGGAAATAGAATCTTTTAAAGAGATTGCAAAATCACTGAGGGTGACATCAACTGGGAAAATTTTTAATGTTCAGATTACATTCTCTGAAAACCTTTGATACTAACCAGAGCAAGCAAGGCAAAGCGCACCCTAAAATGACTAAAGATGGTCCTACATTTAGCTGCCTTGCCTAAATCTAAACGTTACAGGCACAAAATGAAATACTAAGTCCTTGAAAACATCTGTGGTGTCTTAATTAACTTCTTATTAAATGGAGATGTATCCCACATGAATACAAATTAATAAAAGGCGAGAAGAGTTTGGTGGTTATAAATTTCGAATATTTTAGGAACTCTTATCTGTTTTTCAGCCTTTATTGTTAATGCTTTCGTCCCAACACCTCTAATAAAATCAAGGTGACCGACAATGAAAACATTTACTCTAGAACAAGAAAATCTGATCTGATCGTGGAAAGATGCCCCAGAGAACGTGTGCAAGGGTCCCACAGAATGTGGGGGTGGAGGAGGTGTGTGTAGCCCTGCCTTCTGCATAAAACCTTGTGACGAAGTTAAAGAAGAGGCTGGAGAGCAAATTGAATGCAGGTCATAGGAAAGAGACTGTTATCCAAAGACTAATTTATTTTCTCGTGCAAGTTAGATTTTTTTTCCTGATTTAAGTAAAATGTTATTTCATAAATTAGTGCCCGTGCAACATGAAGAAGGATGAAATATGACCATGAAATTATTTCACACTGAAGTCCACATCTTGTGTTTCATCTACCACCAAACCCAGACCCCAAATGCAAACAGGCAATTTCCAGTTAGCTGTAACATCGATTATTGAACATCATTTTTTTAGACTTGCAAAATACTATATTTCATAAAACAATAGGAAGTAGTTTTGCAACTCCCTGAATGGGAATAAGGGAATAATAAAACTAAATCATTTCAAAGATCTGACAGATTTCTGTTTAGCAATTCTAGTGTTATGTAAGAAAAGAATCGTTCTGATACATGTCCACTATCATTGTTCTGCCTTGGTTTTATTCAATAAAACTAGATTTTAAAAAATCAGAGCATATTTTTTCATGATGTAGTCAGCAATGTTTATTTCTGCACTCACTGGTCTTCTGTCATGTTGTAGTAGTTTTTTGAAAAAGTTTGTACACACAATAAGGGTTTAAAAATGCTACACTGCAAGGATTTCAATATAGCAAACATTTGGATATTTCTTAAAGCATGATTACTTTGAGAAGAAGTTAAGGTCTGATGTTGTACAAAATAAATAAACGGATTAAAAAGGGGAATAGTACATTAGTATATAGCACATGATATGCTAAGCAAATTCCATTTTAGATGACTAAACTTATGAATAAAATTATGTATTTCCATCTCTTGTCAGAGTCTATGAAAATTTTGGCAAAATAGCAATCAAATACTTAGTTTTCTGCAAAATTGCATATTGTCTGTTTATGTTGCTATTTACAGTAAAACAGGTATAATTACAGAAAACTGTTCTGTCATCATTATAATTATCCTGTAATTTTAAGATTATTTTAAATTCATTTGTATGTGTGTATATATGTATCCATGTATGAAACCATATTGTTTTCTGTATGTAAGGAAAAAATTCCACTGGATTTTTCTAAAGATTCATCTTATCTGTTGGCTTTCAATTCATCATAGATGAGAGTGATTTGGGATATCAGAAGCAAAAAAATCTTGTAAAATAAATTTATTACACAAACTATTAGAATCTTGACAATTCCATTTCAAGCAAGTTTATTTGTATTCTTAGTCATATTAAGGCAATTTTAGGAGTCTCTGGAGATCAAAGCCTTAATGACTCTGCAGATTGTAATGTGTTCTTTACTATTTCAACACTCAGGTCTTGATTTTAAAAAGACAATCCCATTTCTCTACCCTATATGGTTTGTTTTTTTTGAAATCACAAAGCCCATATGGCTTTCAGCAATAAGTATAGCAAGCACACTCACAACATAAATCTGTAGAGTTTATTGCTTTCAAAGCATTTTCACACACATAAATGACAGGTTTCCATCTCTATTCTATAGATGAGGACACTGAGATGTAGAAAAGTCTAGTAGTAGATCCCAGATCTTAGCTCCCCATCTTGACTGCACAGTAGAATCACTTGGGGCATCTCTCCAAATCCCAGGACCCACCCAGGCCATGTTACAGATGAGCTAAATCAGAATCTCTGAGGATGGAACACAGAGGTCTGATTTTTCTAAAGCCCTCTGGTGATTTTGACCTGCAGTTGAGGTTAGGAACTGCTGTACAAGGACATAATTGGAAGCTGTTCCTACAAGTCAAGGGTTTTCTGGATTAAACCATAATCTTTGGGTTTTACCTTTTCAATAGCAGAGTATTCTGGGGTATAGGAACATACTGGAATTTATATTTTGTCAGCTCACTCACACAAATCATGCTGCTTGACTCCTATACATCTCTTCTTCTTGTGCTTTGTCCATCTCTCACTTTTTGTAGGAGTGAAATTTAGGAGGAGGATTTAGGGCAGGAGTCGATAGGAAACTTATGAGTCAAATCAAGCTTCAATCTTAGTGATGCTGTTCATTAGAGGACTGCCTAATGGAGCTCAATGTGGACATAAAATTTTGTCTCCAAATCTAAGTTAAGCTAAGGCCCTGGGTGGTGTTGGGGAGCCTGTATGGTTAAAAGAATTCTTTTCTAAAGTTCCTAAGCATGATTTGCTAGTAAAAACACCATACTGTTTTTTGCAAGAGCCGTCGGGGTGTTAACTAGAGTAAACCATATTTGCTGAGCTGTCCAAAATGTTGGCAAACTCTCCTTTCAATCATTATCTTTCAACACTGTTCTACACATTGAACTTCTCCATAGATTATGGATTTCCTTTAGCAGCAAAACTCCAGAAGACATTTAGTAAGAAGACTTGGTATTGTGCCACCCACCTCAGGAAAGCCAGCCTATATCACTATCAAATACCACCACCATCCCAAGTGGAGATACAAGAAGTTGCTGCCTGTAGGCAGGCTATAGTCAAAGCACTTCTTATTTCTGCCTGGTATAGCTGTTCAGTTGTCAAAAGCAGGTCTTCAAGGGTTCCCATTACAGCTGGGAATGTGGTTCATTATTAAAGCACTTGACTAGCATTCACAGATGCCTTGGGTTCAAGCCCCAGCACTAAACAAAACAAAACAAGAAACACACTAAAAGAGGTAAATGTTTCCATTAGTCATAGTGATCACTGTGTCCTCATATCTTCACTTGTGCCTGCTGAAAACATGATCTCAGAAACCAGCCTACAACCTATATTACAGTTAAGAATGCATAGTTGATACAGCAGCTCAGGGTATCTGCTGCAGGATTACTTGCTTTCAGATATAGCCTTAGATCAAAGGAACAAAACCCCAAATTGCAGCACTTAGGGATTAACTTGATATTGTGACATATTTTGAGGTGACAGAATGATAGGTCTGATGTCTTGAAACACAGTTGTCCACCTCATCCTCTACATTAGCCTAGGTCTAGGACTGACATTTTCAGAGCGTCCATAGAATGCCTTGGCTATTAGCTATCCACATGCATCTGTCATCTACAGCATAAGAATCATAGAATTTTTATTTCAAAATTAGGGAGATAGAGTGTGGGGAGAGGAGTAGGAGAAGCCTATGAGGACACAAACACAGTTGTACTCAATATTCTGTAGGCTGAGTTTGGCACGGCCCCAGCTGAAGAATAGGGCAAGAGTAAGATGGAGAGAAGCTGCTTCTCCTAAGATGTTTATGTCAAATAATCTGTAGGCTGAGATTTGGCACAGCCCCAGCCCCAGAAGAAAGCAAGAAGGCGAGATGCAGCTCAGCTGCTTTTCTTAAGTTGTTTAGAAGCAAGAATGCAGGTTCCTCTTTTACAATGTCACATCCCTCCCAGAGAACCATTGCTCTACCTCCTTATATATAAAAAGATATAAAAAGACTCCCTGAAGGAAGTTGCGAGGCTTTTTGGATGGAGGGAGGCTTTTTGGATAGGGGAAGTTTTTTGATGGGAGGTTTTTTGGCTGAAGGGAAATTGCTGGAGGGAGATTGCTAAAGGAGCAAAAGGAATTGCTGAAGGAAAAAGAATTGCCAAAGAGGAATTGCTAAAGAGGGGTTGATAGAATTGTTGGCAGCTTGTGAGGGAATGGCCACTGTTGATTGTCTACAAGTCTGAGGGCCAAGACTTTAAGAAAGCTAAAGACAGAATATGGAACAGTGCAAGTCTGCACTGAGAACTTTATATATAGGCCTTAGAAAAGCTAAGCTAAAGAAAAGCTAAAGAGAGAACATGGGAGAGTGCAAGTCTGATGGGACAGTGTAAGTCTGAGGGCAAAGACTCTAAGAGAGATCATGCTAAAGAAAAGCTAAGAGAAAACATGGGACAGAGTGAGTCTAAGGAAAGAGACTTTAAAGAATAGAAAAGAAGACTTTTAGAAGCAAGGTTTTAAAGAACTGTAAAGGAGTAAGGCCTTAAAGAAAAGATAGAGAAAAGAAGCAGAGTAAAGAGAAGAGATTAATAGAGAAAAGAAACAGTGAGGGTGCTGTGCATTTCCATCAGAACGCCCAACACGCCCGGCTCCAACTTTCTGTCTTTCTATCCTGTGTCCTTTATACATCTCCTGTCACCTCCAGTTAGGCCCAGTTAGGTTCAGTAATAACCAGGAGTGAGAGAAAGCTCACTCCAATCAAGTCTGCTTGGATTAACCAATTCAAGTTATAATACATACATACATACATACATGGAAATGTCACAAGGAAACTCCCTGTAGAGCTATCTTAAACAAAAATGCCTTTTAAAAAGAAAAAAAAAAAAACCCAGAAAATAGGAAGGTAAAACAGGTCCTGTTTGGAGCTTGGTACTAGTGGGAGGGGGGAGGATATAAGTAAAGGGTGTAGGAGACTGAATGTAGTAGAAATGTTGAAACTATTCCAGGAATGGGGGAGGGGAGGATAAAGGAGAACGATGGAGAGGATGTTAACTATGATATGTTGTAAAAACTTTTGTAAATGTCACAATGTACCTACACCCAATACAACAATAATAAAATAAACACACACACAGAAAAATATAGTCTGCTTGGGAAGGGGACCTGGATCCTGGAAAACTTGAGTCTTGACCAGGACAGAGTAGTGGGAGCATGAGTTCTCTGAAATTTCCATCCTGGAAGAGATGGATTTCTTCCAAAGGTCAGTAGATAAAAACATGCAAAATCATTCAGTTTATTATACAGATAGTTAAACTATACTTAAAAACCAATAGAAAAGAAATGAGTATCACATAAGTCAAGATGAAGGTTATCTCTATGTGGGGGAGGAGGGAAGAAGGGGCTATAGAGAGTTTCTAAAATACAGCAATGTTTTATTTCTTATTCAATAGTGTGTTTTTTATTATTTATGCAATAAATGTTTTCTAAATTCTTCTTTATGTTTGCTATATTCTACAATTTTTAACATATAGTAGAGCTAAAATGGTGTATGCAGTATGAAAAAGATGATTTATTTTCCATTTATTTCATATCATCTTTTATTTCAACAGTGTGCTACATGTATTGATTATATAAACATGTAACATGATTAAGTTGAAAAGCTTTAATAATCCATCTTTAAAACAGAGAGAAGTTCCCTTCAGAGGCAGGACAGAGAAGAACAAAATAGCAGGTACTCATCAAAAAATCCCTTCTTTGTTACTATCACTATATCTGAAAAGGAGAAATCCTGCCAGATAAATATAGTGCAGTTCTATTGATATGAACTTGGTCAGTTGGAAGAGGGTTGCACAGGTAGAAAAGACTGGTCTCTCTGTTTAATTTTCCAAGACCTTTTCCTGTGAAGCTTTCCATGATTTGAACTTTTCTTCACAGCATTTATATCCCACCCCCAAATACTGCTGGATTTTACCCCAATTATGCCTGCAGAAACCATTTGTGAGTTAGCTGGAAGATTTTTGTTAGAAAGAGGGTGTGTGGGTCCAGAAATGCTAGACCACGCTCCTGAATCTGGCTGCTGGTCCCAGTTTCTTTTCTTGGGAAATGTTTGAAGAGTGCCTCTATCAGGGCTTGTTACATTTGTACCTGGAGTTTTTCCACAGTGTGTGGGAGTCGTGAGGACTTACTAACATTGAAATGGTAACAACAGTAAAAAAATAAAAATAAAAATTTAAGTTAATGCGAACAGCTTTAGTGTTAACACATTTCTACTCTGTTAAGGTGAATGCAGAGTGACAAGTAGAATTTCAATTATATTATTCCATGTTGACTTAAAAAGTAATTTTGGAAAGGTAACGTTCTTTTTACTTTATTATAAAGAGGTCGTTGGGAGAAAAATGGAAGGAGTGCGTAGCCATTTTTTTTTAAATGTCTTTAATTCCTGCAAGCATTGAATTGCCATTTAACAGTAATTTGTTTTTTGTCCCTAATTCCCTAATTTTCTAATCCTGGTCTACACTGCTCGTAATTTTCTAATTTTCCAAATTTAAGGTCTCACGCATGCAAATTCGGTTCAACATCCCAGAAAGTTCTATTCATTTATTCTTGTTTATTGCTTCTGGCAATATTCGCCAGCCTTACGATCTTTACTTTGCAAATTAAAGATACAGAAAAATTATGAATGGTGATGGTAGGTGTGGAGACTGATAATTAAACTGGCATTTTCGCAAAGGTGAGTTTGGTGGCGCGGCTCGCAAGGCCTTCTTTGAGTGGCAGTCATCTTTTTATTCAGGTCCTCACACATCTACTCGATCTTAGGGTGCGAAGGAAGCCTGTTTTTAAAGTCAGAGTACCAAGGACTCAGGGGGATTTCTAAATTCAGTAACGGCTCAATCACTGGTGCAGAAAATGGAGTTACTTGGAGTTGCTGATGTTTTAAATAGGCCGAGCAGAGGACACTTCTTTTCTGGAGCTAACTGGAGAATGTTGAGAGACAGAGCCAGCGCACAGTCCCTCGGTGCCCTTCGCTCGCTTTGCCATGGGGTGGCGCTCTAAGGCCCAGATTCGCCTGCCCGGCCCTTTTGTGCTGTTGCAAGCAGTAAAAAATGAATCTTCTTAGTTCTTACAAGAACTCTCATGCTTTTTCTCGCTATAGATGTAAAATATTTACATTAAAAACCCACTGGCCGTCAGCGCTGATGAAAATAACAAAGTAATTAGAAATCGGTCGGACATTTGTATATTTAGCTATCTCAAGTTTGTTTATACAGGTGATACAAATAAAGGTTTTAGATGAAAGGAATAGTAACACTACGATAATTTCAAGGTTCGAATTAAAAAATTTCCTGGAAATATTTTAGTAGATTAAAAAAATCCCACTTCTATCTGAACTCTCAGGGATCCACTAAGCTTTTAGTAAGTTATGCTACACAATACAACATTAAAAATGTAATGATTGAAAGTGATTTAAAGTTATCATTGAAGGAAGTTAGTGTGTTTTTCATGATAAAAGAAAAGTGATTACATTTTAGGTAAATGAAGATTTCAATTCAGCATCTTTGTTTTAGTTTAGCACCTTGGACTATGCCCTCTGAAAAGCATTAAAGAAAAATGCGAAATTGGAATAAAATACAAATTAAACTTCGCTCCCCAAATCATTTCAATCATTTTTATTGTTTAACTGGGCAGATATATTGCTCTGTGCAAGGGGAAAAAAAGGGAGCAGTCCGTTTTCAAAAAGGGAAGAAGCATAGAGATAAGGTTCACAGCTACAAAATGCAGCCTTCCTAAAGACAGTGGTCTGGTCAACTGACAGCATCTTCCACTGCCAAGAAAAAAGTCCTCCACATGCACAATGAGGATCGTACTGTAACTACCATTTCTCAAAGTGTTCATTTTACTTAAATATAGTATCATGGCCACTTTCCAGAATTATTAAATGCTTTCAGACAATCTTATTGTCCATAGCTGTATCATAATTGCCTTAATAATTTTCAGGCTATTTTCTATTTTTTCTAAGCGCAGAAGTAGTTTAACAATTACTATAAATAAAATTGTCATGGAGATCCATGTATTAATGTATATCTATGTACTTTAATGCTTATCAAGCAACTGTTTAAATTTTTTAAAGACAGTTTTCTTCCAGGATAAAAACAATATTTCTAATCTTAACTTTGAAAACTTTTTAAAAGAATCCATTCTTTATGCAGAAGTAGATTAACATAAGCTTACACGATTTGATATTAATTGGAGAGACAAATGCTTCTTGGTTGGATTTTAAACCTCCTAGTAAGAGTAAAACTGATACCAGATCTACTGGGATTAAGTTTTAGATGATAAACTTCTAGAAATACAGTACTCACTTCAAAAACTATTTGTTAATATCTTAAGTAATAGCAGCTTGATATATTCAACAGTTCTGAAATATTGTATCTGACTTAATATTTAAAATGTTGATATTTTATAGAGACATATTTGGGTTTGAAAAGGAAACCAAGAGCTATACTGGAATAAATTTGATGCTCTGATATTAAGAAAGTGCTTTTATTTTTGAAAAGATCATATATTTAATATTGTGAATTGAAAACAAGTTCCTCAAGTGAACACTGCTAAAGACACAAGACATTTTCTATTATCTCCAAATAATGGAGGAAAACTTGACGATATAAAGGGTTATGCTTGAACACAGTGTTAAAGTTATTGCATCAGCTTTCAGATTCTCTTTCTATATTTGGGCATGAACTTTTTCCTAGATAATCAAGCATAGTCTTTTTTTTCTTTGATTTTCTCTTTACATACACTATAGTTATATTGTCATGGTGAAGAAAAATTTCATTTTTTTAAGAATTTGCCATTGAGAAAGTAAAAGAGGATTTTCACAATGTAGTTGAGTTTCACCCTTAGGCTATCGAACCCACCCCCCCCAAAAAAATACAATTTAATATTGATAGTGCAAAAGTCTACAACTATTTTCTCTGAATAAAATTTCATCTTTAACTCTTCTTTCTCGCTGTTTTTTATGTAACTTTTAATTACATTGAAATAACAACTTGGAAAATGAAAATACTATATTCAACATCAAAAAGTCATCCCTGCAATAAAAGCAATCTTAAGTGTTCCACATTAAAGAGAACTCTGTTTGAATAATGAAGACAAGGACTTTCCTCTCACTATCATTGCTAAAGGAGACAATCAGGGCTGGGGGTGTAGTTCAGTGGTAGAATGCTTGCTTATATGTGCAAGGCCCTGTGTTTGATTCCCAGTACAAACTCCCCACCCCTCCAAAACAGGAAAACATATAAAAAGCAATTATCCATGATTCTAGAGGGCAGTGAAGCCATGAAGATTTTTTCTTTCTAGTACCTAGGCCAGAGCCTGGTGCAGATGGGTGTTTTACACGCAGAATTTGGGAGATGGAATGCGCACACTGTAGAAGTGAGATTCTCCCACTTTCCATCTGTGGATGTCCATCATTTGGGGACAATAATCAGCACTACATTTACTTAATCCAATATGGACAGAGAACATGTTTGGATTGTATTGTGTGACATTCCCTTCTCTATTGAACAGGCCCAAGAGGGGAGAGCTTAGGGTCTAGCTTTTTCAGGATGAGTCTAAGACACTCAATATTATCACACCTTGCTGGTTATAACCACTCATTTTATGGGTTCTTTTCCAGCTGCTCCAAAAATTGACTCATTGTCTTCTTGGTTTATTTTTAATAACCAATAATTCAAAGATCTGCAAAAGAAAGTTGAAATAGAAATTCATGCCTGATTTGATACTCTCCCTATTTTTTTTTTCCTCCTGGCAAACAAGGAATTTAAGATTTGGACACATTCCTCAAAATTCCTTCTGAAGAAATGTGCTCTTTTCCGTAGGGAAGGAGGCAGATAGGAACACACTCACAGGCTTCTTCAGTTGATAGAGGAATTGGGAAACAAACCTGTGTAAATGCACAAATTTTATTAAATGAAAAGAAAATTCTTCCTTCAAAGGATTTATGATTAAAACGTTTCCTCTTTGAGGGAGGCAGCAAAACAGTAGCACTTTGTTGCATTTGGAGATTTCTAGATTCCCTAAATAAAACATTTGCTCTAAACTCTGCTGTCCTAAAACTTAATCAGTAAAAGTTAAGCAAGCATATGCTGCTCTGTGAACATTACAACACATTTATACGTAGAAAAGCTGAAAGGCAGAGGAACCCCATGTGCTGTCTCTTAAGATATCTTGACTTACATTTTAAAATCCACTCATTCCAAGAGAAGGATAGGCTATCTGTTTGTTTTGTCTTCCCAAGTCAGTTTCGTCCTCTGTCCTCTTATAGAATCAGATCTGAGAGATGGCTTGGCCAGAGCTATAGGGTGCCGTGTCTACATTTTCCACTGTGTAGCAGTGGCTCCTTTTAGTCATTTTTAAGTCCTTTTGAAGCCCATATGTGCTGGGAGTAGGAGACTGTCTGTAAATCAGAAGGACCCAGTTTCCTGATTTCAGCAAGGGGTAGTTTTAGTGTCTGCTGTCACCACAGCTGTCAGCAGGATGCCTTAAACATCCTAATTGTCACCAGGGATCGGATTGTTCCTTAACTAATTGTTTAGATCAGCTAATCTACATCCATCACCTGCAAAGTGCAGGCAGCCCCAAGCATCCTGCAATTTAGATAAAACTCCTATCTGGGCTCTAAACACAGTTGTTTGGGTGACCAAGGGTCAGGGGATTAAAAGACCTACCTGCGGGTATAACAGAGTGTAAATTGCACAACAAGGATTGGGTGAGACCAGACCACCTACCTGTGTCCCACCTAAACAACTGGTAAGCTGTAGGAGATTCCATTTCATCCATCCTCATATACCAACACCCCAAATAGAGCAGTCAACCAAGAGACTGCCTGAGCTGGCTCTTGGGACTGCTTTAGGACTCTCTTCATGACACAAATGTGCTGGATGTTTCTGAGTAATTTACAGGCTTTCTTGAGTTAATTTTCTAAGAACATGTCAACAGCAGTGGTATAGTGTAAGTTATATATGTGACATGCACATTTCATATTAGTACACATTCTCCCTGCCTCAAAATCTCTGCATTAGTCAGACATCCAAAACAATTAGTTAATTCATCATTTTAAGCCGTGAAATCTTTTTGCTTGCATTTATTTGCTCATTCTTCCACTCAATAAAAATTTAGTTCAAACCCAGATGAGCCAGGCAAGAACATTCCCAGGCCTCAGAAATTAGACTGAGTCATCAATGCATTGACTTAAAATTAAAAAAAAAAAAACAAGGAACCAGGTCCCCTACTGACAAGGGAATAGGGGCAAGAAGACAAATCTAGGAAAAACGACAAACAAGTATATCAACACTGCTTTTCCAAAAATGAAATGCAACCATTCATTGAGAAACTTTAAAAAGGAGAACAGGAAATTTTAAAAATAGAAGTTTGGGCTGGCAGAGTGGCTCAAGAGGTAGAATGCCTGCCTAGCAAGCATGAGGCCCTAAATTCAACTGCCTGTACCTCCAAAAAATAATCAAATAAAATAAAAGTTTGGAAAACATTCCACACTTTCACTCAGATTTGGAACAGATTCTATTAATTTTGGTAAAGAATACTATTAATACTGTTTAGTTTGGCCTTTCCCTCACTTGAATTAAAAAAAAATGTAAGTGGTATTAGCTGTCTGCTTTATTTGGGCTTCTTACAGTTATTTTTTAAATAATTAGATTTAAAACAAAATTATAAAAAGTAATTAATACTTTATAGAACTAAGATGTTGTGGAACAGACGGAGAAAATAGAAAAAAAAAAGCAATTACTGGATAACAAAAACAGGCAGCATTTATTGTGGCTTACCTATTTACCAGGCATTATCTTAAGTATTTATACTTATCACAACTCTATGACACGGGTCCTCTTATTAGTCCCACTTTGTGGGAAAACTGGTTTATAGAGAGGTTAATTGCTTTGCACAGATCATAGATAATCTGGTAAATCAGCACAGTGTTTTAGTAATCTTGGGAAAAACTCTTGGAGGACAGAGGCTTTGAAAAGGAGTTAAAAGCAAGCGAGAATGGGGAGGACTTGTTCCACAAAGGACAAAGGGCAAGGAGCACAGACTCACCATGCTAGAGGCTTCTTCTGTAAGGCTGGACTAGGGAGAACCAGTGGCCCAGCTGGGGCAGAGGAGAGCAAAAGAGCCTGTGGTGATGCCAGGGCAGCTACAGTAAGTGGATGGTCAGTCACAGTTCAACTCCCAGCTCTTAGTAACTTGATTTTGTCACTTTCACCAATTACATCAACTAAAAGAAACAAATCTAAAGACTACTTTTCTTCCTTCCCCCTCCTTATAACTCCTGTCACTTTAAAAAGCATTCCCTTTCTGATTACAAAAGAAAGCAGTATGTATTTATTGTACAAAATATGAGAAAGCATAAAACAAACACAGGCCCCCCCCAAAAAGAGAAAATTTGAACATTTTTAATTCTACCTCCCTAAGATAACTCCTTCAGCATGTGTCCTGTGTAATCTCTGCCTTCTAAAATGAGAAAATGAACTCGTAATGTACATGGGAATTTTCCATTTCCTTCCCCTCCCCATAGCTTAGATTGATGTACTGAACATTTTTCATATTTTTATCCATCACTATGAATATCTCAAATCAAATACATTTATTTGTTGAACAGGACTGCTGTTCTGTTGATAAATGGATTCTTTCCCCTTTATTACAATTTCATGCAAACTGACTCATGTTTGTACATAAATACACATGGGTACAGACATTTCTGTACTTCAAAACTTGACCTAGGAGCTTTCAGGGACAGGAACAGTTAGGCCCCAGAGCAAAAGAGGGTCAACTCTGCTTGCCACCAATAGGTGGCAATGGTTGCCACTTGCCTTTAGGAACTAATTCAATTGAAGCAGCTTTTTAGAAGGTAAACTTTAAAAATTGTGATCATTTTGATAAATACAAATGGTATTCATGAAGCCTTTTTTGTGGCACTGGAGTTTAAACTCAGGGCCTCACACTTGCTAGGTAGCCACTCTATCATTTGAGCAACTATATCAATCCCAAAATAATATTTATTGCTTGGAATTATATTTCTTTGGTTGCTAAGAAAACTGGAGAGTTCCTTATATGTCCATTTGTATTGCTTTTGAAGATTGTCTTTTTAAAAAATTTGGTCTTTTTTCTCTTTTTTTTATTATCATAGTATTGTTGTACTGGGGGTACATTGTGAAATTTACAAAAGTTCTTACAATACATCATAGTGGAATTCATCCGCTGCCTTATTCTCCTTTATCCTCCCCCCATTCCTGGGAGAGTTTCAACAGGTCTCATTTTTCTATTTACCTGCATTAGTACATACCATTTCCAACACATTCACCCTTCTACACCCTTTCTTTACATCCTTCCCTTCCCACTGGTGCCAACCCCCAGACAGAACCTGTTTTACTTTCTTATTCTCTGTTTTTAAAAAGGCATTTTTGTTTGTTTAACATAGCTCTACAGGAAGTTTCCTTGTGACATTTCTATGTAAATATGTATTATAACTTGAATTGGCTCATGCTTTTGCAAATTGTCATTTCTTTTCCTCTTTTTCTACTGGGATGTCCATCTTTTTATATTACTTATAAGTTTTTAAATATAAGGATATTAATCTCCACATAGGTCACCCCAGGTTTTTATTTGTATTTTCATTCATATTTTTAATTGGATAAGGGAGATATATAAAACTTTTAAATACTTATATAGTCATTTCTCTTTTATTTCTTATGATTTTTTATGTTCATGTTTAAAAGGGCTTTCTTTTCTTTTTTTAATGACCTTATTAGAATATAATAGTCATACAGGGGGATACATTGTGATATTTACATATGTGCTTACAATATATCATAATTGGATTTACCCCCTCCATTCTCCCTTTCCCCCTTGTCTTAGAACAATTTCAACAGGTGTCATTCTTCTATTTCTATATATGGATACAAAATGCATCCACCATATGTACCCTCATTTCCCCTTTTTTGTGTACACCCCCTCCCTGCCCCAGAAAAGCTTTATTTTTTCCTCTGCCCTTCATTTAAAAAATATACATATTGATAGTTCAAGGGTCTTCAGGTCTGTATATATTATGCTTTTATAAAATTAATCCCCCTCTCTCTGTTACTCACTCATTCTCTATCACTGGGCTTCCCTGATATTCATCAGTTTACTGCACAGTGCATTATAATATATTCATATATAGATGGATAATTTCAATATTTTTCATTCTGTAGCATTTTTTCTCTCTCTCACACCTCTTGCAATCCCTTTAGATGGACTCACTAGTATAATTTTGTTCTCTCTGTCACTATATATATGTATATATATATACATGTATGATCATATGTTTCTATATATGCATTTAACTTATAAGTGTAGCTTCCACATATGAGAGGAAACATGGAACCTTTGATCTTTTGAGCATGACGTGCATCACTTAACATGAAGTTCTCTAGTTCCATCCATTTACCTGCAAACATCATAATTTCATTCTTCTTTATGGCTGAATAAAACTCCCTTGTGTATATATACCACATCCATTCATCAGTCATGGAGCATGTGGGATGCTTCCAAAGCTTGGCTATTATAAGTTGTGCTGCAATAAACATGGGTATCCAAGTGGCTCTATCATATCCTGGAGTACATTCCTTCAGTTTTATGCCTGGGAGTGGCATCGTTGGATGGTAACTTAGTTCTATTTTTAGGTTTTTGAGGGACCTCCATATTGCTTTCCACAGTGAATGCATTAATTTATATTCCCACCAACAGTGTAGAAGTGTTCTTTTTTCCCCATACCCTCTCTAGCACATGTTGATGATAGCCATTTTGACTGAGGTGAGGTGGAATCTCAGTTTCATTTTGATTTGAATTTCCTTTATGGGCAAAGATGTTGAGCATTTCTTCATATGTTTATTGGCTATTTGTATTTCTTCTTTTGAGAATTGTCAGTTCAGTTCCTTTGCCCATTTACTCATGGGTTGTTGATTCTTTGAAAGGTTAGTTTTTTGAACTCCTTGTATATTCTGGTTATTAATCCCTTATCAAATGTATAGCTGGCAATGATTTTCTCAGCGTGTTCTGTAGGCTGACTCTTTTAATCTGGTGACTGTTCCCTTTGCAGAAGCTTTTAAGTTTCATGTAGTCCCATTTGTCAATACTTTCTCTTAATTGCTGAGTTATTGGAGTTCCATTCATAAAGTTATTATCTATGCCTATGTGAGTCAATGTGCTCCCTATTTTTTCCTGGATTAATTTCACTATTTTAGGTCTTACATTAAGATCTTTAACTCATTTTGAATTGATCTAGTACAAGGTGAGAGAATGGGATCTAGCTTCATTCTTATGCAGATGGAAATCCAGTTTTCCCAGCACCATTTGTTGAAGGGTCTTTTTCTCCAGCACATATTTTGGGCACATTTGTTGAAAATCAAATGGCTGTTATTGTGTGAGTTTGTGTCAGGGTCTTCTATTTTGTTCCATTGGTCTTCACATCTGTTTTTGTGCCAGTGCCATGCTGTTTTTATTACTATGGCTCTGTACTATAGTTTGAAGTCAGGTATTGTAATACCTCCAGCATTCCTCTTTTGGCTCAGGATTGCTTTGACTATTTGAGGTCTTTTGTGCTTCCATATGAACTTTAGGATTGACTTTTCTATTGTGGTGAAGAATGTCATTGACATTTCAATAAGATTTGCATTGAACATATAGATTGCTTTTGGTAATATAGACATTTCTACAATATCGATTCTGCTGATCCATCAGCATGGGATGTCCTATCATCTTCTGATGTCTTCATTGATTTCTTTCTTTAGTGACTTCTAATTTTCATTGTATAGGTTGGTCACCTCCTTTGTTAAATATATTCCTAGGTATTTAAATATTTCAAAGCTACTGTGAATGGTATTGCTTTCCTGATTTCTTTCTCAGACTGTCCATTGTTTGTGTACAGAAATGCTACTGATTTTTGTGTATTGATTTTGTAACTTTACTGAAAGTGTTTATGAAATCTAAGAGGTTTTTGGGTATGTTTTTAGAGTCTTTCAGGTATAGGACCATGTATTTATATTTTAATTCATACTTTTTTAATTGGATAAGGGAGATGTATATAAGTTTTAAATACTTATAGAGCTATTTCTATTTTATTTCTTATGGTTTGTTTGTTTGCATGCCTAACAAGGCTTTCCTTTTAAACCCTGTATTAAGATGAATGTAAAGATCTTCATCTATGTTTTCTTTTTTTAAACTTAAACTTTTTGATACAAGTGGTTTTTATTTCACCATAAGGTGTTAGGGAAGAAATTCAATATTTTTTTCCAATGAGCTAACCAATTGTTTCTGTACCATTTTTTTCTAATAATCACACCTGTCTTTGATGATTAGAAATACCACATTTAGCCTAAAATGAAAATTTATATCTACTGGCATTTATTTCAGACCCTTCCATTCTTTTCTGAGGGCATATATTTGTTGGATTTGATTTTTCAAATCACTACAATAACACATGCTTTTTTATTGGTTTCATTATGACATTTTCACACATGTATACAATGTCCTTTGATCATATTCAACCACATCACCCTCTCTTGTCCCCTCTCCACCCCACTCAAGTCCCCCCTTTTACTTTCATGTCATTTTCTGGTATTTTTTTAAAATCTAGATTTTGCATGTGAGAGAAAATATGCCATATTTATCTTTCTTAGTGTGGCTTGGTTCTCTTAACATGATCTCCAGTTCCATCCATTTTCCTGCAAATGACAGGATTTCATTCTTCTTTATTACTGAATAAAATTATATTGTACATTATTGTGTGCCATAATTTTCTTTCTTTTTTTGGTGGCATTGGGTTTAACCCCAGGGTCTCAAATTTGATAGATACTCTACTACTTGAGTCACATAAGGAGCCATACTTTTTCTATCCACTTATCTGTTGATGGCACCTAGGCTGATTTCATAACTTGGCTATTGTGAACAGTGGTACAAGAAACATGGGTAGGTATTCTCTTGTATGCTGACTTTGATTCCTTTGGTTATATGGCCAAGAGCGATATAGCAGGGTCATATGATAGTTCTGCTTCTATTTTTTGAGGAAACTCCATATTGATTTCCATAGTGTTTGAACTAAGTTACATCTCTACCAATAGAGTATAATAGTTCTTTTTTCCCCTCATTCTTGTTAACATTCGTTGTTGTTTGTTTCCTTGATCATTGCCATTCTGACTGAGGTGAGATGGAATCTCAATGTTGTTTCAATTTGCATTTTCTTTTTTGGTACTGGCCTATACCTTAAGCCACTCCACCAACCCTTTTTTGTGATGTGTTTTTTGAGATAGGATTTCACAAACTATTTGCCTGGGCTGGTTCTGAACTATGATCCCCTGATCTCTGCCTCCTGAGTAGGTAGGATTATAGGCATGAGCCACCAACACCTGGCAATTTGCATTTTCTTTATGGCTAAGGATATTGAAAATTTTTTCATGTACTTATATTAGCTATTTTTACTTTTTCTTTTGAGAACTGTCCAATTTATTTGCCCATTTATTGATGGGATTATTTGCTCTTTTGATATTTAATTTTTTTAGTTCTTTCTTTTATCTGGATATTAATCCCTTGTCCAATGAATTCTTCCTATAGCAAATTAAACAGGAGAGCATGTGTACACACAAAGTTAATCATCTCCCTCTCCCCTTCTCATTCGCTGATGAAAATGTGTTTATACTTTTTTATGTGTTCTTATGATCAAAATACAATAGTAAATTATAGTCAGGAAAATGTTTATCAAGTGAAAGGCTTTCTATAAGCCATCTACCTGAATGATTTTGTTTTTAATAACAAAGCTATGAGAAAAACTAGACATTATTATCCATATACAGATTAGTAAACTGAGTCACATAGTAAACCAAGTCACATAGTAAGTGGTGGAACCTGAATTGAAATCCATGCAGTCTGGTTCTACAACCTGAATTCTGTCTCATTCTTTGGCCGTTTCCTCTTTTCTTCCCCCTCTTTCTCCTTTTCTTTCTTTTTTACTATGAAAAATAGACTTGTATGATACATACTTCTTTGAAACCTGCTTTCATTTACTTAAAATATATTGTATTCTCTCTAAGTTAATATACCCAGATATATCACTTTTTGATATGTCAGCATATCTGATAGCTGCATAGTATTCTATAGCCCAGTTTGACCACTCTGCTTTTGATAGACACCAAGGTTGTTCTTATCTATGGCCTTTATACAATGCTGCCATGCTAAGAATTTGCTATGCAAATTCTTTCACACTAGTAATTTTATTTCTGGCAAACACAGCAGGCTCTTGGTATCTGTAGGTAACATGGTTCCAAAAACATCACTGTTGAGGAAAAACCACGAATGCTCAGAATGCACAGAGTTCAGTACTGTGCTGTGGGTGCTTGATTTATTTCTCCCATAACACTGCTTACTTCCATAAAGACGAGATAACTTTCAACAAATCTAAAATTTTCACTTTACCACTTCAATTAAGCACATTCACTCTGACCTTGCTTTTGGGAGGCAGATTTTTACAACATTAAGGGCAGGGAAACACTCAGCAGGTCACACAACTACTTAAACACAACTGACCATAACATAGGACCAACTGAGAGCTTTGCTGCATCAAATGAGCTGCATTTTGCATGCAAGAATTGAAATTTTTGTTTTTAAATTTTCTTTTGATTAAGAAAATTAATTATTTTTGATTGTGCTTGTTCATAACCATGTATAATACATTTGCAAATAAATGGGTTTACTATAGTTTATCAGAAGTGATATTGCAAGATAAGGGCACATGTGGTTTTATTTTATTTCATTTGCTACTAGATGATTTTTCACAATACAAAACTTTTCCATAAACCTGCTTTCATTCTTCCATATGGGAGTCCCACATGTGCCTAGCAACTATCTGGATACTGGGATGTGGTATGTGGTGATGTTTACAGGAGGACCTGGGTCCTGCTCTCAAGGGGTGACAACCTTGGTTCACACAAGACAGCTCATCTCTTTCTCCATTCACTATGGTAGGGCACACAACAGGAAACAACATAAAGTTGATACAAGACATTTGTTTTTTTAACCTGACACTGCTTACACAAACCTCCTCCACATGTACCAGCCTTTGTCCTCTGGTAGATATTCAGGTTCCCTGATCTCACAAGTCTCCAGGAATGACTTTTCACATAAAGGATAATTTACCTCTCTATTTCTTGTATTTCCTTTCAGATCTCACCCAAGAACCTCCTTTCAACAATAATAAGTATATCAGCAACAGGTATGGACCTATGTTTCCATATTAGTCCACTTTTCATTATTATAATGGAGTAAATGAGGCTAGATAACTTTATAAAGAAGTTTATTTAGCTCAATAAATCAGTGGCAAGATGCTACCACTAGATTGGCTCTGTTGAGAACTCATGGCAGATGGTATCACATGGAAGCATGTGCAAGAGGGAGAGATCACATCACCAGACAGGCTGCCCAAAATGCTGGGGAAGGGCTAGGTTGTTTCTTTTTAACATCCTTCTCGTGATAGCTAACTCAGGGTCCCACAAGAACTTCCTTAATCCCTTCCAAGTGCACAGTCCCCAGTGACAGAAAGACCTTCCACAAGGACCTACATATTAAACGTTCCACACCTGTTAATCCTGCCACCCAGGGGAACCAAGCTTCCAGCACACAAACCACATCTAAGCCAGAGCCACTCCCGTCCTTCCTTCCTTCCATCCTTCCTTCCTTCCTTCCTTTCTTCCTTCCTTTCCTTCCTCCCTCTCCCCCTTCCTCCCTCTCTCCCTTCCTCCCTCCCTTTCTTTCCTTCTTTCCTTTTAAAATGAAGGAATACTTTTTCACCCAAGGGTCATTCTGGATACCATCTAGGGATCCAGTTCAAACACAAATTTTTAACTAAGCTTTTTTTCTTTCTTCTCATTATATCAGTTTATATTGCCCACTATTGAACTATCAACTGATACAGACTTGGATTTAAATAAGGTCTCATGATGTCTGGTCCACTTCTGTCTTCATAATCTCAACGTATCATGTTTACTTTGACTTGGCTAATGGTGTCCTTAACGAATGTTAACTAACCTAAGATGTTCATTTAACATCTTAAAAAATAAGTAGCTTTCACTCTTTCAAAGGAAGATGTAGACAAGGCTATTTTGCTTTATTCAATTTGATGGAAGTTGGGTGTGGAAGAACTTTTCTCCATAGAGAATGACCTATATGAATCCGCTGCACACATCCTTTAAGGCCCAGATCGAATGTTACTGTTCCTATGAAGCCTTTTGGCCCACTGTGATGCCTTCTCTCATTTTGGTCCTTGCCACAAAGTGTTAACTATCTCTCCACTTGTCTCCAAGCTCAATCCTTAATTATAGCTATTTGAGAGCAGGGACATTTATTTCTCAATCTTCTTTGAACCCTAGAACCTACAATACATCATATGCCTTGTGTATAGTAAATATAGCAAATTTTTTTAGTGAAAGGTGAATGGGTAGCTGGATGAATAGCTATTACTTTCCCTAACTGCCTGATGAGCTTAACTTTTAGTCTTATCTACATGTGTGTTTATTGTATCACATCAAAGAACAAAGGAGCGTGATAAAAAACGAAGTAGTGTACTTACAGAGCAATCAGTAACCAGCCAGGGGCAGCTCATCCTTTCATCATCCTGTGGACAAGAAATTTGTTATGTCCATCCCACCTGAGATATCAACAGCCCTCCATCACCAGTTCCATGCGTTATCATTTAGTTGAGACTTGTCAATTCTTTTCTTCATGAGGAAGTTCCATCAAACACTGCTGATTTGGGAGACTCAACCTTAAAATGACCCATACAAAAATAAAAAATCACTATCATAGGAAAATACAAACTTGAGGTCTTGATACTGGTTACTACCAAATGAATACCAAGCACTTGTAGCCCCACCACTATTTAACCCCCTTGCACATATCTTGTTCAGTGCCTTGAATGTTCTTGCCATTACTAGACTATCAATCCCTTGTGGATAAGGACTGTGTTTTATTTATCTTTGAATTCCATCCAGGGACTTACAATAGTGGTTCATTTATAGTAGATGCTCAATAAATATTGTTGCACAAAATAAATGGGAGTTTATAATCTAAGAAAGACTTCACAATTCCATTTTTCCAAATTTCTCAATTTTTAAGGATAGAGTCTGGATAATTCTATAAAGTGGGCATTGTTTTTGACTTTATCACTGAAATACATCCCCAGCCTAGAATGAGTTCTTACATCATCCATTCCAGTCAACATTTTAATAACTGAAATTAACCTAAATAAAGATCTGTAACTCTGCTAGTACCACAAATTTCGCTTTATGTATGAGGCTATATGTTAAGAACTACATTTCAATAAGGAACTACTTTTGGCTAACTAATTTGTCTCATAGATACAAACATTTGGTCATAAAAGAATAAAGGTAATCTTACTTTTGAAATAAAAAATGGTTATCTTCCTAATAAAAATATCATGCATGCATTGAAATTTCCAGATGCATTGAGATTTTCCCAACAGCTGCCTTTTTGAGTGCCTTTATGGCTGCAAAGGTTTGCACATTTCTCCTTTTTATATCTAATGTGCTTTCAATACAAGTCAGGAGACATCTTCTCTAGACAGTCAATTGATTTTTGCAATTTCTCTTTAATGCTAAGTCCCATAAGCTGTTGAGAATAAATAACCAGGCCTATTTCTTGGCATGAAGATGTCCATTCATTCACCAAATATTCAATTTCACTTCTACCATTAGCAGATTTTCTTTGTGAGTGAAAGGTAGCTTCACTGTCTCCTCAACATCAGCTGCATCCCAGCTGTGTTTATTAAACAGAGATTTCACATTGTCTGGCCTTTTGTTTTCTGTTCCATCATTTTCTTCATCTGGCTTTTTGCCCCATATCCTAGTGAACATATCCATATTTTTACTGACAGTAGATTTTTTAATATATCTTTCCCTGATGATAGCATTTAACATTCCTTTAAAAGCTTACATTTCACCTCCATTCCCTTGTTCACATTTCAACTATGTGAAATTGGGTGATTTGAAACAATTTTAGCAGCTTCTCACTCAAATATGATCCCTTACGACTTGTGATGGTTTTGAATTCTTGGCAACCATTTTCTATGCCACTAAGCATCCTGTAAAGGAAGGATTGTTAAGAATTGGAAGCATAGAGTAGTGCCTTAAAGAATAAAGATGACACATTTAACTTCAAGAAGAATAAAATGGAATTCCACAGTCACTTGCCAAGATTCCCTTATTTCCCCATGTGGAAATGGGATGGGTGGAGAAAACATATGCCAGAGTTTGAGGAGAAATGGAGATTAGGAACTTTCCTGGTTAGGGCATTCTTTTACTTATGAATGCAAAGAAATTAATACCCCAATTTTTCTGCCACTGTTTAATAATGGTTCTGATTCTATTTTCTTTTAAGCCTGCCCACTTAAAAGGACAAATCAAATTCTTTCTTTGTACATTACCCTGAAAATCAAGTTTAATTACAGGTTAGGAAAGAACTTTGGTTCAATTTTGTGCAGTCAAAAGTTTTGCTCGAATCATTCCATAGACTTTAAAATTATTTTTAGTCTTTAATGTTTCAGAATAAAACAATATTCTTTAAAAGTTGTTGAATAGAACTAGGTGTGGTGGTGCATGTCTGTAATCCCAGCACTCCAAAGGCTGAGACCGAAGGACTGCAAGTTCAAGGTCAGCCTGTGCTACATAGTGAGAGTGAGATTCTGTCTCAAAAATATGTGTTAACTATAAAATGATCACTTATTTGTGAGAAGTTACACGAACAAATGTATTCCAGAAGAAAAAATTAACCTTAGTTATTAATTTCAAATTTAATTATGTATTTTGTTTTTATTTTTACATTTGCAAATTACATAAAATTATAATGATCCTTAGTTGAGTACAGTGGTTAAAAGACTCAAGACAAACGGCTTGGGGTCAAATCCTAGCTCTGCTTCTTAATTGGTTGATTTTGGACATATTATTCAACATTTCTGTACTCATTTTCCTAAGATCTTAGAACAATATGTGGCCTAGGGTGATATGCTCTGTCATTGTTAGTTGTTATTAGTAGTTACAGTTATGTTATTTACCCACCTGGTCAATGGGGCATAATGTTGGACCAGGAAAACAAGTTTTCAGTTCTGATCTAAGAAGCATTTTCTGAACATCATCTTTGTGCTTAACATTGTGAGATAGGAAGACAAACAACTTATCTAGAAATTAAACCAAATTGTTGATACTCATAGATTTCCTAAATAGCAAAATAAGGAAATAAGAGCAAATGAAAACGTGTCCAAAAAAAGAACCAAAAAAAATCAACTAAGTTATCCTCAAGAGTGAAAAATGAGAAAATGATACCCACAATACAGTCATTGCTTAGGTTACTGATATGAATAAAAGCAGTGCTCAGGTAGGTACAGTGGAGGTAAGCAAAGGCAAAATGTCTAAGAGACAGAACGCACCACAGGGAAATTTCAGGGTAAAAGCAGTGCTCCATCATCAATACGGTGCCTTGTTTGAAGACATTTTTTTTGGCATGAGTTTAGCAATCTTTCTGACATGTTTGGCAGAATTCAGAGTTCACTCTCAGCCTCCAGCACTATGTCTGCTGATAAAGGACGTCCCTGCTTCACCCTTGCCTGTCTTTTAGGAGGGCCCTGTGCCCAATGGAGAAGCAAGGTTGGCAGGTGGATTTGATAGTTGTAGTTTTGTACAGAGAACAGAGAAGCAGAGAGCCAGGGATGAAGGGAGAGAGAACAGCTTCCTTGGTTATGGAGATTCAAATAAAAGAAGCACTGTGGGCCCTGTCTAGTTTCACATTTATTCATTTCTTTGTACCAAATTATTTGTACTTGTTTGGACTCAGCTCCTCCTATGTAAAATGTATAGATTTAATCAGGAATTTCTAAAGTCCAACGTAGCTGTTTCTAAAAATTCATCTGTGAAAGCTAATGCTATCATGTTAATGATTGGCAGGGGAAGAGGTCATCAAGAAGAGGTCTAATGATCTGCCCATTTATTTTTAGAAATAATTGTTGAAATTGGCCTCCTAAAATATTACTAGGACAATCTGTGGACAGAGAAAGCGTAGCACATTAGGACAGTATTACCCAAGTCTCACTAGCATCATAGGTGTGGATGGAATCTTTATAGACATTGTGAAGTCAAATTTAAGGTAAGCCTTTTAGTGTGGGTGGTGGAGCTTGGTTAGGATTGGAGAGAGACCGTAATATAGGTTTAGTGATACAACAAGGTAAGGATTTTGAGCCATGAGGTTCAGAGTGTCAATTTGCCAAATGGTCTTCCATAGGTTTCCTATGCGGTAGTCGCCATGACTCATTACCTATCATCACTTCTCTCTCTCTCACTGGCTGATTCTCTACTGAGATCAGGCCACAGCATATATACGTTCATTGAATAATTGTTTCTCCACTAAAGTTCTTTGAAAAGTTTCACCCAGTCCTTCCTTATCTTAGATAAAAAGACATTCCTCCTCTTTCAACCCTATCTATCATCTTGCCATTCTTCCATTAATTATCATCTTCTCCTTACAAGGTAACCATCTAATCCTCTCTGATTCTCTTTCCTTGGCTTTCAAACATAATTATATGTCTTTAATTATAAAATAATATCTAGGAGGCATGTATATTTTAAGCCATGATTCTTGTTTTTTTCTTTTATGCCTGATTCTCTATCCCTTGCTTCCTTGACAACTACTAACAACTTTGAAAAAAGCCAAAGCTCTCTCTTGACCCCAAATCTCTCTGAAAATATCATTCTCTCATTTCCCAACCCTCTTCTTCCCTGCCAAGATTTTAACAAATGTAGTTAACATTGTTTGTCACTCCCATTTACTTTTCATTTCAGCATAATCCCGCTGCCTTTATAAGGTTACAGATGGGTTTTATAAGTGCCAATTTCAAGGGAAGAGTTAGATTTCTTATCTTTGTAGCATTTGATATTTCTCATCACTTCTTCTTCACTGAAAAATATACTCCTTTAGCTTCTGACATCACCTGGTTTTTATTTACTTTCAAGCTCTCTCTCTCTCTTTCTTTATCTCTCTCTCTCTGTCTTTCTCCTTCTTTCTCTCTCAATGCATCTGGTCCCATAATTTGATTTGACCAGTAAGCAGCTTCCATTCACTTATTCATGGCCCTCGCCTTAAGTTTCTGATACCAAAACCCTGTTATCCTGGACTAAATGCACTATTTCCAAAATGTGTTTATTATTTTTTCAATAAAATTTTTTTTATCCTTGATCCCATTAGTGGAACCATTGTCCTCTGTGTCTAACATTTCCCTAACCTCTCAGATGGCAAGAACCACTTGTTAAATGATCAAACTGCCAGGCTTCTTGCCAGGGATCCTGATTCCGATGTCTATGGTTGCATGGTCTAGGGAGCTCTGATGGGACTGAGCATAATTTTTGTCCTCTCCATCTGCTTCACTCCTACCTCACTCACTTCATACTGGGATCTGCTCACTGTACCTACTAACAAGCTCTCGAACTAGCCCCTCCTCTCCACTCTCACTGTTAGAGCTTTAGTTCTGGCCTTTATGAACTTTGGGTGTTTGGTTCAGACTCTTGTAATCTCAATTCCCGCCCTGCTCCCTGAGAAGACATTCAGAAATGCATAACTTATGTTTCTCCCTGGACTCCAATGGATCTCTATTTTAAGAAGGATAATGTTCCAATCTTTAGTCAAGCCTCTCAATAGTTACTCTGTCCTTACTTGCTTATTCTCAATCTCTATTTTCATTTTATTGAACATCCAGAAGTTCCCATCAGGTCACATTCTTTCTAACCTAAGTTTTCTCTTCCTAAAACACAATCCTTATGTTAGCTTCTTTTCTTTCATTTTTTTAAATTGTCAAATGAGTTATCCTTTGATACCCAACTAAAAATAAGTTAGAACATGGTTATTTGGAACATACTAAGTACACAGTGATTTTTGAATGACTAATCCTCACAGACTTCTTAGATTCCTCCTGGATGCAACTTTTCATGTTGTTGCCAAAAAAATAGTGTTTCACTGTAGAGATGTAATGTTTGTAGTTCAAACATTAGACTCAGATAGGCCTGAGTTCAATTCCCTTCATTTTCATTTAAGGACAATATGATTTTCAGAAAGCTTTTTAAACTTTCTAAGTCTCAATTTCTCATCTGTAAAACTTGAGATGATAAGAGTGAGGATTAAATATCATTATGAAGCAATGTGTTCAGTCCAGGTCCCTCACTGGGGCTTCAGAATCTTCATATGAAGTGATAATTTATAGCCTGTTTCAGAACTCTTTTTGAGAACAAAAGAGTGCTGTTGGTGTAAACAGGGCTGCCACATGGATAGTCTACATATGGACAGACTTGGGGGTTACCATCTCATTGAAAGGGAGATGTCATTAAAAGGCTTGCATTTAAGCATTGACAGAGAAATCCCACTATTTTTATCTGTATATTATGCTATGGTTTGAACATTATTTAAGTGCTCCCAAGACACCCAAATTTAATCCCCACTGTGAAATACTAAGAGGGCAGAAACTCGATCTGACTCTTTGGTGAGATGGCACCTTTAGGCAGTAATTAGGATTGAAGTTATTATCTTAGAGCCCCCATGACTGAATCTTGGTGGATTTATAACAAATGGGAGAGAGACCAGATAATCACATACATTCATAGGTCCCTGTCTCTTGTCCTATACCACTTTGGGACTCTGCCAGCAAGAAGACTATCACCTGGTGTGGCCTTACACCTCCAGAACTGTTAGCTAAAGTGTACTTCCTCATTAACATTACCTTACTTACTCTGTCTTCTGGGCAAGAGATTTTGCTGAGACTGTTTCTTTATCATTTTGCTAGACCTCACTAAGTAAGAGAAGGTTCAATGTACATGTCTAGCTTCTAGAGTCCCTTCTTTCCTAGCAATCAGCCCTTTGGGGTTAACCTCTGCAATTTTCCATGTTATGCATAAATAATGAATATTAATAGTACTCTTCTAGTATTTTCTAACACCAGGGAGCATACATGACTCATTGTTCACAGCTTAGATTTACATCTATGCTGATTTAGCAGCTTATCAATTTGTAGGAAGATAAATTACTAGTCCTTATTCTAGTCATTCCATTTCTTTTTGAGAGCAACAAGTCATACAGGGTAAGTGGGAGGGGTCTTTGTTTCTAGGTATGACTCCTCCACTGTATATTAGGTTCCTTCTTCACTTGGTCAAAACACCCTGGGCTTCCCTGTGATCCACCTCTCTTACAATGTTTTGAAATTACATCTTTTCTTGTCTTTCTTGCTCACTAAACTCTATGCTTATTGAGGACCAAACATATTTCTTATTAATCTTTTTGTCTTCAGAATATAGCACAATCCCTGGCATATGTGGATACTCAAGGAACATTTAATGATGACTTAATTATCACATGTAAATGACCCCAAGAAGTGTCATGTTCTTGGTCATATCTCAGAACAGCCCTCTAGTGAGCTGAATTGCTGTCTTGTAATTGAGGGTACACCATTAACATGGTGAAAAAACCCTAAATTGACTTTGGCTTGCTTCAATTATTTTTGTTCTCAAGCCACCTTTACATTTGAGCTGCAGCTTGAGGAAATTCCAATCCTGAACACCCCTGCCCAGGAAAGGCTCCAGAATAGCAGGAGGACAGCCAGACTCCTGGCCCTTTTCCCATCTTGCAGGAAAGATAAAGATGCAATTTTCCTTTTTAGTGTGATCTGCTACTCTTGAGGTTCCAGAGAAGCCATGACACTTCCCAAGGGGATCATTGACCCAGGTGGAGACTCTCTCAGGCTCAGGAAAGCCACATACAAACTGATATGTTGGCTTTACTTTGGAATGATCTTATTTTCAATCCAATTATTCATCACATTATCTGTCTGCAAATGACCAGGACTCATGACAAAGCAGGACTTGTATAAATACTTGCCAAAGAGCCCATGCAAGTTTTGTTCATTTGATTCCTCAAAGACATGAATGTTTAGACTTCATAAAAAATCATGTGACCTTCAATTTTAGCTATTCCTTATGCCCACTCAACCACAAAAAAAATCATTAAATTTATATTGCTTTGTGCCAAACTAGGTGCTATAGAATTTCAGATTGATGGAGTAAGTCATAGTACTTGAGGAACAAATGGTACTGGTGGGTAGGGGCAGAGAAATGAACAGAATGAATGGTGCAATAGAAGCCAATGATGGGAATGTGCACTGTTATGCAAGTATAAGGAGCCAGTATGGAGGGAGAGCAGAGGTGGTGGAGGTATTAGGGAGCTTACTGGAAAAAGAAGCACTGGACCGAATCTTGGGGATGAACAGGAATTAGGAGGTGGGTAATTGGAAAAGGGGAGGCACTTTCAGCAGGGGAACAGCGAGAGAAAATCTGAAGGACAAGCATAACGTGTTCACAGGAAAGGAGAAGCAAGTGAGTATTGCTGGGGCATCTCATTCCCAGTGGGGAATGGAAAGAGGTGAAGCCAAAGATGCTGGGCAGGTGTTGGGAGTTACTGGAGAATTTTGAGTGGATTTGCAAAAATAGAGTAATGTATAAAAGTGGGATGTTTTGAGAAAGATTGTGGAGGTGACAAAGTAAGGGGGAAAGTGACAGCTGATTGCAGGTATCCAGTTTATGTGACTGGGTGACTTGTGTGAAACTGGGACACCACAGTGGTTAAAAGTGTGGCTCCAGATCCAGGTAGCTTGAGTTCAAGTCTTGACTGCCACAGCAAATCGTATGACTTTGGCAGGTTACTTAACCTCTTGGTGCCTCAGTTTCTTCATCTATAAAGTGAGGCTGATAATAATACGTGCTTTAGACTGCTCTGAAGATCAAGTGAGTAAATAGGGGGAAATGCTCAGAAACAGGCCTAGCACATAGAGTCCTATAGAAGTATATACTAATTTTATTTGTAGAAAGCTTTAGACTTACTATGTTTTTTCTTTTCTACTTTGTAAATCTTATAACATTTTTGAATTTTGCATTGGTAGAAAGCTTTTAATTCTGATTTTGCAAACTGCTGATATTCTCTTTCTCTCTGTCTCTGTCTCGCTCTCATATACACAAACGCATGCACACACTCCATTCACAATTTCAGTCAGTTAAAAGTTAAGCCAAAGTCCCTTTGGGTGGAAAAGTAAGTCACCCACGTTGTTTTCAAGCACTGACATTAAAGTGCTTGAAGTGAGGCAAAGTGAAAGGAAGCATTGATTAAACTATTTTGTGCTGAACATAATTGATCTTGGATCTGCCATCCCCACCCAAAACAAAAACCCATTTTCTTTTTCACCAAAATGTCTGAAGAAACCAGTAGAAAGCAACAATCCCTCGGCTCTTGAATGAGCATGGAGTTGCAAGCTTCTTAACTTTTAAGTGCTCAGATTTGAGTATATCACCTGGGCCACTGACGCCTCCATGCTTAGTAGCACAACTCTTTGCAAATAAGCTTTGGGTTCATGGGGAAAACACAGCTTATACAGCACTTAGGAGCGTTCAAAGGACCTCTGTTCCCTCTCCATACTAATGTGGTTTCATGAGAAGAACAAGATTATTTTATTGCCCCAGGATGCCAGGAAATTTTCATTTGGCTCCCTTAGATCTTTGGGATAAAAGTGGGATGGTAAGGAAAATAATTCCCTTTGCTGTTTTAGCTTTCTGTTCTCCAGGAAAATACATTATGTTTTCTAAGATCAGATACTCTATCGTTTATTTTTAGATTTGGTGACTGTATTTTTTTTCAAAGGAATATCTCCCCTCTGCTCCTTCCTGTTTTGGATCATTTCATGGGATTCAACTGCTGACTAAAACACAGGTAGTGTCTTTCACACATGGTAGACTTACTGACTGAATGTTTCCTCAAATTCTGAGAAATTAGTGACTCAAGTATTTTCCAATTAAAAACTATAATCACAACCAAAAACTAACAAAGTAGCTACGTTTTCTAGTATAACTTAGAGGTTCTTAATGTGTGGACTGGCAGAGTAAGTTCGAAGTTTCCCATTTGATAGTTTATAAGCAAGTGCTTCCTTGACCATTGTACCCTCGTGCCTCTATTGCTTTTACTCTGCTTAATTTCTCCTCATAGAACTCAACACCTGGCATATTGTTTGTTTGTGTCTTTGTTTCTCTCAACTAGAATGGAATTACCCTAAAATTAAGTGTTGAGTTTCAATTTTATTGTACTTCTGGTGTCCACAAATTATGATTGATGAATGAATGGACCCAGGTAAGGAAGAGCTGCTTATCTCTGCATTTAAAGAAAACTGAGTACACACTTGAAACCTTAAATCAGTTCCCAAAACTCTATTATGCATTTTAGAAGCCCTCATCTTAATAATTCTGTCTCAGCTTTCTAATGAAATGGTTCACTAGTTCCATAAACAATGTGAAAGAAGAAAAATAGTGACCACACTCATACTACTGAAAGGAATCTCTGTCTCTCTCTCTCTCTCCCCACCCTTTCTTCTTTCTTCCCACCCCCCATCCCTTCTTATAATATTAGACCCATACACATGGACTTGGTTTATCTTGGCTTTCCAGGTATTCCTGTAATTCTATAAGAATATCTGGTTTGGGAACTTTATCCACTAAATGGTCTGCCAGAGTTTATCAACATTTTGTAAAATCAGAATCAAAAGCTTTCTACCAATGCAAAATTCAAAATGTCATGATTTCCAGAGTAGAAAAGAAAAATACAATAACATAGCTACTTTGAATCTATTTGGGAAAAAATAGGGGTAAAATTAACATATACACGTATCATACATATGTTAATTATATCCATCTATCTGTGTGTGTTCACTATAAGCTCACTATATAGCTAAGTTTACACACACATTTTCCTCTTATGTTATCAAGTATTCCCTCTCTTCATCACCACTGTTCTCCAAATGTTCAAATGAAAACTTTACCTGCAAACACTGAATAAACATGTACTACATGTGCTTAATAAATCTTACAATGAAAATTTTTGCTAACCTGATTTCCTCCCAATTGTTAGCAAGGCATTTTTCATGTGCTGTTGACTATAAATTTAATAAATCGCTCTTTTGACTTTGAAAAATTGCTCATATTTTTAAAATTATATTGACTTTCCATTATGTACTAAGCAGTCCCATGTACTGTCTAATTTGATGCTCACAACTGTCTTGTGAGATAGATATTACTTACCAAATGAGGGAGTCTGAAATTCAGAGAGGTTAAGTTATTCATCCAAAGTCACATAAAGGATTCAAACCCAGGTCATGACTTAAAATTCTATGCCTCTTCTCCCTTGTTAAACTTGTCTTCTGACCTCCTGTGTAATCACATGGTTCCTCTTCATCCCACTGGTGACTGAGGAAACTTCACATATTTAGAAAACCTAGATTAGTTAAAATAGCTCTGAATTAGGAAAGAAGATAGTAAAGAAGATGTAAGGCTCAGTGACAAGGGAGGACTTTAGTGTCTTTCAGTCCTGCTAGTCTACAATATAAAGGGGCTATTTACAATAGAAAATATATATATATAATTTACAAATGTAAGTGATTCAATGTTAGTAATTATATTCCAGATCTTTTGCATTTTTCAAAAAAAAGAACATGTAAAAACTGTAAGGTTTAAAGAAGTGCTTAAAAGTTAATTGTAAATTTTATTCTGGATTAAACTTTTAAAATTTAGTCTAAATCAGAATAGTTACAACTGTAGAGTGCTTTATTTGTTTATTTAGATATTGGGTGCTGAGCCCAGGGCCTTGAACAGCTACACATAGGCTACATCCCCTAAGCTAGGATCCCCGCCTTTTTGTTTTTATTTTGTTTCTGAGATATAGTCTCTGCACAGGCCTGGAACTCTGGATTCTCCTTTTCCTCTTTCTGCCTTCCCATTAAAATACTTTACTAAAAAAAAAAAGCAGCAGGAGGAGGCAAACTTGGTAGTGCACCCTGTAATTTCAGCATTTGGGAGCCTAATGCAGGATAATCAGGAGGCCAGACTGGGCTACATAGTGCAATCCTTTCTCAAAAAAAAGGAAAAGAAAAAAAAAGTAGATTTCCCTTATTTTTACCACTTCCTGAAAGGCCAGAGATGCTCCCAGAACTGGCTATGGAAAGGGTGACAAGCCTATTGCTTCCATGAAGGGGCATCAAGTGGGTGGCTCTTGAACAGGGTGTTGTCCAATGTGAACTGGCTCTGGCCCTGGAGCTCAGAGTCCCCAGGGCCACCCCGGGTATCCATTTGCTTTCTAAATTTGGAGAAACAACTGTGCCTCCTCCCAACTCCTGACACTAAAACTGGTGAGGAGAGCTTCAGTCTTATTGAGAATAAAAAGTCTTGTTCCAAAACCTTCCTGATAATCTGTGGTAAAATGTAGGCTTACCACCAGCCTCATTTCCACGTTGGGGCTAATGTTCCCTGATTTGAACTTTTCCTTCTCATTTTGAATGGTCTCGATTGTTTTCTAATGTCCTCTGACTACTCGTTCTATCAATCACATTGGTGTTTTCTTTCTTTTAGTCACATTTGTTCATGCTGACTACTTCCCACTAAATGTATAATATTTTGCAACCTTTATAAAGAGTTTACAATCTCTTAAAGAGCTAGTAACCTAATGTACAAATATCTAAAGTCTTATATATCAAGTTGTTTTTTTTTAAGGTAAAACACATTTTTTTTGAAGATGTTACTATTCTTGCCTAGTGGAACTTTCAATTCTGGAGTGGATGGTGGACGAAAAATCTCAGCAGACTTTTATCATAAACATTACTTTAAAGAACCAATGTGTAGTACAAGGAATGAGAAAAGCAAGAACCTGTTTAATTGGCAAGATACATGAATTATTATTTGGATTTGCCAAGATAGCACTAACATCTAGAATTGCTAAAGCACTACTTAGATGCTGTTTAAAGATGAGTCTCTCCTTTAAAAAGTGACCATCCAAATAGTATGTTTCATCCACAAATTTTGCTATGTAAACATTCCAGAGACTTTGAAATGGAAATTGTTTCCATAAAGCAATATTTGGGGTTGGGGGAGTGGGAAAATCTTAGGAAACAAATGTCTCTTGAAATCTATATCAAAGTTGACCAACTCTCAAATTCAAATCCCCCTGCATTTGATTTTAAAGCTGTTTCACATCCTGACCATATATTTTAATGAAGTGATCTTAAGTCAAAGTGCAACATTCATCTAATCATTTGGTTGAAGAATACATCCAGAAGGTCAGTATGTAGTTAAGCAAGTAGATATAGTATACCTGAGACAATAATCAAATCAATTGCATATAGCTTGCATTTTCTGATGTAGTTGGTAAACAAACAAACAAAAAATAAATATACGATAGTGGGTAAATTATTTTAGTAATGGCTTTATTTTTAATTTATTAGTGGAGAAGTCATTTACACAAACATTCCTGTGTGTGCACATGCATGCATAACACACACACACACACACACACACACACACACACGGATGCACGCAGGCACACACACATACACAAGAACACTTTCCAATCCTGCTAGATTTACCTATGGTCTGGAAGGGTAAGATTTTCATCAGGCTATGGAATTAAACCTAACCTTACCTTTTCATGTTAAGTATTTGCTCTGACATATGTTTTTTTCTTCCCCTTCCAACCTTGTTGGATATTTTTATTTCATTTTTATAGGACAGCTTTGACTCTGCACTAAACCATGCCACTAACACGTTACTTAATCTAACTGGCACATTGTAAAATTTTACACATGCGCTCATCCAGATAATTACACAATTAATTTTCACTTAGTTCAGCTGAAACGGGGATAATGAAATTTCCACTGGTGTACTGTTACGTCCAGGGGCCAAGGGTCAGTTTCCTGTTTGGATAAGGGTGAGTTTAAAGAGGATTTCTGACAGTCTCCTTACTTCAACTGGTTCTAAAAACATTGCAATGGAATTTCAATTTACAGCTCAGTTCAATGAAAGGAGCAGATGTTGGGAGTGTGCCACCAGCATGTGAGAGCTGCTTTCCACACAGGTGTGCAAAGGAAACCATCAGCTCTTGCTTAAAGACATGTCCTTTTAGCTTTCATTTTGTAGCGAGAAAGGTGGCTGACAGACACTTGTAATTCATTTTTCCCTTAAGGTTTAGACATCGGCTGAGTAGCGATATTAAAGCAAAGTTTGCAGCGCCTTTAATTCTAGAAGAAAACAGTAGAATCTCGTCCATTGTCCTTGGGTTTCGAGGCTGCTTCAAATCAGTTACTTGGGAAATTTCTTCGTAGTGAAAAATAGCCTGAAACATAGGTTTTCCTCATGGTAAAAGTCGAGAAAATTTACTTTTAAATAAAATATAAATCTTAATCTTTCTCAACAGTTTGTTGGTTGGTTTTGCCATAATTTCAAGGTTTAAATCTTTTCTCCTTAGCACTCACTGAATATTTTATACTCAGTACTGAAAAACGTCCAACAAGAAAACTATAGTCTTGACTAATTCATTTTTTTGTCTTAAAAATTTTCTTTTCACTGAAGAATTGTACATACTACTAAAGTGCTGCATGTGTTTGAAAGAGAAACTGAATGCTAACATGAATCACTTTTAGGTTAAATCCCTATGCATATAAAATGTTCATTATCTGGTAGGTGATAAAAATGCCTGTCCAGAGCCACATCTGTTAATTAATAAAACCTTGGTGCATGCTCTGTTCTGGTGTTAATTCCTGTCTAGGTTAACACTAGAGTGGAGAATCACTTTTATAGCTGAATCCAAATGCATTGAACATGACCAACCGGAGGAAAGGGCTTAGATGCTTACCTATATAGATGATAAATTATCAAAAGAACAAAACAAAATATAGTATACTCCCATTAATAATCAAATATGTTTTGCTTTCTTCTAATGGATTGGAAAACACATATATTTAAACTCAAGACAACAGGTTTTCAGATTATGGTAGCATAATAATTCCATATTTCTAATGAGATAATTTCTCTTAAAATAAATGAGTCTTAGATAAATTTCAAATATCTTAGGTGAAAAGGCCAGTGCATCCAGGCAAAGTACAATACACATTCTCTTTCATATATAAAGAAGCAATCTAGTGCTGTACTTCCTATGCCTTTGGGCCTTTGCCCTGGGTATTTTCTCTGCCTGGAATTCCCATTCTCCAGATAGCTGCAAGATGAGATTGATTACTTTTTCCAAATCTACCTTTTCAGTGAAGACTTCCCTAGCCATCCTGCCTTAACATTGCAAATCACAGTCTCCTATCCCCTCACTTGGCTCTAATACTTTCAGATTATTTCCCTTCGTCCACTCACTTTTCTTTCTTCAAAGCACTTCTCATATTCAGACACATTGTAAAGATTACATATTGGTTATATACCCATTGTTTATTGTCATCCAGTGGAATGTAAGCTCCAAGATGGCAGACATCTTTGCTTTGCTCACTGACCTATCTCAAATACCTAGAGTGGTGCCTAAGTGGTACTCATTGAATATGTGTGCTGAATGATTGAGTAAATGAAGAAACTCTACAAGGCTATCCACTGTTCTCTATTGCAGTTGTAGCTGCAACTACAAGTACTGAGAGTCCCTAACAGATATGAGATATCCGTTTTTTATTATGGAGTCAGTGAGTGAATAAACAGGTGCAGTCATTCTACTTTTATATGCTGCAGATATAGAGCAATCTGAGAAGACTAGGCACTGTGTGACCAATGAGTGGTAACCTCAAGAGCACAGAATGTAGTAGGAAACCACCTTTCCATCTGCAGGTAACTGAATCTGCAGGTTGATAGAATACACAAATCTATCTTTTTTAGTTCATTTATTCAAATGTGCATACATTGTTTGGGTCATTTCTCCCTCCTGCCCCCTGCCCCCATCCTCTCCCCCCTAGCACCACTCACTTGTTCTTGGCTTTTTGCTATCCTGTATCAATCACTAAATTTGCTTTGAGTTCAGAGTTTTTCACTCTCTTATTCTTGCAAACATTAATTGAACCTTCAGTATGTATTGATGCTATCACAGATACTATGTATAAGAAGACCATTTATCTTTCTTCTGGATCATGCTTGGAAGGGGCAATTTAATACAAATTATTATTATTATTATTGGTAGTGGCACCAGGGTTTGAACTCAGGGCTTGTGCTTGCTAGGCAGGAGCTCTAACACTTGAACCACTCCACCAGCCCTTTTTGCTGTGGTAACTTTTAAGATAGGGTCTTGCCCAAAAATCGTATGTTCTCCCTCATATGTGGACATTAGATCAAGGGCAAACACAACAATGGGATTGGACTTTGAGCACATGATAAAAGTGAGAGCACACAAGGGAGGGGTGAGGATAGGTAAGACACCTAAAAAACTAGCTAGCATTTGTTGCCCTTAATGCAGAGAAACTAAAGCAACTGAGGCCAATAGGAAAAGGGGACCAGGAACTAGAGAAAAGGTTAGATCAAAAAGAATTAACCTAGAAGGTAACACCCACACACAGGAAATCAATGTGAGTCAATGCCCTGTATAGCTATCCTTATCTCAACCAGCAAAAACCCTTGTTCCTTCCTGTATAGCTTATACTCTCTACAACAAAATTAGAAATAAGGGCAAAATAGTTTCTGCTGGGTATTGAGGGGGTGGGGGGGAGATGGAGGGGGTGGAGTGGGTGGTAAGGGAGGGGGTGGGGGCAGGGGGGAGAAATGACCCAAGCCTTGTATGCACATATGAATAATAAAAGAAAAAAAAAGATAGTGTCTTGCATTTATGCATAGCTGTCCTAGATCATGAACCTATTTATGTTTCCTAAAAAGCTGGGATGACAGGCACATGCCACTACACCCAGCTTTTTCTAACTGGTTGAGATGGGGTTTCACAAACTTTTTCCTGGGCTTGCTTCAAACCTCAATCCTTTTGATCTCTTCCTTCCTGGGAGCTAGGATTACAGACACATAACTATGGAACTCCATACTTTTATGAAAAACATAATAACATCTTGCTGTGCTTCACGTGCATAAGAACAGAGTGAACACATTTCTGGAAGTAGCAAGGTTTCATGCCTATCTTTCTTTTTTGGGGGTCGGGGGAAGCTTTTCCCTGAATGATCTTAAAGCGTCCCTTAGATTTGTATGATATTTAGGTTGCTGATGAACAAGTCAGATGATCATTGAAGGGGCAGCTATTGAAGAATGGGGGGGGAATACTCTGATAACTTTTAGTTTGGGGTTTGGAAAGGAGTTCTTCATGATTTTTTTCTAGATATAGTGAATATAAACATGCTACAGTCACATTTTTAAATAAAAAAGAATATGTGGTGTTTTGTAAGTTCTCTCTAATATGTCATGTTGTTTTATTGAACTCTGGTTGTGTAACATCAATTTGAAAAAAAAAATAAGGGGGAAATGGATAATTTTGATGCCTGTGTTTCCTCTTCCACCATCATCCCATGCTTGAATACTTTGTATTTTATTGCAGTGCCACCTTTCTAGAAAAGCTCAGGTCAAACTTATGCTTAGTCTGCTTCACAGTGAGAAAGTACAGAGGCCAATAAAAGTCATTCCCCTATTAGACCATGATTCTTAGCACTTCTGTTATAACTACTAGCACTTCTCTTCTTCCATCACCTACATCCTATGAGATACATGCATCTACTGAGTTCATTCCTTTTGCCACTGGCAAAGTAAGTCTAGCTATATTTAACCTCCATGTATTGCCTAGGCCCTGATTTATAACCAGTGCCCTTTATAAGATCTGTCTAGAAAATTTTCAACTGTTTGACACCCTAAATTTTCTCAATTAGTGTCTTGAGTACTAATTTCCCCCTTTTTCATTCCTTAAATTCATTGAATTTTCTGAGGTCACACATTCGATTTCCGTTGACATTCTATACAGTTAGACAAGGTCTTCTGGGAATTTATACAAGGGGAAAAACATCACTTATAAATGAACAGTGTTTTAGGGTCTCTGTTCTTTATAGATCACTGAAAACTGGGTGATGGATTTGCAATCCCCATGGCTTTTATCTGTCACTTCTTAATAGAATCAGTACATTGCTTCCATATGTTTGGTTATTGCACTCCCTCCATTTCATTTTGGCCCTTCTCCATGCTAGTGACTGAGGATCTAGTGACTTTCCAACAGAATGTCAGAACCTCATGAAAATTGCCGTGTTGGGCACTAAGTCCCTCTTTGTTTGGGATTGTGCCACCTTTTCTAGTAAAAATCACTCAACCAAATATATAATCATGATTATCTCTAATGTTCCCTTTTTAATTTTTTTGTGTTTAGGATATGAGAACATTGACTCAATTCAATTTTCTCATTTTAACCAAAGGTGATAATCAATTTTAAAATATCACTCAATGCCCTGGAGTCATCAGGTACACATGAGGTTTTCAAAACCTCTTACCCTTTGAAGTAGATTCAGTAGTATCTCTCCAAAATCCACATCCAGCTGGAACCTCAGTTTATAATCTTGCTTGCAAAATTGGTGGTTGCCAATGTAATAAGTTAAGATGAGATCATACTGTATTTGAGTAATCCCTAAATCCAAAGAGATTCTCTATTAAGAAACAAAAAGGGCAAACAGAGCTACAGAGACAAAAGTGATGTAAAGATGGAGGTAGAGATTGAAGTGATGCATCTATAAGTAAAGTAGCATCAAGGAAGGCCTGCAGCCATGAGAAGCCAGGAGAGAATGGTTTCTCTCTCTGAGTGTCCAGAAGCCTACCCTTCTGACACCTTGTTCTGGCCTTTAACTACGAGACAATAAATTTTAGATGCTTTTAAGCCACCCAGTTTGTGGTAATTTGCTAGAGCGAGTATAAGAAACTAATACTAATACTCTTCTCTGCGCTCTCCCTGTACCAATCAACCAACAATGTCCTTCTTTCTTAGATTCTATTCTGCTCAGAGTGCTTTTGGAGTCTTATCTAGATCACATTTTAGAAGGTGGGTAAAGGAGCTCATCTAGAGCAGGGTGAGAAGTCTGTTTATGCAAGAGAATTAAGGGAGCCAAAAGAGAACCTGGATGCTTTTGCAAAGTTGTGGGATGAAAGAAGAAACCACAGCCTTATGTTATAACTTAGTTAATATGTGCTGAAATAATTTTAAACAGTAAAATAGCACATAAATATTGGTTATGGTTATTACTGATCTAGAATTCTGCATTAGAACACACAAAGTCCAGATACTTAAAAAAATGTTGCGAAGAGAACTGTCTTCAACCAAACTTTTTTTCATCAGTGAAGTCAATTTTCACATGAAGTGATACAATATTGTTGCTGGAGGCACTTGAAGAAAGATGAGGTCATTGGTCAGAAAAACCAATGAGTGCGTAGGACTTATTAACTGCCTAAGTGACCTTGGGCAAGAAAATAAAATATAAAAAGTGTATAAATATATATTTTTAAAATATAAATATATAAAATATAAATATCAGTCATTTAGAGTGATTGCCGTGTGATTTAAAAGCACTTCCTGAGCTAGAGAGGAAGATACAAGCAAAAGGGGTTAAAGTTGCCATTACTGTAATTTTAAGTAATTTTACATGATCTTACTTCCTCAAGGTCTTTTAGCAATGAATATCGCTGGCTTCTGCCCACTTGCTAGCCTTTCTGGCAGGGGGACACAGAGGAATTCCCAGGAGCCCTTGCAGAGTCTTTGCTAATGCCTCAGCTGTCTTCTGTCCTGAGCAGAGGCCACTTCATTTAATGGTTCTTCACTTGGCTGTATGGTTGATCCTACAGCCACCGTCATCAGTATTTTTGCCTATCTCTAGGCTGGGATCCTATAAGCTAACCATTTTCTATCAATTGGCTTTTGCACTTCTGTTTTACCTATATTTAAAATGACAAATTAATTCAACATTATTGTTCTTGTCACTTTACTATTTTTGTTTACTATGTTGTCTAGGTTTGAAAAGCATGTTGGTTTTGAGTGTAATTTTGAAATCTCTTCATTTCTTTATGTTTTCAGGTATTCCTCATTTGACCTGGCTTTTAGTATATGAGTGCTTAAAATTCAGGATGCTCTATTGCGAAGTCCTCCAAATTAGTGTGTTTGGTTTCTTGTCTTTTTCAGGGTTTGTAACTAATGCCTAAACAAAATTTACACAATCAGATAAAAATTCATTCTTTATAACAAGTTATGGAAATTGGAGAGGATAAATCAACTTTATGTTTGTGTTTAAGTATGCACATTTTCAGCCTTGGGACCATCGAAATGTCCAGACTTTCCTTCATATTTGGCATTTAGCAAATTCTATCAATTCAACTTCTTGAATAGACATTCCCAATGAGAGAATTCCTAAGATTTAGTAATAATTAACCTCAGCGGGACCAGTATCCTACTCCTTAGGAATGAAAGCTGTATAAACCCCACTTTCTGTCATTCTTCCACAAAAAAAGGAGGTCTTTCATATTTCAAATACTGCTTTTTGCTGCTTCGACACATGGCAAATTAATTTGGCTTTTATAATGAGGTGGAATGTTTCAAATCTAAATTAACACCTTTGGCTTCACTTTGTGAGAAGACCTACTCATTACTCCCTAGCAACCTAATGGCTGTGCTATTCTATGAACTAAAATAGTTAATGTAATCTGACATTTATGACTTCCACATAATATCAACTGCTAAAGTTTGAAAAAAGGTTTCTATTCAGAAAAAACTCAAACTAATAAGCATGCACTCAATATTAAAATCGGGTCAGAGATCCTTTTCACTTTCATTACATATAATTTATGCCACTTGAATGTAGTTTAATAAGGTCGTAAAAATGCCAGTTGTGGTATCTCATAATACTTTTTATGAACTGCTTTTACAGTCTCCCCTTTGTTCCAAAGTTCAAAGTGACAATTGAAATGCACAGGTTGCTTAGAGGTTCTTGAAGTTTCTCCTGGAAAAACTGAATGGTGAATGTATAAATGACACACACACACACACACACATATATATATATATGAAACATATCCTTTATGAAAATTTATGCAGTATCTACTTATAAATAAGGTATTTAACCAAGATACAGTTTTAAATGTAAAGCTATTTTTCAAAATCTTGGCAATTACTGAAAGACATTCCTTTCTTCCAGGTGTGTTGATAATTTTTAATTAAGAGGAGAAAACCAGAATGCAAGAAAAGGCTAGTTTTATATCATTCCTATTGTCTTACTATTTTGTTAAGATGAAATTAAAGCTTCCCAACATTCACTCCTCATGTCAAACAATAGTCTGAGGTGTTCTTACAATGGTGGCATTGTCAGCCTTCCTTGAACTCATTCCCTTGCTGACCACTGCCTTACTTCCTGGCTGAAGTAAACAGGGCTTTGTGAACACTTTCCTTAAGTCATTTCAGAGAAGATAAATTAAATATGATTGCAATTTAATATTGTGATAGTGCTAAAAATATTTCCTTCAAGTTTCAACTTTGAGCACAAGTTTCCAATAATATGTAATTTTTCATTTGTTAGCTCAAACTTTTGGTTATATTAAATTCTACAGCTGCACTCAGTATTTATGTATTTGGTGACCAACCATGATATAATAATACAGAACTAAGGGCTTTATATAAGAATACAGAAGGTTTCAAAAAAATCACTATTGAGTCAAACAGGGATATTCAACATGATTTGCTTAAAAATGCCAACTGAACAAAAGAATGAATAAGTGTTTCAGCTTGTGAGTTAGCATGGGAAGTGGCATTCCACAGCTTGCTCCATCTTTCTGAAGTCTTTTAAAGATTGATTTCTATTATCAGTTAAGAGAATTATTCAGAAAGATCACAAGAGGTTTTTATTCAATACTCAACAGCTGTATAGAGGTTTCAATTAAATGGATAATTGGTGAATATGTAGCTATTCTTTAGGACTGTTTGTCTCATCCTGCTAACAACAATAAAAAAAACACAAGGGATACTGTCAAAAACTTGGGTTCAGTTTGGGGTGTGTGTTTATTAGTTATGTTATCTTGGGCATGCTACTTAAGCTCTTCAAGCTTTTATCTCCCTACCTGTGAAATGAGAATGCTGTGTTCTGTACTATCAAAATCAAGACAAGATAGACTGACTACTAGAATGCATATAATAAAAATAAGGCATCATCATGAGAGTTCACTTCTATTTCCTACAATAAAGACCTGGCTTCTCAAATCATACACAATTGCTCATTAACGAGATCAATGTTTGCATCCAGGAAGGGCTCATTCTGGCACGTCCAGAGCTCCAGTGCAAAGGTTATTGGAGAGAATTATCAGGAAATTACCAGGATTTGGGGCCAATAGGACAGAAAACTTGGCTTTGCCAAAAGAGGTAGCAAATAGGAAACATGGTTCTGGGGCAGGATCAGGTTATAAACAGTGCATTATAACTGGATGGATTTAGGATAAGTACAGGTGGTTCTATTGGTCCAGTTATGCTGCAAAAGTTCTCTTTCATTGTAGTCTTGTGCCCTTCAGTCTGGATTTAAAACACAGTCCTTATTTCATAGCAGTACTATTCTTGAACTTGAAGGGCAGAATCATACTCTTCCTAACCCATAAACTTTTAGTTGCAAAAGTCCTTTTGGTTTACACCAGACAGCCAGCTTCCTAGTGGTGAGTGTAAAATATACCACAAATTTCCATGAGCAAACACAATTTAATTATTAGAAGAAACCACTACTAATAGTTATGTGGAACATATGTGTAACAAATACAGAACATTTGTGATTATAAATGTGATGATTGAAAAAAGGAAGTTTGGGTTGTTCTTTAAGAAAAAACTTTATATCATTTCAGGTATGGATTTCTTCTTTCTTTGTAAATAACCTCCATACTTGAAGCCAGCATGATACTCGATGTTTTATTTTTCTTTCTCATTCTCCCCCCCATCCTTCCTTCCATACTCTTCTGGTGTGGATACTCAAGAGAAGGAAACCTGGCCCTGAACCTCTTCTTTATGTGTTGATCTTCATAGCCTCAAGCTGTGCAGTGCCCAGTTACCACTATTTTGTTGAATTGCTGGGCAACATCCTCAGAAAGGCTTTCAGACCTTATTGCAAGACCCAACCACAACAATATTATCACAAGTCTCTTCCATATTGTTATGTAACTTTGAAAAATTGAAGCATACACAACAATAGGAGAAGGACAGTCACTAGGTACCTATGGTAAGGGCTAAATGTCAGGAATTTCTGTGAGTATTGAATGGGCAGGATTGTAGTAAAGCCAATCTGGGTCCATGCAGGGCCTATGGAAGCTTACTTTGCGTTGTTGGAGCTTTAACAAGAAGGAAACAGCCCTATATGGTTAGGTACCGTGAGAGAACCTCAGGTTGCTTTCCCCTTAGTCCTTATGCTTATTGCAATTACTTCATAGTGCAAGAGTCTCTAAACACACAGTGATTCAAAATAACATCTATATGAAAATCCTCATTAGTAATTTCTCAGTGTCAAGGAACTCAGTGCTGGTCTTCAAGGCCGCATGTTCTGGTTGTTCCTACAGTGGTTCTGAGGTTCTTGTCTGAAGACTCATGAAGCGCATGCAGCTCATTAAGTGCTAAAAACCACGGGGCACATTCATCCTCCAGATATCACAATGCTAATGACAAAAGTCTCTCTCTCTCTCTCTCTGAAAGGGTCTTGCAACGCAGCCCAGTCTGACCTGGAACTCACAATCCTTATGCCTCAGCCTCCTAAGTGATTACAGGAATGAATCACCATGCCCAGGTAAAGATAAAATTTTGAGGAAGAATCGAAAGAGCTATCCTAAAACTTGGAAGTTCGACAAAAGCAGCATCTTTCTTGTGTAACACTTAGATTTTTCTCTGAGAGTCTCATGTGAATCTAGCTTATAGAGGAAGGGGAAAGAAAAGGGCCTGAGCAGGAATTTGCACTGAGAGGGTCTGAAAGACTAAGGAGTGAGAAAGCAAATCGGACACTTGGGGGAATCTTGTTACCATGCACATGTTTATTTAACAGTTTGGACAGCACTACATTGAAACCTAAATAGCTATGGATAAATACAAGCTTTCACTCATGCCTGTAGGTTTTTGAATGAGACAGTTAACTCCAATGTAGTCCAGAAAATGGAGCAATATCCTAGGAATTATTATGAAATAATGTATATAAGACACCTAGTAGGACAGTTGGTTCAGAACAGGTTTCAACCATTTTTAACTACTGTTATCTACAGAAGCAGATTCCACATTTCTTGTATGGCACATGGAAAAGAACTTTCCCAGCAATAGCACTAACTTCTTCCCCATACAGAGTTCTCTTTCCCAGTCATCCTAATCCATTTAATTGTGAAAGTATTTACTATTTGTATCTTTTAAAAACCCACCCCAATAATTCTGAAATAGTTTTGGAATATCAAGCCCTGGGAGAAGTTCTCATATCTATTTTCCTTTAACTGTATAGACCTGGTCAGTCTTGTGATGAAAGAGAGAAAGAATGAGAGAGAGAGAGAGAGAGAGAGAGAGAGAGAGAGAGAGAGAGAGAAGGAGGAGGAGAAGGAGAAGGAGAAGGAGAGGGCGGCAAGGAGACAGAGAAGGGAGAAAAATGGAAAATTGTTGACCCAACTGTGACAGAATGACATAGATAAGTAATCTGATCTGTTTTTCTTTCCTATAGGAAATATTGACATAATGCCAATCCTTTCTTGTGTTAGATAACTCTCGTTTTTAAAAGTTTTCCAATTGTTTGAAGTCAAACTGAAAATAGGCAGAAAAAATGATGTTATCTAAAATATCTGAGCTTGAATTTGAAAAGCAAGTTCATACTTATGTATAATGCTTTAAAATAACAGATTCATACAACTTTCCAGTTGATTGTCCCTTAAAGATAACAGAACATTTATTTATATTTGTTGGAGCTACCACTTCCTGTTAAAAAACATCCACTTGAATCAAAATGCTTAAAAGGCAATGCTTTGTTTATGGTCCACCATAGCAAAGGGAGATTTATTCCCTTAAGATGTGGACAAGAACTGGGAGAACTTCAGTGGCCATCCTCTGACAACATTTTGTTGTCACCTTTTGTCAAGTCAAAGAACACTAAACAAATTCTCTTTTTATTGAGTGATAATGGACAGTCCATTTTCAAGTAGAATTTTATCTTATACTCTTTTTTTTTGCAGTACTGGGGTTTGAACTCAGGGCCTTCACTTTGAGACACTCCACCAGTCCTATTTTTGTGAAGGGTTTTTCGAGATAGAGTCTCATGAACTATTTGCCTAGGCTGACTTCAAACTGTGATCTTCCTGATCTCTGCCTTCTGAGTAGCTAGGATTACAGGCGTGAGCCACTAGCGCCCAGCCCTATATTCCTTTTTAAATTAAATCACTAAAATAGTCATGCCTAGTAGAAGAGAAATTAACTAGGGCTTCATAAGGTTAAGGCTTACTAGTAGATAGATGTGGTAGACTATCTGAAAAGATAGCCAACAACTTCCTCTTAACACTGTCCCTCATATCAGGGTTGGCCTGATGCACCAAAAGTGACTCTGAGATAATTTTAAACTTATACCTGAAAAGATATGGCAGCTTTTCTTTTTCTTTTTTCAGAAGCCTGCTACCTTGGACTTTCTAGTGAATGATGAAAAATCAAGTAGAAAGAGTTTCGCGTAGAGAAGAAAGGAAGCACCCCAGTTAATAACTAGCACCAAAGTCCGAGGTATATTCATGAGGCATACTGGTCTTTACCTTGCACAAGCCCAAATGCATGCAGCTGCACAAATGGCCTCAGGTAACTGCTCATGGCACAGAAAAACTACCTTTTCCAGAACTTCTAACTACAGAAAGGGAATTTTTTGTTTGTTTGTTTCGAGCACTAATTTTTGTGTGATTTATTACACAAATGAAGATGAATTTATCACTGGGGGTATTGCAAAGTCTGAAGCGCTCTTAAAACTGAGCTTTGTAAGTTGCAGTCTTTAGTTTGGTAATTCTAGCAACCTCAAGGAATGATAATTCAGGGTTATTTCCCAGAGGAAGGATTTTATTTTATTGAATTATGAGAGCCTTCTTCTCAACATGACTTCAAGTGGTAGTCCCATCCTTATCTTTCACTATGGCAAATTCTTATGATTGAAATTGCCAACCTGGAGCCCCCTCCACAGCAGGTCTGGTTTTCCTCAGTTAAGTTTTAAAAATGTACACAAGTAACATAGCCCCTATTGTGCATTCCAGCACTGTCATATGAATAATTAGGTGAAGTGACAATGCCTTCCAGCAGATTTGTGGGAGGAAACAGGTTGGTTGGCAAAGATGTCAAATCACTCAGAGAAGCAGAGTTCTCACAGTAAACAACACCAAACACTCTATCATGCATTCATCACTCAGAATGTTTTGTGCATTAGAAAAAAACTCAGGACATATTATCTAGTTAAGATGTGGAACTGAGATTATGGTAGTGAAGGGGGAAAGGAAAGAATATGACACAGGGTTTGACAACTTTTATATGAGAAGTAAGAGATTTAAAGAGATGAACAAGAAAGGCTTGTGTGTAAGTCAGCTCTCCAATGCTGTGACAAAATACCCAAGAGTGAATTTAAAAAGAGGAAAGGTTTATTTTGGCTCAGAGTTTCAGAGGTTTCAGTCCATGGTTGCTTTGAGCCACGATGGAGGAAAGCTGCTGCCTTCATGGCTGCCAGAAATCAAAAAGAGAGAGAGCTTAAGAGTCCAGGGACAATATACACCCTTCAAGCCCCACCCCTACCACCCCGACCTACTTCCTCCAACAGGCCCCATGTCCTACAAGTTTCCATCAAATCCCAATAATGGCATCAGCTGACAACCAAGTCTTTAGTACATGGTCTTTAGAGCACATAGAAGATCCAAACCATAACATATTTTTAATATCCAAATATAAAATAAATGTAGTGCTTTCATTTTTACAGCAATACTAGCAGACTTTTAGCAAACTATCTTTTATGGGTAAAAAGAAATTCTTTCAGGTGAATTGCACCCTAAACTCCAATGATGTAAAGCTGATAGAAGTAGGGAGTGGTATCAGAAGCTGAGGAGGATAGGAAGGGATGGAGAACAGAGAGAGACTGATCAGTGGGCACAAAGAAAGAGTGAGGAACAGTAAGTTCTGCTGTTCTATTGTATAATAGAGTGACTATGGTTAACAATGTATCAAATACTCAAAACATCTAGATGAGAGGGATTTGAATGTCCTCTAAAAACTGATTTTTCAATGCTTTCATTGGACTAATTGGCATATATACCAATTTGGATTGAGCAGAGATACAGAGTTGGATTGTAAATTGACCCAATTAAACCCTAAGCAAGACAAAACAAACATGCAAGAGAGGAAGTTCATTAATATCCATGAGGATGGTGGGTTATGTAGCAAATGCTCAGAGACTGAGAGGAGTTAGCAACTGACTGGTGCCTTCTGAGTTCCAGAGCAGTTTCTCTTCAAAAGTTCAACTGTGACTAAAATGTTTTCTTTGAAAAGCAGCAGTCCTCTAACAATTTTCTGGGATCCTAGTCCTTATAAAAAGGCTTAAAGAATTTACGTCTTTTTTTCACTTTTGGGCTTCGTCTAGTGTAAGATATTTTGTTCTGTAACTCAGAGAAAATATATTCATGCACACTGATTTTAGGCACTTTTTCTGGGTGAATCCCATGTTTAATATCCGCTCCTCAACAGTAGAATATTTAAACATTCTATGCTAGTAAGAGACAACCAACACCAAAATCTTTCATGGGATCCAGAACCATTCCAGGTACCTCTCTTTTCTCACAGCGAAACATCGCCACAGTCTATATTTACTTCCTAATGAACTCCAAGTTGGTTTTCACTTCCATCAATTGACTAAAGTTGCTTTTGCTATGGTTTCTGATGGCCCTTGTGCTGTTAAAGCCAACAGACAATTTCCATCTCATCTTTCTGAACAACTTCCCTGCTATCAACATAGCTGATCTCTACTCTTACCACTTGAACCACTCAGCCAGCCCTGATTTGTGATGTTTTTTTTTTTTTTTTTTTTTTGAGATAGGGTCTTGTGAACTATTTGCCTAGGTCTGGCTTCGAACTGTGATCTTCTTGATCTCTGCTTCCTGAGTATCTAGGATTACAGGAGTGAAGCCACCAGTGCCTGCCATTGATCTCTTTCTTAAAGGAACTTTTCTTTTGGCTGTTGTTATGGACCCTTTGTATCCATGCCTCAAATCCATATATGAAAGCCTTAACCCCTAATGTAATAGAGGAGATGGGCCTTTGGGAGGTAGTTAGGGTTAGATGAGGTTAAGAGGGTGTCAGGTCTCAGGATGAGATTGGCATCCTTTTAATTCTTAAATTACTCTTAATTCTTAAAATTAAAGACAGTGGGGGCTGGAGGCCTGGCTCAAGCAATAGAGCACCTGCCTAAAAAGTACAAAGTTGTTAATTCAAACTCCAGTGCTGAAAAAACAAAAAAAAAACAAAACAAAAAAAAAGAGGAGCAAAGAGCTTACTCTCTCTCTTCCTACACCAAAATAAGAGGTCACAGATCGAAAGTTAAGAAAGTCGCTGCTCAATAGTGCGAGAAGAGGCCTCAGAATGAAACTTACCTTGCTAGCACATCGATTTTAGACATGTCAGTTTTCAAAACTGTGAAGAAAAGAAAGTTCTACTGTTTAAACCACCCAGTCGAGGTTACTTTGTTATGACAGCCTGAATCACATAGCTGTCCTGACAATACTTTCATGCCTTTCTGGCCCTATCTACTCAGGCCATTTTTGAACTCCTCATTCTATACCCTAATTTTAAATATTGAACTCTTTTTCACTCTATGCTCTGTTTTTACAAGACTTCTTCCTCTCTTATCATTTGTGTGTGTGTGTGTGTGTGTGTGTGTGTGTGTGTGTGTGTGATCCACATAAAGCCATTCAGGATGTGCACAGATGACTCTAGGATGCACTACTCACAAGGAGTACCAAAGTCAGGCAAAGTGGTGGCAGTGTTCATCTGGTGATAATTTTAAAATTTATAGTCAAATTTGTTTTCTCCTTTGAGTTTTTTATATCCATCTGCTACATCAATATTTCCCTTTTTTCCATAGGTATATCCAATTAAATATATACTCATAGTCTCCCTTCCTCTCTAATATTCTCCACTATGTGGAGAATTCTTCCCAATTCACATAGTTGCTCATGCTGGAAATCCTTGGTTGTCTCTGACACTCACCCTTCCTGTCACTCTCCATGTTTAGTACCTTCCAAATTAATTCTTCATTGATCCAAACCCATGAAAGTCTCAGTGGCTTAACACAATAAAGTCGGTTTATTGTCTATATCACTCTTTACTATGGATGACTCTAAGAACAGTGGCTCACAGTCTAGGCACCTTCTATATTGTGGCCCTGTCATGGTTAACATGTGGGTTTCAAGTTTATAAGCTCTATTCTAACTTCAGATATTACTGTTTTCTCATGCATGCACTTCCACCATGATGTGCTGACATCCTGAGATTTCACCGGAAGTCAAACCAATGGGACAGGCCCACTTGATCTTGGGTTTTGAACTTCCAAAACTGTGAGCTAAATAATCCTTTTTTCTTTGCCTTAGGTATTTCATTGTAGTGATGCAAAAATAACTCACGTACGAGGTTTTTATGGGGCCAGTCTGGAAGTGGAGTGATAACATTCATTCACATGGTACCGCCTGACTTCAAAGAGGACTGAAAAATGTAGCTTAGTCATGATGTGCTCAAGAAAAGGGGAAGGAACATGGATATTAGTGATCATATGATTTCTTCATGGTAGGTCTTACCAGTATCAAAATAGATATTTCATCTATTTCTCTTTCCTCTTTGCCAACAATTTAATCCAAACCACTACCTTCTTACAACTGAAATGTTGTGATAGCTTCCTAAAGAAGTTCTCTATGTTTTTACTTTCTGAAATCCATTCTTTCCTCCCAGAAGAACAAGTAATCTTACACATGAATAAACACTTGTCAATCCCTTGTTCCCATTTAAACCTTTCAATGCTTGCCCATTTTAGTAGGAAAGACCAACACTCTTAAGAAGGCTCAACAAATCACATATGATCTATGATCTATCCATGAACCATCTCAGTCATCTTGCCACTCCCTCCCTTCCATACTATTATCTACATCAAGGCCACCCCTACAGAAGTGCTGTTTTTCTTTTTCTTAGTCTTTCCCTTAGTCTCTTAATTGTCCTTCAAGCCTCAACTTAAATGTTACTCCCCCAGGAATGATGTCTTCCCTAACCCTTTCTCATCTTCATCACCCAACAAAAGTCAGGGCTTCCCTATATTTTTCCTATGCATATATTTATGCTATCATAAATTAAATAATATTTGTCTTTAATCTGTCTGCCTCACTAGACTGTACTCTCTGTAAGGACATGAAATGTGTCTCAAACCAATATTAACAGCAGCATAGTGTCTGACACCTGACAGCAGTGGTATACGAGAGCCAACTTACATTGGCTCATGAGAGGTGATTCCTGAATTCCCAGGAACATTGTAAGATGGTTATCAAACAGTCATTATTAAAATCAAAATATAAAAATAAACAATTAAATAAATTATATTTATAACCAAGGTAATATATACTAAAAACTCATTATTTCCTGTTTAACCATGTCATATTATCATATGGTCTTGAGTTTATGTTAATTGTATCTAGAGGTAGAAATGGCATATGATGTGTGCTACGTGTACTCATCCCAACTCTGTGTTCATTGGCTTCATGTTGGTGTCTTGAAATTCGTTATTGTAAAATATTTAGATCATGGATTGAGAAAATGATTTGAATCCACTTCCACTCATCCAGCTGTTAAGTCTTTTTTTAGCACCCCATCATATAATCATACTTTACAAATAAATGTTGAGTGAATAAAAGAATAAAAAGTATAGCCCTATTTTGTCATTGTCATTGCAGAAATGTGGATTATCCCCTGGCTTACTACAATCTGAGCAATCATCCAAATAATTTCATCAGATGCCTGTAATTCATCCAGAGAGTTTAAGCAGAGTTTTCACTTTTGTCTGAATCACGTGGGCAATTTACAGAGGTTAATGAAATTGATCAGGAAACATGCATAGCATAATTATTTAGTGTCATATGGGATTTACAAGAATTTGTGAGGTATATGAGCAACTTGGAGTATAAAGGATATTTTCTAATACTCACATGTTAATTTTACATTTTTTCCAACATCTTGGGAGGCTATCATGGTAGTGAAGTCACAGCTTTCTGAATGGCAGCACTTTTTAAATTTTTTGGTGACCTTTAAATCCAAAAGCATTTTGTATACACAGCAGCATGGTGCCTCTCTTGTAGCTTTTGCTGTCACCAGATTTAAACTAGCATTATTTACCTGTTGCCTCATTTTCACCATTAGATAGTAATTCTTCATGTAAAAAAAATCAATTATTTCACACCTCCATCTCACTAGAAAGCCCAACCAAGCTTTGCACATAGCAAGTGTCAAACTGATGTTTACTAAACTAGGGACACACTTTATCCCCTGGCTAACTCATAAAGTCCTTTCATTGAACCTGGAAAACTATAAAAGTTTATATTTTTCTAGGCTATTAGATTGATTATTAAAGAATGTTTAAGAAATATAAGTGAATAAACTTCAAGCAACTGAAAAAAATCCTGAAGTATTCTTATATTAAAAATGGCTTGGTAGAGCACTTGCTTAGCAAGTGCAAAGCCCTGAGTTCATTTCCCACTACTGCAAAAAAAAAAAAGGGTCTTTAGTGGTTTGTGGTGATGCACAAGCTTAGCTACTTGGGGGCAGAGAGAGAATCAAGGTTCAAGGTCAGCCCAGATGAAAGTTATTGAGACCCTATCTCAAAAACAAGTGGGACATCATGGTACACTTCTATAATTTCAGTTACTTAGGAGGTGGAGGTAGGAGGATCACAAACCAAGACTAGCCCCCGCAAAAGCAAAATCCAATCTCAAAAACACTAACATTGTAACCACCAACATTGTAAGGATTCCGAAAATTTACAGTTTGTCATTTGCTCAAAATAAAGATGCTTCTTTTTCAGGATTCTTTCACATTTTCAGATCTAACAACAACAGCAAACACACTGGCATTTTTGCTGTTAAAGTTTACAAAACTTCAAAATTTATTTGTCCTTCATAAGATCATAATAAAGCCCTCTAAAAATTGGTCTTTGTGATTCAGAATGTGGGCGACGCCTTGTCTGGCCCTTTTTGCTGACCTAGAAATGAAGAAAACTTTTATGACACTTGCAGTTTGTGTTTATCCAGCACCAGTGTCTGCTTGGGTGTGGCTGCCCAGGTTAAGCTTGGCCCAGCTGGGTTTAGTCATCAGTTCTGATTATTTAGCCAACTCAGTGTGCTATGGCCAACAGTAGGTCACAGGATGCCACTCCAGGAGAGTCAGTGCCCACCTCGCAGGCCAGACTAGGACCAGGCTGATGGGTGCTCATTGCCTGTAGCGCTGGTGTTCTGTTGGTTCTCTACCCAATCTGTGGCCCTGGCAGCTCTTAGTCAGGGCACAGTCTTGAGCCTTTCCAGTCCCAGTGACTGATGATAAGCTATGGATATTTAATGAGATTAAAATTAGCTAGATTCTGACTTGAAAGGAATAAAAGCAAAAAATAACAAAAGAAGTTCTGGACTGGGGAGTGACTTCAAGGAAGAAATCTCAGGCTTTTACCCTATACAAAGTTATCTTGAGATAAGTACTCTTAAAAACCAAGTTTATAAGTAAAAGTGATTAAGTTTTTACTATGATGATTGTAACAAATTGATATATGAATAGCAGATATGGATATGTAAAGTCTAGATTGCATAAAAGAACACTATAGATAGTCAATAGATGTTTGACTCCAAAATAGTTTTATAATGAAATAATTTTCCTTACCATCTTATTGTTTTTGCTAGTTTTTAAAATTACAAACAAGGCTAAGAAATTCACAGAAAACATTAACACAAAGACATTTTATAATAAAATATTTCAAGAACTTTATAGAGCTTAAGTAAGAGAAGTTGATTCTTTAGTTATGTGAGAGTTGTTTTCTCTTCTATAATTTTGAGTTATGCTAATAAATACCCAACTCATAATGAATATGTGTCAGAAATACAGAAACTGAGCCATTTTTAGTTTACTTATGGAATAGGGATTTGATTACATCCCAGTGTTTGGGTGGTGAGTCTCTTACCACTCCTACTATTATAATTTTCTATAATGATATTGTATAGCACATTTTTATTTCTTAAAGCTCATCTTCTTGGTATACATTGGAATAGAGGAGCTTTAGTATTTTTAAACTACATTCAGGCTGCCAGTGTAAGAAAGGGAATGAGAATGTCTTTAAATTATGGGAACGAATCATCTCGCCAGGTAGTAAGCCCTCACCATCTCATTCTCCCCTTTTTCCACACACTGCCCCAGGAATGGGAAGTAAGTCTACTTGACCAATGTGAAAAGGATGGAGTAATCTTATGCTAATCATTTATTGTGTACCAGTTTATTTTCGTAATTAACATTCAATGACACTTTATATAACCAAGTAACATTTTACTTGATCTACACAGTAATTCTTCACAATAGACTATTATTTTCTCTATTTTACAAGTGAGAGAATTAAAGTTCCAAGAGGCTAAAGAATTTGCTGAAGGTCACACAGCTGGGAATGAATAGGTCTTTGTGTTGGCAAGGTCCATATACTTTCTTCTACATGTATATCATGCCTTAGGCAAGTAACTCTTTTCTATTGAAGGAGATCCTTGGCCTTGGGGAAAAGAGAAATTGGAGGAGAACTTTCTTGGTGACAGATGTCACACTTTTCTCATTGGCACAGGTGGAGGTAACATGCTATTTTCCCTTCAAGATGTATTATGTGACAGAACCCACTGTGTGGGGGGAGGGAGTTTGGGGGAACATTGCTGCAAAGGACAGCTCTGTGGTTATGTACATAGACCTTGCCATTTCAATGACACGCAGGGCATCTTCACTGGCTCCCTCTCATGTTATTATGAGGCCAACAGTCTAGATGGTGCTTAACCCTTGCCTTCTACTAATAGGTAAACCAATCCCATTCTCATATTTAATTTATCAAGACAGTTATGGCCCTGGTATCAGAGCCAGAAAACATGAGCATATTGTTATCCTTTTGACCTTTGGGGAAAAGAGAAGTGAGTGGAAGATAGCCACTGGTTTCAACAACTACCTACCATCTCTAAGAAGCAGGGACCAGCTGAGGAAGCTGTATATGAATTCTGTGTGGATTTCCAAGGACAACAGGAATGTTGAGACATCACTTTTTCCATACATTTAGTGCTTGAGAGATTGACTTCAATACAGACATGGTTCTGTTCAACTGGGAAAGTATGATTGGTTAGACCAACAATACAGTTATGAGCTGTTAGGAGCCAAATTTGAGGTGGCTCATTTATAAATATAGAACCACATCATTGATGGATTGGGGGAGGGGCTTAACCTTTCTCTAATGTGGTTTCTTATTGTCTGAGATTTGATGAAGAACACCATCTCCTGAGATGAAATGTCTATAATGAGTCACATACCTAGAAGTAACTCTACAAGGTTCAGTTCTGTGCAACTCCTCTAAACCACACAGCTACTACCTCCTTATAATCAGGCCTCCAAAACCTGACATTGCTCACTGTCTTAATTTGTTCTTAAAATATGAACCACTACAGTGTTTCTCTGGTTTTGAAGTTGGCCTTCTTTCCTCCATCCTGCCATAAGCTCCATCTTCTGGAGACATTGCCATCACTCTCTAGATAAGATCTGGACCCTCACTGCCCATTGCTCCTAAATATATCCTAGGAAGTCAGTCTGGGCAGTCAAATTGCAGGTGTGACTGAATCATCTCTCTACATGATAGCTTCCTTATTTGTCAATAGAGCTTAAGCTAGATGATAGTCTTTTTCAGGTATAATTCACACATATAAATAAAGCTTTTTGTTGAAACTTCTGGGCTTTTTCAAATGGAGGGACTCTGGGAATACAGATTTTGCCTTAACCTGTAAGTGCAAATATTTTTCCAGGTTTGTCTCTCAACCCAGAAGATCCTTGAGGTTTACAGTGAGTTAACACCACGCAGAGAGGTTAGCTGTAAATTACTTATTTGGCCAAAATCAACTGCAGTTCAGTTATTTCAAGACTTGCTCAATTTTAGTGTTTGAAAAACATCAACACCTCCATTTTGTTAGTATTGATGGGGAAAGAGCACAGTGGACCCTCTTCTAAATGGATTGGGCTTGGGAGGTAGGAAAGTGCTCAGTGAGCTGTCACACAGAGGGTGTTTTAATAAAGAAAGTAGAACAAGGCTTTTGAAAGAGAGGTGTTGATTGCAAAGCATGTATAGGGGAATTTAAAAAATAAAGCAGGCCCTATGTGGCTAAATGATTAGTGATGTTACTTGAGAACCAGAAACTGAAAGACTGGTATGAAGACTTTATTCATGTTAATCTGTTCATCAGCTAGCTGTGTTTAGAAGTCGTCTCAAATACATTTTGGATGGACTATAAGAAATTTAAACAGAAAAAGTGCTACTGTGACTCTGCCAATAAATTGTATATTTCACCATGTGCTAATGATTTTTTTTCCAAAAAAGAATACGTTGTGACCTCAATAAACTTTTATATGTCAAAATAATGAAACAGAACCTTATTTTCTGGTGCCAACTTTCTATAAAGTCACTCTTTAAAAAATATTAATCTCACTGCAGCATGTAGAATTTTACACAAAGCTTCAAAATAGGTCTGGCACTATACATCTTTATAGAGTGAAAAGACTTGGAATAGATTCAAGATTCAAATGCCAAGTTTGTATCTGTACCTTTGGCTTCTTATTGTTTTTTAAAAATGTATATAACATATGCTTATTCCCATATCACATAACGTAATCACTTCTTAGATAACATCAGTTGGCTGATATTGCTCCTTTGTGAAATTTTCCACAGTAGGCATTTTATAGATCTGTGATGTAGAAGAGAGCAAGTAGTTCTATGTTTCCTTTTGTTCAGCAAAAGTTGTAGCAGTAAAAGATTGCAAAATTAATAATACTATATCTAAAAAATTAAATGTCAATCTTTAGGCTGTTTAATTTGTTCTTTGTGTAATACCTTTGTGAGAGCTAAGAGCTAAGGCTTGGGTTCCAGTTCCAGCTCTGCCTATTACTAGTTGTGTGACCTTGGATATATTATTTAACCTTCTTTGGCCTGGAATATTTCCTACTTATAATAACAGTAATAATATCACCTACATCACAGGTTCTTCTGAGTCAATATTTGTGAAGTGTTATAGATAGGCCTGACACAGAGCATATGCCGTACGTTCTTGTTGTGGATGTTATTATCCTTAGATGTAAACAGAGAGATTCAGAGAGAAAAGAGAAAACTTACATTCTACAATGGGGGAGAGGGGGCATGAAAGGAACAATTTGTCAGAAATGAAAAATACAGAAATGAAAATGGAGATATTGAATAAATATCAAATATTGTCTTTGTTTACAAATAATTTAAAAGCTTCACGCTCAGGATTCTTCTGAATGATGACTTCAGATCATGAGTATTCTATTTTCCACATCAATGGGATTGGTGTAAGGACCTCCAAAGAGCTGCTGTATCATAATACTGGCCAAAATCACAGAATCAATTTTTTCAATACTATAGAAATTAACGAAAGATATGGAGCAATGTAATAAGAGCTTATTAAACCAATCAACTAACCAATTAATGAATAGCTGAATCTGGATAAAAACATCAGGTTTTGTGATATTTGAGTTATTTCTGTAACTCTCCAACTCTGCAATACCATTGAAAACCAGCAGTCTAACAACTGTAGCAGCTTTAAAAAACAGCAGCTCAAGAGTTGAGATGTGGCTCAAGTGGTAGAGTACCTGTCTAGTAAGCACAAAGCTCTGATTTCAAACTTCAGTATCACCAAATAACAAAACAACAACATAAACAAGTGACCTAGTAGCCAATGAAACACCAATTTCAAAGAACTGTCACTATCTAACCTAACTCATCATTCCCTGGAAGCTACAACTCACAGGACATGTCCTTACTCAGTGTCAACAGCCTCTTCCCTGAGAACATTAGTCAAAAACAATCAGTAACAATTAATACTGCAGCTACCTGAGGAAGTGATATGAGTTAGAGTAAGCAAGAAACTTACCAAAAAACTTTTGAGGAAAATTTTGGAAAGGAATGCCCATAGGGAATTGCAAATGGGTCTGACAATTCCTTTAAATCTGGAAGGGCATGAGTACACATGTGTAGAACCATACACATGCTCAGAAAATATCTGAGAAAGTCTCAGATCTCTCTTACGTCTGATGTGAAGTGCCACAAAGACAAGGAGTGTGAACTCTGAATTGCGACCTGTCTTCCTGAGCATCAAAGGTATTCCTCAAAACACAGACCTATGTGGCAAAGGCTGGAATTCATACTGATTCCAGGTATTCATTGAAATCTTTGTGTAATCACTAGTTGATTACTAACCTGAGTAGAGAACTGGTTAGCCATGAAAAGAAACACAGACTTTACGAAATTGCTTTAAGAATCTGACTAGATAAGGAGCAAGAACAAAAAATAACAGTAGCAACAAATCTCAGGGAAGTGGGCCCTGACTCTGGAGAACTGCCATAGTATTTATTTCAAATGCACAATTTTCCACAAAAATTACAAATACAGGAAAGTAAGAAAGAATGGGAAATATCAAAAAAGAAACAGTCAATAGAAACTTTGAGGAAGCCTATATATTCAATTTAATAGGCAAAGATTTTACAATCAAGTATCTTCAAGAACATTTAATACATTCAAGAACCAAAGAAAACCATGCAGAGAGGGTAAATAGAAAGTATGAGAATGATACCTCACCAAATAGAGGATACCAATAAGCTCAAAGAGATAAGAACAAGTCAAGTAGAAATTGTGAAGTTGAACAATAAATAAAATTTGAAAATTCAGCACAGGAGCTCAAAAATAGGTGTGATCTGGCAGAAGAAAGAACCACTGAACTTAATGACAATTCAACTGAAACCATCAAGTCTACATAAAGGAAAAATGAAAGAATAAAGAAAAACGAACTGAGCCTCTAATAAGTCATTGAATATCATCTGTGAGTCACTGTCAAGCATGCCAAACACATAATGGGAAGTCCAGAAATAAAGAGGAAACATAATATTTGAAGACATAATTGCTGAAGAAAGTCCTAAATTTGATGATGAATATTAATTTACACTTCCATGAATCTCAACTAATTCTAAGTAGAATAAATTCAAAGGGATTAATTTCTAGACACATCATAACTATACCATTAAAGTCAAAGATAAAGGGACATTCTTAAAAATAGCAACAAAGGAAGATGTATCTCATCATGTTACAGGATCCCCAATCTGAAATAACAAGTGATTTCTTTTCAGAAACAACAGAGGCTGGAATAAAATGAGAGGACATATTCAATCTGCTAAAAGAAAAAACTGCCAACCAAGAGTTTTATATATAACAAAGGAAATTTTCAAGAAAAGTGAAAGGAGATCAAGACATTGAAGACAAACAAAAACTAAAAAAAGTCATTGCTAGAAGGTCTGGCTGGTAAGAAACACTAAAAGGAGTTCTTCAAGCTTATTAGAAAAGACAACAGAGAATAATTTGAATCTACATGAAGAGATAAAGAACATCATTAAAGTTCTCTACATAGGAAAATATAGCAGCACAGCTGGCAGAGTGGCTCAAGTGATAAAGCGCCTACCTAGCAAGTGTGAGGCCCTGAGTTCAAACCTCAGTGTTGCCAAAAAATAAAATAAATAAACAATAGAAATGCATATTTTTTGTTTGTATCTCTAATGTTTCTCCCATCTGACTTAAAATACACCTGGAAAAAGCAGTTATAAGAATTATAAGTCTGTGCTGATGGGCATATCACATCTAAAGATGTAATTTGTATAAATATAATAGCACCAGGGAGGGGAGAAGGCATTAGGGTTATATAGAAGCAAAATCTTGAATATTATTGAAATTAAGTTGGTACAAATTGAACTAGATTATTACACAATATTAGTCAAGTTAACTACTTAGAAAATAATTTAAAATGTAGCAAAATAATGAAAAAAATGGTAAATTAGAAAACACCTATTTAAGACAAAGAAAGCAGTGATTAAGAAGTGAATTAAAAACACAAAAAGCATATAGAAAATAAATTACAAATGGTAGCAGTAAATCCTATCTTATTGTTAATTATATAAAATATAAATTAATACTTAGATAAAAGGCAAAGATTTTTAGAATAAATACAAAATATGGTCCAACTCTATGATGTTTATAAGAGCTATACCTTAGATTAAAAAACATAAACAAGTTGAAAGTAAAAGGACAGAAAAAGATATACCACAATAATAGCAACCAAATATAGACGCAGTGGGTACACTAATTGAAACAAACTAAACTTTGAGACAAAAGTTGCTATTAGAGACAAGAAGGACATTCTATTAGGACAAAAGAAATACTCCATTGAGACTACATTATGGCCAGGCACCGGTGGCTCATACCTGTAAATTTAGCTATTCAGAAGGCAGAGATCAGGAGGATTGCAGTTCAAGGCCAGCTCAGGCAAACAGTTCACCAGAATCTATCTGGAAAATACCTAGTGGATGGAGTGGCTCAATTAGTAAAGCACCTGCCTAGCAAGTCTGAGGTCTTGAGTTCAAACTCCAGTTATATATATATATACATATATATATATATATATATATATATATATATATATAATAGGAGAGCCCAAAACTATCTCACTTTCAGTAATTAAAACAGCTAGGCAAGAGATTAGCAATAACATAGGAGACTTGGACAATCCTATAAATCAACTAGACATGGTAGGTATCTAAGAAGTACTCTGCTCAACAGCAGCAGACTACATTGTTCTTAAGTACACGTGGAGCATACTTCAGGATGAACATTTTTTGTCATAAACAACTCTTTTTAAAAAATTATAATAGGGTATATTAATTGTATAAAAGGCTGACACTGTGGTGATAAAACAAGTATTAATAAATCTAAAAAGATTGAAACAATAAAAGTATGCTCCTATACCACATGGAATGAGATTAGAAATCAGTTACCTCAATTAGATTTCCAAATCAAGGGAAATTGGAAATTCACAGATATGTGGAAATTAAACAACACACTCAAACTACTAGTGAGACAAAGAAGAAATCACAAGGGAATTTAGAAACTACCTTGAGATGAATTAAGATGAAAATATAACATACTAAAATCTGTGGGATGCCTCTAAAATTATTACCTCTATTAGAGGGAAGTACATAGCTATAAATGCCTATATTAAAAAAGAAGAAAGATTTTAATTTATCATCTAACCTCACCTTAAGAAATTCAAAAGATAAGCAGAAAATAAATACAAATCAAGAAGAATAAAGGAAACAAGACTAGCCAGAAGTAAACAAAATAAAGACTTGAATAACAACACAAAATTAAGGAACCCCAAAGTTGGCTTTTTGAAAATATAAACAAAATTGACTAAGATTGAACAAGATTGACTAGATTAAACAAGAAAGGCAAGAGGTGATTCAAATTTCTAAAATCATGAATGAAAGTGAGAACATCGCCATCCACCCAACAGTAATAAAAGGCATTATAGGGAAATACTGTGAAAAATCATGTGCCAGTAAATTAGATAACAAATGACATGGGTAAATTTCTAGAAAGACATACATTACTGAAACTGAGTCAAGAAGAAATAGAAAATCTAAAGACACATAACAAAGAGATTTAACTAGTAGTTTAAAATTTCTCACGAGAATGATTCCATGGGTGAATTCTGCCAAGTATTTAAGAAATAATTAATATCAACCTTTCATAAACTTTTCTCCTCTCAAAACAAAATACAAGTGAACATTTCCTAATACATTGAGGCCAGTATTATCCAGAATTAAAAACAAGACACAGATTAACAAGAGAGAGCAAAAAAAAAAAAAAAACCATTAAAGACAAATATTTCTTATAGACATAAGATACAAAACATCTTCAACATCATATTACTAAGCCAAATCCAGCAATATACATAAGAGATTATAGAGCTAGACCAGGTAGGATTTATCTCAAGAGTATATAATTTGATTAACTTTGAAAATCAAAATATACTTTACTGTATTAATAAAATAAAACACAAAGCCCACATGGTCATATCAATCATTGTATAAAATGCATTTCTGATTCCAATACCCTTTAAAGATCAATACTATCAAAAAGCTAGGAATGGAAATACTCTCATTACAATAAGGGGTTTCTTTGAAGAAATCGTACTGCTGCTATACTTGATGGTGAAAGACCAAATGCACTTCCTTTAAAATCAGGAACAAGACTAGGTGTTCATTTCTGCCCCTTGCATTCTATACTGTAGTGAAGATTTTAACAATAGCAATCAGGCAAGAAGAAGAAAAGCCATCAAGATTTGAAAGAAAGAATTAAAATTTTTCCATTCACAGATGACATAACCTGTATATAGAAAATTCTAAGGAATCCACAAAAAATTTAGAGCTGATAAATAAGATCACTATGCAGGATACAAGATCAATATACAAAAAGTTATTGTATATCAAATCACTGGCAATGAACAATCTGAGAATGATATTCAGAATATAATTACAATCATAGTAGCATTACAAAGAATAAAATACTTAGGAATAAATTTAACAAAAGAAGTGCAAGAATTACATGAAAACCATAAAACATTGTTGAAATTAAAGAAGACCTAAATAGCTGAGTGGGTGGCTCACACCTGTAATCCTAGTTACTCAGGAAGCAGAGATAAGGGGGATAACAATTCAAGACCAAGTCAGGCAAAAGTTTGGGAGACCTCATCTCAACCGGAAAAGCTAGAAGTGGTGGTGTTGACCACAGTCTAGGCCAGCCTGGGAAAAAAAGTGAGGCCCAATCTCAAAATGGACCAGAGCAAAAATGCCTACCTACCAAGAGTAAACCCTGAGTTCAAATCCAAGTACCCCCCCAAAAAAACAACAAAATCAGAAGACTTAAATAATAGAAAGACATTCTGTGTTCATGGATCAAAAGACTCAATTTTAAGATGATGATACTCACCAAGCTTATTTATAGATTCAACTTAGCCTCTATCAGAATCCTAGCTGACTTTACATGAAAATTAACAATATGATCCTAAATTTAACGTGAAAATTCAAAGAACCCAGAATAGCAAAAGCTGAAAAGAACAACAAAGTTGGAAGAGGTATACTTCCAAAAATAAAAATCTGGAATGTGGATAGTTAATAGAACAGAATTTAGAGTCCAGAAATAAACAAATTTGTAGTGAATTGTTTCTCAACAAGGTTCTCAAGACAATTTAATTGAATTCATCTGTTGAAGACAATTCAAAAGAGCAGTCTTGCCAGGCATGGTAGCATACCTGTAATCCCAGCACTTGGGAGGCTGAGGCCAGATGATTGAGAGTTCAAGGCCAGTCTGGGCTACAAAGCAAGACACTGTCCCAAAGAAAGAAAGTCTTTTTTTTTTTTTGTTAAGCAATTATGGCTGAGATAATTGGATATATACATACAAAAGAAAGAATTTGGACTGCTACTTAGTATCATTCACAAAATCAAAACTAAAATGGGCCTATTTAAATAAAATAGATCTAAAATTGAGGTATATTATTTTCTGGGCATAAGTTCTAAAATGATAAAACTCTTAGAAGACAAAATATGAGTAAGTATTTCTCATATTGGTGGACTAAGCAATGCTTTCTTAGACATGACACCAAAAGCACAAAAGAAAAAAAACACGTAAATTCAGGTTTATCAAAACTAAAAACTTTTTTGTGTTGTTAGTTATAAAAATGGGACAATAAAAGACAATCCATGGAGCCATAAATATATTTTTAAATTACATACCTGATAAAGAACTTGTACCAAAACTTATAAAGGACTCTTATAACTCAATGGTTGAAAGAAAAAAATATTACTCAAAGTATGGGTAAAAGACTTCAAAAGACATTTATCCAAAAGTACATACTGATGACTACTATGCACATGAAAAATGACCTATATTTTCATTTATAAATCAGAAATCCAAAATATAATGCTTGATTTGATTCAGAAATATAAATAAAAATCATAACATGATATCATTTCAAATGACAAACAAATGATAAAAAATAACAAGTATTGTAAACAACATGGAGAAATTAGAACCTTTGTATATTACTGGTAGGTTTTTAAATGTTCCAGCATCTTTGAAAGAAAAAATTGGCAGTTTCTTACAAAGTTATAGTTCCATATAAATATAGTCAAATGATCTTTGTTGAAGGACCAAAAGCAGTACAATGGAGAAAAGACAGTCTTTTCACCAAATGGAAACCTGTTTTATTATCTAATAAACGGTACCTATTTGTCAGGCATGACAAGAAAGAAGGGAAGGAGAGGGGAGGGTAGGGAGGGAAGGTAAGGAAAGGGAAGGAAGGAAATGAAGGAAAGGATGAAAAGAGAAACTAGCTCACCAAAACAGTGGAATATTAGTCAACTCTCAGTACTTAAAAGGAGCTGTCAAGTCATGAAAAGACATGGAAGAAACTTAAGTGCTTAATACTAAGGGAAAGAAGCCCATCTGTAAGGGCTACACACTTCATGATTCCAACAATATGACATTTTGGAAAAGGTAAAACTATGAAGAGAGTAAAAAGACAGTAATGCTGTTCCCTTACTGTATTACTCAGGTGAAAAAAAAGTCATTGAGAAACAAGTAAATCTCTAATGCCACACCCCCGGTGACTGCCACATAGAGTTGCACTTTTGAGACACAGCTTGATTATAAAGTACTGCCCTCTTTTCTGAGATTCTGACATTGTGGTTGCTGGGAGTTTAGAGAGGAGTGAGGGATGAATAAGCAGAGCACGGAGGATTCTCGGGGCAGTGAAATTATTCTGTATGATATTATAATGCATATAGAATAGTGAATACATGTTATCATAAATTTGTCCAAACCTATAGATATACAATATTAAGAGTGAACCCTAATGTAAGCCATAGGGAATGAATGCTAACTGTTAAGGTAGCTCATAATGAAAACCAATGTAACCTTCTCATGGTGAATGTCCATAACAGAGAAGGCTATGTGCATGTGTGTGGCAGGGAGGAGGGCAAAGGATGTCTGGTATATCTTTGTGCCTTCAGCTCTCTTTTGCTGTGAACCTAAAAGTGCTCTAAAAAGTAGTCCATGAAAAGATGATGTAAGCAGTATTATATGACTTATCAATTCTACCCCTACATACAAAGTTAGGGAAAAAAGGAAGCACATATTCCCACCAAAACTTGTACACAAATGTTCACAGCATCATTATTCCAAATGATCAACATATGGGAACAACCACATGTCAACTGACTAACAGGTGAACAAGGTATGGTGAATTCATACACTGGAATATTATTCAGCCATAAGAAAGCCAGGCATGACGTGGATATACCTTAGAAACATTTAGTGAAAAAAAGGTAGACCCAGGAGAGGATATGTTGTGTGATTCCATTTGTATGACATATCCAGAACAGGCAAATCCATAGAGATGGAAAGATTTTTAGCAGTTGTCAGGCACCAGGTATGTGAGTGAGCAGATGGTAACTGCTGACAGGTACAGGGTTTGTTATTGGGCTGAAGTTAAACAGTGACAACGGTACAACTCTGTGAATTTGCTATAAAGCACTGCATCACATAGTTTAAAATGGCTGAATGAAAGACAACCAGGTGTTTGGCACTGCCTGACCTATATTAAGTGCTCAGAAAAGTTATTTCTTGTTGTTAATCAGAATAAACTATTATGTTGTTACATCAAGAGTGGAAACACAAACGAAGAAATCACTAACTTTTCTCAGGAGAAAATAGCTAAGGGTATTTGATCCTGACTATGAGTCTCTGGAAGAGTGAGCAGTCTTTGTGCCAAGAGGAATGAGAAAGAAAACATGCCGTGCTGTGTCACATGGGTTATACTTCTCAGAGGCAGGTCCCTCATTGTGTTACTCTGGTGAAGAAAAAAACATTGCTAAACAAATAAATCTCTAATGCTACATCCCCTGGTGACTGCCACATAGAGTTGCCCTTGTGAGACACAGCTTGATTACAAAGTACTGCCCTTTTTTCTGAGAATTTGCCATTGTAACTTTCAGTCAGAGACCCATGGTGAAGACCACTGATTTATTTCTTATTCAAGGGCATCCTTGACAGCCTGGCCCCTCAATGAACTCTGCTTTCAGCTGTCCTGGAGGGGTGGCAGCATGTCTCTTTGAGGTATATTTCAGGGCAATTCCTCATGGGGTACACCGTCTATATTTTAATTCAGAGCAGGCCAAACAGGCCATCTCAACAGGGTACAAATTTCCCCACCTATTTTCATGAGACAAAATTTTAATACGTGTTTTTGAATTAAAAACACTTCTCTTTTTATTCACTATGATAGACAGTGGGAGGCTTCTATGGGAGAAATTCCACATTATGTCTGTGGTGCTGAGAGTTCAGATGAGTGTGATCAAAACCCAGACAACCAGCCTGAGGAGGTGGGCTTTGGTGTGGGGGTCGGGGTGAGCAAAGGAGGTAGAAGAAAACCTTGTTAGAACAGAGGCTTTGCCAAACAGAAAACTGGCCAGGGAGTAAAGACTCTAGGTGGGGAAACAAAAAAATTTAGGGTATTGGTAGTCATCTGTATAATAAGACTTATAAGTAAATCACTTTCTTCTAGCTTCAGTCCCCTCAAAAAGAAAGTGCAAAAGCCTTTCTGATGGCAGGGAAAACAGTGTCTTATATCACATAGCCTATTTGTGGGTGCTTCTTTACCAAGCGATTATTAATATATCAGTTTCCTGTAAGGCTTAAGATTAGAATACCAGGCCCAAGTTTGTTTACAATTCAGCATGTGTAGGGTCTGAACCACACAGCACGCCCAACAGGAAGTGTGTATAGGTCATCTCCACCCTCCACGCAGAGCATCATCCACGGTGTGTTTAGACAGGAAAGCCCAGAAAAATGAGCACATCATCAACTTTGCCAGTAATTCAGAAACAGAGATATCTGGAAGCGATAAAAACTGCAATTGATAAAAGCTTCCCTTGTTAAATTTGGGCCACACATACTCTAAATAAAATATACCACTTAGGAAATGATTTGTGTTGATAAAACTTGATGGAGTTGTTTTTCCAAATGTCTTCTCCCTGCTGGGAATTTCACACTTTGGCAGGCTCTCCTTAGGCCTCCCCAGTTGCCAGTCTCCTTCCATGACCTGACCTGATGTTGTTTATACGGTTGTTTACACATGTCTTAACAACCTTTGCAAAGGGTCTTTAATGACTTTCACTCCTGGCAGTACATAGCTCGAGGCAGAGCTCCAAAGGCTGCCAGTGTTGTTGTGTTTATTTGTGCAGTGCCCTCCCCAGCTTCCCCTAAACCCCTCAGAGAGGCGCCTGGAAAGCATGTTGAAGGTTAGATAGCTGTAGATGAGTTTTAAGACTAAAACTCTAGTTGTGAGTAATGAAGTAGAGTGAGGCCTTTTAAGCAATGAGAAACTGTCATCATGTTCATGGGGGCTCACTGAGAGATCTGAACATTTTGGGTCTGCACGAAAAAGTAGCATGGCAAAGTCCCAGCTCCAGAAGTTACCAGTTCTATGATGCAGCCCCAGTATAATCCCTTTCTTGGGGAGTGATCTGGCTGTCATAGGTCAACAAACTCAAACAGGCTGAGATCAGTGATTCCTCTGTAACCCTAGACAAGTGGCTTGTATTGACTAAAGATTAGGAAAGATGGCAAATTTCCCCTATAGATATCTTGAAGAATGACTATATGATGGAAGAAACGTTTTCATTTTATGCTACATTGATTTATTAGAGTGTGAAGAAGATAAATGATAGTCAAATCATAGAATTCAAGCCATGAAAATAATGTAATATCTAGATTATCTAGAATTTTAACTTGGGTATTACCAACTCTTCCTTTCTACTTTGCAGAGTCTGTTGAAATAATGGAGAAGCCAGGACTCCACCATGAAATTAAATCAAAATCAGGAAAGATGAGGAACATGTGAGTGGGCAGAGCAAGAGGGGGACAAAAGAAGCCCAATGTGTGACAGCTTGGGTTCCATGAGCACATGACGGAGAGATCCTGAACTTCTGTAGCATTCATGCAGGATGAACAGGGAACCACTGAAGTCAGCTATTTTCATGCCAGAAAAATTCTGACACCAAAAGATACGCCCTTCAGAGAAACAGAAATAAAGATAGCAAAACCAAAACCATTTGGCAACACAGCAGTGTCAAATACTTCTCGTGTTGAAGCAAGAGTAACACATGTTAGAATCATATGACATCTCAAAACATGGCCACTGTTTATTGTGACAAATGGATTCACATATTTGAAAGATTCAGAACTTTCTAAACTCAGAAAATATATGTTCAAAGCAAACCAATGTAAACATATGACTCTCGCTATTCTATATTTCAGTCACTGGAGGAGTATCCTGTTGATATTTTCTTTCTAAAATTCTCATAATCTCATGCCAGATTACCTTGGTTTTAGTTTCTTAAAATGATAATTTGAAGGTTTCTAGAGACATCCCTTTAAAATGGATTTCCATGTTGGTTCACAGCACATGTTTGTTAAATGTCTACTGTTATACTTATCCTAGGAATACCAAAATGAGGAACTGTGACTACAGTATGTCTCTGCTTTAAAAAACTTAAAGTCTAATGACATAGAGTACTAGATAATTTTTCAGTGCCACAGAAACTACAAAATAAAGGAATAAGTGCATCTGTTAGCTTTTTCTTCTTGATGAAGAATCTCTTTTATATCAATTTGGAGAACATATGCTCACATGTGCTCTGAATGCTATGAGAGTAATGAAAGTCACTAACTTTAAGATTATCCTGCTGGTGTTTTGTTACAGCATCACACAGGGGAATGACCCTTCCTGTGCTGGGGTATCTTAGTTCCTTATATTCCTCTCTTCTAGGGATCTTGTCTTTACCCTACCTTACTCTCTGGGCCATTACTGGCCTTATCATTACCAAAAACAGCAACCCCTTTGTCAGTCCTTGCTTGAATGATTTATTGCTAATATGAATTAGACTGCTGCACATATTCCAGGTTCTCCTTCCTTTTTAAAATTGGGAGTTTTATTGCAGTTCAACTGTCTTTGCCTCATCATTATATATCAGATGGGTGGGAGTAGCAGATACCATAGGTTTTTGGTCCTCAAGGGGTCATATTCAAATGTAGTACAGAGGAGTTCACAGTATACACACATGCAGTGTGGTACCCAATTTTACATATGTACATATATATATATGCATATATATATATATACACATACATACATATGTATATAATACAATAAGTTATAAAAAAAGATGTGTGGTTAGGTAAAACATAAAGTAGAAAGGAGGATTAGGATTAGTTATAGAAGGCTGGAGTTGGTGGATGGCTAGAGGAGAGTTCACTGGAATCAAGTAAAAAACCTAAGAGAAAATATTGATGCAGAAGAATAATTTCAGGCGGCCTAACATTCAAAGAATAGGATTTTCAGTACAGAAATGACAATATGCAGAGGAAAACTTGAGGTTGTTTTCCTCATCCCTTTTTCAGGACATTTATTTTTTCAAGGGAAGAAAAATCTAATTTCTATGTAATAACTATCACCTAAAGTTTCTTGTTCAGTCAATTCACTGTCATTCAACTATGGAATCTTTTATATTCCTTAAAAACACTTCAACCTCCCTAGAAAACTAGGCAAACTGCCTTATCAGTCAGCAAGAAGTCAGGACAGAGGATTTAGGGACCATCCTGCTGACCTTGGGAGGAAAGTGCAGTGAAGCTTTTATCTTTAAGTTGAAGCCACGCCCTCTTTCTGACAATTATTTGTAGACCTGTATTTCATACACATCATCAGGAAGAGGAGTGAACCTTTAAGAGGCACCAAATTAGAGAACGAACGTCTTAAGTTCATGTCTCACTGCACTTAAAGAGCCAGTAGCAATTGGTAAGATCAAAATCACTCACTATTTCCTCAATTCGAAGTGTATGAAATCATGTGACAGCTGTTTACAATGATCCATGGACAGCAAAAAAAGAAAAATTAGCTAAATAAATAAAAAGACCCTCATTGCATAAAGTTTTCATAGATTCATCTTGTTACAAAAAAGTATCACCTCTGGCACAATTAAAATAATTGGAGTTAAGGTAAAGAGACCCAAGTCTGGCTTATTTTACTCTTGTCTTCTGGATAGATACCAGAAAGGCTGTTTTCTTTTCCTCATCTTTAAAATAATATTCGTGAGTTTTAAATCAAATGAGCAATGAATATGAAAGTACTTTTCGGAGTAGAAAGCACCATTCTAAATGTAACTGTTTCTGCTTACTAGTGATAATTAGCACTAGTGAACTCGTGTGTATGGGCAAGTCACAGCTGAACCTGCATTATTCTCATTTAACTTCCACATCAGCTTTACTTATGCCCCATGGTTTGTTCCATTTTATAGATGAGGTGGCTGAGGATTGACAAGTATCAGAAATATTTGTTCAAGGTCTCCAGAGGTCTAAGTGGGTTAGTGACATGATGGCTGTTTTTAAAGTCCTGGCTCTTATCTAATTGCTATTAGGATGTATAGGAGACTCAAGACATTTGCCCTTTTTATCCTCTTTCCCAATCTTTGCTATTAGTGTATTGTTAATGTTAGTGATTAGTTAGTCTATTAGTGTATTTTTCTTTAATGTTTCTTCTGCTTAGTAGCAGTGATACAAAGATGCTGTCGTGGTCCTCAAGTGGCTCATAGCATACTGGCAGAAGCAATCAGAAGTGAAGATAATTAGAGTGTAGCCTGCTAAGTACTTTGATCGACCAGTTCTGGCTTGTTGGACCAGCAACCTATGCAGTCGTGCTGGACCATGTATTTCAAAGGACTCCACACTTGGTTATTGTTGCGTTGTTGCTGTTTTGAAATTCTAGTTTTCAACAAGGCAACCCACCTTTTCATTTTGCCATGGGCCCCACATATGATGTAGCAAGTCCTGGTTCTAGAAGAATTTCAAGAGGTACACCATGGACGGGGGAAGGAGGGCCTTAGAAGTTCTGCCTAAGTTTAATCTTGAAGCATAATAATCATTTAGCCAGCAAAAAAGGGCAAGTTTAGGTCCCACCAAATGTCAAGGCAAAAGAGTACAGCCTGGAGAGGGGAGTAAGGAACCTGTCTTGACTCGATACTTCTTTACAGTAGAAAAGACTTGGGAAGCTTTGATGGGTTGGGGGAGGTGCAGAAGCTCATCTTCTGCACAGATCACTGGTGATGCTGAATGTCAGTCAAGGTGGGCAATCAAGACTGCACCTGCAGGAGCCATTCTGAATTCTAAGACAGAAGGTGTGATGGCATTACTGGGCTGCTGGTTGGTTCTTTGGGCACCAGTATTAAAGTTAGAGGAAAGAAGTAAAGGGTCCAGCTGCCTGCAGTACAGTGTGCAGAAAAGGTATGAGTTAACTATTAAATCTAGGACTCCACTTTAAGACAAAGAGATGGGACACCAACTACTAGCCAGTACTGAATAATAATATCAGGTAACCATTTTGTAGCATTTACAAAGAGCCAGTACTTACTTGTACTAAGCCATTTAAACTTCCCAAGAATTCTATGACAGGTACTGTAGAAAAGAACAATTTGCCTCATTTTACAGATAAGGGAATCAGCCTACAAAGAGGTTAAATAATTTTCTAATACCACCCAGTAAGCAAATGGCAGAGTTGGAGTTTGAATATAGTTGTGCCATAAGTTTGTGCTTATGGCCATTTCAGTGTATTGTATACTTCCTAAAAATCCCTTAGGTTCTTATGGCTTATGAAAAATGTAACATTTCCTATGCTGGACTAAAAGGCCTAGTCTCTGCAGACTCATGTCTCCCATGTGCTCATTCTTTGAGATATGGAAGCAATCTATATTCCCTGTTCTTGCAGCAGATTGTATTTTCCAACGATGGCTTCCACAATATATCCCAAATCACAGGTACTTTTCTTAGAATGTGATATCGATGTTCAGACATGAGGTCTCTGTCCTCCTCTCCTTTAAATCTAGGCATCTACATGGTTACAGCAAAAGTGATGGTATGCGTCTTACAAAGGAAGGTCACAAAAAAGCAATATGCTTCCACCGGTTCTCCTGAGATGCTAGCTCTTGAAGTCTAGTCGCTATGTAGTAAGGAAAACAGACCACATGTAGATAGGTGTTTCAGTCCACAGCCACGCTGAGGACCCAGCTGAAAGCCAGCATCACCCTCCAGAAAAGGAATGAAGAAGATTTCAGAGTAACTCCAGCTGTAGCCACTATTCTGACTGAAACCACAGGACCGACCCTGAGCCAGGCCTTCCTTGCCAAGCCCACTTAGCCCCAGGGTCTTTGGAAGATAACATAAAATTATTGTCATTTTGAGGCATTAAGTTTTGGACTAAAAGTCCTTTTTCAATTATCCATTGCTACAGTGCACCTTGGTGACCAGACCAGACCAAAGCCCGTGATATTCTCCTCCACAGTGGATCAGAGACACACAGAGAGAAAAGAGGTAAGAAGCCTAGGGGAGCAGTTTGATTTCTGCTTTGATTTCTGATGCACTTTGATTTCTGAAGAACCAAGGAGAACATTGGTAAATAGTGAACTAAGACAGGTGAAAAGGATAGGGAAATGAATGCAGTCATTTCATAGCAATGAATAATTGGAAGAGGACCTGGCTCCTGCTGTTCTTGCTGTCTGTATTGTTTCCACCTCCTGGTTTTCTATACAAAACATCCTACACAAGTTTAGTTATCAAAGAAACCTTCCAAACTGAATCCTCAAGCCCTCTCCATTCATGTTATTTTGCTATGCATCCACAAGACCATGTTCTTTTCCTTTAGAGAAAGTGTCACAAACTTTCTGATTTTGTTACTGACAACCCTACTTTCATGGCATTATATGCTTTGTGCCAATGTTACTGGTTTCTATGTATTGTCAGATAAACTTTGGGGGTACAGAGAATATTTAATTAATCTGGTGTGCCCTTCATATATGTCCTAGACCATAGAGCTAATCCAATAAATCTTGGAATATATTTCTGAATGAAACATTTCCCCAAGGTAGGCCAAGGAAGGCTAGCAAGAAACTACATACAATTCTTCTTAAAAGGAAGAGCACTAGCAAGAAACTAATTACAATTTTGAAGGTAACCTCAAGTTATAGTTCTAAAGGTGAAACTGGATTCCTCAAGTGCCAGTGGCAAAGACAAACTATGTGGAGAACAAATGCACCTTGTTTGTAAACAGAGTTTTCAAAGATAAACCTGTTCCTCTCCCATATGTGTTTTCCAGCTGGAGCGCATAAGCAATTTCCCTCGGGGTCAGCCTTCAGCATTCTGAGGAGTTCCCCGTGCAGATTCAGCCTTATTGTGTTAATGCTTAACACACTTCTAGATTAGGTTACAGTGTGGAGGCTCCACATGGTGCTAGGAGGGAGTTTGTCTAAAAAGGGTGTGCTTCCATTCTATTTCTTGCCTCCTTGTGAGGGTTATTTCAGACACTTCCAAGTATACTATAAAAGTGGTCTGTGGATTCCTTATTCTGCCTTAGTCCTGGATAAGCAGTAATAACTTTCCCCAAGCACTAGGTTGTAGCTCACTTGTACCTGTGTTACACATTCTTAGTTAAAGTGGAACTGAAGAGATTGTGGCTCAGAGAAATAATAGCAGGTCAATAGCAAGATTACCTGACCAATACCAAATTTCAGCAGCTTGTCTTGTCATCTTTTAAGGACTAAGGACACATCTGAGTATAAAAAAACTGCTCATCTGGAAAGTGGAGTTTCCCTATAATTTTCTGTGATATATTTATAAAATTGAGTTACTGGGCAGTACTCAAAGCAAAGTAACTGGATGCTGGTTATAGAAATGGTTTCTTTATTATCTAAAATGACTGGTTATCCTAGTTTGCCTGAGATTGAGAAGTTTCCTGGGATGTAGAATATTCAGAGCTAGAAGTAGAAAAGACCTAGGAAAACCAGTAAGAGTTGGTCACCCTAATAATAGCTAGTGACTTAACAGTCACATAAGAGAAGCCAATGTTTAGGCATCAGAGCTATGCCACAATGTTTGATTGAACAGCGTACCAACCCCATATAGATTTTCTTAGGTTTATTTATATGTTTATGTCTCATCTTCATATATTTTGCATTTCTGTCAACATATTGCTATTAGATAAAACCAAGTAAAATTACCAACATTCAACTGTTATGACAAAAAAAGCCCACAACCCAAAAAACACACAGAAAAACAAATCCATCTTTTTCACATAGTTAATCTTATTTTCATCAATACCTATTTTCCTAGGCTCTCTGTTGGGCACTTTATGTTTGTTAATTTATTTAATTATCCTAACAACCTTTGGAGATTTAATGTTGTTAGCATCTGGTAAAAACAAAGAGGCTAAGAGGTTAACTTAACCATGACTTACAGCAACTGACAATAAATTAGATGCTATATTTCCATTACCCACTAAAGACCAAGTGTCTCCAATCCTTGTAAGATAAGGACACATTTTATAGATACTACAGTGAGGGTCAGTGGAGTTACATGATGTACTCAAGACTGCACTGCTCTCTTTGAACACATCCCCTAGTTTTATGTTTCTCTTCACCAGGCCAACTTTTTTTCTTAGAGTATGCTGACTTAAGACCATCTTGATCTTCATGCTTTTAATTACAGTTATTTCTCAATGCTTCATTATGAAAATTTTCAAACACATAGAAAGCTGAAAGAATTTTATAGTCAGTATCCCTATTTTCCATGGTTCAGATTTTATAATTAATATCTTGCCATATTACATATCTAACTGTCAAGCTATCTTATGATGCAAGTCAAAGTGAGCTATAGTCAGCAATTCCCTTACCCCTAAACATATGCATACCATTATCAAGAATTCAATATTGTTTTTATTAGCACATATTGGTTGTACAAAGGGGTTTCATTGTGATAGTTGCATATGTGCACTCCAATCAAATTTACCTCCTTTAGTTCTCCCCTCAACCCTTTCCCCCCTTCTTAAAATAATAGCATCGGGTTTCATTGTTCTATTTTCATACATGTGTATAAAGTACTTCATTCATGTTCACCCCTACATACACTACACACTCTCCTTTCACCTCTGGCTGATATGCACTCCCATCAATATTGCCTTATAGATGGTTTTTTAAAGAGAAAATTTATATGCAATTAAATATCTAAATGCTAAATGTATTATTTGATAATTCTGACAGATGAACATACCTGTACACTAGACCAAACTATTACTAATGTCTGGACTATTTCCATTGGCTCAGGTTTCATCAAACTCCTAAGCCATCCTTGTCCTCCACTTCCTCCTCCAAAGGCAACTAGTGTTCTGATTTTGTTCATCAGACATTGCTTTTTTCTGTTTACAAATTTCATGCAAGTAGAAACACAGAATAAGAACCCACTTATGAAAAATTTATCTCAACAAAAATTTTTGGAGATTTAGTCACATTTTTGTAAAAATCAGCAATTCATTATATTCATTTTTTAATGAAAATGTCATGACTTGTTCCTCATTTTCTTGTTGATGGACAAGGGAATGGGTATGAATGTTTCCAGTTTTTACTATTATGATGAAAGCTGCAATGGACATTCTTTGAGAAGTCTTTGTGTTGGCATAAGGTTTCATTTCTCTTGCATAAAAAATTAGACTTGTAACTGCTTAATACCAGATAGGGATATGTTTGATTTCATGGGAAATTACTAGACCTTCTGTCAAGGAGGTTGTATCATTTCACACTTCCACTGATAATGTGTGAGAACTCACCCCACCTCCTCATCAACATTTGGCTATTCCAGTTCTGACTGATTCAGACATTTGCAGCCCAGGGTCCTTTCACCTAGACCGTAGAACTTCCTTGAACATCTCTTGTAGGATAGGTCTGCTAGCAACAAGTGCTTTCGGTGTCTGTTGACTGGGTATGTGTTAGTTTCTCCTTTATTTCTGAATACATTTTCTGGACAGAGCATTCTTAGTTGACAGCACTTTGAATATTTCTTCCCAATGTTCTCTAGACTTTATGGTTTCTGAGTCATTAGTTGCTGCTGCTGATAATATATCTTTATTTATTTCTCACTGACACATAGTAGTTGTAGATACCTCTGAGCTATGGGGTGACATTGCAAAACATGTATGTGATGTATAATGAATGATAGGATTGGGCTAATTCGTGTATCTGTCACCTTAGACATTTCTCATTTCATTGTGCTGAGAACTTTCAAAATCCTCTCTGCTAGTCACGGTGAAATAATTGTTGTCAGACATAGTTATCCTACTGTACTTTGGAGTGTTAGAAATTATTCCTCTCCACGTTTCCCAGCTTACTTTTTTGGGGGAGGGGACACAGTTCTTGGGTTTGAATTCAGGGTCTTGCATGTGCTAGGCAGGTGTCTTACCACTAAGCCACACCTTTTTGATTTACTTAATTTTTAGATGGGGTCTTGTGCTTTTTGCCTGGGATTGACCTGGGATCACCTATGTAAGCCTCCTGCAAATCTGGAATTACAGATGTGAGCCACCATACCTGGCTTGTTTCTTGAGATGGGATCTTGCTAACTTTATGACTGTACTGGTCTTGAATCATGATCCTCCCCATCTCTGTCTCCTGGGTAGCTGGGATTATAGGCTTGTACCAGCATGACCAGCTTCCACTACTCATTTTTTTAGGATCATTTATATTTAATGAATTGTTCTTGTCCTGCCTTCAAGATTGTCTACTTTTCTTTATAGGGATTGATTATGATACGTCTCAGTTTGGATTTCTTTAAGATTATCCTACCTGGAATTTTTTTTGAGTTTCTTGGATATACAAATTAATGGTTTTCATCATATTTGGGATCATTTTTACCATTATTTCTTCAAATAGTCTTTCTTTTCCTTTCTCATCTTTCCTTTTAAGATTGCCATTAAGCAGATATTGGTATGCTTGATAATTTTTTCACAAGCCTCTGGGGACCCATTCTTTTTTTCTCCATTCTGTTCCTAAGATTATATAATCTTAACTGAGCTGTGTTAATCCCCTTATCCCATGGGAGGATACTCTGGTAAGGAAGACTTATTTTCATATATCCATGGTAAATACATTCTAAGACCACAAGTAGATGCTTAAAACCACATATAGAACTAAATTCTATATATACTAGTGTTTTTTCCTATATATACATTCTATGATAAAGTCTAATTTATATATTATGCACAATAAGAAATTAACAATAGTAACTAACAATGAAATATAACAAATATAACAATGTACTATAGTAAAACTGCCAGCCTCAGTACTCCTGAACTTAAATAGGGTTACTTGAACATAAGCACTGTGACACAGCTATAGTTTATCTGATAACTGAGATAGCTTCTAAGTGACCAATGAGTTGGTAGTGTAAACAGTATGGGCACACTAGACAAAGGGATGTTCCATCCTGGACAGGATAAGGTGGGATGATTTCATCATGCTACTGAGAATTGTATGCAATTTAAAACTTGTGAATGGTTTATTTCTGGAATTTTCTATGCAATTTTTTTGGACTGAAGTTGACTATGGGTAGATGCAACTACCGAAAATGAAACCTCAGATAAGGGGTGGGGACTACCATATCCTCAGGTTCACTGATTTTTGTCTTCTGCCAACTAAAGTCTGATGCTGAGTTCTTCTGTAGATTTTTTTTTCATTTGAAGTTTTGTATTTTTCAACTCTGTAGTTTCTATTTGATTCTTTCCTACAATTTCTATCTTTTTATTTATATTCTTTACTTGGCATGACATTGTTTTCAATTTTCCATTTTATTCTTTGGACATAGTTCATTTTGTTTGTTTGAATACACTTAAAACAGCTGACTTGAATTCTTTGCCTAGTAAGTCCAACAGTTTCTACTGACAGTTTTTTTCTCCTGAATGTGAACATTTAACTATTACTTTCTTTGATTTACACCAAGCTTAGTTTCCCTGTGCTACTTCATTTCTAGGCTGTGTTCCCTCTGTCTCTATTCTCACTCATTTCTCTCCTTGCCTCCCACATCTTCAGGTCAGTCACATCAGTGAGAGGTCTTGATCTCCTCAAGACCTCCAATTTGGAATTGGGGAGATCATCAGATTAATGCTATCGTTACTTCCTCCTAAACTTGTTCATCCCTTTGCCTATTCTGACCTACAAACTCATCAACCATCCTGGCTCATGTGTAATACGTCCCAAGTCCTTTCCATTTATTCATTCATTTCTGGCTCGGATGCCTTTAGTTTCTTCTAATTTGCTGTTTTTCTCTCTCAAAAATTTTTATAAGAAATGACGATCTCATGCCTTATCAATACCAGGCCTCTGTTATGTATATTTTTATTTCCCTTTCCAAAATATCTTTTCCTTTTTTTTTTTTTGTGGTACTGGAGATTGAACCCAGGGTTTCACACATTCTAGGGAAGTACTGTCCTTGAGTAACATCCTCAGTCCCTTTGTTTTCCAAACAGGGTCTCACAGCTTTGTCTAGGACTGGCTTTGAACTTGAGATCTTCTTGCCTCTGCCTGTGGAGTACCTGGGATTACAGGCATGTATCACTACATCCAGCTTAAAATGTTTTTTTTCTTTCACAATTCTAAGATAAGAAACAAAATACCTGTATTTTTCTTGTGTAAGTATTACTTATATTCATATTGCTGTTGCTGAAAGATGCCCTTTTGAATCATTTCAGTTTCTCAGTGCACCGTTTGTATATTGGCAATTGTATGATATATATAAAATTATAATGTCCAGCAGTTGCAGAGTAAAAATCCATTTCAAAAACCTGTAAAATGTTAGCAAGAAAGTCAGACTAGTAAGACTTTTTTCTCATATCATTTCTGTATTTGAAAATGTATCACATAACACATATCTGAGGTAGTGTGGGGGCAGCCTGGGAATGGTAAGTGTGTGTTCCTAAAACAACAAAGACGTCATATAGCACTTTGGCTTAGATAAGTGAACATTTGGGCTGAGGACAAGATGTAGGCAGAGGATATCAAAGCTCCAACTAATTAGGGAGTTATCACTTGAAAAGATACATAGCTTGTGTCACTGGAGTAGCAGCTATCAAAGGAAACTGCTGGGAGCCATCTTGCTTCATTCCACAATCTTTTGATGACAGAGTAAGCAGTAAGATCGGTAACATATCCCTTGAGGTATCAAAGAAAGAATAGAAAGACCATGAAGAAACAAATAGTTTAGGAGAACAAAAAACGCTCCAGAAATTTGAAATGCCTATGACTTTTAAGTGGATTTTGAAGAATTACCTAGACTCAGCTCAAAATTAAGCTTTCCTGTAAATGATAAAAGAAAACAGTACTTACTCATCTAGAAATCCCCAACAAATATTTAAAAGACTCTTGATGTTTGTTTGTGCAATATGAGGATTTTCCTAATGGCCATTGGAAATCAGAAGTTAGAGCAACAAAGAAGGGGAGAAACTTCCAAATGTTAACATATCTTTAATACAGGATAACTCCATTTCTATTGTCTCCTTATTTAAGATACATTGTGGTCATCCCCAATGAGTAAAGTATTGATGCATGTTTTGAGATCACACACATACAAACAACACATTTCTGAAGAAGCTTACAATATAAAATATGGGTATAAAACATGAATATTTTGATACAGATTTAAGATAAAGAAAAGATTATTTGGAGATTCAGTGGTCAGGAAGATTTCAGAGTGATGGATGTGTATTTGAAAGGTCAATATATTTAGAGGTGAACAGGTGGCAATAGCACAAGCCAAAACTAGAGGCTGAGTCTCCACAGTAAGTGGAAAGGGTGTAGGGGCCCATCCTTACTGTGGGAAAGGGTTTCTGTAGGGGAGTGGTAGAAAGAAGCATCAACTGAAGCTATGACAGTTACAAATCACACTAGTCCTGCTTCCTACTTCAGAGGCAATGGGCAGCATCTGTGTGACTGTCACAGCCTGTTTGTTGTCAAGCATATTGCTTTAGATCATTCATTGATTCATAGTTGCCCCCACACATCATGGCTCCTTGTCCTCTCTGTTGCCTAACCCTGCTGGTCTCACTTAGCATCCCGCTTTCCTGTCACATGCTACTTGATCCTCAAAGGGACATGGATGAATCTTCTTATAGAGTTGAAACATTTTTATAAATTTTAATTTCTCTCATTTGAAAAGAAAAATTTAAGACAGCTCCTAAATTCACATAATATAGCAGGATCGAAAACATAAAAATATCAGGACTAAATAAATAGATAAGTAAACAAGGCAAGCAAGCAAAATTAAAATAGAAGTTGAATTATAAGTATTAACAGTGGGCTTGAAATTTGGCTCTAAATTTCTTAGCAATCAATGGAGGGTAGGCAGTGTTTATAAGATTCACACATCCTAGGATGCTTAAATCTATCAATTATTTTAATGACATTAAAAGTCTTCAAGACTGAAAATAAAGAGTGTGCAAACCTGAATTCTAGTCTAAGCTCCACCAGTAATTGACTCTTGACATTTGTTACTTAATCTCAGTAGGGCTCAGTTTCCTCATGTGCATTTTTAAAAAAGTGTTGATAAAGACCTTGCCAACTCTAACATCTTATTCTCCTATTGCACAGTTTTCCAGCAAGCATGTCCCTGTGAAAGCCCAACCAGAAGGGATTAACTCACGAAATGGAAAAGATCCTAAATTACATTTTCCTCAGCCCTAGATGATAAGTGTGTGATGGCAATATAGCATTCATCCTTAACTATCCACTTGCCCTTAGGAAGGACTTTTAGGTTAAACTCTGTAAAACTGCTGGTCTTGTAGTTAAATGTGGGCAAACATTGGCAATTTCATATGGTTCAGCCTGGTAAATGAGTAACACTGAGAGAATCAGGGATACCAGAGCAGGGAAGCTCATCTGCCATCCTTGATTAGCAGTAGGGAAAGAAAGGCATCACCTCTTGAGCTTCAAACTCTACTATGGTGAATGTTTGCATTCCCTAGGATTAGGTTTTTTGAAATTCTAAATATGAAATAGGGTTGGGGCCTTTGAAAAGTGTTAGGTGAGGAAGGTTCTAGGGGATTAGTGCTCTCATAAAAGAGCCCAGGGGAGCTCAGTTGCCCTTTCTATCATGTGAGCACACAGTAAAAATATGCCATGATATAATATAAATAATCCATGAGGAAGTAGGCCCTCACAAAACACAAAATCTATTGATAACCCAGTCTTGAAATTCCCCACCTCCAGAACTATGAGACAGAAATTATGGTTATTTATGTCACTCAGTTAGTGATATTTTGTTATAGCAGCCCAAACAGACTAAGACTCCTACTAACTGTCAGATGTGAACTGTGAACAAATTTGTCTAGGTTCAAATCCTAGCTCTTCCTCTTCTTAGCTGGGTGAATTTGAGCAATTATTTAACTTCCCTTGGTATCAGTTTCCCCATCTTTAAAACTGGAATAATTATATGCAGTTGTTCTCCCTTATCCACGGGGATATATTTCAAGATCCCCTAGTGGGTGTCTCAAAGTGTGGATAGTATCAAACCCTGTATATATTATTTTTTTTCAGATACATACATAATTATGACAGTTTAATCTGTAAATTAGGCACAGTAAGAGATTAACAACAGTAATTAATAATAAAATGTAATTGTAATATACTATAATAAAAGTTATGTGAATGTGGTCTATCTGTCAAAATACTTTCTAGTGTTCACTCTTCTTATGATAATGGGAGATGACATAATGCCTACATGATGAGATGAGGCCAGGTGAGTGACATAGGCAATGGAGTGAATAATGTAGGCATTGTGATGTAGAATTGGGTGTATAAGGGTTCCTTGAGATCTGTCACTCTGATGCCATCACAGCTGACCTGATAACCAAGAGAACTCCTGAGCGACTCATAGACAAATAGTGTATACAGCAAGGATACACTGGACAAAGGGATGGCTCATGTCCTAGGTAAGAGAGAATAGGATGGCATGACATTTCATCACATTACTCAGAATGGTGTGCAATTTAAAACTTATGTAATGTTCATTTGTGAAATTTTCCGTTTAATGTGCTCAGACTGGTTAACTGAAACCACGGAAAGTGAAACCCCATATAAGGGGGAATACTATGATAATACCTAATTCATAGGGCTGTCAAAACATTTAGTACACTTCCTGAAAACAGATAAGAGCTCAATAAATGTTAGCTATTGGCTGCATTAGCTCCTGGATGGGCAAATCAATAAAGTGCACAGAAAAGATTTAGGCAATGACCAGCAACCTGAGAGAAATAGTGGAAAAATCTCTCCTTGCGATTTGGTAATCTGTATCATAAATGGACACAGTAACACTGTTTATTAGCCAGTGGCTTTCAAAACTTTTTAAACTGAGACCCAAAGTCAAAACTATAATGCATATTATGACATGTTATACACACCTATGCATACTGCATACACACAAAATAAACAAACTTTCACAAATGTAACCTTTACTCTGTGCTTTGAACTTTTATATTTTTTGAGGTAGTGTGTTATTGTGTAGCCCCTGCTGGTTTGGAACTCATGATACTCCTGCCTCTACCTCCCGAGTGCTGGGATAACTGGTGTGCTCTACCACACCTGTCTGGTGCCTTATCCTTCCTTCTATTCTTTTTATACCAGTTCCTAACCACTAAATTGATTTTATGAACTAATGGTGCATTTCAACCCAATAGGTCACATTTAGAAAAATGCCAAACAATGTTACATTTCATTTTGGGTAAAAAGAAGCATACTCTTGGCCCATTGGATCAAGATCAGGCTCACAAGGCAGTGTCAGTAGAGGGGAAACCACTGCTTCACTTCATGTCCCCCTCAGCTGTGAAAGAGTCAGCTTTCCCATTCCCCTGCCCTGAATCCCTGCCACAGCAACCACAAGAAAAATGCAGTTATGTTTTTGCCAAATCCTAATATGTAGACACAGGCAATTATTCCACTTTTACCATGACTTTAAGATAAAACTTTCCATCATCAGATGTAGGGGTGAAGTGATAGCTTAAATATTTGTAGTTCTTATTCTACTGGGCTTTCAGTGTCCTTCTTATCATCAGGTTAAGAGTGCAATCAGCGAGTTCACTTTTCCTGGCATGCTGTCTAGTAATATCTCCACCACAAGCAGCATGGGAGTGATACTCATCAGCACACACCACATCTTTCATAGTAGCAATTTTACTTTCAGGTAGTAAAGTACTTCACCGTCTTGCTATTTGGATAGGACCAAAAAGATACTTTCTTAAAGACCAAGGAAGAGATAATAGTGTGATAATTCCACAAATAAATCATTTTTATTTTGATGAAATGTTGCACCTCTAAATTCTCTAAAAAGGTTATTTCCAAAAGGTCATTTTGAAAAACGTGTTCCAAAGAGTGGATAGACAAGGCATGATGCCAAGGGAGGGGCAGAACCCACAGACTGAGAAGCTCATGTGATTCTTGAGTGCAGCATGGAGAAGCAGGGATTGGGATGAAGCTATTTCACTAAATATCTTACTCTTCTCAGAACTGTCTCATAACATGCCTAATGTTCAAAGAAAATATACAGAGGTTTTAAAAAGTCCTCAGATCAACTTAACATGTACATTCTTTCAACTTCTCAAAAATCATTTACTAGTTCTTTTCTGTATGTGTAACTCTTTTCTAGGTTCAGTGAGAGATAGAGAATAAGTACAGAACATAGTCTTGGTGCTAATGTGGTATGAGAATAGCTAGCATTTATGAGCTACTTAGGACGGGCTAGGCACTGTGCATTTCTCATTTGATTCACAAAGCAGTTCTGAGCAGTAGATTTTATTGTTGTTCCATTTTACAGATGAAGCTTAGAGTTTAAGATCTCCAGCTCAAACAACTGACTTCAGAGCCCTTGCTCTCCTCCATGGTATAGGAATGGAATGAAAAACTGACCCATAAAGTTGATTTTGATGGTCCAAATAGCTGGTAACAAACACTGAATAAGGACATTTTTTTCTCATTTGGCTCTCATAGATACATAACAGTTCCATGTTACTTGGGTAAATACATAAAAAGAGCCCTACCCAAAAAAAAATCTGTTAGGGAAATAGTGTTGAACATGCCCCCTCTCCCTGCTTGCTCACGCACATGTACCATTTATTCTCCTCAGTATGAGCTTCAGGATTGATCCATGGGTTTTACAGAGAAAATAACCTTAACTCACTTTGCAGGTTAATCTCAAATTGTGTCTTTATTCATGGCTTACTATATTTACAATGTCATTCAGCCACCTTGGGTATTTTTAGGCAGTAATGCTTTATGTTCATGGTCCAACAGAAGTGTCCAGTTTTCCTCCCCATTTCCATTTATAGTAACTTTGCTAGCAAACTGGATGTTAAATTTCTCCTTTCCCAGACATATATATTTGGATTTCCAAAGAATTCATGTAGAAAAATACTTATGCTCTTACTTACTGAACTGTGCCTCTATGTTGCTGTTTTTAATCTTTAAGAAAGACAGAACATTACATCATGAGATCATTGTGTGCACAGTACAATCGCCCTTACAGATTGCTGGCACATTAGCAGAAGTGGGCAGTGGTGGGTGCTGAAGGAATTGATCTACCTAGAGATTTCTGAAGATGAACTTACCTTTTTCAAGTCCAAAAAACACAGGTCTGTCATAGATGAAACACATCTCATGCTAATAAGCTATTGAAACCACAAGGGCACCATTGCCCCAGTGCCCTTTTTCAGACCACAGTCTGGAATCACAAGATTCAGACTCACCTGAGGAGTGTATAAAAATACACATTCTTGTGACTCTGCCTAAGGTCTGAAGTAGACTGTGGAATCTGTACTTTAAACGAACATCTCAAGGAATCACTGAGAATCACTGATCACTGGATTAGCACCATGAACCTTAAGAAAGTTAGAAGCCAGTATATTTTCAATGCATATGTTCTGAAAATTATAAAAAGAGTCACCAGTGTTTTCCAAAGGAATTTCTGCACAGTAACAATTCCAAGTGATGATAAGTAATAAACACCTTCCACAGTCAGGTAGATTTGGGGAAACTCCATGTAATACCCTTCTTTTGTGAGTTCCCTAATTTGCACGTTAAAAGTTCTGAGTAGTCTTGTAGGAAAGTCCTGTAGGAAAGGAAAATCTGTTTTCCAAATGGATTTCAAAACAAAACTCATTTTGTAATACCCCTTGCTATCTTCCATGGAATCAGTATTCTTCAGATCTTATTTTGGGAAATACTGGTTGTAGGCTAATGGAATGTCTAGAGGAGATGAACTAAATTTAAAGACCCAGGTCCCAGCTTTAATCCTGAATTCTTAGAAATCCTTACAAAAAGGTGAGAAATCCCATAGTTTAATAATTATCCTTCACATCTGCATGTTTTTTGTAGTTCCACAGACCTCCTTTCATAGCTTTTGTTTAAAGTTAAAAACAAAACCTCATGATACCTATTGAAACTATTCCAGGCATGGGGGAGCAGAGGGAGATAAAGGATAATGATGGAAAGGGTGAATTCAAGTGTGGTATATTTGATATATTGTAAGAACTTTTGTAAATGCCACAATGTATCCATACCCAGCATAATAATAATAATAATAATAATAATAACAATAATAATTCTATCTCATTGGATAACTATAAGCCAGCAGATCAGGTATTATTCTTATACTACGAATTAATAAACAAAGTTTGTTAACTCTTTCTGAAAGTTGAACAGGCTGCTTACCTCTGTCATGCATTATGTCTTGGTCCTTATTTATGACATAATACATCCAAGCTTTAGATGACCTGGAAGCTAAAGTTTCAACAATACATGAGCTTATAAAATGTTGCTAAATTTACCAATAATATATTATCTTTTTCTGGACTAGCCACTGTTTAAAAAAAGAAAAGCTGTGAATTTTTTTTCCAATAATGAAAAAAAATTATTTGAACTCAGGAAGCCCTGTTCATCTCTCCTGCACCCTGTGGAGTTCAGTGGCCCAGGATGCTACATAGAGACATGTGGCTGGGGGTGAATTTGTGTCTAGGAAATTGTTTTTATCTATATAATTTTATTCAGTCTTTATAAGAAATGAACTCATAAAATGATCTCTACGCCATGATCCTATTAGCTAACATTCCACCAAAGAAATCATATCTACTAACTTTATGGTAACAAAAATATTTAAGTTAATATCAAAATTATAAGACTCAATGTTTAAATATGTCTATAAGAAAACTTCTCTAAATAGTGAGCATATATCTGGGTCTACCTGGGACAATTTTCTGCCTCTCCAACATCCTCTTTCACTCATCATGTCCCATTGAATTTTGATGCTTGTGACAAATTTAGGAAACAACTGGGTGCAACTTCCAAAAATTATTGAAAATATATGACTAAAAATGTTTTCTAAGTTTTAGTTTCTATATTTTGGTTTTGTTCAATGCCCTCAAATTTTTGTACATAGCAACCCCTATCTGAGGCATGTAACCACAAAAAAATAGATATCTATTGTTCCCCACCCCAACCCTGTAATCTGTTTTGTTATAACTGATCCAGAGAAAATAAAAATGCATCATGTTTGAAGTCTACACCATTCAAAGGTTCATTGTGTCTCACTTTGAGTCATATTATACACTCATTATATCTAGAAAAACAATTTGGATAATAAAAGTGCCAAATGTTAACTCAAGCTATAAACATACAATGGCATATTTACATCATGCATCAAACTTTTCTAGATTTCTTTTCTTAATGCTTCTCATCTTGCACTAAAATTCTTAACCCATTTGTTCCTGGATTTATAGGATAGGTTAATTATTTTTGATTAATAAAAATTAGAAACCTTAATTGGACCCTAGTCGAGGTTTGGTTGCATTAAATGAATCTACTGATGATCAAAAATGTATTTTTAAAGGGAGTTTAGGCTAATATATCAACAAATGAGGAGCTATAAACATGATTAATATACACATTAGACTTTCCTTATCACATTTTGCTGGCAGTTTTTATCCGGTCACAGCCGAAATTCCATTGAGTTCTTTCTCCTTTTGTATAAAATACAGATTATGTGGAGACAGCAGTCTGAGCAACTGGAGTTTCATCTTGTCTGCCCATTAATTATTAATGCTGTTTCAGTACTTCTTATCTATCACTGCTGAGAGATGGAGGGCTGTATTTTTACAGTCATTTTCTAGTAAGAAAACAGGCAGTGTGGTGCCTCTGCACTTGGCAATAGAGAAAGGATCAAAAGTACTCCCATTTTTATTAAACTGTTAAAAAAAGAATGTTCTAATTCACTAATTTTATCATTGCACCAATGGATGGTGTGCTTTTTGGAGAGTAAACAAAAGCTGAGAAAAGTATATGACTCTTTCAATATTTTCTGAAACACCATAACCTCAACGGTACTGAATGCAGGCCACTCTAATATTGGAGATTATGCATTGTGCAGATTGTATAGGTACATCCTATGGATAGATTTTAGTTTTATATCTCAAAAGCTTAAATAACATTCTTAATCTTCTCACAGAGGTATAATGTCATTTAGAGCCGAAACTGTAATGGAAAGCACACAAGATGGTGACTTTGTATGAGTGACTTACTGTGCTAAATTTCAATCCCCCTACGTGTAGAATGTATCAGGATACACATGTTACAGGGTGTGAAAAGGGTTTAAAAAACCTTTAGAGCAGAGCCCAACCAATAGTAGTAATCCCTAAAATTTGATTTTTTTTGGTCTGTTTGTTTGCTAAAATCAGTGAAATACAAAACCTTACTTTTCAACAGAAAATAAAACAAAAACAGAAAAAATTAGTTCAAAGAGTATTTCAGCAACTTAAATTTAATTTAAACTGGTGCTGGGGAAGGTAGAGTAGAAAACATAAAAGTTAAATTCCAAAAATAGAATTTCATTTCCATCTATTTGAATGAATATTTAAAAATTAGGAGATTTGATTATTAAGTAGAATAAAATACTTTTCTGTGAGTACTTGATTACCTTAAATAGGTCACATTAATTTTTCTCCCAGGTTCATTTTCTCTTTTAGAGGAAACACTTGCTATTAATAAATGTGTGAAAAATCTCACAGCACATGAGAACACACGTACACTTCTTTAAGCATTTACATATACAATAATAACATCATCCCAGTTAAGTGTGGTAGAAACCACTAATCGTCCCCAGAATCCATTCTTTGATCAATCTCTTTTATTAGAGAAAATCATTCTCATGTTCTCATGGAATTCTAAGATTTGTGCACCTACTCTCCCTTATAGGCAGGTGTTACCAGGTGATTCAGTTTTTGCCATGTAAATGGCAACACGGTGGTATATGTAACTTCTGGGCCATGACATTAGAAAGAAAGGCATTTGCCCTCCAGGTCTCTTTTCCCTTCCTTACAAGCAGTTTTTGTGTTAGTGACCCTCTTCAATCATGTGAACAAGAGTAAAATTTTAGGAATTTTTACAGTAACAAGGTCCCTAGAGGACCTTGAGGAAAAGATGTAACTACTCATGTATTCCATGGACAGTACAAGGCAAAAGAAATGTCTGTAGCATTCTAGCATTCCATTGGGATTTCTTTCTTGCAGCAACTTACCTGAAGCCTTACTGACCTCTCCCCAAATGGATGGCAAATGGATAGTTACAGCTTCAAATATTTGACCAGCTGTCAAGGTGGAAATGGTTCTGACCAGTCATGGTGACTTTGTAACACAATGTAGTCAATCAGATGTTCTTCTGAAATAAAACCTTATGGCATTTATTTATCCATACATGACATACATGACAGTTCATTGTTATAATAAAATCATTGGAGGGTCTTTCAATATGTTCCTAATGCCCTATTCTGAATATATTACTATTTTCCAGATGGCTAATTATTTTTGTACATTTTGGCTGGTGTTTTACCAGGTAACAGACACAATATTAGTCCATGTAGAATATTAAAAATAAAAACATATTAAGCTAGAATGAGAGTTAAATATCGTTGAGCTGTCTACACTAGATCTAGCATGTCATGATAATAACAATACTAATGGTGATAATATTAATATTATGGGAATAGTAAAGTATCCTTTCACCTCATAAGCATGGGCCCAACTCACTGCCTAATTTTTTTATCTTGAAAGTTCAATGTCATTATTTTCTAGTTGGGTAATAGTTTGGGGAGTTAGCGCCAATAAGTTAGGTTTATCTAAATTCCTTCTATAATGTACAGTTGGGAGACACTTGCTACTCTTTTCCCAGCAGGGGAATTATGTGAAACTAACTGGCTCAATCTTGGCTCTAGTATATAAAAGCCTAAATAACTGAGCTAATTGTACAAACTGTTAAAAGTACATATGTAGAATTCCCAATGTTATACTTCATTTCCTTTTCAACTATCATTATGATACTTCATAAGAAGTTAAGAAAAGGAGTATCATTGGTACCTAGATCACTGTATGGGCATTCGCGTTTATTTTTCAATTCATGACTTTGTGAAAAATATTCCCAATGAACAACATATTCTTCTTATGGAATATTCTCGAAGAAGTCGTAGCCATATGTGTTCTGTGCTGATTCTACATCCTGAGAATTATTCAAGGACCAAATTTATGCCCTATTCTTTAACTGCCAAGTGATCTTCATGCTGTGATTAACCATATACTCTCAGTCACAACTTACAACTGATGTTCCTAAATGATGCTGAAAGTCTCAGGCAAGAACTGATTGAGCTATTGCTGGATTTTCTGGTTACAATGGTTTTCTTTATAACGTCTGAATCAGTTTGATGGTTGAAGCTATGTTTGACCTTTTAAATGTGGTAGTGAAAGATCTGGCACAGTGACAGAAAGAGCAAAATCAGGAAACCAGGGAAATTACAACTTAGAGAATAATGGCCAAAAGAAGAACATTAGTACTAAATAATGAAGAAGAATGTAAACAGATAAGAGATTCAGAGAGCTCTAGATCTTTAAAAGGCTGAAAGAGGGATGGCAAAGATAAAAAATGATAAGACCTGTCAAGAAGAACAAAGTCAACGTGTGTACATTATTCAGTTTAAGGAATTAGAGTTGCAAGGTCAAGTGTGGGTAACATTAAATATGAATAATGAGGAATAAAATTAGTAAAAAAACAAGCTACCTTCATAAATCAATTCCAGAACAGCTTGTCTAGGGGAAAGAGGAAGGAGAATGGAGGATAACCCATTGTAGCCTGTTGAAATGTCAAGATATATTACCAATTACTAAATATCAGTGTGTTCATGCACCATCCCAGTGTTTGGGGTTGTAAAACAGTGCATTCCATCAACTATTGGTGATTATCTATTTTGCACTTTGGAATATACTTAAAACAAAATAAAACAGAACATACTTTAATTAGCAGTAAAAAGGAAACACCTTAGAGGGTATGGGGAGAGAAAGAACAAGTCCCAGGATGTCTCTGAGCTCACCGTGGAGAGGAATTCATTTCTTCCTCTGTATAGACAATGTCAAGAAAGAAGATGCTATAAAGGACAAGTGAAAAGGAAAGATCTGGAATGGAGATCTGAGCAAGAGTCCATAAGCTAATGTTAAGAGCTAGAATTCCTGCTCTTTCTGCTCCCACTGAAAGCTGTACAGGTGGGAGGAACAGGAATGGGCCACTTGGAGAAGAAGAGGACACTGGAGTCAGCCACTAACAACAGATTACAGCTCAGTGTAAACAGTGCATCACACACTTGTAAGTTGTGGAAACAGTGGTGGTGAATAAGCATGCATCTAGTCAAGGACTTGAAACAGGAGGAGGCTGAGTGATGATGAAAATGATTTAGTACCCTTAGACATGACTCATCTGAGGTGCAGAATGTGAAGAAAATAAAGTGTCTGCATTTATCAAAATGCTCGACAAAGGATAGGGGGATGCACAATTAGGGAGAACAAATCATTGAGACAGGAGAGAGAGGGTGTAGGCAGTATAAAAAAGAAGAAATCTAGGGAGGTAAGGGCAGCACTATAAAATAGTAGATAAACCCATTCTCGCTGAATTATAGAAAGTACAAATCAGTCTTATAGTCCCACTGTTCACTTAATCCAGAGAAAGATGAGTTTGTTTGAATAGCATTGTTTTCTACTCCTCTTAATTCATAGGCTTTTTCTCCCTGCTGGTAGGGATAACATCCAGCAGGTGTGTACAGGTGGAGCTTGACCAGGTACATACCTGTGCCACACCAGAAAGGAGTGTTTACACAACACTGATCATCCCTGCCTTTAAATATTCCTCATTTGAGCTAATTTTTAAAGACGTAATTGATATCTGTGGTTTTGGAATAACTATTCTAATACTGATATCTCCCTTTCCTTCCTGCGTAATCTTTTTTTTTACTATATAGCATACACTAACTAATAGTACCAGGGGGCCTTCCTAATCTGTCTAAATCACTTCTTATGTCAGATACTCCATGTCTTTGAGAGCCTAGAGGGAGAACAGAGCTCTTTACTAAATTATAATTAAAAATGGAGAGTGTGTGGGGGAAATAAAACAATCATTGGCTTTGTTAAGTCACTGAGGTTTCATGATGGATTTGTTACTGCAGCACACAAGTTACCCTATACTAACTAATATATTCCCCATAAACCAATTATGTATGTTTACTCTAAGTCTGGATCTATAGTCTTCAGAGTTTTATTCACGGAGAAATGTGCACAGGATTAGCATCAAATATGCTGCTTTATCTATATCATAGATAAACTCTAGGTCAGATGATACAGTTGTCCCAATCTATTTTATGAAAGAAAAGCTCAGGTTGCTCCTCACTCTCTCAATACCTATGTTGAATATACTCAATATTTACATTGTTCTAAAGTGGTTGGCATAATATGAATTTTAAAAGTGATAGGTTTTAATTCTGTTCTACAAGTCATGTGTTTGTAATCATGTTTAACTTTTACCCAACTTGCAGAAATTGTTGCCCATGTGAACAACTACAAAGTTCAATTTGGCAATTCTGACAATCTATACGGTTTAACGTAGACATTCTAGGGAGAATGTCTTACCAAGGTTGGGGTTTGGGGGCTTCTGACATGAACAGGTAATGGAGAAAGAGATTTGGAAGGCAAATAGAGCCCTTTGTGGCCTTCACATCTCACTGTGCAGGCAGCTCTGTGATATACATTTTTTGGAGTTGGTTCTCTTCATCTTGCTTTGTCCTGACTTTCCACTAGGTGGAAGATTAGATCACTTTGCTCCTTTGCTTAGCTCCAAAATTTTAGGCATCTGTATTTGAATTTGTAGATATTTCAATAGTTCTTTCTTTCTATTAAATGTTAATACCATTAAAATGATTTTTCTTAGTTTTGGGAAGGATATAATCTCTACATTTTAAAATAGTGTGTGTGAGTGTGTGTGTGTGTGTTTTCTATAAACAGCAGGTGTAATGGGTATAATGGGGGTTCAATGAAAAGATGCTGATCTTGGAGTCAGGTGATTGAGCTTAGAATACTAGCATGTATGTCATGAGAAAGTCACTACTTTGAGTCTCAGTTTCCTTATATGTAAAGTGAGTAAAATGAATACATTCTAGTGAATATAATGATACTACATTTTGGAACCTACATATTCCTACCACGCTGAAGGCACTTAGTCAATATATGTGTTTTCTTCCAACCTGAGAGAAACTGTGAGGAAACCTTTCATTAAAAATTATTAATTTCCTTTAAAACAAATCTTCTTTGTCTAATCTATAAAAAGAAGAGTAAACACATCTTTGAAAGATACCTGCAGATCTGAAAAGGATTTTGTGCCAAAACTTGTCCTCCAGTTGGCATATTTAAGTATGTGAGTTGTTAACAAATAAGTCGGTGGCCCCGCCACAAACTTCTTCACCACACTATTCATAACTGTTTGTCTTAACTTTAACTTGGGATTTGGACTGGTTTACAGAGACACATCAAATTAATTATGGCATCACCCTTGAGACATTTTGCAGCCAGCTGAGTTCATTCCACAACTGCACCAACTGACCCTGAAAGCCACTGAAGTCACTCATGACAGCATCCCCTGGAATCATCCTTTACCAAGATATCAGTAATCCAAAAGGGTATAGTGTAACATAAGGCCACATTAAGAGCAGAATTATTGCCTTTCCCCAAACTTTACTTGTACTATTTTAACTCTAACATGCTCATCCATGTTACATCAATAGGAACAAATTTACAACAAAAATATGCTTATGAAAAGCCCTGGCCATCTTCAAAATCACCCTTCCAGCCTGCAGACCTGACTGCAGGGACAGGGTTGGGTTTGTGAGTTTACGTCCATTTATTTGTACCACTTAGTATTTAAAACTAGTCCTTGTCTCACCAAATACCATAGATTGGACATTTCATGTGTCAAAGTGTCATTTCTTCGCTGCCTTTGTAAGTTTCCTTGATGTTCAATACAATACAAATATAATATCAATCTTATGTAATAAGGTTAATTTACTGACTGATTTTTCACAAAATTATTTGTCAGTTATCATTGCCTTTAAGATTCTGCCCTGCTTAGCATTTATTCATTTATTCATCCACCGTTTGCTTATTTAACAAATAATTATGAAGTGTCTATTAAGCTCTAAAAACTAGCTATGCATTTGGGGAAACATTGAGTAAATACTAGGATTTTAAGAGCTCCCAATCTTGCTGGGAGATATGAACAATTGATATAAAATGACAAATACTAAAAGCACCACTGTAGCATAAAGGAGCTGGTCATTGCCTGTATAAAAAGTTCAGAGAATAAGTCAGAGAGAAGGTAGCATTGGGGAAGAGTCCTCAATTATGAGTGTGAATTCTTCACAAAAGAAATATCACAGGTTTGTATTTCAGTCAGAGGGAACAATTTGCTCAGCGGCATAGTGTGCTCAGTGATGGATCACAGGAGGCAAGTGCTTAGCAATGGAAGTGATGCTAGTGAGATAGGCAGGGGCAGACCTTGAAGAATCCTAGAAGCCACACAGAACAGTTGGAACTGACTCCTTTAGGCAGAAGCCTTTTTGTCAACAAGTTTTTAGTGATAGAAAAAAGGATTTCTTCTTTTTTAGTCACCTTCGAATCACTTGCATCATCTACTGAATTAAACTTATACTAACATGCAGTTCAACATCTATATGTTTGCTAAGTAAACCACTTATCTTTTTTCTTTTCTCTAGGAAAACTAGCCCTGAGATGGCATTTCAGTAGAAGATACAGCATCAGAATGGGAACTGTATTTATAAGTTCACCAGTTAACCTCTCTATTAGACCCAGAAGTTGCAGGAGAGCAAGAGCCCTGCCTATTTTATTTACCCACGTATCTTAGCATTTAGACCAGAGCTGGCTTACAGAAGGTATTAATTATACGTTAATTAAATGAATTAAAAAATAACAAAACATGTGAAGGAAGATAGGAGTGGTGGCACAGTCCTGTAATCCCTGCATTTAGGAGGCTAAAGCAGAAGGATCATGAGTTTGAGGCAGTCTGTCTCAAAAACAAATGAGGCAAAAGCTGACAGAACTGGATGAAGAAACAGAGAAATCTTCTATTAGGTTGGAAACTTTAATGCCTCTCTATTGAAAATGGACAGATCCAGCAGGCAGAAAGTCAATAAAGACAGTGAACTCAACCACAACATCAATCAACTAGATATACTTGACATCCATTGGGCTTCATCCAATATCAGCAGATGTACATATTCTTCACAAGTTCACTTGGAACATTCACCAAAACAGACCACATTCTGGGCCATAAAACACACCTTAACAAATTTAAAGAATAGAATGTATTTTATGTCTTCTCACAGACCACAGTGGGATTAAACTAGGTATCAATACGAGAAAGGAAATGAATGGATTCATAAATCAACCTAAGTCAACATCAGATATTTTGGGAGCAGATATATCTCTTTATTATGAGGCAGAATTTTGTATCTATTCATTAGAGATATCTTTGGATTCCACCTTTCTTGAACAGATAGAAAAATCTGATTTTGATCTCTTCAACTCCCTGTTTAATTATCAAAGAACTTGGTTTTGGTATTAACTATAATTACATTTCTTCTTCCAAGACCTCCACTGATGGCCAACTTGGCACTATAAGAGCAATTAACCTTAAGTGGTTCCTTCTGTCCTATTTTTCTCTGATATAAATGTTTGTTCCTTTGTTACTTATCCTTTTCCCAAATAAATGCTCTTCATTCCGTCACATGATAAAAATGGAGTTGCTGGGGCCAAGATCTTAAACCACAGAGATGTCTCTCATCACAACTACTTTCAGAAGCAGTTAAATTGATTGAATCAAAACTAAAAAGTGTCAAAAATATTCTTGAGTCATTTTGTAGTCTGAACTGCTAAATTGCTAATCGACAGCCCCTAGAGGTAGGGGGATAGGGAGTGAGAGAAATGGAGTATGTCCAGCTCTTAGAAGTCTCCATTTCCAGACATCCTTTTTATGCATTCAGAAATGTAAAAGCTATTGCTTTGGGCTAAGCACAAAAAGTCTCTCTGGGTCTGGTGGTGTTTGTCCAAACCTTTTCTTGATCTTTGCTCCTTCCTCACTGTGTCCCATAACCTACCCCATTCCCAGCATCTTAATTTTTCTGACTAGAACCTTCTTTCACTTTTTTTAATCTTCTCTCTTCCCATTGGTGACTGACTTTCAGTTCTTCAAACTTGCTTCAGCCAACTTGGTCCCAACCATGGATTTAGTCACTCAAAACATAGTCACCAATCCAGAGTAGATGTTTTTTTAGATTGCCTATAAATTCTGTACAGTGTTGAGTTCTGTGGCACTCTATAAATCCTCAAACTAGAAAATCAAGCACACAGAATCCTGCATATCCTTGTAGCCCAAATTGATGGTAATTGATGTGTTCTAAGGACTCCTGTGGGAGGGTTGATAGGGTGCTTGGCAATAGCTAAAGAAATATGTAGCAATCAGTCAACTATATCTTTTGAGAGACTCTGATAGAATGATGTTTGCTAAAAGCAATTAAACTAAAATTCTCATTCACCTTTTTCTCTGAATCATCAGACTCACCTTACTTTGTACAGATATTTCTGTTCTAAGATTAATCTGTCTAAACATATATATGCATGACTTCCTGTTTAAATATCAATTCCTTTTTAGTTACCACAGAACTGATGAAAATAACTTGGAGAATTTGGTGTATTTACTATAATACTCTTACCTTAATGTTAATTGCCAATATAGACCCTAATTTATCATTTCAAGTGTGGGCTGAAGTTTTGCTCTGTCATATACCATTCATTGCTGTCAATCAAAATTCATAGTTTTGGATGATGCATGATTGGGGTAAAAGTATAGTCAATGACATATATTTTATCTTTAGCACAAGCTCTGAAGCCTTCTACAGGAATTTACAACTTTGTTCTCTTTAGCTCTTGCTCTAAACTACTAAAGTACCATTGAATAAAAATCTATTTCCTCATCCTATTATCCTAACACATGGTAGGAAAGAAGACAAAAAGGAAGGATGAGGGGAAATAGGATACAAATAAGAAGAGGAAAATAACAGTGCTTTGGTTTTAATAGAACTGATCACGTTTTTATTAATCATACAAAATAATGAGTTTCATTATACCATTTTCATACTTATGTACTATGTACTTTGATGGCATTTAACGCCCCATTTCCTTTTCTTATCCCATTCCTCCTCCCTTTGGTCTCCCTCCCCCCAAATTGTTCTCCCTTTGCTTTCCTGTCCTTTTTTAAAATCTAGATTCCATATAAGAGAGACAACATATAATATTTGTCTTTCTGAGTCTGTCTTAAATTTTTGGATTACTGAGACAGGGTTTCACTACATAGCACAGTAGACTGGACTTAAACTTGTGATCCTCCTGCCTCTGCTTCTTCAGTACTGGATTACAGGCATAAACTACTATGCCTGGCTAAAATAAGTTTTTGATCACCCTACCATATAAAGAAACAATTATTAACATTTTGTTATGTAACTTCCTAGTCATTTTCTAGACATAATTATGTCCTTTTAAGGAAAGTGAATCATGTTGCAAATATTGCTTTACACCTCGCTTTTTTCACTTATCTATATGTCATGTTTATCTTTCCATATCACAAACCAGCAAGCAGGAAAGAGCCAGATGGTACATATTTCCAGCTTTGCAGGCCATATGGTTTCTGTTAATTGTTCATTTTGCCTTATAGTGCAAAACCAGTTATGGACAATGCGTAAAAATGGTATAAGAGTTGGCAGAGTGACTCAAATGGCAGAGTGCCTGCCTTATAAGTGTGAGGCCCTAAGATCAAACCCCAGTACCACCTAAAAGATAGGTATGGCTGGGTGGTGGTTTATGCCTTTAATCTTAGCTACTTGGGAGGCTGACATCAGAAAGATTGCAGTTGGAGGCCAGCCCAGGCAAATATTTCATGAGACCCCCATCTCTAAAATAATTAGAGCAAAATAGACTGGAGGTATGGTTCAAGTGGATGAGCAAGCCCTGAGTTCAGTCCCACTTCCTCTTCTAAAAAAATGGGTATAACTATATTACAATAAAGCTTTGTTTTAAAAAAGTATGTGAATACAGTTTAGCCTGTGGGCCATAGTTTTCCAATCCCTATTATAGATGAGTCTTCTAAGGCATCATTTAAATGATGCCTCGCTGGCTGCTACACTAGACAGAAACCCATAGGTTGCAGTTTCAATAACACTTTTGCCTTTATTGTTTCTGTTGTTTGTTTTTGAGACGGGGTCTTGCTATATAGCCTCAGATGGCCTCAAACTCATGATCCTCCTACCTCAACCTGCCAAGTGCTGCGATTGCAGGGGTGCATTGGTACACATAGCTTTACCTTTATTCTTTTTTTATTTGTTAGCATATAATAGTTATATAGGGGGATATATTGTGATATTTACATAGCGCTTACAATATATCTTGGTTAAATTTACCTCCTTCATCATTCTCCCTTTTCTTCCTCCCCCCATTCTTAGAACAATTTTAACAGGTTTCATTCTTTCATTTTTGCATATGCATACAAAATACATCCATCACATTCACCTTCATTCCCTTTTTCCTTGTGACCACCCACCTCCCTGGAGTGTCCATAATGGAGAAGAACTATTTTACCCTCCTGCCTTTCATTTGTTTAAAGTATATATTGATATATACTTCATTACCTTTATTTTTCATTCCTTGCTTCTTCTTTGCCTCCTATACTTGTTTATTAGCCCAATCCTTGGTTAACTATATTTGGAAATTCCTTCCTTTACCTTATTTGCTTTATTTGCTTACTTTACTTCCCCTGAACATTAGGTATTGCCAGGGAATATTAGAATAGAAAGGAATAGGAGAATATGCACTGTCCAACATCAGCTGGGCACTCTCTAATATTCTCCTTCTGATTCATATTTCCTATACTTCCTTTACACATTTTCCCAAGTTCTGCCTTCTCATTAAACCAGATGCTCACTTTCATGACTCTCTTTGAAGATGATTTTGTCTCATATTTTCAAGGAAACCTGAGATTATGTTTTGTAGTCTCTCAAATTTTCTCCACTCCAAACCACTATCTGTGATTAGAATATTTTCGTATACATCACTCATCAACTACTCAAACTATGGAAGATTGACATTCCACCTGTGGAAATAATTCCATCCCTTGGGCCAGATTTACAGTCAGTCCTTCAAAACTCTTTTGTGCATCTTCCATCTCTTATTACCCTAACTTGCCTATCAAAAAGCACATCCTAATACTAAAAGCAAAGCACACAGACAAAACCTTTGACAAAGTAAGGGCCTGGATTTCATTCCCAGTGCTTTTAGGTCATTTCCATCACAACTGTTTTTCTATCTCTCACTTCTAGCAAGTTAACTTTTACCATCACTGCTCTACAACAGTATTTCAAAAGGCACCAGTGGTCTTCTCTTATCATTTCTTCCTCCCTTCTCAAAGTTTTGTTTTTCTTATGTTCCAGAAATGTTTTCTCTTGCCTCTAAATTCCCTGAGCTTTTCTTTTGCTTTCACTTTAGCATTCCTCAATTCATTCTTACTCCCTGGCTGATGTTTCCAAAAGTGTGTGTATCAATTATATTCAATCACTACTCTATTGAAACAATAGCCTGTCAGGTTTATTTCTCCAGTTCTCATCTCTCTTTTAAGTTCTTCTCTCAGTCATAGAACATTGAACAATTCTGTAAATCTAGCAACTAACTTACTGTCATTTGTCCAGCTTTTGCTTACTTATAAGTGTCCTCAGTTAGTAATACTAACCTTTAATCATTCACTAAGTAATTACTTCATCCTAGATGCCATCAGGAAGTCTTATAAACATTATCTAAATTATTTCTCACAGCATAGAGAGTAAGAATTGTCTAATTTTATAGACAGAGGAACAGAAGTTCAGCTACTTCAGAAAACTTGCCCTAAATCACTCAACTTTTAGCAGAGCTGGAATTTCCACCTAACTCTCTCTGATTAGACAATGTAGTTTGTCTATTATTGACTTCCAGGGTAAGATGGTGGAATAAAAGTTTCCTCAGTATGATTCTGTGAATAAGAAGAGTCAGGGTAACAAAGAACAAATTATTCCACAAAGATAAAGAGAGGAAGAGCATCAGGAATCATGAAAGAGATGACAGGACAGTAGAAGAGCCATGGAGAAACAGAAAGGTGGCCAGAGAGAAGTAGGAAACAGCTAAAAGCACCAACCCTGGCTGCCCAGGGATGGGGAAGGGGCAAAGCTACAGCCCCAAGTAAGCATGTGGTCCTGTCAGTTCTAGCCACAGGAAAAGATGACAGTTCTTGTAAGTCTTAAAGCCATCAGGGGAATTTGCAACAATGAAAACTCCTGCATGACAGACTGAGATCAAGGAAGAAGTCCATTTTTTTACTCCCTATGTCTATGGAGAACTAAAGCCAGGTGCCATCTTGACAAGGGGTCTATTTTCTGAGACTGTACTACTCTGGAGACCTGAAAACAAGGAACAATCACAACTCAGAGAGCCTGGGAACACATCTCCATAGTGTTTGAGAGGGACACAGCCAGAAGAGGTAATAGTAGGTAGTGGGAGAGTTGGATTTAGACCCACTGAGGAGTCTAGGCTCTAGGGAGATAGGGCCACAAAGGGCATGGGGACTGGTAGTGCTTTCTTCTGTGGTGAGGTGTCAACTCCATTATCTATCACCTCAAAGACCAAGAGATCCAAACCCTAAAACTGCCTCCTTATAAAGTGTGGTTGTTTCAAGTGGGACAAAGAGTTCTGAGACTAGGCCCAGCAAACCATTCTATTTATTTAACTTTCTCCCTCCTGAAGCATGATTTACTGCTAGGACAGTATCAGAAGGCTCTGACAGTGTAGACAGATCAATGTGTGGTCTTTTCCTCCAGGATAGATTTCTCTGTTTCCCCTACTCACCTATGTACTTGGGAGAAAACCTTAGGATAGGACATTTACAGCTTCTGAGTGCACAAACTGGGAAATTTAGAGTGACAGGGTAACTGACCATCCCAAAGACAGCAAAGATTTCTGGGGCCAACAGCAGCTTCAGGTACACCAAGAATGGAAGCCTCTAAAGAGAATGCAACCAGGATACTGACAACTGACTTTTGACTAGCCTGGCCTTCAGCATGGCTTTATAACACCAGCTTAAACATTTGTTGCTGTTAGGGCTGTTTCTTTTCTTCTTTTTGAGTGGTACTGGAGATGAATCCTCAAGAGAAGACTGCTCATTAAGAGGTCAACTGAATAAAATTGAAAGAGATATCAATCCCAACAGAAATGCAAATCACAACCTAGAAAAAAAATGAAAAAAGCAAGGCAATATGACTCCACCAAAAGGTCATAGTTCCTAAATGACCAAATGCAATGATAATTAAATGGTTGAATGCTGGACAAATAATTCAAACGTCTACTTTAAAAAGTAATAAATGACCTCAAGAAAGATTCAAACAAATAGCTGAATGAGGTAAATAAGTCAATTCAAGACTTAGATTAAAAAGTTAGCAACATGGATGAGAAATTCAGAAACATATAGAGATGCTGGAAAAAAAGTGAGAAATGAGTAAATTAAATAAAAAGTACAGTGGGAATGATCACTAATAGACTAGATCAAGCAGAAGAAAGAATATATGGGACTAAGGACATAAATTGAGAGAATGTTACATTTAGACAGAAATAAAGAAAAATAAGAAGCATGACCACAAATTTGAAAAACCCTGGGACACGATCAAGAGATTAAACCTAAGAATTCATGGAGTAGGGGAAGGAGCTGAAATAAAATCTAAGGCGTAGAATACCTATTCAAGGAAATTTTAGCAGAAAATTCTCTAAATTTAAGGAAATATATGGACAGCCACATAGAGGAGGCATATATAATCCCAAGTAGATATGGCCAGAAAAGAACCTTTCTATGTCACAGTATAGTAAAAATGTTAAGAATACAGGAAAAAAGAAGAATATTGAAAGCTGCAAAAGAAAAATGCAACTCACATCAGAATTGCATCAAGCCTCTCAGCAGAAAAAAAAGCCAACAAAGGGTGGAATGATATATTGCAAGCTCTGAAAGTAAATAATTGCCAATCAATATTACTATGTTCAGAAAAGTTATCCTCTAAAATTAATGGAGAAATAAAAACTTTCCAAAATAAATGTAAACTAAAGCAATCCATGACTACTAAGCCAACATTGCAGAAGACACAAATTAGGAAGAAAGACAGTCACAAACACAAGAGCTTGGGAAAGAACAAATTTAAAGAGATGAATAGATAAATGAGAAGAAAGAATCAGACTATCTCAACTCAGTAAACCAGCAAACTTCTGAGGCATAATGGAGAAAGAAAACAAACAGAACAGAAAAAAAAAAAAACAATGAATTTACAGGAATCAGCAAACATTAAAAGATGCAGACTGGTTGATTGTAATAAAAAACAAGATCCAAGTACTTGTTGTCTTCAAGACACAGACCTCACTGGTGAAGACACACAGAGATAAAAAGTGGAAGGGTGGAAAATGACATACCAAGCAAGTGGAAACAGAAAACAAGCAAGAATAGTTATATTCATATACAAAGTAGATTTGAAGTCAAAATTAATCATAAGAGATAAAAAACAGTTACTATAATAATAAGAAGAAGATATAATAATTATAATATCCATCAAGAAGATATAATAATTATAAATTTATATACATCAAACATTGGTGCACCCAATTTCCCAAAATAGGGAAATTGTGTCCAATAGGACATGAATGGATAGGTCCAGATACAATAATAGTGGGTAACCTTAATACCCCACTCCTATCAATACCATCCATACCAAAAATTATCAAAGAAACTTCAGAGTTAAATGCACCACAGACAAAATGGACTTAACACATATCTACAGAATGTTCTACCCAATAGTTCCAGAATAAACATTCTTTTCAGAAGTCCATCAAAATTTCTCCAAAATAGATCACATTTTAGGCCATAAAGCAAGTCTTACCAAATACAAGAAAATGTAAAAGTTTCTTGCATCTTATCAGATCATAATGGAATAAAATTAGACATCAATAACATGAGAAACTATAGAATCTCTACAATCAGATGAGTATTGAACAATGCACTTTGGAATGAAGAGTGGGTCATTGAAGAAATCAGATGGGAAATTTAAAAATTACTAAGTGAAAATACAACTTACCAGAAACTGTGGGATGTAGCAAAGACAGCCTTAAGAGGGAAGTTTCTTGTTATGAGTGCCTACATTAAAAATTGAGGGCACTCTTCTATGTATGGTGGTTGACACCTATAATCCCAGTTACTTGGGAGGGAGAGGTAGTAGTACTGCAGTTCAATGCCAGTCTGGGCAAAAAGTTACAAAGATCCTGTCTCAAAAAACAAGCCAAGTGTGGTGGTGGTGCATGCCTGTAACCCCAGCTATGTCAGAGGCAGAGTTAGGAGAATTATAAACCAAGGCTGGCTGATCCTGGACAGAAAGTGATAGGAAAACAGAGACAGTTCTTGCCCAGACTATAAGGATTCCTTGTCCCTACTTCCACTTATGGTTTGGTGCTAGGTTTTACTCTGGCAAGAGTGGATTCTTGTATTTCTAATATACCAGACTAATACCACATTGCAGAAACTCTAATCTAGATAGGGGCAGCCAAGAAGCTAGTCTCTTTTCTTCTATCCAGTGTGTACTTCTATGACATAAGCTCTACTCCACGTGAAAAAAGCTGAAAATACTAGGTCTTGAAATGCTCCTCATGCTGCTTGCCATAAGGTAGACACCAAGGAAGGGCAAGCTGAGAAGACGAAGGTCTACCCACCTACCCAGTGCTCCCCTGTACAGTGAGTATGTCACTCTAAGAAAAGTAAAGACTTGTACAAAGAATTTTAATATATTCATAAGAATGACAATTCCAGAAGGTATGAGGAAAGAGGGCTACAGAATTTATGCTCAAACTAGGTATGATCACATAAGCAGCATATTTATTATAGAATAAATACTGTGAATATTTTAGTCTAAAAAAAGAAAAGTAGATCCAGGAGTTTTTCCTGGAAGAAAATGAAGGCCAAAAGACAAAGATCTCTGAATTCTGCCAAAGAGAATGTAACATAGTATGGAGAACTCTATGCCTGAAGGCATTGCAAAAAGCAGCAAAGACTTCAGTGCCAAGCAATTATGAGGAGGATGATCATTCTTTTTGTTTTTAATTTTTTTCTTTTATTCATATGTGCATACAATGTTTGGGTCATTCCTCCCTCCTTTCCCCCATCCCCTCCCTTACCTACCTTATCCCCTCCCTCTCTTCCCTACCCCCTCGCTACCAGGCAGAAACTATTTTGCCCTTATCTCTAGTTTTGTTGAAGAGAGAGTATAAGCAATAATAGGAAGGAACAAGGGTTCTTGCTAGTTGAGATAAGGATAGCTATACAGGGAGTTGACTTGCATTGCTTTCTTGTACATGTGTATTACCTTCTAAATTAATTCTTCTCAAATGAACCTTTTCTCTAGTTCCTGGTCCCCTTCTTCTATTGGCCTCTGTTGCTTTAAAGTATATGCATTAGTTTCTCTGCACTGAGGAAGTCCAATCCCCTTGTTGTGTTTACCCTTGATCTAACGTCCACATATGAGGGAGAACATATGATTTTTGGTCTTCTGAGCCTGGCTAACCTCACTCAGAATGATGTTCTCCAGTTCCATCCATTTACTTGCGAATGATAAGATTTCATTCTTCTTCATGGCTGCATAAAATTCCATTGTGCATAAATACCACATTTTCTTAATCCATTCATCAGTAGTGGGGCATCTTGGCTGTTTCCCTAGCTTGGCTATTGTGAATAGTGCTGCAATAAACATGGGTGTGTGAGTGCCTCTGGAGTAGCCTGTGTCACCATCCTTTGGGTATATCCTCAAAAGTGGTATTGTTGGATCATATGGTAGATCTATGTTTAGATTTTTAAGAAGCCTCCAAATTTTTTTCCAGAGTGGTTGTACTAGTTTGCATTCCCACCAGCAGTGTAAAAGGGTTCCTTTTTCCCCCGCATCCTCACCAACACCTGTTGTTAGTGGTGTTGCTAATGATGGCTATTCTAACAGGGGTGAGGTGGAATCTTAGTGTGGTTTGATAAAAACAAAATGAAAGAATTTAAAATGAAAAGTCCAAAAGAAATGATCAAAAAAAGGGCACAATGAAGAAGAACTCTGGGTTCACGTTTAGCTGGGAAACTTCAGAGAACAGTGTGCATGTGCACTCACATAGGATCAATCACGAAAGGATGTAGTACATATTTGAAAGCATTCCCCAAACCTCATATGGATTCATCTGCATAGGGTGGAAGCCTCTGGGGTACAAGGCACTTAAACACAGCTAATCAAATAATGATTGAACAATAAGCTACTCTGATACAGGGAACTCCTTGGAAGTCAGCATTAAGATATAACCACGTTCATTCCAATCCATCTGGAAAACTGTGTGGATGCCCATGGCTACATACTTTCAGAATATATAAAGAAGGGAAAATACAAGCTATTAATAAATGGGAAATGGGTAAATGGGAAACAAATGTGTAAAACTCCCTGAATTGTAATATCAGCCTCCGAGCCACAGAGATATATAATTGCAAAGGGTAAAAATCTCATTAGCTGAGGGATTTAAGCACAACTTTTTACCAATAAGTAGTTTATACCAACCCAGGGGTAACCCCTAAGTAGTCAAAATAAGAATAAAAATGAAGCAAAGGAATCACAAGTTGCACAGAATTAGTTCATCTAAGTTACTAAGCAAATAACCAAAATGATCAAGCAAACAACAGACTCCTGGTATGTGTGTGTATGCATGGGGGGAGGCACTTAATATTCAGAGTTGTGATATTAGGTTATCAAAATACCATGCTTTCAGCAAAAAAATATTATGGGATAAATAGGAAAAAGTGACCCATACTCAACAAAAGTAAAAAATAGGCAGTATAAACTACTTTTAAAAGGGTTTAGATAGTGAATTTAGAAGACAAAGACTTCAAAGAAGCTATTGTAAATATGTTTAGAAAAAATTTAAAAGTAAAGAATAAAATGAGTGTATGATGATGACTCATAAGATAGAGAATAGCAATAAAAAGATAAAAATTATAAAATGAACACAATGGAAATTCTGGAGTTGAAAGTATAATAAATAATTTTGGGATAGCACAGTAGATTTAAACTGGAAGAAGAAAGAATCATCAAACTTAAAGATAAGTTGATAGTATGTAAACTGGAACTAAGAGGAAAAAGAATGAAGAAAAGTGAACAAGACCTCAGGGAAGTATGTAACAATGTTAAACACACCAAGGTATGCATCTTATGAGCATTAGAGCGAGAAGAGAGAAATAGAAAAATTACTTAAAGAAATGGCTGAAAACTTTCTAAATTTGATTATTAAAAAATTAGCCCATATAACAAAGAAGTTGACCTCCAAATAAGAAAAAAGCAGAGAGATCCACACTCATAAATCATAGCAAAAATGCTTAAAGTCAAAGATCAAAGGGACATTTTGAAAACACCAATAGAAAAACAATGCATCCCACATTAAGAATATCAGCTGACTTCTCAACAAAAGCAATGCAGGCCAGAAATAAGTGGAATGACATATTCAGATTGCCAAAAAAAAAAAAAAAAAAAAAAAACACACACACACACACATCAACTTAGAATCTTGTATCAAGGAAGCAAGAGAATGTTGAGGTAAAAATATTCCAAGATAAACAAAACTAAGAGAATTCATTGTTAGTAGACATCCCTTACAAGAAATAACTTAGAAAGTTCTTTGGGTTACAAGCAAATGACATCAGACAGTAATTCACATTCATATGAGAAAACAGAGTGCTAGCAAAAATAATACGTATGCAAGCATGAAAGAGAAAAGAACTGCTTTTTTTAACTGATTAAAAACATAATTACATAAAAAATATATAATTGTATTGATGGACCAGTGGCATATAAAAATGTATACATTTGGTGATGTTTATATTTGACAAAGGAGGCAAATGGGAATAAGGCTGTATTGGAGAGAGGGGATGGCATCAGATGGTAACTCAAATTCTTAGGAAAAAAATAGAATAAGAAAAGGCAAATAAGATATTTAATGTAGCAAATTTTGGAAACATAAGCTTTTGTCCTTTTTGATTTCTCATTTTCTTTAAAAGACATAAGATCATTTAAAGTAATAATTATATCAGTATATTGTTGAGTCTATAACATACTTAAAATAATAGGTTTAATAATTAGTGGGAGTAAAGTTTCTATACTTCACTAGAACTAAGGCAGTATAAATCCAAAGATTCTGATAAGTTACATTATATATTGTAAATTATAATAAAATAATTCAATTAACAGAAATTTAAAAACCACTAAAGGAATCAAAATGTTATACTAGAAAAAATATATATAGTACAAAAGAAAGAAATAAAGGAGGAATAAAGACCAAAAAGATTTGCGTCATATAGAAAATCAAAGCTAAAGTGACAGATGTAAATTCAACCCCATAAAAATAACATTAAGTGAGGACAGAATACATAATTCAATAAAATGCAGAAATTGTCAGATTGGATTAAAAAAGTTTCAACTATTCAAATGTACAGCATGTTGTAAATTCAAAGATACAAATAGGTTGACAGCAAAAGGATAGGAAAATATACATATGCAATGCTAAAAGAGCTGGAGTGGCTATATTTACATAAAAATAGTTTTTAAAACAAAAAATGTTACTAGATATAAAGAGGAACACTTTATAATGATAAAAAGTCAATCCATTAGGAAGATATAAAAATTGCAAACACACATGCATATAACTCAAAAGCCCCCAAAAATACATGAGACAAAAACTGACAGAGTTTAAGGGGAAAACATCATTCAGGAACAATAGTTAGGCATTTTAATACCCCATTCTCAATAATAATGAGCAAATAGAATGTCAAAAAGGAAATAGAGAAATTGAATGCTATAAACCCACAAGAACACTCCATCATGCATTTTTCTCAACTGTGCATAAACCATTCTCTATAATAGGCTATATCTTTGGCTTAAAGAGCAATAGATTTAAGAATATTGAAATTAAAGTATAATGTACAGCACAATGAAATTAGGATCAATAACAAATGAATTCACAAACATGCAAATTAAATAAAATATTTCTTATCAACAGTTAAAAGAAGAAATCATAAGGAATATTAGCAAACACTTTGACATAACTTAAAACAAAGATACAATATGTCAAAATTTACAGAATCCAGCTAAAGCCATATTCAGAGAAGAAATTATAAATGCCTATATTAACAAAGGTCTCAAATGAGTAATGTAATTTTCTATCTTATAAAACCAGAAAAAGAGCAAATAAATCTCTAAGCAAGTAGAAAGGTAAAATAATAAAGCTTATATCAGTGATAAATGAAATATGGAACAGGAAAAAAACAGAGAAAAATCAAAGAAGCTAAAGGTTGGTTCTCTAAAATATAAACAAAACTGACACATCTTTAGCTAGTCTGACCAAAAGAAACAAAGGGAAGATTAAATTATAAAACCAGGAATTAAAAAGAAGACATCACTATAAACCTTACAGAAGTGAAAGCGATTAGTGATTACTATGGGAATACTCTGAATAAGTACAGGACCCAAATTAAATGGACAATTTCCTAGAAAAACACAAATTATGAAAGTAACTAAAAAGGAAATAGAGTATATGAGGGGAAGAGGTTGAGTTAATTTACACATTTCACAAAGGTAGGGCCAGGTCCAGATGTCTTCAGTAGGAAATTGTAACAAATACTAAAGGAAGAATTAATACACTCCATCACAACTTCTTCCAAAAAACAGAAGAGAAATAAATACTTCCTCACATTTTGTGAGCCTAGTACTAACCTGATTCTCATACTGAAGATATTGTAAGAAAATAACATAAACTGGAGTTCTTCATGCAGCTGCATTACTCTGGGAGCTCAGTTTGGGTTGGAGCATAGCAGAAGGCCATTCACACATGATTGACTGGTACTGGTTCTAATTGTTGGCCCAGAATCTCTGTTCTCCTCCACTTGACCTATCTCCTTCCATTAGCCTAGACCAGCTTCCTCAGAGTAGTTAGTGTCTGGTTCCAATTAAGTGAATGTGAAAGCTTCCAAGTGTAGTAAAGCCTAGGCTTTGAATGGGCAGAGAATCATGCCTCTGATTTCCTATTGCTCAAAACAAGTCCAGCTCAGATTCAAAGAGAAATAAAATGGACTTTACATATTGATGGGAGTAATGGGATGAATTTACAGAGATGAGAAGACTGTTGGTGGCCATCTTTGAGACACTCTCCCATTAATAGCAATTTGTATTATCTATCAACAAAGGCAGAGGAGAAGATAAACATCTTAGTCAATACCAATATTGACAGATGATATTATTATCACCAAGGATTCTTGCTTTGTTAATTTTTGCTGCAACATTTACACTCATACTTCCAGTACATAGGGATAGCTGTGCTATATAGTCATGGTAGGGCAGGGAAAATGCTGTGAGATGGTTTAAGACCTTTTCTTTTCTAGGATATTGATGTATGACTTGGAAAAGGAGGTCTGTGTCCTACTATCTCAAAAACTTATCTGGGAATATGTCATCTATTGACTAGGGCAAGGGAGACACTCAGAAAAGGGTGATCAAGAACCCTCCAATCATCTAAGGCTTCCTCAATTTCCCTTTGATGATCTGTGGTTAATGGCGTGGTACACCTCCCCAGATTTTCCCTTCATTGCAGGACATGCATCATTGCCTTGGGTGCTCAGAATATTAACTAATAATGGCTCACAGCAGCATCTCTTCCCAGGAATTGCCCCAGCTGAAAAAAGCTCCTTAATCGTGGAATAAACTAAGAGAAGAACAAGGGGTTCTGTATTAGTGTTCTACAGAGAAACGAGATCAATAGCATAGATATATGTTAGATAGAGAGATAGAGAGATGAGAGATAGATAGATATAGATAGACAGAGATGCATACATATATATATTCATAGATGGATGAAGGGATTTATTGGGGGACTTGGCTCATATGTTTGTAGAGGCCAAACATTCCTACCATAGGCTATCTGCCAAGCTGGAGACACAGGGAGGCCAGCAGCATGTCTCAGTTCAATTCAGAAAGCCTTAGAATCTCAGGAATTAATGGAATAATTGTCAGTTTGAGGTGAGAGGCCTGAGAACTTGGGAGAGAGGGTAGGGTGCAGGTGTAAGTGAGCCTGAAGTTCTGATGTCCAAGGGTAGGAGGAGAGTGTGTCTCATTCCAGGAGAGAAAAAGCAAAGCATTTTCCCTATCTTTTTGCTCTAGGCCCCCAGCTGATTGGATGGTGCCCAGTCACATTGAGGATGGATCTTCCCCACTCAGTCCACCAACTCATGTGCTACTCTTATGGAAATGGCTGCACAAACACTCATAGATACAATTCTTTACTAATCTAGTCAGGTTGTCACCTCAAATTAGCCATCACAAGTTCAGAATGACTGAAGATCTATGTCAAGAGCTTGAACCATGCGGAGCAGCCGAGCTGTTATCCTCTAGGCCATTGAGCAGCACTGAATGACTTTAAGCAGGGAAGTGGCGGGAACACATCTGCCCTGTGAAAGGACTCTCATCGTGATAGTGTGAAATGTGAACTGGATGGCAAAGGTGGAGACAAAAGTAGAGCAGCCAGAAAGGATGACATCTAAACCTTCAGCATCAGCCATGGAGTAGATAGAAATGTATGGTTCAAATAACATTTCTGAATTAAAATTTAGAAGATTTAGTAATCAAATGAACGTGTGGACTGAGGGAAGTAGAGTAATAACAGATGGTTTCAGACAGTAGTGTGCTAGTAAATTAAAAAATTTACAACTGACTCTCTGAAGAATATATGTACATATATATCATTATATAAATCTACTATAAATTTTACAGAAATAAAATGTATGTAGCACATAATTTATAAATAGTAATAACTATATCCTTTATTATAAATCCAAAAGCCAATTGATTCATACCAAATGATTTCATTGAGTTTTGGTCAACTCTTCTATCTGTGACCAATTTGTGATTGTGATTCAACAATGGTTTAACAAATGCAGTTGTAATCTAATTTGCTAACTCTTTACCCAATAAAATTAGTTTCAGTAAATCTAACAGGTGGCCTATTGTTAAACTATTTCTTACCCTCATATAAGTAGTATTCATTAAACTAAAACCTAGTTCAGCTTCAGCACTAGACATGACACACTTTTAAGTAAAACTTGTACTGTTAACATTTTCTGTATCATTTTTTAAGGCTTGACAACCAATAAAACAGGTATCAATACTAATTTGTAGCATTTGCTTATTTCATGGGGAAAATGCTCCCACTATGGTTGATTTTATGCTACCCATGTCATGTCATTAAACAGGGAATTGGGAAGAAATGCACGGAAACACCCATAATATAATGTTTCCAATATGCAGATAAAATATTAACTCAAAAGCAGGAAAAAAGTAAAATCATTAGAAAAAGGTAATTGTAAGTGCTCCCAGATGTTCTAGTTTAGGTGACAACTTAAAATTAAGGACAAAAGGAGCAATTTGGATTCAATTTAAATATGGCCTTGGAAAAACATAGTGAATTCTTTTTAGCATGTTTAGTAGTACTGGATTCAGTTTGTATACCAATATTATCACCAACAAAGAATAATTGAGATATTTTCTCAGATAGAAGAATCTCCAAGGAACCTGTCCTGGCTGGTATGGTGTCTACATGGAAATAAAGCCCAAGTTTCTTTTTAACTTTAGGTCCTACCACTTCATAGTCCAAGATGGCTGCCAGAGTTCCAATTACCATTTCTACTTTTCAGCTATCATAAAGGAGGAAATAGGTGAAGAAAAGCTAATTCATTCTACTTAAGAAACTTCTAGGAAGTAGTAGAAATTGGCCAAAAAATGATCACATGGTTCTTCTAGATTTATGGAAGACAAGAGAATAGTCTTTTAGCTGAGTAGCAATATCTGGCTGTGTATAAAGGGTCACCTTACTAAGGATAAACAGATGAATGAATTTTGAAAAACAATTTTCAGTCTGTACTTCAAAGTCTTAGATCCAAGTCTCCATTTTTTTTCTTTCGTCTTGGCTTACCATTGGCAATGAGAAGAAAACACGATCTACCTTAAAATAGCCAAACCCATTCTGAGAATAGTATTTTGGTAACTAAAGTGTGTTATGCTCTAGTCCAAACTGGTCTGCCATCATTCTACCTGGCATAGGCTGTGCCCCAAATAGGCTAGAGACATTTTCTCCTCATTATCACCTTGTTAAGCTGCATGTCTCAACCCCCTGCCTCTGAGGCATGTTCTGGGATCTTAACGAGGTGATAATGAGGAGAAAAATGATGTGGCAGTCCTTGGTCTGGTCTAGTCTTCATAGTTCAGAGGAGACTGAGCTTTAATTAAAAATACTTTGCTTTGATATAAAACTTTCAGAAGACATATTTTTGAGGCTTGTGAATAGAAAGAAACAAGGGGAAATGTGTGTTTCTATTAATGCATATCTGGGAGATGTCTTTTTCCCATTTTTACAACAAAGGTATGTGCATTCACTGAAAGAAATGAAAATCTCAAACTGAATAGGTAAAGGTGAGGGAATGGGAGGGAGCAGAAAACAGAATAGAAAAAATGTTCAGGTATTACATGTCTAACAGATACAACATTTAGATTTAACTTCCATTTTCATCTGATTATTTAGTTCTGTGTGGGAGTATTTCCATAGAAAAGTATTTTATTATACTATATGTTTGGTCAATTAGTGTCGCTTTAAGTTATTGTACAAACAAGATAATTCATTCAAAATGTAAAGAGTGTATATGACATTATTTTATAGTACATATACAGCATTCAATTTGGAGGGCTCACTGTATTACTTTAAAACATAACTTTGGATTATTTGCTAAATGTTAAAGATAAAAATCACTTCAAGCTTTTTTCATCATTAAAAATTATTGAGTTTGCCACAGATGGTTTTACAGAGGCTTGGCATCCTTAGTGTTATTACAGAGCATCTGTGTGCCCCTTGGCAGGCCTGCATATGAGGATCAGATGCAGAGCTTTAACAAAATACCAACTTCTGGGATCTTAAACCAGAGGTTCTGATTTAATTGATTTGAAGCAAGGCCTGAACATCAGTATTTCCTAACTCTCTATAAGATCCTAATACACAACTAGTGTTAAGAACAATTAATCTATCTAGTCTCACATTCTCACCCAACAGAGATGAAACGAATCTGGAAGTATTGAATAACTTACCCAAGGTTAGGTAACTAATTAGTAGATCCAACACTAGAATCAAGTCTTCTTATTCAAGGCTTTTCTTTTGGGGGGTGACCAAAAGTAATTGGTATAGTATAGTTCTTCTGTACCCCAAAATTTTATCAATTGCTGGTGTTTTCTTTCTTTGTTTTTCTTTTCTGTTTTTGGTTAAAAGTTATGTTACAGCCATTATCATACAAGACAATTTATGATACAAATCCATAATTCTGTGGCTTAAAGTGTCCAGTCATCTGTTTTTTTCTCATAAATTTAAAGTTTCTTTTTAAGAGATATTGACTTTTCAAAAGAAGATATGACAAGTTTTAACTTTAAAAACAGTGATATTTAATAAAGAAGACACAATTCTGGAAGCCTAAGATAAAAAAGTGAAAAATAAGGAGGGACATATTCAAAAAGCTGAAAATAGTAAAATAATAGAAAATCAAAGCAGTGTAAGTAGAAGGTAGATATAATTTGAATATAAAAATCTATATTTGATTTGTTTTATCACTAATACTTTCTTATTTGTATACTTATTTTCTGCTTGTACTTCTGAATTAAAAGTGATACTCTTTAGTCAAGTAGCATCTTTACAGCCTTAAAAACATTTTAAAACCAACCCACTTCATCACCTTCAAACAGGCCACTGGCCACATCTGCTTGATGAGGAAATGCATCAGTAAATGCTTGCATTTAAATGGTCTTTCTTTTCAGGATACCAAAACACTTTCCTAACTTTTAGGTGTTCTCAATTTATCTCAGTGAGACAATTTTTAAAAAGAAGAAATTATTGCTACCATGTTACATATGGTGACACCAAGCAGTCTACATGTAAAGCAAAGTGTTGGATCCCAGCCCAGAAGACCGATCAACACTGTTTTCCTGTGGCTGTCTATCTTCCTGATAAATTCCGACCACCCAACAGCCCATTTGGCTGTGGTGAACAGAGGGAAAAAGAGAAATGGCTAAAATCCACCATGGTGACACACAGTCATGCCACAGTCCATTTGTTCATTTGTGCTTATAGTCTGAAGCAAATGGAGTTTAAGGAACTTTCCCAAGACTGATTCCTCATAACTGATACATTCACTTCTAAACCTTTCTACTTGGTTATGTCATACAGCTGATAAAACTACCTGTGGCAATCTCATCTTGTTATTAGGCAAAGCATCTTTTACTGGTGTTATTATCTGATCATGATCACTCTTCTCTATACATTCTCATCAAGGACAAGAAAAATCCCAGGACAGTATTCTTGTCTGAACTAAGTTGCTCATCTATAGGAAACTTTTAGGACTGTTAATGCATACAATGTTTTGCCAACATCTGATCTTAATTATTTTTATTAGCTTCATTTCTAATTTTCTAAAAATTTTGATTAAAACTTAAGAAAGAGGATTTCTATAGCTTTGTTTTTATTGGCATGTGGAGAGCAGAGATCACTTCTCAAGTGAGTATATTCAACTGTAGTTTGTCTTTATTCATGGAAAAACACAAGCACAAGGATCATTCTAAGTAGTAAATTTTCAAAGAGATATTTATATTTTCTTTAACAATCATATTTTTCTCACAAAGGTGTTACATTACTTTTTACTTCTTGAGTTTCATCAACCAATTATGAAAAAAGAAGATAAAATCACATCCTGGGTAGTAAAGAGAAAGCTTAAAAGTTCTCCCAAGATAATATACACTGATATTCAGTGAACTTGCATGGAACATTTATTTTGCTAAGTATGTTTTATATTTTAAAAACAGTGTTTCCTTTTTTAATGAGCATAAAACATTTGACAGCAAAGGTCAAGATGAATAGCCTATTTAGTTTGAGTCTGTGGAAATACCCATTTCTTCCAGAGACACTCCCATTAAAGATTGAATTCACTATCATTTCTCATCGCGCAGAAACAGAAAATGGCAAGGTTTAATCAAAGCAAATATTTAGATTTTTTTTTTTAGATAGCCAGCTACTCTAATAGGTGGAGTCCTCCAGTGGATGGAACCAGAAGCCTGGATGCATGCTAACAGAGATAGAGTATTGTATAAGTGTCACTAGCAAATATATAAGTAACAGGTTATTTTGTTGTCTAAGGGATTAGGATTGAACATAGCCCAATCCATAGGTGATTACAAAACCCTGCACACAGTTACTCTTTCAACATCAGCTCAAGTATGACAGAGGTGCTATAGTGGCACCAGAGATGGGTGTCAGAGATTTCTAGACCTAAATCAGTCACCAAAGAGTTGCCTGGTCCTAGGCAAATTACTGTACCTCTCTTGGCCTTAGCATCCTCATCTATAAAATGTGAATGACTTTTAAAGCCATTTCTGGTTCCATGGGTTTAATACCTAGGAGGAGAGAGGAATGAGAGGTTCCTTAAAGCAAAATGCTCAGTTTTACAATAGAACCAAGCCCAGAGTTCTCCTATCCTACTTCTCTCATTATGCCTTTTCTTTCCCCCACACTCTCCTGTATACCATTAGGAAATAAAATGAGGAAGAAAGAGAGTCTTCTGTTGCATGCAATAGACAGAACTGCTAGGTGGTACAGGTTGTGTTAAGTGGAGTCTTCACTGATAGCAGAATATATTTTCATTAGATGTCAAGTTCTAAGACCATGAAGCTGCAATGACAAAGAGCAGGCTATTAACTGTCCCAATTACAGGTTCTAAGTATCTCTTAATTTATGTTCTGATAATCTCCTGGTAATGCTCTGGATGCTGCCACAGTGTAAACATTTCAATTCCTCTCCTGCTTCCCCTGGATTTGTTCTCCGTCATCTCAGAGTTTCTTTCTCCATTATGCTCAGCTCAGCTCATTTAGTGCAACCGCCTTACCTCACAACCAAACCACCCGCCTCAGCTGGGGCAAAGGGAATGGGCGACAGCTCATCTGCAGCAGAGCCTTTGGTGGAAGTGTGGCCAATTAGTCACACGTTTGGTGTTCTAATTAGGCGAGGCTGGGACTTTGGAAAATGTGCTGTTGATTTAGGTACTTCCTCAAACAATGCTAAATTGTGTTATGTGAAATTCAATTAGTCTTTTTCTAAACGTTTCCACATCTGTTCTTCTTTAAGCATAAAGTGATGAGGAGAGAAAGAGAAGTGAAAAGCCAGAGTCTCCGCTGGTGAAATATGTTAGGCCTTAGGGACCAGCCCTTTTCCCAGCTTTTGACCCTGAACAGTGATATACAGGAAGGAACAAAGTTGGAGAGCTATCATGGTGAAGCCCTTTAAAATAAATCATTATAGAAGAAATACTGCAACTGCACGGGAATGTAATTTCGGATGATGGCCATAAACTCAGCTTTGTTTGAAAATGGATGGCAAGAGGGAGGAACCATTAAGAAGTAAATGATTATAAATTCTGCCTTCAAGGTAGTATTTGTGGTCATTCTGGTTATATTTTTAAAGAGAGCCTATAAAAAATCCTTTGGCTTAATATTACACATCTAGGCTTTTGTCCTCTCCTCTATCTATTGAAATTTCCATATAAAATTGAGAACAGCCTGAAATTCATAAACACTTGGGGATTAAAGAAGATGACGAAGATGAAGATATCAAAGCTGTTTCCACTTGCTCCAAAATGTTTTGTAGTTTCCATTTGTGCCACTGATGGCAGCCTCATGATGGCGTGTTTCTTTGATCCTTGGAGCTCTGTCTCAAGCTGCTCCATCTCTAAGCTCCCCAGTCTATTTGCTGGAGATGTTGTTATTGCTTCTCAGCATCTCTCAATTACAGCACCCACCCAGCAGTGCATTTAAAACCAGGTCCCTCATGTGTTTTCATGTTGTATCATGCTGCATATCCACTGACTTGGCCAAGAGGCCAAATGGCAATATCTTTTTAACAAAGTGACTTGGCTTAAAACCACAAGCGTCCAAAGGTGAAGGTGTACATGCATTTGATCCTTGTTTCTGTTATCACCTTTTCAGTGACTAACATTTCAAAACCTTATCTGTGGCTGGCAGGCCATGTTTCAGTTTTGTCAGAGCCCGGATATAGACTGTGTGGTTTTCTGATGATATATCTCCATAAGATTTGTGGAATGCTAAAGATGGAGTTGTCAACACTACTTTACAGCACCTTGGTGCATGTCAGAAAATGAAAATATTTTCAGAAGTGATAGCATTATTTTGACTGATGACATGTTCTTTTAAAACAAAGACTTATTAAAAAAAATTCAAGAAAAGAAACCAAAATAAGACATTACCCATAAGCAATGTGATTTATCAGGGGTCTGTAGCTCTCATGAACAACAGAAAGGAAGGTTAAAAAAAATTTAAATGATAACATTTTAAAGCTAATCTGGGTTTGCAGTTTTCAGTAATTAAAAAGCATCATGAATTTGACTTCTCTATTTAAATATCTTCTGAAAATAAATAACAGATTTACCAAAATATCATGACCAAAATAAAAAAGAAAAATGTACATAATTTAACATATTTAAATAAAGTAAAATATAACCTCTAGGGTTCTAGAATCAGTTTACAATTCTATGTATAGAAGAGATAGCAATAGATGTAAATGAATAAATTATTCCTTTCTAACTATAGAAGATAACTATAAGCATTAACATTTTGATACAATTGTCTCAAATCTGGTTTTGCAGGAATATTGGTCAGGAATTATAGTTTGTTTTCTCTTATTATATTTTTCCCACATGAAGTATTATTTACCATTGTGGCAACAACCTTTGAATGGAAATTTTGCTTTAATTTCTCTATCTTTCCCTGCTTCATTTGTGACTTAGTAAAACTGAATTAACCATGAGATGACAGTCATTCCGCAGAGCAACATTATTTTATTTTTAAAAAACTTTTATTAACAATTTAAATAACTTTAAGCTGAATGTTGACTTTTAAGGGCATTCAAATCAGTGGCTTTAAATTAAATAAACAAGCCCTGCCTTTTGCTGCTTAAAGGCTTAATCAGACCATCCATCATAGCTCAATTCCTGCAATTCTTACAGCACTTAAATAAGATCACTCTGTGCCTACATGACTTGTCTAAATTAAATAAACCCACATAACCTTGCTTCCTATTGTTAATGTCAGGGCCATTACTTGACCGAAATTTCCTACACACACTCAGTATTTGACTCACACCCATATTCTGTGATCATATGCGCTATAATTTATATATGCTAAATGATTTGTAGTTATCACAAGCACAGATTCAAAGTCATTCTTTCCTCTAACATGCCAGTCTTAAGGTAAAGTGTCATTTTAGTGTTGTGTACTAACTTCACAGACCAGGACCAGACATCTAAAATAGTTATTTCTGGGTTTAGTTCAAACCAATGTTAAACTGCATACAACAGTGGCCTAACTGGGAAAAGAAGGGAAGAAAAGCTGCAAGTATTGCCACTTCTAGTGGCCCCTTGCCTTCAGAGAGCCATGCTTGCTCAGCTGAGGGGCATTCAGTCAGCGTTCAATGCATGTCACAGGTATTTACTTCTTGCTGTCTCAGGTTGTCCTTAAGCTAGGCCAAGCCTGGATCAGGGTTCATCTTATATTTTGATAGACAAGATGTAATGTTCTGTTTTTCTTTTTACTGGATGTCTTGATGGCATAATTGTTAATGAGACTAAGGAACAATATAGTCCGCCTTATGCCATGTATAAATGGCATCTTAAAGAAGCTAGTAAATCTTGTTTTAAAGAATTTTTCTACTACTGTCCTAAAGTGTTAAGTTTTTTATTATTTAAGTTGTCACAGATATCTAGACTGAGATCTAAAAAATCTTATTTAGCTATCCAAGGAGATTTTTCCCAGTGTTAAAAATTGCTGAATTTCTTGAAACAAAATGGGGTACTGTTCATTTTCTTCCTGAACAATTGTTTTAGGCCCATTGGAATGCATTACTCATCTGTGCCAAGTGGAGAAGCCAGTGGTTTCTGGAATGAAAGGTGTGGTCTTCAGAAGAAGAGGAGTGGAATGGATGAACAGTGATGAGAATTTGCTTGGAGAAGGCTGTTGAGCTGGCAGTTCTATTGGACAGTCAAGAGCACCATAACTCATGGGGTTCCATAGTCCTTGAGCAAAGTGGGAAGGACAAGGAAATGGACTGTAGGGACTCCTCATACATTTCCTCCAGTATTTCCATGTTTTATTCAAGTGACTGATTTATCCTTATAAGGCATGCTCTTCTTAAACTGGACTGTAAGCATCTGAGATCGAGCTATCTTGAACTCCAAAGATTATATATCTGCTTACTTCATTCAGCTTCCCAAAGATCTAGAATTTCTTCAGTATGAGAGTGACTCTCTTTCCTGACACTGGCTTTTAATAGTAGGTAAATCAATTGAGACGGGTTGGTTTTGTAATCTCTTTTGCTCTGTTAGAAAGAGGTTCTTCTTATGTAATGCATATTGAGTAGGTATGAATATGCTAAAGATTTCAATGATTATATTATTCTATGGATCAAAATACCACTGATACTCTGATGTGGAGTAGTGGGAGGCTTAGGCTCTCTCTGGTCTGTAACCCCAACATTAGTGACTGCTGACCCACAGAATTAGCAGGTCAACACATTAGTGACTGCAAAACATTTGGAAAATGTCTGGGAAAGTGGCTGTCACCAGTTTCCAATGAGCAATCATTTTCAATGTGAATGAGGCAAAATGTAGTCATCCCTTGGTATCTGTGGGGGTATTGGTTTCAGAATCCCTTTAGGTACCAAAATCTGTGGCTGTGCAAGTCACTCATATAAAATGGTAGAGTATTTTTATCATGCATACACATATCCTCCTATATACTTTAAGTAATCTCTGGATTACTTATAATACCTAAATATAACATAAATGCTATGTAAATATTGTTATACTATATTATTTGGGGAATGATGACAAGGGAAAAACTGTATATGTTCAGTATAGACTAAAATTGTTTCAAATATTTCTGATGCACAATTGGTTGGATCCATGCATATTGAGTCCATGGGTATGGAGGGCTGACCATATAATGACAAAAGGAAAAGGATCACATGAGCTATGAAGAGTGTGTGTGAATGGGTACAGATGCCATTGTGCTTAAGAAATCTTTGTCCTTACCAATTTGGGATGTGGGAAAATCTAGGTTGAATTTAAAAAAGATGGTTATGTTGTATGAGCTATCAACCAGAACCTCAAACAGAATTTTTAATTTTTATGTCCTAATAAAAGCCTGCTGCCAGTGACAGAACAATGTTGTTCCATCTCCTAACTTGGAAAACAGGACTCAGGACACTGATAGAGGCAAGAATCCAGCTTCAGCCGTAGAGAATCTGAGTTCAAGTATTTACTATGCAATTGTATGAGTTTCTTGGCTCAATTAAAATTTAGGCCTCTTAGTTGTCTGTCTTGCTAGATGTCCATAAAATAATGGGTGTAGAAAGGTCTTCATTAATTATAAAGCACCATGTAAAACCAATAATGATTGGTTTCCTATAAGTGATCATTACACTTAATTTGGATTGATTTTGTGCAGTATATGTAAACAAATTGGACATGAGAACTCTGTACTAAAGGATCATAGTCACAAAAGTAACAAACTCCTTGGATCCCTTGACCAACTCCCCCCAGAACTTCATCCAAGCAAGTATTTGATTTTGATTTTACCTGAAATACTAAGAAGCATTTCAAGAAAAGGAAAAATATGATATCTGCTGAAATACCCACTGAAGATTGGGTAAATTATAACTTCTTATTTCTTAATAGGTCGCATTCAGTTTTTCACTTAACTAGAAGCTTAGCAAGTGCCTGCTCTGTTCAATGCACTGCACCATAGCTCCAGAGCAGCCTAACTATTTGGTGCAGAATTGATGTGCAAATAGTAAAACCATAATATTATTATAAACATAATATCATGTGTCCACAGCATAGTATTATAAGTTCAAGCAAACATGAGGCCATGGGTTTGATCCCCAGCACCAAAAAAAAAAAAAATGAGTTCAGACTTAGACTCCAAATTTTTGAATTTTGACTTCAACATTTATGAACTTAGGGAAAATATACTTATATGTTCTGTGCCTTAATTTCCCTGTGTGCAAAATGAGGAAATATAAGGTTGTTATGAATAGTAAATGACTTATTGTTTGTAAATTACTTTGAAGAGTGGCATATAAGTGCTTATTAAAGAAAAACTTCAACTTTTATGTTTCAAATAATCACAGACTTTCAAAAGACATTATGAATATTCTTGAAATGGAACTTTTCCATCACCTGAAGTGAGGTCCTGCCCACCCACCATCTTCACAGAGATATTGCTGTAAGTTAGAAAAGATATGGGAACAGCCCACAACATCAACAAGATTAGAAAATATCATCCGTAGATGTCAAGAATGGTGTGGGAGGAAATTTGGCCAATCTAAGCTGGACAAGCATAAAGACCCACTAATCTGATTATTTCCTTAAATAGGGAATAATGGAAATGTCTGCATGTCCTGTCTTTCAGGTCTGCAGCACTTTACTGTATGGCTTTAAGGTTTCCTTTAAGAGAAAGGTCAAATCATTCTGATGATATAGACTATCATTCCCACATTCTCTTTTCAGTTAGATGCCACAATAGTAAAAACACATACAATCTTCTCTGACAACAGTATTTGTACAATGTGCAGAAATTGTGAAAGCACCTTTTTGGTCAGGGTCACCACAATGCCCCATTTATTTTCTACTCAGGCCTGGCAAAGTCTACAAAGGGAAATCCTAGAGATGTGTGCCAAAATTAGCTTGACCTGATTTGAGAAAGCCTCCCTTTTATGATCTTTTCCAAAGACTGTTCAGGTAAACTATCTTTTCTTGGAGGACCATGGACTTCAAGTGGAAATTGTGTATGGCAAATAGTTCCCTTTGAAATTATTTCTGAAGTGAAATGGCCCCACCAAGGAACACATTTGCTGTCAAGGATTTTTAGGATTGTCATGTGAAGGAAGATTTCAATAGATAAGAAACAATAATTTCTTGCTCTACAATGATGAAGTACTTTACCAAGTTAAAAATGGAATTATTTAGAAAGAGTTTAGAAATATATTCTAACCATGCACTGTCAAGCACTTCAGCAAAATTCTTGGGAATAATTTGTCCTATTCATGAAGCTTAAATAATTTTAGAAATTTTTGAGGAACTCCTTTAACCTCAAATTTAAACATTTAAAAAGTAACATGTCAGTTTTAAATATAATATCAACTGTTTCAAACCCGTTCACTTGATCAGTTTAGTCTAGAAATGTTCACAGTATTCACTTGGGTTTTTCCATTTGCTTTACTTTTATAGTTTGTGTCTTATCACTGTTCTAGTCTCTACCTACCTTTCAAATATTTGGAAAGTTACAAACTAAGGTCAAGTCTACTGTAGCAAATTGATGTTGAAAAGTAAAGCACTTTGAGAGATACATTCAATGGGAAAATATTTTCGTAGTTGCAAACTTTTACAAATTATTGAGAAATATTTTTTGATTAAGTTCTCAACTTTTATTCATGTTTTTGACTCAGACTTCACTAAACAAACCTGGCCTATGTCTTGGGATACTATGACATTTTCCATTTAAAATTCCTTATGTTAAATAAGATTTTCAGTAAATGTATATACTTTTCATCTCATTCTAAATACTACATCTATACAAAGATATTCATGTAGATCCGTGACTTTTTCTTAACTTCATTTAAAAAATACTGAAACATTCAGTTTATTAATATCCCATCACAGGTTTAAAATACAATGACATATACAGAATTACTCCCATCATATCTTAAACAACTAATTGCTATACTAAGACAAATATCTTCTCTAGTTTATTCCATATCCATTTAACTTTAAAAACTAGGTTCCCATTATTTACCTTTGGAAAAAGGAATAATGATATCTCTTTAACTTCTAAACTATCAACCAAAATTCTATAATTTTGCCTTCAATGGATTCTGGCTTCCAATTGAAGAGAGAGGAAGTGCATGAGTTCCAGGAGTTAGTCTGTCATTGCTAGTTCTGTTTTGACTACTCCTTTAGAACAGAAACTATTTCAAAAATTACTAGTTTCAGCTGAGGCACCCTGTATCCATTATAGATCAAAACAAAGACAAAACTACATCTTGATCTTGTATGAACAGACAAAAACATGAATAATTTTAAACCACAGAAATGAGTAAGTGTTCTTAATCTTTGCTATCTGAGGGGGTGCTGCTTCCTTACTCACCATAGCCTTGCCTTCTCTAGTCTTCCTTCTATTAGATAAAACTTATCAAGATACTCAGTTACAAATTACCTCCACTCCCTGACACTATGCATTCAATCCATAGCAAAGTCCTGCTTTTCTGATTTGTTCCCTAAGTCATCTAACACAAGCCCAAATCCTCTAATTGTTTTGAACACCCTCTTGCTAAGTTGCCTGCCATCCCCATGGTGCACATCCTCTGTTACTGCAATGATCATTAAACTCACACATTCTCCTCCTGGGGTTTTTCTGGTGGTCTTGGGCCAGAGAGCATTAACACAGCAAGGCTTTAGCTTCAACACACATTTTAAACAACTTTGCTTCAGGTAGGAAATAATTTTTGCCATAACAATTTTTCAGTCATATTGTGTGGAGAATTCTTCTAGTCAATTTATGGTTGTTTAATGAAACCATCTGTTTCTTGTAACTCAATATAAAAAAGAGAGAGAACTGGGTACTTACATTAGCCAGTCCCTTTTTAGCCTTGAGATTTCTATGCTGTGTCCCACAGGTACAAGGGCAAAGATGGCAGTGGCAATTAGCCCACAAGGACTTGTTTGGAAGATGGAGAACCTACCTCCGACATTCTTTAGGAAAAAATGATGGACTTCATTTTCCATGATGTTACTGTGGAAGCTTGTGGTTCTTTTTTTAAAAAAAAAAATTATATATTCAAGTGTTTTCAGTTGGCTTGATTTTATAAATCTGCCTGGTAGGGAGGGGGTAAGGGGAGAAAGGGAGGGGGCAGGGGGTAAGGGAGGTGGCGGGGGAAGGGGAAGAATGACCCAAACATTGTATGCACATAAGAATAAAAGAAAAAAAATTAAAAAAAAAACAAAAAAGGACTGGTGGAGTAACTCAAGGTATAAGCCCTGAGTTCAAATCCCAGTACCATAAAAAAAAAAGAAAATGAAATATGATTAATTTATCCATAAAATGGAAATCAATGCAGTCCAAAGACATACCTGTTTCTTTTAGGGTTTCAAGGAGATGTGTGTGGTATTAATCTAATTATAAGAGAAAAATATGGCCTATCTGTACACATATTTATATGTATGTAACTATATAGAATTTATAGAATGTAAAGGCCATTACCTTTGTGGATAGGGGGGCATGTGTTGAAGATTATAAGCTCTCACTGGGTGATCTCTAGTCCCCAATAACATTCTCAATAACAAATATTTCTATATTATCTACGTTATTATTTTGTGTGCCATTAGAAAACTGAAAAAGATTGAAAAGTCAGAATAATGGAAGAGAAGAATCATAGAGGTTGAGCAAAGACAGAGAAAGTGACCTGGGCAAAAAAAGGACCAGATGGGGAGAAAGTGGTACAGGGTGCAGAAGAGTCTGTTCTTAGCACTGGAAAGTGCCTGACTCTAGGATGAGCCCTGGAATGAAGCCCTGCACCCCACTCTTCTGGGGACAATCAACAATGAAAAATAAAGACACACAAAAAAATAAATATAAATCTTGACAAAAAAGAAAATTTCCAGTTCCTTAGCCTCCCTCCCTCAATCTCTTTCATTTCTTTAATTAAGATACCACTCCCCCGCCATGGAGCAGTAGAAATTGTTTTAAATTGCAAACTGAGGCAGGCATTAGAGTTCAAAGTCAAAGAAGGGACTTCTCCTGTTCTGATCCTTCCTTGCAGGTGCTGTTCTCTAAGAATACCTCTCTATGACACTTCAGATAAATGTTGAGCCCATAAATTCATTAGGAGGCACAGAGCAACTTCTCCTTGTCTGTGTCCTTTCTCCAGGCTCAGCTTTCATTCTGTGCCAGGAGTCATCCATCACACTCAACCATGTGTCTCCACAGCCAACTGAGGAAAGTGCAGAAAAACTACTGTTAACAAGGGAGTAATTACATTCAGCCTAAATTAATTATTGGCCACTCAGGACTACTGACCAAGGGCCACATAGATGGCCTCTGACTCAGTTCCCACCTTTGAAGAAAGAAATATTCCAATGTGGTTCACATGACTGCATAAGATAACAAGAGGGAAGCCATTTCTGGTCTACTGGTCTTGAATTTACCATATTTGATACTATGACATGGGCTTATTTGTGTTAACACTGAAGGTACATTGTATTTTTTTTAGGGAAAACATGAATGATAGTCACTTGGGAAGGAGGTCATTTCACGGCAGTCAGTATTAGGACCAGCAAAATCAAGCCAGGGACCTTTAAAATGCAATTCAATTGAAAGAACAGGTCATGGATCAGTGAGCAGGTGATGGAAGGTGTTCGTGAGGAATTTAGATTAGCACAAAATTCAAACAAAACACAAGAAACAGGGAAGAGAGAAAGTAGAGTAACCTGGAGAACAGGAAGTCATGTTATCAGCAGGGTGCAGAGGAGGACACACAGGTAGCTCCTGGATACTAGGCTCCATGCGGTCAAGGGCCATGATCCCCATTTACTGTGTATCTTCAGAAGCCAGAAGTTGGCGCACAACACATATCAGTGAGCTTTTCCTGGAAATAATCAGCCAATTTGATCTGTTGCTCATTTGTGAAATACCATGCTTTTGCTAGAGTTCTACGTAGAATGAATTCAATTCGATAAATATTTTGAGCACCTAACATTTACCAGGCATATTGTTAAAAACGAGAAAATAGATAAGTCAGGATTCTTTCCTCAAGGAATTTGCAGTGTAGTGTCTGAGGCAGAATGTATATAGAAATTGCTAACTGTAGTCATAGGAGTATGGAGATGGTAAACAGTCAAAACAAATTACTGGATAAGAGTTTGTCAGATGGGCAAATTGGGATAAAAATAGTAGGAAGAAGAAATAACACATACAAAGTCAAAGAGAACTAAATAACATAGTAAAGTCATGGGAAAGATATTTCATTCTTGCTGGAAAGATATTCATGGGCCTGATCAATCTGAATGCCAATTTGGAGCTCTTGACATGAACAGTGGGGAGCCATAGCAGGATTGAAAGCAAAGAGGGGTCACATGTACATAAATAAGGTAATTCATCTAATGGATAAAGAATACTGGAGCCAGGCACTGGTGGTTCACACCTGTAATCCTAGCTGTTCAGGAGGTAGAGTCAAGAGGATCACAGTTTGAAACCAGCCCTGGTTCACATTTAAAAAAGGGCTGGTGGAGTGGCTCAAGTAGTAGAGTGCCAGCCTAGAAAGTGTGAAGCCCTAAGCTCAAAGCCCAGTGCCAAAAAATGTTTACTGGAGAGGAAGAAGATTTAGAAAAAGACATCAATGAAATTATGATGAAAATCTGTACAAGAGATGAGAAAACACAGAACTAAGACAGTGTCAGTGAAAGAACAACACTTAAAAGATATCAGAGAGATGACATACATAAGATTTGATGTTTAATTTGATATATCTAGGAAGGGAGAAAATAAACCTAAATTGATATTTGAGTTTCAGTCTTGAAAGATGTTGAATTACCAATGGGGTTAAAGAAAATTAAGTGAAGTAGTATGAAGGAGATAGATAATAAGTTGAAGAGAGAGTCTGGTATGAAGGACCTTTTGAAAATAAGAATATGTTAATATTCATGACACATTTTTCTTTGAAGAATCTTCACTGAGCAGGAAAATAGAGAAGCAGATGGTCACAAAACAATGATAAATATTCACAGAAAATTTTTGGTTTGTTTTTGGGTATACAAGACATGAACCTGTTTGAAAGTGAAAGAAGCAAAGGTATAGAAGGGAAAAAAAGGGAAGAAATAAAATAATTCCAAGGGAGGGGAGGAGGTGAGGTATGATTGCTCTGAATAGAAATAAGAATGTTCCTTTTTCTGAATCTAGGAGTGATGAGAGTGGAAGTAGGGAACATTTGAATGCGTTTCTGTTTGACAATGTAAATCATCATCAATACCAAAGGAAATCATATTCGTGTTTTAAGAATTATCATAATGTTCACAGAGACCCACAGCCTTTTCATGGTCATCAAAGATGTCTTTTGCAAGGTCTTCTTTTGATAGAATGCCATAAAAATCTAAAGATTTTCATCCTCCCTCCTTTGTCATAAACACATGATATAATTATTGTCTCATATATTCTGAAAGAAATTTGATAGTAAGTAAAAGGCAAGTCAGTGGGAATACCTATGTTCCAGACTTTTTGGAATTAATTCTAGCTGCACTAGAATTTAATTTGCCCAGATTAGTAATTGGCATGAGTTATTATACAACTATTTTGTTTGCAGTTATTAACTATTGATCATAAATTATGTTTAAATTGCTGAATTAGCTCATTGCTCTTGAGTAGCAAGATATAGACTTACTCTCAGAGGCCATGGTCTCTTCTTGTTCAATAAGAAAATCTACTTCCTTAAAAACTACTAAAAATCTGTACAAATCACCTCTTAAAATGTCAGTAGATACCATAATCACACATCTAATTTTCAAAGCATAAAGTTTACACTATGAATAACTTGTGATTTTATTGAATCTAAAGGTCAGCTTTAGGAAATTACTGCCTTTACATTATTGCTTTACTCCATAAACATGGCATGTTCCTCTGCATTTATCTATTTTAATCCTATGTCTGTTATGTTGTTAAATATTTTTAAATACTGAACAACATTTATTATTTCAATTTTGGCCCATCATTTATAAAGTTTCTATTAATACATGTAAAAACTTTTATGTGGATTTCTATTTTTATGTTTCTGAGATAAATATATAGATAAAGAATTGTAAAGCCATGTTCTGTTAACTTTCTGCACCTAGATTCTCATATAGTTGTTAAATAGATGCCTAAATATTTAAGTATTTATGATAGTATAAATTAATTTTTTAAAACATTTCCCCCACTTTCATTGCTACTATACAAAACTAAAATGATGTTTGTGTTTTGACCTGATATCCTATGACCATGCTAAATTTAGTTGTTGATAAGAATAGACTTTCTGTAGATCCCTCATTTGCCTAAGCACACAATCATGCCTGCAACTCAATAAATGTTCCATTTTAGTTAGAAAACAGAAGTCATATCAATTATTTTAAGGAACTCAGAGAAAGAGACTTAATTAAAGATCTGAAAAGGCAAAAAAAATAGAACACTAATACATAGCAGAGATAACGATGACAGGAAACATCTTAGTATCTGTTAATAGCTCCCAAGACTTGGAGGAATGAACAGAAGAGGTCACTGTTAGTAAACTGTAAAGGCTTAGAAAAGGGTTTGTAGGGCACTGAGATTCCAGCCTTTGGGCTGTTGGTGCTAATGTCTCTGATCTCAAGGAGGATTTCCCTGAGTCTGTGACCTCACCTTCTGAGAAAGAGGTACTGTCTGGCTGGTTCTGGCACAATAAGCTCAGTTCTTATGTGTTGGTGAAATGGCAAACTGATTCAACTACTGTAATTAGAATGAACGGCCACATTTGGTGTCAAGAAGTGAGTCTGGGATGCCATTGGTAGGAATGAGAAGCAAACAGAAAGCTCACATAAAGCAAACAGAATGAGGAAGTCAATTATCCTCCTCCAGTACTGCCTCTCCCTCTAGATGTATAGCATACTTTTCTAGGTATTAATCCAGAATAATTGTTTCTCTAGATTTATAGCACCCTCTATTGGCTCCAATAGTTTAATAGGCTGCCAACTGGCAAAAAATGTGGAGAGACCTCTGCATTACAAGCAGAATACATATTAATGTCATACTTACTGAATAACAATACTACCTTAACATGTATCTTATTTGCAGAGAAAACTGGGACTTAATATTCAATAGCAGCTATTCAGTTCAGGACATTTATCCAAGTGGAAGGCATCCATAAAGAAAAATGAGATTTCTTCAGTCTTACAAGTTTTGGATCCATCAGGCTCTGCACTGAAAACTTTGAACATCCAAAAGAATATCAAATATAGACTGCTATTATAGCTACAATCTAGACTTCACTTAAATAATCACTGATCTATAGTGATCAGTCACAAGTTGATAGGCCAGGTAGGAAAAATGGTGAGTCTACTAGCTGAAATATATGTAATTTTGCATAGACATTGCTGGTACTCAAATAGAATTAAAAGACTTGCTTAAAAAATACACCACTGTTTTGTAACCACTAAAGATGATCCAAAATTGGAGTTTTTTGACAAGGACTTCAAAATAACTATTATTAATGTGATCAAGAGAATAAAAAAATGAATAAAACCAATGGAAAGGTAAAAGTAACTAACAAATAGAAATATAGATAGACCAAAGTATCATATGGAAATTCTAGAACTGAAAAATGTAATATCTATATTAGGAAATCATTTGATCAGACACAACAGAGGGAAGGATTAGTAAACTGGAGGGAATTTAACAAGAGTATCAATATATGTATTTGTATTTATCTATAACTGGAGTCCACAAAGGAATGACTAGAGAGGCCAAGAAGGAGGCAATATTTTAATAGATAATGGACAATTCTTTTCCAAAGTTGATGAAATAGCTCAACTCATGGGTTGAAGAAACTCTGTTAACCCCAAACAGGAAAAATTAACCAAGAGAAATAAAATAAGACTGCAAAACACCAAAGTCAGGGAGAAGAACGCTTAAAAGCAAGAATAAAAATGCTATATTACATTTTGTATTAGTCAGGGTTCTTCAGAGAAACAAGATAATATATAGAGAAAGGTAAAAAAAAATTATTTGAAGGATTGACTCATGTCATTATGGAGTCTGCTTTCTGCCAGATGGAGGCCCAGAAGGGCTTATGATGTTGTTACAGAGAAGGCATGAGAACCAGAGAAGACAGTACTATAAGTCTCAGTCAAAATCCAAAGATCCAAGAACCAGGGAACAATGGTGAAAGTACAAATCTGAAAACCAGAGAACCAAGAATACCAGCTCAACCACATTGAGTGAATTTACTTTTCCTTTCCTTTTTGTTCTATTTGAGTGCTCAACAGATTGGATAATGCCCACTCAACTGTAAGGGTGATCTATTCTCTTATCTATTGATTTTCCATCAAAGGAGCAACAATAAACTGAAAACTGATCCTCAAATAAAAAATAGGAAGTTAGAAGACAATGAAATGACACACTTAAAATACTGACATAAAATAATCTCCAACCTAGAATTTTATATCCAGAACAAATATCCTTTAATAATGAAAATATTTTTGGACACACAAAATAATTTGTCAGTAGTAACTATGTTCTAAAGGAAATACTAAGGGAGATTTCTTTAACATAAGGAATTTTGAAGCATGGAATTTCAAAAAGGAGTGAAGAGTAATAAAAGTGTTGAGTATGAGAATAAATATTTACTGCACAAATAATAAAGGACTTGGAATCTGAAGCATGTATCTAGAATGAAAATGCATTGCAGTAATAATGCAAGAGGTGGGTAAAGGTAAATGCAGTTCAAATATTCTGGAATTTTCACATTATGAGAGAAGTGGTAAAAGCAATTATGTTTGTGGACTGTAATAAGTCAACTGTTTGTTGTAATCTTTAGGGAAATCACCAAAAGCAGAGTAAAAAGTGCAAAAGAAAAGAAAGTGGTATAGTAAATTTTTATTAATTAAAAAAAGTAATTAAGAAAATGAAAAAGTCATTAATGAAAATGAAAAAGGTAGCCAGGTATGGTATCCAGGCTTGTAATCCTAGTACGCTGAAGGCAGAGACAGAATCTGGACAAAGTTTGAGGCCAGTCTGGGCTTCATAGGAAACCTGTCTCAAAGAATAAATGCATACTTAATTTATTTTGAATTTTAAAACAGGTAAACTTCATTTATAGGCTTGAAAATTAAGATAGCTTTTATCCTTGAGGGTTTTAGTGACTGAAGCAGGGCATGGATGACTCCTGATGTTATATAGTGTCTTGTTTCTTGACCTGGGTGTTGATAACATAAGTGTGTTCATTTTATGCAAACTCATCAAACTGGTCATTTATGATTTGTGTACCTTTTGTATGTATTATAAAGCTTTTATGTTAAAAACCTTTCATGAATAGTTCAGAGTTGAGTCATTAAAGAAGTTATATTTAAGAAACTATATCATTTTAATAAAATATTATGGATAACATGGGACTTTGGGTAGGACTGGTTATTTATGATTGCAATGCAGAACACAGAATATAGAAATCTAATTTTGGTTATTTAAATTTACAGCTTAAGGCATATAGGGAACTAGACAGCTTCTATAATAGCTGTGAAAGAATCCTTATTTCTGTAGCTGCATGAGTGTGAAATCTAATAACAAAAGCCTTATACCAGAGATGACCAAATCACAACACTGAGCGAATTTACAACTTTTCAGTGCCTCTTATCTTAAAGTTGCAGCATTGGCCCTGACAGAGTGAAACTGTGAGGAATGATTTTGGAATATTTGAGTAGGTATTGGTGAAGCTTATGTAACCTGAATCATAAATCCTACCAGCATGCCTTATTACTAGGAGCTGTTTTTCCTCCTCATCTAAGGACACTATCCTTCTCTTGTGTAAAGAATGTTAACAATATCTACTAGGGTAATTTTCTTGCAGAAAAAAAGTTATTTTCCTTAAGAACTCATACCAGCTTCCACTGCTTTCAGATCTATCCTTAATGGGTGGTTTAGTTGGTTGATTGAAACCTAAATTGAATGATTGCCTTTGTAAATAAATATTGTGCAATATGCTATAACTTCCTTGATAAACTATAGAGAAAGGAAACCATAGCATAGTGAGGGAAGAATGGTGGAGATTTATTAAGTGTAACCACATTATTTACCCCTTAACTCCTTTCTCTAGTGGGTCCAATAGGTGTTTCTTTCACCAAGATTTTGAAAAATACATTAGTGGACTGATCAATATGGTAGATTACTGAAAGCCACCACTTTGCTATGTCTGCATGAACAAGAAATTAAACCACAGGTTTATTAGTTAGCAAGGTAGAGGAGGGCACCATTATAAGTATGGATAGTAGCTAGGGAAATAAAAAAAAAGTAACAACCTCTTAACTAAACCTCTAAATGTGCAGGTTTGTTGTAAGAATCTGCTCCATCCCATGACCTTACCAGCTCAGGTTTTTTTGTTTGTTTGTTTTTGCTGTTCTGGTTTGATTTGCTTTCAGCAAGAGCCATGTGTGTGGGCCACCCTGTGAACTAAACAACTATAGGAAGGGCTAAGAGCAGGTCAGCAAGCCTTGCCCAGGCCACTGGATAGAAGCTGACCAGTATCTATGTCCCATTTCTCAGGGTGAAAAGGCCATCACAGAAAGTAATCAGCAGAGTGAACTAGTTTTAGTCCTGAGAGCAACTATCTAGGTTAGTCCAGTGTGCAAATGCAAATACATCTGACCCATGAGGAAACTTTTTGCTAACCAGGCTGATTAAAGACCCCCACATGGACCCTGGACTGGGGGTAAAGCTGCTTGGTGCCAAGGTCTCTACCCAAAGGAAGGGTGAAGAAGCAAACAGGCTGGCTAGCTAAACCTTGGCATCTGTGTCTCTATCCCAAGACAAGGAAGGACATAGAAGTGAGTTAGCCAGCTGGCTTGAGCCTTCAACCCACTGCCCAACCTAGCAGTGTATGCATACACAGAAGAGACAGTATCTATTTGTCCCTCACTTTACAAATGAAACTTCAAACTGGAGGCCTAGATGGAAAAGGGGAAAAAAGCTCATTGTGGACAAAAAGCAGCCACTGGACTCCCTGAGCAAGGAAAAATGCAGGCTTCAAGAATGACAAAGTGCTCTCTAACACACTACCTGTGCTTGGGGACCCCACCACTTACCCTCAACTGATACTTTATATGCCTGGAACTGACCCACTGATGCCAGAGTAGCCCAACCTCTGGAAATTGCTACTGCTTCACAGAACCTGCTCCACCTCACCTCAGCAGCTACCCCCGATCCAGAGCCCTTCTCCCAGGTAGCACCTGGTCAATCCAGGGCCCAGAGGAAATAGGTGAGTAAACATAACCAGAATACAGTTGACAGAAAGCTAAGGACCAGAGATTTGTGGACAGCATCCATTGTACTGATAGTGCCCAGTAGATATACACTCTTCTCTTCAATAAGGAAGAAATACTGACTTCATAATTTTTAAATTTGTTTATCTGTTGTATATATTGTTATTTTTCTCATTACTTGTTCTTTTCACATTTCCTGTTTCTTGTTGACAAACTATTCTACTTGTACTTTATTCTACCCTCTTCTTTTATTATTCTTGACCTTTCAGTCCCTGTGTAACCCCTGACAGTAGCACCCTTCTCCACAAATAACTGAGCTATATTCCTACACACCAGTATTTTGTTTCTTCTTAGTCCTCAAACTTCACTCCCCTTCTCCCCATCTTCCTTCTTCCTAATTCCTTTCCTCTTCCCCCTTAATTTATTACCTAATTTTTATGCAATTAAGTTTTGTTTTTATATTTATGCAAATAAGTTTTTTTTTTATTTTTCTAAGCCCCTGTTCTACCATATAGAATGCTAGCCCCCTTCATTATAGCATGATTGGTTATATAGATAATGTTGTCAATAGTATACTTCATTTCAATATCTGGTTTGGTATTGAATTGGTGAGTTTGTTATTGTTGAGTTATACCCCCAGGCCAGTGCTGTGAAGTGGTACATCATCCCTGCAATGACCCCATCCTGCAGAACATATACAGACAATTTAACGGAAAGAGTTTAGGTAACTAAAACCCCAAGAAAAAATTGTCTACAGATGAGTAAATCTCAGTGTAGAAGTACGTGAAATGTGAAAAAGTAAGTCAATATGACACCAACAAAAGTAAAAATCACAAAACAAAAGATCTGAATTATAGTGAAGAGGATGAAATCTTAAATTTAGAGCTCAGGATAATGGTGCTATGAATAATTAAAAAGATGAAAGAAGATGTGAATAAGCACTTCAACAAAATCAAAGAAAATATGAATAAACAGCTAAGTGAATTCAAAGAGAATACAAATAACAACTAAATGAACTCAAAGTAGAGATAAACAGCTGACTAAACTCAAGGTGTACACAAATAAATAGCTAAATGAAATGAAGAAGACAATGCAAGACATGAAAGGAGAATTCAATAAAGAAAGTATGGAAAAAATCAAATTGAAGCTCTGGAAAAAAGCTCCTTAAGTCAAGTAAAAAATCAGTTGAAAGCCTCTCCAGCAATGAATTAAATGGAAGATAAAATATCAAGTTTTAAAAATAAAGCAGCTATTTAAAAAATCACAAAGATAAAAATAATTAAGAAATAAGAAAAAAATATACAAGAACTCTGAAACTCCATTAAAAGCCAAGTCTACAAATCATGGGCATTGAAGAAGAAGAGATGGTGCAAGCAAAAAGCCTTGGAAATATATTCAACAAAGTTATAGCAGAAAGCTTCCCAAATTTTGAGAAATAAATGTCCACTCAGATACAGGAGGCTTTTAGGACTTCAAATAAACAACACTAAAATAGAACCTCTTCACAGAATACTATGGTTAAAAAATTAAGTATAGAACAAAGAAAGTATATTGAAAGCTGCAAAGAAGAAGAACAAAGTCACCTATAAATGCAAAACCATTAGGATAATAGCAGATTTCTCAACATTAACCTTAAAAGCAAGGAGATTATAGAATGCTGTATTTCAAGCACTGAAAGAAAGTAACTGCCAACCTAGATTACTCTTTCCAGCAAAGCTATCATTTATAACTGAAGGAGAAACTAAAAGGGTCCATGATGAACAAAAACTAAAGCAATGTATTACTTATAAAATAGCACTACAGAATATACTCAAAGGAATCCTACACACAGAAGAAGATAAATGTAGCCATGAAAGTATGGGAAAAAATATCACCAGGTGAGTAGATAAACAGGTGAAGAGTAGAAAAGAATCAAACACTAAAAAATGCAACAAAGTAGATACTACATATCTTTCAATTGTAACACCGAAAGATAATGATCTCAATTCTCCAATTAAAAAACATGGAAAGGAAAATTGGATTAGAAAGCAAGATACAAACATTTGCTGTATAAAAGAAATGCATCTCACTGACAAAAACAAACATTGACTTAGGGTGAAAAGGTGGAAAAAAGATTTTCCAAGTAAATGGACCCTGAAAGCAGGGAGAAGTAGCTATATTCTTATCTAATAATATAGATCTCAAAAAAATGTAGCTCTCAAACCAAAATTAGGGAGATGAGAGAAAGAAAGTCATTTCATATTAATAAAGGGAACAATCCACTGAGAAGAAATAACAATTGTTAATATATATGAACCAAATTTTGGTATAGCAAATTTCATTAAGTAAACATTACTGAACTTACAAGCACAGATAGACTCCAACACAATGATAATGGGAGATTTCAATAGGCACTTTCATCAATAGTTAAGTCATAAATACAAAAAGTCAACAAAGAAACCTTAGAATTAAATGACACTATAAACCAAATGGACTTAAAAGATATCTAAATAGTATTTCATCCACCAGCATTACCATACACATCTTCTCAACAACCCATAGAACTTTCTCCAAAATACATCATATTTTAAGACAAGAAGAAAATCTTAGAAAGAAAGATGAAATAATTCCTTGTAGTCTTTCAGACTATAATGGAATAAAACTAGAACTAAACAGCAAAAGAAATTACAGAAAATGTTCCAACACACAGAGACTGAACAACACATTGTTGAGTGGCCAATGTATCACTGAAGAAATTAGGGAGAAAATCAAAATTTTCCTAAAATCTAATGAAACTGAAAACATAACCTGCCAAAACCTAGGGGATAGAGCAAAGGCAGTGCTAAGAGGAAAGTTTATAGCTATCAGAAACTACATTAAAAAAAAAACAAGACAGATTGCAAATACATAGTCTAATGATGCACTTAAAGTTCCTGGAAAAACAAGAACAAGCCAAACCCAAATTAGAATATGGAAAGAAATAATAAATATTAGGCAGGAATTAATGAAATATAGACCAGAAACATTTAGGAAAACAATTAATAAAAAAAAAATTTATGAGTAAGATTGATAAACACTTAGTCAATCTGACTAGAAAGAGGAGGGAAAAGACTGTAGGAATGAAAAAAGGGATATCACAACAAATACCAATGAAATCTAGAGGATCAAGAAGGAATATCTTGAAAACCTATATTCAAATAAATTGGAAAATTTGGAAGAAATGGGAAAATTTCTAGGCTCATTTGACCTACCAAAATTGAACCAAGAGGTTATAAACAACTTACGTGGATATACAACAAGCAATGAACATAGAAGCAAACTCTCTCAGTAACATACTTGAAACCCAAATTTAACAACACATCAAAAATATCATGTATCACGATCAAGTTAGTTTCATTTCAGAGATGCAAGGATGCTTCAACATACATAAATAAATAAATGTAATACAGTATGTAAACAGAATCAAGGACAAAAGCCAGATGACCATATCAATTGACATAGAAAAAGCCTTTGACAAGATCCAATATCCTTTTATGATAAAAGTTCTGAAGAAACTAGGAATAGAAGGAATGTAGTACAACACACTAAAGGCAACATATGGTAAGTCTATAGCCAGTATTATACTAACTGGGGAAAAACTGAAATTATTTCTTCTAAAGTCAGGAACAAGACATGGGCATCCACTCTCTTGGAATTCCTTTTCAGAGCAGTAAGGCAAGAAGAAGAGGTAAAGGATTCAAATAGAGAAGTCAAATTATCCCTATTTGTAGATGATAAGATTCTATGCTTAAAAGACCTTAAACATTCCACCAAAAAACTATATTTTACAAACACTTTTGACTACATAGCAGGATTTTAAATCAGCATAAAAAATCAGTAGTTTTTCTATACACCAACAACGAACAGGCTGAGAAAAAAATTAGGAAAACAATTCCATTCACAATAGCCTCAAAATAATACCTAGGAATAAACTTAATAAGGCCAGTGAAAGAACTCTAAAATAAAAACTGTAAAACCTTGAGGAAAGAAATTGTAGAAGATACTAGAAGATGTAAAGCCCTCCTATGTTCGTGGATTGGCAGAATTAATATTGTGAAAATGGCTATACTACCCTGAGCAATTTACAGATTCAATGCAATGGTCATCAAAATCTCAATGCGATTCTTCACAGAAATAGAAAAATTAACATAGGAGCATAAAAGACTCCAAAAAACAAAAGCAGTCCTAAGCAAAAAAGAATACTGAAGGTGCAACAATACTAGACTTCAAATTATACTACAAAGCCATAATAACAAATGTAGCATGGTATGGCACAAATATAGATATGAAGACCAATGGAACAGAATAGAAGACTCAGAAATAAAACCATACAACTACAGGCATCTGATCTTTGACCAAGGAGCCAAAAACATACATTGGAGAAAAGACAGTGTCTTCAACAAATGGTGCTGGAGAAACCAGCTATCTACATGCAAAAGACTGAAACTAGGTACCTATCTCTCATGCTGTAGAAAAACAACTCCAAATGGAGGAAAAATAATACTGTAAGATATGAAACTTTAAAATTTCTACAGGGAAAATTCTGGAAGAGACATGCATAATTAATTATTTTCTGAATAGGACTTCAGTTGCCCAGGAAATAAGAACAATTGACAAATGGGACTGCATCAAATTAAAAAGTTTCTGCACATCAAAAGAAATAATAACCAGTATCAAAAGACAACTCACAGAATGGGAGAAAATCTTCTCCAGCTATTCAACAGATAAAGAATTAATATATGGAATATACAAAGAGCTAAAAAGACTAAACAGCAAAAGAACAAATAATCCAACTAATAAATGGGCAAATGAATTGAATGAATAGTTCTCAGAAGAAGAAATTCAAATGGCTAATAAATAAATGAAGAAATGGTCAACATCCTTATCCATAAAGGAAATGCAAATCAAAACTACACTAATATTCCATCTTGCCCTAGTCAGATTAGCAATCATCAAGAAAACAAACAACGGATGCTGGCTAGGATGCAGAGGCAAAAGGAACCCTCATACACAATTGGTGGGAATGTAAACTAGTACAACAACTATGGAAATCAGTATGGAGGTTCCTCAAAAATCTGAAAATAGATTTACTTTATTTATGACTCCACCATACCACTCTTGGGCATATATCTGAAAGACTACAATTCAATAAACAAGAGAGATACCTGAATACCCATGTTTATTGATGCTATGTTCACAATAGCTAAACTGGGATCAACTATGTTACCCAAAAACTGATGAGTGGATAAAGAAACTATGGTATATGTATACCATGGAATATTACTTAGTCATAAAGAAAAATGAAATTATGTCATTTGTATGAAAATGTATGGAACAGGAGATCATCATATCAAGTGAGATAAGCCAAGTTCAAAAAGTTAACTATCACATGTTCCCAGTCATTTGTGGAATCTAGACATAAAATTATAATGATGACAGTAATAATGATGATGATAATAATAATAATGATGGGATGTGAATATGAAAGGAGGATGACTTGGGGAGGGGGAGATGTGAAGGGGATTAAAGTGTGTGTGTGTGTGTGTGTGTGTATGTGTGTGAAGACAGCATAATACAATTCATCAAACAATGTTTGAAAAATCTGGTGGGATGGGGTTGAGAATATCATGGAGGGGATCTTGTTCAAACTACTCTTTACATGTATGGAATTATCATAATGAAGCCCCTTTGTATGGTTAATTTATGCTAATTCTATTTCTTTAAAAAAAGAGAAAAATGCATTAATGAAGGAAGCATCAACATCTTGAAAAGTTCTATAGTGACTCTTCTCCTCAGACTGCAGATGACAGTAGCTGTCACTGACATTGAAAATCACTGGTGATAACTAGATACTTACCTCAATGATTTCAGCGGAAACAAGATATCTGTGGTTATTCTAGTGGGTAGCATGGCAGAAGATACCATCAAAATAGCTTGGAATCACATAGCTTTGGTAACGGTTAATTGGTTATAGTAGATCTATGCTCAAATAGATGGGCAGCCTGTGTGAATCTTAGTTGATTTTAATAAATGGAAAAGACTATAAGTCTTGTGAATAGAAACCTGTTTTCCTAACAGTAAAAATCTCACTTAACTCTCAGATCTGACTGCGACTGTTCACAGACCTGGAACTCCTTGATATGAAAGGGAGACAGGGTTTTCTTGAGAAAAGACTCTATTGTGTTACCAGGAGTTTTACTCTTTACCTTTTCCTAAGTAAACCATAGTTATTTAACAAGATGATTTGGTTTTGAAAAATGGACATTGCCAGGCTTCCAGTGAGTACTAAATACTGGCTCTAAAATGCTGCTGATTTGGAGATCCCAAATCACACAGTAGTCCAACAGTCTTAAAGTAACAAGTAGAGTTTTGGTCTGGGTCTGTCCAGAGGGTCCTAAACCCACCAAAAGTTTGTTTCCTCAATGATTGAATATAAAACTAGAGTAGACATACCAAACTACCTGTAGGATGCCCATATTGGTTCCTAGACCTTTTGAAAAATGGATCTTCTGATAGGAAGAGCCAAGTAGAAGCCTCTAAAGCCAATATCCCCTATCAAAATGACAAAAATAATAAATATATACCACATTTCTGGAGAAATAATTCCTGCATAATTCTTACATATTCCTGGCAAAGCATTCCTTGTTATTATTATGTAATGCTTCTCTTTTTTCTTTTTCTCTTACCCTCTTTTTGTCCTATTACTGTTTTTCTTCCTCCATCTCACTCTCCAGAGCCATGTTCAGAATCAGATCTCATAGCAGTATTTCCAGGCACTTGGCCAGTGATTATATTAAGGATAAAACAGATTGAGTCACAAAGTTAGCAATCTGTTTGTTCCAATTCCTGTTTGTGGGATGGTATCTCATGTGTGTTTATTACCAATGAGCTGGCTGGGGTCCTTCTGATCTTAGATAGAAATCACCAGTAGGTGAGTAGAAGCTCTTCTAGCATTGATAGTCCTGGGCTTTTGAGTAGCAAAGTCTTATGAGCTGGACTGACAGATTCACAGGTTTATATCTGCAAACCTGGAGAGCTAGAGACTATGGCTCCTGGCTTTAGATGCCAGACACTTACAGCTCTGGGTGCTCAGGTTGGAGGCTTATTGCTCTGGGCTTTGATTGCCAGTGGCTTAGCCCTGAGAAGATAGTGAATTTCTTGGCATTCAGCAGAAGGCAGCAGCCTCAGTGGTTAGCAGCATCAATACCAGCTAATTTTACAGTTCCTAAGCCTTGGGTGTTGGGACCTCAATCTTTAAAGGTTGGTATCATCTTGGAACTCCTCCAGTCACAGGGCCCACAGTCCTTCATGGCCTTCTGCTTTCTCTATGCTTCTAGTGTCTTTTGTTGTCTCTGTCACTTCTGCTCACCACCCCAAGTCACACTTGTGAACTCTTCAGTTTCTTTCTCACTGCTTCTATAGCCACCATTACCATTGCCACCATTTGTTGCCACTGCTGCTGTTTCCTCTTCTTGTTACTAGCACAGCCCACTCTATCCATGATGAAGATCACAAGTAGGCAAGAAAGAACCCATTCACAAGAAGCATTTTATTAGGCCTAACGTTGCAACACCAGGGGATATCACAGGAGCGTATCTCCTGGCTGACTTGAAAAGTGAACTGAACAGACTGGTTATATAGCCAGGAGGGTATATGGAGCATAGGTGTCCAAGTCAAATGAAGGTTTAACTGATTGCATCAATCACAGCACATATTCTAGTTCCACCAATCACAGGCCTTATGTAAAGTTCAATCACAGACCTCATATTTGGCTAATCACATGCTTTCTGCTGAACCACTGAGGGAAGTCTTACATGCACCCCCCCCCACCCCCGCCACCAGCAGGACCAGCAGAGTCACGTAGAGTTCACCCAGTTTTATTGTGAAGTGATGTTTTACAAGATTGGTGTAGGTTATCTGGAGCAGTCATGGCTGGAACAAGGCCTTCTGGAGCAAGAATTGTGGTTTCAGTTGTAGAGGTCCATGCAGCTAGAGTGCCATGCTCCTCACAGAGGTAATGGAAGATTTAAAACAGTCAAGTTGTCTTAGTAGCATTCAGGTTGTTTGACAAGGAATTGCTTGACTGGCAGCTCCCTACTCCACTTTCAGTCACAGGTAATTGCTCACTGTTTTTCAATAGCAGGTTCCTTTTTAAAGTATAGATTACAGCAACACTGCCTGTTCTACCTTTTGAGAAAGAGAAAGGTGGTTATGGTTTAAAGCAGAGAAGTAATTTGCATAGAGTAGAATCACAAAATACTCATGCTTTTTAAGGCAAGGTGAAACCCTCAACATTGGACTTTAATTAGTTCAAACAATATTAAATGTTAAATGTAAAGTTTTCTTAATTTAATTAAGGGAATGTTTTGTGCACTAAAAAAAGTAAAAACAATATCCCAACTTTTGTGAAGTTTTCTTTATCTTTAAAATTATTGCTAGAATCATCAAAGTTACAAATCCAAAAGCTAGTTCTTCCTTAAATTTTTAAATTTAGCTTGCAATCTTATTATGTTACTTATAAAGTCAATAAATGTTCAGCAGTCACTGTAAAGGGATTGAACAATGTTTACTTCCTTAGAAATTTGGTTAATGAAATTATTTTGAATTTATTAAATGGCATGCATACATTTCTTTCTGGGGAGTACTCAATTAGCTGACTTAAGATATAACACTTTTCCAACTATAGACATAATGCTTATATATGGAATAATTTAAACATGAAAATAATGAGAATTTCCCATCATTAATACTTTGCATAAAGTTGTAAGATTTCAACTTGAAATCAAAAGCCTAAAGCAATTACTCAAGTATTCATTCTAAATTGAAATTTTTTAACTGACCTGTTTAGTAGTTAAAATTATCCTACATATAGAAAGCCTATGTTATTAAACACACATTGTTTAATAGAAAAATATTAATGGTGTGGATATGGTTCTTTTCAGAATTTTTATATTTGATTGCAGATGATGCTGGCCTTAAAGGATGCCAATCTGCTAATAAATAATTATGCTTCACCAAGAAAATTTTGGAGAGTCCTGTCTTAGTCAGTTGTGGCTGTCTGATGACCACAAATTCTACTACATTCTTTGTGGTGACACTGACAGTTTTGTTGCAGAAACTACTTCATAACTTAGTGCCTTAAGTTGTTTGTTTCATAGCCCTCTTGGTAGTCTTCATCTCTAGTGAATACAGAGTACATTGTTTATTTGATTCTTGAATTTAAATGCACTTTTAAGCTTTTTTCTCCCATTTTCTTCCTGTTTATAGGACTGTACAAGTAATGTCCAGTTGAATTGTGGGTCTCTCTCATGACTTAGAGATCATGGTTACATTTCAAGGCCTTCCTATGGCAGTAACATTAAACCAGTGGTACCCCCTTTGCAGGCCCTTTTTGATGGTAGTTATATTTATGCCCATTTACTGCACATTCAGACTGCAAGGTTTGCCTCATGGAGGTACAGGTGTTTAGAACTGCATGAAGTATTGCATCTCCAATGGTTGTATGACCTGTCAACAGAGCTCACAACATTGGGCCTCCCCATACATTCTCAACCTGGAACATGAAGATTTGTTCAAGTGGTTTTGTAGTTAGCTGGTCTAATTCAGTTACTTTACAGAAAAAAAGAAAATGAAATTCACAGAGGAAGTGTCCTGTACACATCACAAGTTGTGAACCAGGCCATTATTTTCTCTACAAACTGCTAAATCATTATTCTTGCTTTGCAAAACTTTGAACCTGCATGTGGAACATAGAAAGCCCATCATTTAAAGATCATTTACAGGTGATCTGTAGGAAGAAGATTGGATAAGAGACTGAGCAAGCAACTTTGAAAGTTAAGCTTGAAGCACACATCAATCCAATTTCCAGTCCATTGGTCACAGTTGACCACGTGGTCAGAGTCAAGAAACACAAGACAGAGCTCTCTCCTCACCTCAGAAAGAGTCCCCCTACTGCTGGATCAGACAGCTCCCACCCACCAAGGCTGAAGAAGTGCCCCTCCCCCACTGCCTTCATAGTCTCTGCTGAGCTTGGGCTCTAGGGCACTTTATTTGCTGAAATGAGATCCTCAGCAACAACACAAATAACTTCAACAATTAATTTCTGATGTCCCAGTTTATTACTGCTCAACAGATATTATTTAAGTAAACGCATAAAAGTTCAATTTCAAATAGAAACTTTTAGGATATTAGCTAAGTGTTAAAAGAACGAGAGAAAAAGAAACAAAGCTGTTTCACTTTCCTAGATGACTGACAACTCTTAGAGATTACTTCAGGCCAAAAATATATATATATTCTTGAATTGAAATGACTTCAGTTCTCAAACCCAAGGTTGAGAGAGATCCCAGAGTTATTAAAGTTAATAAATCAGCTGAGAGAGAGAGAGAGAGGGAGAGAGAGAGGATCCTACATGCGATTGCATGTCAATCTGAACAGCTTTTCTATTTTTCTGCACACAAAACTCAAAGGGTTTCTTTCCCTACTCCCTCCCTTTCCTTTACCTCATTCACCACGGGGGTATCTTAAAAATAGCAAAGAGACTCATGGGACGCACAGTTCTATAAGATGTAATTATGGTACCTTATTTTTAAGAGTTTAAAAGTGCATCTTTATGACCTATGCAGCCACAGTAACGTTTATATGTTTGATTGACATAAACCATGCATTGGCATAAAACATTTCCTCAAACTGTACGATGTGGAGATTTTAGTTACCCTGTTCTCTCCGCTCCTCCAAGTGATGTTCCTTCCATTTTTCCTGTCCTTCCTTATTTGTTTAGGAATATTGATCAACTGTAGTTCACAGAGGCAGATAGTGACCCCTGAACATCTTTCTGGTTCTTGTAACGGCCAAAATGAGCTGAGATAAAGTGCAAGTGATTCATAGGCTACACATGCATGTGGAACTCAGAAGGCTCAGCATGTATAGATCATTTAAAGGTGATTGTTCATACATGGAGGTTTACATCATCCCAGTTTGACTTTTGATTTTTTTTTAATGAAAGAGGTTGCTTTCCCTCTCAAAGAGAAGAGGTGTTTTTGTATAGCAGCTATATGTACTTCTAATATTTTACAGAGTGACTCATATCCTACAAGTTGAAACCAGGCTGTCAACTTTCCTGAGAGTTTTGACTAAAATTCCAAGGAATCAGAGCATGATCCTCATCTTAAAAAAAAAAAGACTTTCTTTTCATTTGAGACCATAAATACCCATGTATATATAAGAACACATTTCCATCTCTTCTTCCAAGATGACAGAAAATCTAGATTCTAAGACAATCAAAGCTTATATTTAACCATAATTTTATTTTTATTAGAGAGAGTGTCATTGTGTTGTTAAACACATAAACAAACAGGTAAGCATCGACTATGGTTCCCTTAGTATTGCTTTAGAATCCTTTTAACAAAATGGTTGACTATGTCATGGAGTAGCCTTTTGTTTGCTAAGATACATAGAAGCCTGAGTTGAGAAGGAGAAAGTTCCCTGACATTACATTTTAAATGAGAAATTCGTATTTCATTGCTTTCTCTGTTAGTAATCAGGGCTTTTTCTGATGATTTCCCAAAAAATCTTACCTCAAATACTCCCTTCACATATTACTGAAATATCTGTGTAAGTGTTTACCGAAAGCAACCCCAGTAGTCCCTCTCGCTTCAGGTTTTCCTGACCAGATGTCTATTTTCAGTCACTGTGTGTAGCCACTAATAACTCTTCCCTTGGGTGACTGAGGAAGCATAGTGGCCTGGCTAATTTATTTTACCTCTCCATTTTCCCACAAGTAGACCAGGAATTGTTGCCAATTAGTCAACAAGTATTTGCTAAGTGCCCACAGAGAGAAAGTGGTGTGCTACATTGAACCTTTTGGTCAACTCATCCTGAGAAAACTTGTAGAGATTTAGAACAGAAAACCTCAGGCTCCCAGTGTCTATATTCCCAGAACTTTCCAGATTTTAGACAATTCCAGGTCCAAGGATAGCCAGGAAAATGATCAAATACCATTTCACTATTTCAATTCAGTCCTGAGTTTTTGATAACTGAGAAGTGACAGGAAAGAGGAGTCAAAGTCCAGATATACTATTCATTATGTCTCTTCTTCTTCATAAGGAAAGATGCATTGCATTTGGCTTCTGAAGATAATAAAACACCATTCTTCACCTCCCCCACACCAATGTTTTGCTACTAACAATTAAACAAAAGAAAAATACATAATGCAGAGAGAAGAAAGGAAGAAGAGGAAGACTGTCATTAAACTCTCATTTGACTAGTTAATTTTTTGAGATTATTAATAATTGGATCTTTCTCTTTGCATTTATCCCTATTTATTCTTGCTCACTCATAAAATCAGCTAATTCTGTGTGTCATTTGTTCAGAGAAGAGCAGAAAGCAGAAGCCAGCAATATTTTAGATTTATTTTGAAAAAATTAAAGCCATTCTTTTTTTTTTTTTGCAGGACTGGGATTTGAACTCAGGGCCTATACCATGAGCCACTCCACCAGCCTTTTTGTGGTGGGTATTTTTTGAGATAGCCTCAAGAACTACTTGCCTAGGCTGACTTTGAAGCATAATCCTCCTGATCTCTGCCTCCTGAGCAGCTAGGGTTACAGGCTTGAGTCACCAGTGCTCAAAGCCATTCTTAAAAATAATCTGTTATATGCACATATGAATAATAAAAAAAAAGTCAGGCACAAAAGACAACAGATTGTATGATGAAAAAAAATAAAAAATATTTGGTCCTAGACCTTTAAATTCAGCTAGGAAAAAAAAATCTGTTAGCTATGCTTTCAAAAAAGATTCAGGAGTAAAATTCTTCCCCAGAGTAAATAGCAATTCGACATTCCAAACATACACATGTATTCCCTGCACTAGGCAAGAGGGAGAGGTCTGTGGTTTCCGAGTAAGACAGACTAAGGGCTCTTCTGTAGGGCAGTAGCCAAAAAGAGGGAGAATAGCTCCAGGATGCATCTAGGATGAATGCAGTTCCTGGGTTCCTAACCATGCCCAAGATTGCAACACCCTGTGGCCCAGGTGCCAGTGTTGGCTTGCAAATAGAGGATAGCACAGATGCCCATGACACCCTGGAGACATCCTCACTTTTTCTGGCAACATGCAAGGCTTTGAAGTTCTGGCATGACTAGGTCCAGTAATATTGGGATTGAGCTTTACGACTGGTCAGGCAATGAGGTTGAGAGACAGAAATTCATGTGACTGATAGAAAATGAAGTTAGATTCCTTGCATACTTATTTTAGAGAATAAGATACAAGTTTTCTCCACTCACAACAACCCTATTGAATGGATATTTCTATTTTATAGATTGGGGACCCATGTGTGAAGTTAAGTAACTTGCAAAGGTTATGGCATTAGCAAATGTCAGATGTGGAATTTGAACTGAGAGAAAAGGGTAGTAGAGGCCAGCGATATGCTGATGTGTTAGCCTAGGAAAGGCACCAACCATAAGGCAGTATTTCTGTTGTGACACAATGACAGCATCATACTGAGATATTCACTTAGAATCTGGCTCCAAAAACAAACCAAGGCCCTCATGTAGACTGCTGGGTATAAGCATTTCAATAGATTTGTTTAGAAAATAATATATTTTAATGATGTTACAACTCACGTTGATAATAATGAGAAAGAAAATAGATTGGTTTTCTAGAGAGTAGAAGGAAAAGCTGTAATAGAAGTTGCTCCAGCTTTCATTTGCTAATATTGTAACAGGGTACTTTTCAATATAATGATCACACTTCTCTAACTTTAATAAGGGAAGGGGAAAGTACTACCTTTTCTCCCCAGGAAAAGAGACTGGAGTGGAGGGCAGGAGGGAAAAAAAGCTTTTCTATCAGTAAGTTCTACAATTTCTTCAGAAGTTCATGACTTCTTAACTCTTTGTGCCCATTCCACTGATAACCATAATGGTGATCGGAAGATGATTCAGTGAACACCATTCAGATCCCACAATTTTCATGTGCCTGTATATATTGGTAAACATGAACTTCTGTAAAGTAGATTGACACTATGTATCAAGAGCTTAAAAAACTGCTTACATTCTCTAACTCAGAATTTTATTTCTTGGAATTCATCTCAGATTTATAAAAATTGGCACAGCACCATTTATAAAGTGAAAGCATTTAAACAACATATAGTCAATGATCAAAGTACTCTATATGCACTTACAAAAATGTCACAATGAAACACATTGCTTTGTACAAATATGTCAATTTGGGTAGAGTATAAAACTTGAATAAACTGGAATTTTAATGAAAAAATTAATTTAAAACTCAATAATTCAATAAGCTTTTATTATGTTTTATTTACAATGATTTTTATTTTACAATATGTGATACTTACAGAATTTAAGTGTTTGATCAAAAGTTATTTGGGGGAAAAAGTGCATCAGTTGACTTTTACATGTTTCACCTAGTCAAATTTTTATCACAAGGCAAAAGTTACATTTCTGTACTAACTGTAATTGCTATAAAATAAGAATACATCTTGTATGTGTGTGCAAATCTGGGATTAACCACACTGATATATACTTTTATATCATTTTTTTAGTATTTCCATTATTTGTCTCATGCCAAAAAAAAACCTTAAGTGAATATAAAAGTCAGATTATTATATTCTAATATTGTGAATGGAAGTTCTTTAGAGTCTTTAAATGATGAAGGTAACAACTGACTTAATTTCTGCATAAAGTTGATGGTGACTATGTGCACGTACACGTGTGTAGTTTACAGATTCACTTCATTTCAGTACTGATGAGTCCTGAAACATTTGAGTTTCAAGCTTCAGGAAAGCTTTTACTATTCAATGTTACCAAGATATAAATCCATCTATATAGCATTTGAAAAGGACTATTTGTTGTGAGAATTAGTAACTGACTTCATAATCATCTTTCTGCATGCATAAATTCCTTCCCAATTTGGGTGATATTATGAATAACAGTTTATTTATTCATTTAGAAATTCTTCAGAGAGAGGCATCTGATAGAGACTATCAGTGAATGAAAGAGTTGGTATACTTTTTTGACAAAAGCAATAGAAAATCATGCTACTGAACAATAGCTCATTCATATTTCATCATAGTACAGTTGCTCAGTAATTAGACAAAGAAAGCTTATGTTCCTAAATTCTTGAGATATTTGTTGGTTTTTCCAGTCTCACACTTCAGGGTAGCCAGGATAATGTCCACAAGAGAGTTTTCAACAAATAAAATGTTTGTAAAAACTGACAAGAAGTAAGATTGAAATGATTGAATAAAATAAGGTTTGTAATAATCACCCTCTCCAGGAAGGTACCAGATTTGTGTTCCATTACCATTGATTATTAAGAGTTCACTACATACATAGTTTATGTCAAATGTTTTTATAAGCTTTATAAAAGTGCTCATGTTTGTGTATGTGTGTTTGCCAGTTTTTATGCCTTCCTAGATAAAAAAAACTGTGTCTATCTCACAAACTATAGTCAGTGCTATAAGAACATTTCTAAATAAACATTGGGATGTGATCACAACAATGAATATGGTGATCTTTTATATTGCTGCTCTTCAAGAGTCTATAAAAATAGCCACATTAATGTAGATGGTTTGAACATGTCTCCTTGGGCAGATGGGGGAATTTTCAAGGTTATATGTCTTAGAGAAAAATGGATAGATTATAGGGTATATGCATCAGATTCAATTATTGATATCAACAAATTGTTGCCCATATATTTCTCTATGTCCTCACCATTTGTTGCTCAAATTTAAAGTTTTGCAAATTTGATGAGTATGAAATTTTGTCTTTTTTTTTTGTATTTCCTGATTGTTTCTAAAGTTGATTGCTTTTGATAGTATAAACATTTTCATAATACTAATTCTGTCAATCTATGAACATGGAAGGTCTTTCCATCTTCCAGTATCTTCTTCAATTTCCTTCTTCAATATTTCATAGTTTTCCATTATGGAGACTACTTAAAAAACTAAACATAAATCTGCCATATGATCTGGCAATACCACTCCTAAGGATATACTGGAAGGAATGTGACTCGAGTTATTAGAAAAGCACCTGAACAACCATGTTTATTGCAGCACTATTTACAATAGCCATGCTATGGAAACAGCCAAGAAGCCCAGTACCGATGAATGGATTAAGGAAAACATGGTATTTATACACATTGGGATTTTACTCAGCCACAAAGAAGAAAGAAATTTTGTCATTCACAAGTAAATGGATGGAACTGGAGAACGTCATCTTAAGCAAAGTTACCCAGGCTCAGAAGGCCAAAAATCACATGTTCTCCCTCATATGGGGATTATGGACCCCAAACAAATGTAGTAATATTATGGGTCACACACTAATGGGAGAACACGCCCAGAGAAATAGGGAAAGGAAAAGAAACCTAAAACTTGGATGTGGTTGATGTGATCCCTGTTGAGAAGTGAATAAAGAAATCTTAAACTGGCAGAGGCCACTATGGGAAGGGGAAAAGGAAGTAGTGAAGAGGTCTGGTAGAGATAAACCAATGTGGGTTGCATTACACATGTGCATGGAAGCAATGCTAGGAATCTATCTGTATAGCTATCTTTATCTCAAACTAGCAAAAACGTTATGTATTTCTTATTATCTCTTAGGTTTTCTCTTCAACAAAATCAGAGAAGAAGGCGGAACAGGTTCTGCCTAGAAGCGGGGTGTTGGGGGATACTGGGGAGGGTTGAGAGGGAGGTGGCCCAAACAATGTATACATATGTAAGTGAATGTAAAAGTGATAAAATAAAAGGAGAAAAAATTGTTTTATTGTTTTCATGGTAGAAGTCTTTCAAGTCCTTAGTTAAGCTTGTTTCTAGGTTATTTTTTTGAGGCTACTGTGAATGGGATTGTTTTCCTGATTTTTTTCTCAGCATGTTTGTTACATAAAAAGTTATTGAGTTTCATGTTGACATTTTATCCTGTAACTGTCAAGAGTGTTTATCAGATATAAGACTTTTTTTGCAGATGCAAAACAGAGATTACATAGTCTACACATAGAGATGATTTGATTTCTTCCTTTCCTATTTGTATCACTTTTATTTCTTTCTCTTGCCTTAATGTTCTGGTTAGGAATCCAAGAACTATATTGAATAAGAATGGAAAGATTGAACACCTGAAATAGTTTCAGTTTTCCCCATTTTTTGTGCAAGGTAGGCTATTGGTTGTCACACATAGCTTTTATGTTTAGGTAGGATCCTTTTGTCCCTAGCTTCTTCAGAGCTTTTATCATGAAGGAATTTGAATTTCATTAAAGGATTTTTCTGCATCTATTGAGATGATCAATAGAGTTTTGTCCTTTATTCTGTTTATGTGCTGTATTATTTTTATTGATTTATGTATGCTGAACCATCCTTGCATGACTTCAATGAAACCAACTTGATTATGGTATATGATCTTTTCAATGTGTTATTGAATTTGGCTCACAAGTATTTTTTTGAGAATTTTTGTGTCTATGTTCATCAAGGAAATTGGCCTATAACTTACTTTTGTGGTTATGTCTTTATCAAGCTTGAGTGTCCTGGTAATATTGACTTCATATAGTAAAGTAGAATCATTCCCTTTTCCATTTTATACAATAGTTTGAGAAGCATTGCTGTTGTTTCTTCAAGGGTTTGGTAGAATTCAGCAGTGAATCCATCCGGTCCTGGGATTTCTTTGTTGGGAAACTGTTTATTACAATTCAATCTTATTGTTACAAATAGGTTTAAGTGGTTGATATCCTCTTGGGTTGGTTTCGGCAAGTCATGTATGTCTAGAAATGTATCCATTTCTTCTGAATTTTCCAGTGTATTAGAATATAAATTTTCAAAATATTTCCCAGTGATTCTCTGAATTTCATTGGTATTTGCTGTGATATCTCATCTCTAATTTCATTAATATGGGTCTTCTGTCTCTTTCTTTTGGTTAGTTTGGCTAAGCATTTGTCAATCTTGTTTATCTTTTCATAGAAGCAACTTTTTATTTCATTGATTCTTTGTATTTTTTAGCCTCTTCCATTTCTTTCTTCTCTGATTGTGTTATTTCTTTCTGCCACCACTTGGTGTTTGACTTTCTCCTCTTTTTCTAAGAGCTGGAGGTGTACCATTAGATTATTTGTGGGCGGGATCTCTGATTTTTTTAATTTAGGAGTTCACAGCTATAAGCTTTCCTCTTGGCACTGCCTTTACTGTGTCCCAAAGGTTCTGGTAAGTTGTTTTTAAATTTTCATTTGATTCTAAGATTTTTTTTATTTCCCCCCCTTTATTTCTTTGATGGCCCATTGATCATTGATGAGTGAATAATGATTCACTCTCGATTTTTTTTTGTTTTTGATTTTTGTTATTTCTAGTTTTATCCCATTATTGTCTGAAAAACATATGAAGTTATTTCTATTTTATTATATTTGTTAAGACTTTCTTTATGTGCAAATGTGATCAAATATGATCATATCTGTCAAATATCTATTTTTGGATAACATTCCATGGGCTACTGAGAAAAAATGTGTATTCTGAAGCTATTGGGTAGAATATTCTGTAAATGCGTGTAAAATCCATTAGGTCTATAGTGTTGGTAAACTCTGAAGTTTTTTGCTGATTTTCTTTCTGCATGACCTATATATTGATGAGAGTAATGTATTGCCACTATTATTGTGTTGGGGTTTATCTGTGCTAGTATGCCTGTTTTATGAAATTTAGTGCACTGAAGTTCAGTGTGTATATTTTAAAATTTATTTCCTCTTGATAGATTTTTTCCTGTATCAATATGAAGTGACCATCTTTGTCTTTTCTGACTAATTTTGTTTTGAAGTCTGCCTTGTCAAATATGAGTATAATTCCTCCTACTTGATTTTAAGCTCCATTTGCTTGGAAAATCGTTTTACCATTCTTTCCTTTAAGCCTGTTTTTCTTTGTCAGTGACATGCATTTCCTGTAAGCAACAAATGGCTGTCTTTTAAAAAAAATCTAATCTGCCAGTCTGTGTCTTTTGACTAGAGAATTTAGAGCATTGAACCTTACTGTTATTTTTGAAAGATATATAACAATTCCCATCATTTCATAGTTTTTGCAGTGTTTATTTCCTAATTTTTATTTGCTTATAAAACTTGTCTAGTGAGAATTACTCTTTCTCATATTTTCTTTCTTTTTTTTTCTTTTTGGTGGGACTGGGGTTTGAACTCAGGGCTTCATATTTGCAAAGCAGGCACTCTACTGGTAGAACCACACCTTCAATCCATTTTGCTCTGATTATTTTGGAGGGGGGTTTCATAAACTATTTACCCAGGTTGACTTTGAACCATGATCCTCCTAATCCCAGCCTCCCAACATAGCTAAGCTTATAGGCATGAACCACTGGTGCCTGGCCCTATGTTTTCTTGATTGTGTTTTTCTTCTTCTTCTGTGTATAGGATTGCTTTAAGTATCTAGTCAGAGCTGGTCGTGAATTTCTTTAGTCTTTGTTTATCATGGAAGATTTTTATGTCTCCTTTAATTATGAAGTATAGCTTTGCTGGATAAAGTGATCGAGGTTGATAAGTTATTTTCTTGCAGAGTTTAAAACACATCATTCCATATTCTCCTTGCTTTTAGAGTTTCTACTGATAATTCTGCTGTTATTTGATTGCCTTTATATGTGATGTGATGGTGCTCTCTTGCAGCTTTCAATGTTCTTTTCTTCTTCTATATATTTAATATTTATTAAAATATTTCTTGGAGTGTTTCTTTTCTGGTCTTTTTCTGTTGGTGTCCAAAAAGCTCCTTATAACTACATAGTTGTCTCTCAAGATTTGGGAAATTTTTTCCATCTATTTTCTTAAATATGTTTTCTATTCCTTTTGCTTGCACCTCTTTGCTTTCTTCTATGCCCATGGTTTGTAGGTTTAGTCTTTTAATAGTGTCCCAGAAGTTCCATTTGTACTGGCATGTTCATTTGTACTTTTTTTTTTGTTCTTAAAACATTTGCTGTTCTAATATACCTACCTTGTCTTTAAACTCTGATAGTCTGTCTTCAATTTGACCCAGCCTGCTTTGAGTGGCTTTTAATTGAGTTTTTATTTGATTTATTGAGCTTTTCCATTACAGAATTTCAGTCTGATATGTTTTCAGGATTTCTGTTCCTTTTGAATTCCTTTTTTCATATCCTCCATCGTCTTCCTTTATTTTTGTTCTCTAGGAATCTCTACCAGCTACAGAGCTTGGTTTTCAAGTCTACAGGGTAGCTCGGTCTCAAACCCTGGTTTGCAGCAAATGCCTGCAGCTGGCAAGCAGCTCCTGGAGCTGCTGTATTCCAGTTACCATAGATTGGGTGCTCTGATTCCACTGTGATCTTCAGCCAGTGGGGCTTTAGCTCGGGAGGGCAGCACCATGAGCCACCATGCCCTTCGCTGCCCAATCTCCTGGCTGATTGAATTTCTCTGCCATCCATATCAGACATTCTCCTTCTCCACAACCACCTCTTAAGTCTACTTCCCTCCTGCACACTGTAGGTTGGTGTCCCAAGACTCTCTGAGATGTGATCATTCTTGTTTTCATGTCCTTAGAGTAGCTCAGTCTTGAACTGTAGGCTCTTTCTCTAGATGGCATCTCAACACAGCTCTCTGAGATTTGGGGAACCAGCACTGTCCTGTGCAATGCCAGAATATAGTGCCAAGGATGGCAGTGTCCCACAAATCCCCAGAGTGGGTTTCAGACTTGTGGGAGATGTGGGCCTGCCCCACAGCTAGGTCTGCCAGTCTGTGACCAAGGCCACCTGGTTTACTGTGGTGGAAGCTTTGGCTTCCTCCACTCCCAGGGAAGCCAGGACCAGAGCTTCACCCTGGTTAGTAATATACTCTGTCACTTCTCTACTTCACCAGACTTTTCACCTATCCTATCCCTCTTTCATGGCTTCCAGTGCTATTCCTCTCTTTCTTCCTTCCAAATATCATCTCTCCTCTGTTAATCTGACTCTTTTCATTCATGGACTCAGGTAGAGAAAGTTTCTACTTCTGCCATCTTGCCAGCCCTATGTCATTTGTTTTAAATGTATAATTTTTATTTTAATAAAATTTTAATCAATCTTTTCTTGCTTATATTTTTTGTTTCTTATTTAAGTGACATCTTCCTGTCTAATGTCATAAAGATGCTCTTATTTTTCTCTAGAGCTGCCCAAGTTTTACTTTTTCACAAGAAAACAAGTTTTTCTTTTTATGCAACTAAATTAATTTTTGTGTATACTGTGGGTTAAAAATCAAACTTACATTTTCCTATGTCAATATCTAGTTGTAAAACAATTTAATAAAGATTCTGTGTTTATAATTTATAATTCCAGCTCTGTCATGAAGTGAATTTCCATAAATGCCTGGGTCTGTTTCTTGGTTCCTTCTCACTCTCATTGGCCTATTTGTCTTTCTGGGCACCAATACCACTCTGTTTCAATTATTATCTTGTAATGTAATTCTGAACTCCTTTTGTCTCAATTTTTATTGGTTATTCTGTGCATTTTATTGTTCCATATAAATCTTAAAATAAACTTTTAAGGGGTTTCACAAAAATTTCTTTTGAAAGTTTGATAAGAATTACATTAATTTATAGACAAAATGTGGAAGGATGGATATATTAGTAGTATAAAGTCCTCCTTGTATATTGCTGCATTTATTTAGGTCTTTTTAATGTCTTACAATAATCTTTTATTATTTTTCCAATAAAGAGCTGGCACATCCTTTGCTACATATAAGATACATTGTAGTTTCTGTTACATGACATAACCTATGATTATCATAAGTCATCAGTATTGGTGGCTGGTATAAAATTCTATGGAATGTCAACATGAACAAGGTCCTTGTGAATTATATTGCGACTTATAGCAGTTAAAAACACTCTGTGCAAGCAGTAAATATGTACTACTATCCATATCTTTACTATAGACACCTCTGCATTGGGTGCTCTGGATGCCTTCAGGCCTTGCTATCTATTATAGTAATCATATACCCCTCTCCCTCCTCACTTCTATCTTTTGTTAACAGCCACTAAATCTACGCTACTCTGGAGTCCTTTCCTCCCCATCAACATTGCCAGTATTTAGGAAGACATTTTGATTCCATCAACACAATTCCAGAACACTATCTCCCAGGGTGAACTTTGGTTTCTAGAGGACAGACACTACTGAGCTTCACAAAGATGCGCTCAAAGATGTTGATGCCACTCTTTGTATTGAATTACCCATTGTCTTTATGAGTAGGGTCTCACAAGGAATATGGTTGATAGTGGGACCATCGAGCATATGTGATAAATCTGTTTTAATGTTCCTACTTCCAAAAGCCTTCTGACCTTCTCCTAATTACTCCAGCAATTCTGACTTCTTCCCCTAATTTATTACATGTATGATCCTGTCCAAACTTCAAGGAGCTATCCAAGCAGTATATTAAAAGTAGCTTCAGGTTTCCTTGTCAGGAAGCTAAATCATGGATAATAGAAACACTCCTATATCAACTATATCAACAAAAATATCTACTACTCAATCTTCTAACTTTCCTCCCAACCAAGTCTGCATTCTTAAGAGTGCTATCATTCATAATTCTTCTGTAGATATACATTAACTTAAAATCAGTCATTTTTTCATTGAGTGTACTATGGAGCAGCAAATGCTTTTCTCCATTTCAGTCATTCTGCATCCTCATTCTATTTGTTCTGAAGGAAATGAGGGGAAGTGGGGGCAGATTTTAAGGAATTCAAGCATCATATTGATCCTACCCTCCAGGCAGTGTCTTTTTGTGGTCCTCAAAGAAGAATAAGCTGTAATTTTCTAGCAAGGGAATAGATGCTGCTTTTGGGGTTTAAAGTTCTTCACAATTCATGCAAATAAACCCATTTCTACTTCTTTCTTATCAAAGCTTTGACTATCTTTTATTGCTGGACTGTGTGGGGGTACATTGTTGCATCTACAAATGTTCTTACAATATATCAAATATATCATACTTGAATTCACCCCTTCATCGTCCTCCTTTATGAGAATCCCCCACCCCTATTCTGGGAAGTTTCAACAGTATCATTTTTCCATTTACATACATATGTACACAGTATTTGCACCATATTCACCCTCCCATGCCCTTTCCCCATCTCCTTTCCCTCCCACTGGTAAGACTTTAATTGTGGAATAGGAAAGTTATTGAAACTGTGCATTTCATCTCTGAAAATCTGTAACTCTTAAGGAGAACACTTAAACTTCATTTTGAATACAACTATAACTTCAGGGGACAGGGGACCGTGCTGCCATGGAGGTCTTTGACATCCTCAGAATGCCCTATATAGTTAGTCAAGTGTTCTGTTTTTCCTTCAAGGTTTACCAGGCAGTTCACAAACATCAGTAACTCCAAAATCCTTTTAACTCCTATTGCTCTCATTCCATTCAAGTGCTATAAGCGATCAAATCTGCTAGGTCATTTTTAGTAGTTTCCTCGTTTCAAGATTTGTTATTTTCTAATCTGTTACAAAACCACCAGTATGTAAATTTTTGTGACTCTGTTTCTATTGTCTAATTTTTGCTAATCATGTGAGCTTATGATATCTAGGATACATGTATAGAGGATCTCCCTCTTGCTCTCCTCTCTCTTCCTCTCTCTCTCTCTCTCTCTCTCTCTCTCTCTCTGACTATATCTAACTAAAAAGCTTCCTCACAGCAAAGATAACAATAAATATAATGAAAAAGCAACTAATAGAATGGGAGAGAATATTGCAAAGGATTTGCCTAATAAAGGCTAAATTTCCAAAATATATAAGAGATTCAAAGAACTCAATAGCAAGAAAACATGTAAGTCAAAATGAGAAAAGGGTTTGAATAGTTATTTCTCAAAGAAGACATACAATAGGTTTAGGATAATCAGTGGAATGTAAAATGAAACTATAATAAGATATTACCTCACATTTGTTAGAATGGCTGTTATCAAAAAGATTAAATATAATAGATGTTGGCAAATATATGAGTAAAAAGGAACCCTTTAACACTATTGGTGGTGATCTAGGTTAATACAGAAATTTTGGAAACAGTATTGTGATGCCTCAAAAACTTACAAGTAGAACTACTGTAAAAACTAGCAATAACACTACTGGATATACACCCAAAGGTTATGAACTTAGAATGTCAAAGAGTTTTATCTGCACTCTCATGTTCATTACAGCATTATTCACAATATCCAAGATATGGGATCATATTAAGTGTCCATCAATGATGAATGAATAAAGAAAATGTAGCATATAACCCCAACAGAATATGACTCATACTTTAAAAGGAAGGAAATCCTATCCTTTGTGACAGCATGGATGTACCTGGAGGACATTATGTTAAATGAAGTGAAGCAAGCCAGGCACAGAAAGACAAATCCTAACAGTCTCTTATATGGATCTAAACATTTGAATTTATAGAAGCAAAGGGTAGAATAATTATCAAAGGTCAGGGAATATGGGAAGAAATGGGAAAATGTTAGCCAAAAGGGCACAAAACTTCAATTATGTAGGATAAATAATTTCTAGAGATTTACTTTTTTAACTTCTTAATGTTTTTAAAATTTATTTATTTTTATTATCATATTGTTGTGGTGCAAGTACATCGTAACATTTACAAAGTTTTTATAATACAATATAGCATAGCTGAATTCACCCCTCCATCGTTCTCCTTTATCTTTCCTGACCCCATTCCTGGAATAATTTCAACAAATCTTATTTTTCCATTTTCGTATGTAAGCACATAGTTTTTCCAACACATTTACCTTCCTATACCCTTTCTTTATATCCTCTCTCCTCCCACTGGTGCTAACCCACAGACAGAATCTATTTTACCTCCCTGTTCTCTGTTTTTGAAAAAAGTCATTTTTGTTTGCAAGATAACTATACAAGGAGTTTCATTGTGACAGTTCCATGTACATGTGTATTATAACTCAAATTGTATCATCCCCTCAAATTTTCTCCTTTCTACCTTATTCCCCTTCTTATGAAGATTTCAATAGGTTTAAAAGGTCTATATTCATTGTTGTATAGAAAATACATCAACCATGTTCACCTTCTTAAATTCCGTCTTTTAATACAGAATGGTCACCACATGTCAGAGCACATGCCTATAACCCCAGCACTCTGGACACAGGAGGAAAGATGGCTAGTTTGAGGCCACAGTAGAGAGTTTGTTTCAATAAATAAATAAAGTACAATATGGTGACTATAGTTGATAGTACTATATTGTGCACTTGAAATTTTTCAGAGAATAGATCTTAAGTCTTTTTGCCACAAAAATTGGTCATTTTGTGAGGTGATGAATATTCTAATTAGCTCAACCATGGTAATTATTTCACAATGTGTATGTATATCAAAATATGTTTTATACCTTAAATGTATAATGTTTTTACTAGAAATTTTAAATGAATGTTTATTCTCTAAAAGCTAAGTTTACATCTTTGGAAAATTTGATAAGAGCAAATTTCCACACTAATCTTGTCAAAATAAACATGGGCAAATAACTATTAAAGAAAATTTTAAGTCTATAATCATTCTTGCCTTAGATGCTGTGTGATAGTTTTTAAATCTCATTATGCTCTAGGTGAATGGAGACTTAGGAGTCTGGATGAAGCAGTATTGTTAAATTATCCACAAGAAAAAGTACAAGGTGCTCCAATCAGTTCTTCCAGTCTCAATCCTCCATGAGAAAACAGAGCAATGAGTGTATAAAGTTAAAATGAAAGTTTTAATATAAAGATCATTGTGACTTTTCACTTGACCTAACTTCTTAAATTAACCAAGACATTTTTGTTTTCCTACATTACCTACCATTCTTGGGGTTATGATTGATACTGGATGGTGGGAATCTTGTGACATGGAACAGCAGAAATGGGACCAAGACTCATTTTACAAACAAGACAGGAAAAGTCGACTTCAGCTTTTGTAAAAGAAACAACAGTGGTCGAGACAAAAGAGAGCAGCAACCTTTATTAATTTTGTGGGTGGGCTAAGGTTTGATAATTGTTCACTGGTCATGAGTACAGTTTTGAAAGAGAATAAACAGTCTGTTAAAATAAAAAATTATTAGCATATATTAGTTGTACAAGGGGGATTTATTACCACATGTCTATATATGTTTATAGTGTACCTTGATTAGATTCACTTCCTCCCATCATATTCGCCTTCCATCCTTCTCCATTCACTCTCCCCCACTCCCAGTAGTTCCCATCCTAGACAGAGCTGCTTTACATCCCCATCCTTCATTTTTAAAGTGAATATTAATTGTTCAAAGGGGTTTCACTGTGGTATTTCAATTTGTACTTTAATCAGATTAATCCTTTCTATTACTCTCTCTTTCTCTATCTCCCTACCCCCCACTATTCAACAACTTTCAGTGAGTTTCATTATGCCATCTTCATGCACAGATGCAGTGTATTTCAATATTATTCAATCTCTGTCCTCTTTTCCTCTCCTGCCCTGGTCTAGTCTCTTCAAACAGTCCCACAATTACAGTCATGTTCTAGTCTTTCTCTTGTGTACAAGCATCCTGGCCTTGTACTTGGTGGGCTAATAGGTCATCAGCTCTGCTCAGAAATGGTGTCACTATGTTGCATGAATGTCTTGGCCTTATGATATAGCCGATGAGCATTTGGTGCTTGGGTTTCTGAGAGAGCAAAAGGACAGGATAGAAGAAACACATATTGGCTCCAACAGGCAATAGGCATGTTAACTCTGTATTACAGTGTTAGATAAACTATTTCTCAAATGATCTACATACAGAGCTGAGTGAAGTCTGACTCAAAGGTTTTGAGGCAACAAAAGGAGCAGACATGACAGGAAGACAGAGATGCCTAGTCTTTTATCCTGCTTTAGTCATCTGTCAGACATCATACAGACTCAAGTAAAGAGTTGGTGTTTTAAGCAAAAGCTGCCTTCAAGTTTCTGCAATGTAACCAAGGCAATTGTTTTCACAAGCCACATGTCAAAGGTGTTATCTTACAGCAAAGCTACTGAGCAGCTAATGCATTGCTCAGCTGCATGACCTCCAAAATTAGTGATTTTAAAGTTAATTAAGAGCAAGTGAAGCTAGCAGGCTGATTTACATTTTTCCTCAGTAGCAGCTCCTCCTTATTTATGTTTATAATTTGTATAGCCATCTCAACCTTGATAGTTTTAGCTTAATTTAGTCACAAGGGACTCCTAATCTATAAACTTTCTGGCCTTGTGCCTGGTGTTTTATGACAAAGCCATTGAGAAAGGACAAGGATGAAGGCAGAAGAAAACACACATCATGCTTTTTAATGGGAACAAGTTAAGGGCCCAGAGTTTATCGGCCTTTTACTGCAATAGTCTCTGTCCCTTTCTGTTCTTGTGTTTGTAACACTGGTGAAGAATTTCCTTGAGTGCCTTGATTATGTTGCAGTCTGTGGCAGTCTGGTGTGCCGCAGATGTTGGACGTAATACCATGGAGTAGCACATTTGTCAGCAAATGGTCCTACAGAGGCCATCAATTTCAAATAAGCTTTTCTTTCAAATTATCTGCTTCCTACATTGCAGGAATAGTATGAATGTCTAAATCGATAGTCACATACAAGCATGTAATATACTTTGATCATATTCACCACTGATTATCCCTTACTTCAATCCCCTTCCTCTACTCTAAAAGTCCTGTTTCTACTTTCATGTTGTCTTTTTTTTTTAAAGAATCTACATGTGAGGTTCCTGGGTACCTGGGTAAAAAGGAAGTGATGGGTAGGGTTATGGGGACAGGTGCAGCTATCTCCCAACTCAGCTAAAGGTAGTTATAAAGAAAGTGTCACCCCAAACCAAAAAAAATCCGCACATGAGAGAAAACCTGAGGTTTAACTTTGTGACAGTGGTTTATTTCACATAACATGATGATCTCCAGGTTCATCCATTTTTCTGCAAATGAGTTGATTTCATTCTTTTTTATAGCTGAATAATATTCCACTGTGTATATATACCACATTTTCTTTACCCATTCATCTATTGATAAGCACCTTGTCTGAGTCCATACCTTGGCTGTCAAGAATAGTGCTGCAATAAACATGGTTGTGCAGGTGTCTCTGTAGTGTGCTCACTTAGATTCCTTTGGGTATATACCCAGGAGTGGTATGGCTGGATGATGTGGTAGTTCTATTTTTAGGTTTTTGAGAAATGTCTACAGTGGCTGTACTAATTCACATTCCCAGCAAAAGTATATAAGAGTTCATTTCCCCCACATCCTTCCCAGCATTTATTATATTTTGTATTCTCAATGACAGCCATTCTGACCGGGGTGAGCTGAAAACTCGATGTAGTTTTGATTTGCATGCCCCTGATGGTTAAAGATGGTGAACATTTTTTTATGTATTTATTGGACATTTGTATTTCTTCTCCTGATTCTTCAGTATATTTGCCTATTTATTGATTATATTACTTGTTCTTTTGGTGTTCAATTTTTGAGTTCTTTAATTTTTTATATTAATCTTCCATCAGATGAATAGCTACCCAAGATATTCTCCCATTTCTGTAAGCTCTCTTCACTCTGTTCATTGTTTGTTTTGTAGAAGGTTTTAAATTTGATATAATCCCATTTTCAATTTCTTGCTATCATTTCCTGAGCTATTAGAATCCTATTCAGATATCTAGTTTTCCCAGCCCCATTTGTTAAAGAGTTGGGTTTTTTTCATCGTGTTTTTGACATCTTTGTTGAGAATCAGATTGCTATAGCAGTGTGGACTTATATCTGGGTCCTCTGGTCTACTGTATTTGTCTACACGTTTATTTTTAATGTCAACTCTTTGATGTTTATGTTACTGAGGTTGTGTAGTATATTTTAAAATTGGGTATGGTGATACCTCTAGCATTGCTTTTTTTTGTTCAAGATTGATTTTTCCCATTCTTCTATGCTTCCATATGAATTTTAGGACTGCTTTTCTTTTTCTTTTTTCTTTTTTTTTTGGCAGCATTGGGGTTTGAACTCAGGGCCTTACACTTGCTAGGCAGGTGCTTTTACCACTTAAGCCATTCCTCCAGCCCTATTTTTTCTTGGGTTTTTTGAGATAGGATCTCGCAAACTGTTTGTCTGGGCTGCCTTCAAACTGCAATCTTCCTGATCTCTGATCCCTGAGTAGCTAGAATTATAGGTGTGAACCACTGGTGCCTGGCTGCTTTTCTTTTTCTGTGAGGAATTTCACTGGGATTTTGATGGAGATGGCGTTGAATCTGTAGATCGCCTTTGGTAATATAGCCATTGTCATAATACTAATTGTGCAGGTTCATGATTATGGGAGGTCCATCTTCTAGTGTCTTCTTCAATTTCTTCCTTTAGTGTTTTGTAGTTTTCATTGTTGAGATCTTTCATCTCCTTAGTTAAGTTTATTTCTAGATATTTTTGAAGCTACCGTGAATGAGATTGTTTCCCTGGTTTCTTTCTCATCAAGTTTCTTATTAGTGTTCACAAAAACCTACTGATGGCGGAATGTTGATTTTCTATCCTGCTACTTTGCTGAATTTATTTATCAGATCTAAGATTGGAGTCTTTAGGGTCTTCTAAGAATAGGATCATATTATGTGGAAATAGGGATAATCTGATTTCTTCCTTCCCTGTTTTTAACCACTTTACTTCTTTCTCTTGCCTTATAGTTCTGGCTAAAATTTCAAGTATTATATCAAAGAAGGTGTCCAGATGACACTGGACACCTGTTATCTCATTCCTGATTTTAGAGGGAATGCTTTCAGTTTTTCCCCATTCAATATGATGTTGGCTATGTCATATATAACATTTATTAACTTGACTATGATCCTTCCATGCATAGTTTTGTCTTGAAGGGAGGTTGAATTTGACACAGGCCTTTTCTGTACCTACTACGAGGGTCATGTGATTTTTATCCTTGATTCTATTTATGTGCCATGTACAAGTTTGCGTCCAATGTTCTGTGAATATGTTACTTCTGTAGGAGATCAAGTAGAACAAAATTGTCCTGTAATTCTGAACTAGTGAGCAGAGTTTTCCTTGTCCTTATAGTTCAGAAAAGGAACTATATTTCTATTTCTTTCTAAATAATTTTTTATTATTATTGTACTAGGGGTACATTGTGGCATTTACAAAAGTTCTTACAATATATCATAGTTGAATCTACCCCTCCAATCATTCTCCTTTATTCCCTCTCCCCCCATACCTGGAATAGTTTCAACAGGTCTTAATTTTCCATTTACATACATGTGTGCATAATATTTCTACTATACTCACCTTCCTACATGTTTTCCTTATATCCTCTCACCTCCCACTGGTACCAATTCCCTAGACAGAACCTGTTTTACCATCCTATTCTGTTTTTGAAAACAAAAAAAAGAAGACATTTTTGCTTGTTTAAGATAGCTTTACAGGGTGTTTCATTGACACATTTCCAAGTACATATGTATTATAACCCAAATTGCTTCATCCCCTCTATTTTTCTCCTTTCTACCTTAGTTCCCTTCTTATAGTGATTTCAACAGGTTTAAAAATTCTTTATTCATTCTTGTATAGGAAGTACATCAACCATATTCACCTTCTTAACTTCCTTCTTTTACCCTCCCTCTCTCATATGTGATTTCCCCTTAGTGTGACCTGTTTTTCATAATACTGCTTGTATTTGTATTGGGTCTGTATTCCACATATGAGAGAAAACATGCAGCCTTTGGCTAGAAGGAATGAACTTTTTTTGTTTTGGCACTGGTTTGAACTCAGGGCCTCATTCTTGCTAGGCAAGTGTTCCTACTGCTTCACCAGCCCTGGAAAAGGAAATCTTTTGAGGCCCTAGCTTTATACCTGGGGCCATTTTCAGCTTTAAAAAACTTATTCCAGTACCTGCAGTTTTTGTTTAAGTCATACAGCCCTGGAGGTGACCACAGAGTCAGCTATTATTTACCACTTTAAGTTTTGCATTCTAATTCTTGTGTATTTCCAATTTTGCTCTCTGTGAAGTTTTTCTTTGGTTATAACACATCCAACATGTGCAAGACATTGATGAAATATATCAACTCAGTCTTTTTATATTCCATTCCTCTTATTTCATTAATGTGGAAACTGTAAACAAGAGAAAATATGTGACCATCCTCAGTTTACAGGCTTTGTCACTTGACATGGCTTCCTCACTCACAGCCCAGAACATGTATTATTTTTCTTCATCTTATTGTGCAGTCTCTCAACATTTTTATAGTGTTTTTTTCTCTCTCAAGTTGCTTTCCTACTTAATTCCCCTCTCCAAACACCATTTCTGATATGAGAAAATTAAGAAACACCAATCAGAGCAGTCTATCAAAGGGATCTACGAGTATAATCTAATTTACAGAACCATTATGAAACATCCTATTAAGTAACAGAATCAGTAAAGCCATTTCATTGTGCGGTTATATGAAGAAACAGTAGAACATCAACTGCTACATGCTAGATCTAAAGAAATGCTTACAGCAGTTTAGGCCCAATTAAAAAGCATACCTAAGTATCTCAATAAATTATTCTCTAAAAGAAAGATAATAGATGATGAATAGATAGACGGATAGTTAAGATAGGTAGTTGCATGTATGGATGGATGGATAGATAGATGATAAATAGATAAGGATGGATGTAGATATCTGTGAAGTGGGAAAGGTTACCTGTAACAGAAAAAGAATGATGAGACCTGGAGGCACTGCTTAAGTGGTAAGTTGCTTGCCTAGAAAGCCCATACCTATACTGCCAAAAAATGAATTTCATCATTTCAGAGGCAATGGGTCATGGTCAAATGCATGTTTAATAAAGAAAAATCATTGCACTTACTAATTTATTAAAATTGTTGCATTCTATAAATCAAAATATACTTCACAATATATGTATAATGTATTTCTTTCATAACTACCAGCATCATACCATATTATTGCAATGTATAGACCTGTACCGAGTATATGGCATATGACAGAACTCCTTCACAATATTTCCTTTAAGATAATGTAGTTTACAAAATGTTTTCCAACAATTTCTAGAAGCATTTACACATGAAAGATATTTCCACAAAATTTTTATGATAAGAACTTCATAATTAGGCATTTCTGTGTGGTGAAGAGAGTACTATGGTTTGTTTAGAATGAAGAGCATAAGAATTCTACTAGTGCCAGTCCTGGGCTCCTGTATCATTAGGTCCACTATTGTACATCTCCTGCTCTGGTCTAGGATTAGGTGGGGAGAGGAGATGGGATAAGAGGTAGATGCTGGTCCTTGTTGGTCATGTCCCCAGCCCCCATATAGGCTGGCTTCTAAAAGGGTTTGGCCAACGGGAAACATAGCCAGAGATCAGAAGGCAGAGGAAGGAAAAATCCAGAGTATTTCTCCTCTGGTGGTGACTCCACACTTGCTGTAACTTCAGCTCCTGCCCCTCTTGTGGTGATTCCATTTCTACTGAGTAACCTGGGTCCTGTGCAACATTAGCATGCCTTCCTTCCTTTTCAGCCTATGAGTGGTAATGGTTTCATGCTATTTCTGAAATTGGTTACCTCACCATCACCTGTCTAGATTCTCAGACTCTCCATTACCTGTAACACTGAGCATTGTATTAAATCCCTTCTGTTCAAAATTCTTTGCTTTCCTGGCTACTCAGTGATTCATACACGGATTAAGTCATAGTATTGTGGACTGTTTTAATAATATTTTTGAGGTCTTTCTTGAACATTTATCCAAAATCTTACTTTATTTATATGCTGAAAAAACAGATTTTAGTTTAGTTTTTTTATATTTTAGCTCTTAAAAATATGCCATTTGCTCATTAATTCATAGAATTCTATGGTCTCTCATTTGAACAATAATTATTTATCAAAAAATTAATTAAGTTTTAGAGCTAGATAACCCTAAAATTTTTGAGGTTAAGCAAAATGATATATGTTTAACTACATAGCCTGCTTCTGCTTTGTATGTAGTAGGTATTAAATAGTATTTGTTGATTTATTTTATTATCAACTGATTTAAGTCAATGTAATGAATAAATATCTGTGTACATTCTTTCCTCTTCCTGTCTGCCATATGCCACTTTATAAATAATGTCACTCTACACAGCCAGCTGTACCACTCATATGTATATGGTGCACTTATAATATTCAACTGAGTTCCACAGTAGTTCTATCCAATGTTATTCTTTTTTTGTGACAGAGCTGTGTAGTTGAAGCTTGTCTTGAACTTGTGATTTCCCTGCCTCAGTCGTCTGAGTTCTGAGATCACTGGCCTGTGCCACCCTGCCTAGCTACAGTTTTATTCGTTTTGGGGGGAGGCAGGTAATACAGATTGAGCCCAGAACCTTGAGCATACTAGATACATGCTCTATCACTTAAGCCATGTCCCTAGCCCTTAAATTCTAATTTATTGTTTTTTGAGATAGGGTTTCACTAACTTTGTCATAGTTGGTCTTGAACTCAAGATGCTCCTCCTGCCAAGTAGCTGGGATTACAGACATGTATCAGCATGCCCAGCCAATACATTCTTTTTTTCTTCTTCATTGTCTTCTCTTTTTTTTGCAACACTGGGATTTAAACTTAGGGCCTTACCCTTGCTAGACATCCAATATTATTCTTTGTGTTAAATTTTCTTTACAATTTTTTACCAGTTTCTGAGAAAGTGAAATTAATGCTTTAAATTCTTTTTTTTCATGTCTACTGAAAAATCTCTGATGTAAACACTAATAAAAATGCCTAATTCTAAAAAGCCCAATCTCTGAAGGAGTACAAAGGAACAGAGAGGGAATAACCCTTAGGCTTTTGAATTATAAGGCAGTGACTGATCACATGCTCAGACTCACCATGAGCCTCTGGATTCTTCCCTTGACAGAAGCTTCAAAGCCAACTTGCTAGGGGATGGAAAATTTAACTTTTGTGCTTAAGATTTAAGATTGTTTTTGACTTCAGGACAAAAACAATCTCCCCATATTCACAGACCCAAGAGAAAAAATACTGACACAAGAAAAATGAATATTCAATGATGTCTTGGCCATCCAAAATATTTCATCCTTTAAAAATGAAAGTGTTGATAAAATATGCAATTATGATATGCTGATTATAAAGAAAAGTATGGTTATTCTTGGATGTCTTCCTGAATAATAGTATAATCAGGACACCTAACCTCTGTCTCTCTGAAGCAGAGAATATTCCCTATGGGAAAGCACATTTGAAAGCAATGAGATAGCAAAATGGAGAAAGTAATTAGCTCTTTGTTCTTCTGCCACAGAGAAATATCTGGTTGAGCAGCCACATAAAGCAGAGCTGGTCTCTAAACCACAAAATGATATAAATGTTAGCCATGTAATCATATCATAACCCTAGAAGGTACGTGATCTGAATTAACCAGAGCCACAAGTAACACCATTTGTGTGCCTCTGGACCTGGATTCTCTGAACCAGTTACCTGACCCTGTCACAATATATCTGGGCAATGGCCAAGTCTCCATTTCACTCTAAAGCATGCTTGTATAACATGGATGAAATTTTCCTCCTGCAAGTCAGGAGGAATAACTGGAGAATGATTCAGCAGTTCTCAAAACTGTATCACACAGTACTCAGTAAACTTAATTGAATATCATTAAGCTTTTTAAAAAAGTTTTAGAATAAAAACCTCATGGAGAAGAGACATGATGTAAGGCCTAAATTAAAGCCTAATATTATTTGCTGCCTTGACATTTCATGCAATTGGGAGGGCTTTGCCTGGTCTAATTGAAAATCCCCTCTGCTTTGATCCTGCAGATGAAGACTTGTATCCAAATGGTCCTCTTCAGCAAGGGTACTAGGCACAGTTCCTGCTGCATTAGTAGTGGGTTTCAGTTCTCTGCTAGCCTAAGGAATTATTCAAACAAGTCAATCATATTTTCCTGAAGAAACTGGAGTGTGCCTTACCCTCTTGATGCTACAAAGCCTACCTCCTGTATTTCTTAGTTAATAACTCTCTTCCTGAGTGCAAACCCATGTGTACCTCAGCAGTATATAGTGTCTTCCTTCCCTGGGCAGTAAGCTCGTGACCAACAAACTGACCAGTGTTGGATGTTGTGTGTTTGGTCATCCCCATAACGCTATTCTAGAATCCTTTCCTCACCAATAGGGGACTAGAATGTGACAAGATAATCGAAGTTAATTACTCTTCCAACTTGATGAAAACATTCAAGTGTTGTGGTTATATTCTGGATTTGGGACTGGGTTTTCACCTGATGCAATGAAAAACTTGCTTTTGTAACTTTCATGATCTGCCCTCATGTTTTATGATAATAATTACTAGTATTGCCACTACTATCAATGCTATTTACTCACTTAATGACTTGTCAAATATACACAGTATCCTATTGACTATTTACCACATTTCAAAGCTAATGAAACTGAGACATCGAGAGGGTAAGTGATTTTCACATAGTCATAGGGTTAGTAAATCATAATTAAACCTAAGGGATATTTTATTTGTTTGTTTTAGCTGTTGTTTGTTTTCACCTTCAGGGTTTCTGTGATTAGCCACAATGTCACTATCTACTATCATTATCCAAGGTTGTTAACCACTAACATATTTACTTTAACCATTAGACTTGTCAGTGAATGTATTTCCTGACAGCCCCCAAATCATGAGTAGAACTCATTAAGGGTTTCTTAAAAACACTAAAAAATGACAAATATTTTAGTTCAATTGAGTTAATGAATACTTACTATGTGACAAACTCTTGGGCACAAAATCTGTTAAGTTTAAGTATTGCTTTCTTATTCAATACACTTATGTCTAAAGTTGGAAGGATATCTTCACAAGTCAAATAAAACTCACAGGCAGAATCAATAAACATGTAGAATAAACGTGAATGAATATCTCTACATGCAAAAAAGTGCTCTAAAATTTATATTGAAGATGTTGAATAATGAGGAGATAAAAACACAAAAAGATAAAGAAATAAAATTAGTGTCATCCTTAGACTTTAACATATTTTAAGACGATTTCAATTTTAAAACATTTCCTCTAGAGACTGTTCTGAATTCCCTATTCCTGGTCTTTACTTAGAATTTGAACTTTGTAACAAAGAGAATTTTTTCCTGGAGTCAGCAATCTAGAAAACAAAGTAAAAGTTATTACTTAAATGGCCTGGTTTATTTCACATGGATCTGGGCAAATAGAGAATGAAAACCTTTTAAAGAAGATGCACCATAGAACAGTGTGGCAGCTGCATTTTGTGTCCCACATATACTTCAAGCTCAGACTTTCTCTAACAGTTTCTGAAGTGGAATCTATCTGCTTTTCTTTTATATAGTCTAAGGAAGAAAAATGCTCAGCATTTTGTAGCACGTTGGTTAATGGCTAAAATAGTGTGGTTTGGTTTTTGGCCACTTGCACTGGCTAGTTGGTTTTATAGCCTTCTTCACAATGAGGCTTCCACACCACTAAGATAGTGTTACTGTTTGGGTGATAGTTTTCTCACCTCATGTAAAAACATGTCAGGTACAGGGAGCCAATATCTGTGTGCAGATGTTATTTTCAAAATGCATAGTAATTAGTACAGTGTAGGCACCCAGCGCACACTGAAGACGATAAAGCAGGGTCCTGGATCATTAGCCCTTTAGTTATTGTATAGGGAGGTCCTAAGGGAAGAGATGGAGTTACACATGGGAGATTTGGTGTATTGAGTGCTTTCCATCTGGTTCAGAATTATTTCATTCAATAGTTTAATAAGAAATGTAACATATTTGTGTATTCTTCATTCCTATCATTCTTAAATGTGTGTGTGTGGTGTGTGCATGTGTGTGTGTGTGTGTGTGTAAGCACAAAAGATTTGTAGTGCTTTGTTAAAATATCTGGAATTTTTACAGTAAAATTTATAAAAAAAAAAACATCTATTCTGACTCTAGGATCTATTTGTACACCAGAATTGTTAACTGTAGCCACACTACCAAATGAGGACTTAATGAAAGTTTATCCAAGATGGTTTTAAAAGTTAATAGAAAGAAACTGTAAAATATTGTGATGTGGCTCTTTTTGGTGTGCCTGGGAGTCTTTTGTGTATAAGAAAAATGAATTAGAAAAAACTATCCATGTTCTTTTCATCTTCATCATAATTGATTTTACCTGTGCATCATTTTGGGTCCATTTTCCTACACATATTTGTAATGTGGGTTTCATTTCCATAAAATGGGAACATAATAAATATAGGGTTTACTAATGATTGTTTTATGTGGCTGCCAATCTGCCAAGTAGCATTCTTAATTATTACCAGGAAACTAGGCATTTTCCAAACATATGTTTTAGATTTAAGACTAATATGCCATGTCAGCCCTCTCTACTGGACTGATGGGAGCCCAGTGGGACTTTAGAGTGTCTGCTTTTGTGGGTGACTTTTTGGGGTTAGATAAAAGCACCAATAGAAGGAGATAGAATAAAGCATCAAAAGTTTCTGAAAGAAAATCTTACAAAGAAATATCAAAGGGTTATGTTTTCATTATAAACTGATATTTTTACTAGGCGAGGACAGAGATCGATCTTCCTCTAGAAGCCATGGAATAAAGGAAATTAACTTACATTAAAGAACTTAATTGCATGGCTTTGTCTTCCCTCAGCAGCATAGCCATGAGTTTTGCCCTCCAATTTTTTTAAGTATATAGGGCTTTTTCATTAGCCTGTGCAAACCTGGAATGTTCTTTCAAAGAATTTATTCTGTGACTTGAAAAAAAGGAAACTGAAAATAAAAAGTATCTGGTCCAAATAGCTATATTTCTGAATGTTCCTCTAAAAATGTTTCAAGTTCAAAGAAATACCTTTTGGTGGTTTTAGTTTGCTTATCCAACACACACATTGCTTAGGACCCACATTTCCCTGGTTTTGGTCAGAGAGCTAAGCTACCTGTTAAATGTCTATGTAAGCATAAAACAATTTATTATTGACAAAAACTGTATCTCATCATTCTGAATTTTTGGGCTTTTGTGAAAACTATACTTAAAGCAGTATACTATTAATTCTACTTTGGAAACTCAAGAGCTATTTTAATAAAATAGCTATTTGACAAATAAATAATAAATATTTCTACTATTTAATTTTAAGTAGGAAAAGTGCTACTTTTTTGTTAAAATTGGAAGTATTTTAACAGCATCTTATCAACATCTTCATGATCCAAAGTGACTTCCATAGTGGCAAGGTTAAATACTAAAATGGACCTACTGCACTCATTGGTCTTCAGTACTTATGGTTGTCTTGACAAATGGAGAAAGTCACAGAAGGTATTTACTTTTACCCCCAAATGCACTGCCTATTTAGTCAATACTTTAGAAATGGTATTTTCTTGCATTCATGGCACAAAGACATTAGTATTTAAAATGGAAAGAAACACAGCATTTATATTGACTGTTATAGATGACTATGTGTATTTTGAAGAGAGGAAGAGAAAACTGTAATTATAGAAAAGTTTTAAGTCTCAAGACCATCTAAGAGTTTTTGGAATTCATCACTGTCTTTGTCTCCTATATATTGCTGTCAATGTATAGTGCCAAGAACTAGAATTCATCTGTCTGATGAATTACATTTAATATCTGGTGCTAAATTTAATAAATTACCCAAGATCATTTAATAAATGGCATAGGAGATAATTGATATAATAGAAGCAAGACAATGTGCTTCACTCCCCTGAAGATAATGATTATGTTGAGAAATGTCAGGAAACGGTTAATGTTTATTTCAAACTTCCTTCTTAACAACTGAGGCATTATAAGTGAAAAATGAAATATTCATTGACAAAACCAAGAAATTTCTAAAAATTCTCAGATGATACTAACCAACATTATTTTGTTTCCTTTCTCCTCATCTTCCTCGCTTATCCCCTTTCCTCTAGTTTTTTCCTCCTTCATATCAGAATTCTTAGAGAGTTGATGGAAAAAATTAGAAAATAAACTTCTTCAAATTCAAATGTCTGTACCAAGACTTTCTTCCAACTTTTCTGAGGAATTTGTCAAAGCTCTGGGGACACGGATTTGTATTTTTCTACTAACATTGCTGTGTATACCTAACTCCTTTCCTAATTTGTTTCAGATTGTGCCTTATGACAGTATTTCATTTCCCAAGTATAAGTCAATACTTCTCTAGATCTCACTCTAGAAAAGCGGTTCCTTGTTGAAGGGATTTCAGAAAACAACTATATAAAGAAACGTAAATTGTTGTGCTTTATGATTGGTTACATAACAGTACATATTCCCCATGAACAGTACATATTCATTATTTAAATAACTCAAATAATGTAATATTGAGAATTATCACAATCTTAAATAGAAAGAACACAGATTTTGTGGGGGTGAATCTGAGTTTGAACTTGTCAAGATCCTGGGCTGATTTCCTAACCATACTCATCCTTTGTTTTTAATGTATAAAATGGGGGTGAGGGTACTTCATAGCATCATACATACTGCAAGTATGATTGCACGTGTGAAATGCTTAACACAGTGCTGGCACATGGACAGCCTTCGATGAAGTCAACCTGCACTTGAGAGGCTGAGGTGAGAAGGTAGATGAGTGTGAAGCCAGCTTGGACTACATAAGAAGAATCTGCCTAAAAAAAAAAACCTGTCCGAGATGACACAGATTTTCAGAGTTTGTGAACTTTTGCCCAGTAGGGTCATGGATATGAGCTAAATTATTTTGTAATGAAGTGTCCAGAAACAAATATTCCTTCAAGTCCACAACAATTTAGAGATAGAAAGCATTTTCAAGAGCATTTGGCTCAACTTCAGAGGTTTGTTTTTTTTTTTTTGCATTGATTTTTAAACTGTTTTTCTTGTCTACAATAACTGGAAGACAGAATCGATCATCTGGATTCCATCATTTTACATTTGTTTTTATTTGTGCATCTATGAATTCCATGAAAATTAAAAATTTTAAATTACAGCTGCAACACTAAAGTCATTTTACATTAAATTTATTTTTAAGCTATTCAAAATTTACTCACCATGTTATTTATTTAGTGATTCATGTCTACCCAGGTAACTCTATTCAGTTATCTTAGATACCTATTTATCTCTGCCTACCAAACTCTTACCTACCCTCAGATGTGTTTCCTAGAAGTACATAATAACCTCTCCAGCCTGGGACAATTTGTCCCTTACCCCATGGCAACCTTCCTGTAACTCAGATGGCATGTGCTACCTCAATGCTTTGGATGGGAGTTTTATATACTGAATGTTAAGAAGACCATATGTGACTTGAAGAACGGACCTCAGTACCTTTGTATTTTTCCATAGTACAATGCCTCACAATTGGTTTTCAACAAGTGTTTATATAATTCTGTGGTTGCCAAAAGGTTAGACAGTTTCTGATAGCAAAGTGGTTTTTAAAAAGAACTTCATTATTTCTGCCATGTTCTGAAAGTAAAGATAAAAGAGGAAAAAGTTCTCCAATGCATAAATCAAAACAGATACTTTACCAGTTGGAAGGGAGAGCGAAACAAACAAAACCTTAGAAGCAACTCTAAAACTTACAGTATTACACACTATTGGCATCTTGAAGTATGATTTCTGAGCTCAACAGCAGCAAAATGACTCCTGAAGAGTGATGACAAGAAACAGCAAAATGTACCCTGAACTTTCACCACCTGAGATGGGTAGGAATGGACATGTCTCCTCTTAGATGGGTGCATGGGACCAGAAGAGCAAACAGAAGCCCACATGGGTGACTTTCAATCAATCAGCGCATGAAGTCCAAAATAACAAATAAAAGTAGATCAAGGCAGAAAATATTGGTAGAAAGGTGGGCCTAAGCATCTTATATTTCTAAGATTTAGCTAAATGTGATCAAAACAACTAATAGGGGTTAAATCAAACACTCAGCAACCAGAATAGCTTAGGACAATCATCTAAAATACAAAGCTGGGCTGGTAGTGTGGCTTAAATGATGTAGCACCTGCCTAGCAAGTGTGAGGCCCTGGGTTCAAACTCCAGTTCCACCTCAAAAATTATAATAAATAAAATAAAATACAAAGGAAGTAACTTTTCCCTTTCAGGAAAATCAAATGTTGAGATACACTCATGAAGAATAATGTAACACCAGTATCTCTAAAAATCTGATGAAGAGAATGCAATGACCTCTGTGAGTGTGTTCTGGACAGTTGCTTACTCTCCCAGCAACATGATTGATGGCATAACTTGTTCTTAAGACAGGCTATGTCTTAGGGAGTGCAAAGACCCTCCAAAAAGTATACTGGCTCAACACTTCACTGAAAGTAAAAGTATTTTTCGAGATAATACATCTCTAGGAAATATACAAATTAATTTGATATTTATGGATAGTTTTAATATTTTAAAAAATTACCAGCATAAATTAATTATAGAAAGGGGTTTCATCATAGTATTTATATACATGTATATAATGTACATTAATCAAATGCATCCTATCTATCTTACTTTATCATACCCTCTCCTTCCTCCTTCTTTAAGTTTTAATGGATTTCATTATGCTATTTTCAGACAAATATATAATGTAGGTAGTTTTAATATTTGAAAACAAGTGCTTACAACAACTGGAAGGCAGAAACACATGGTGTCAAAAATGAAGGGCAATTCTTAATGAGTTCAAAGAAAGGTCACCCTTTACAGTTCTGATGGAAAATCTATTCAAACACAAAGAAATTAAAGTGCTATAAATAGTCACTGTTCTTTTTTGTAACTTATGTTATCAGTTATGATCAAATAGTGCCAAGTTATACTGATAAATATTATTTGTTTAGTAAAAGAATGACTAAATTAATTAATTTATTCAGCACCTGCTTTTTCAAGTTCTGTGTTAGGCATATTCTCAATTATAATCTCATTTATGTCTCACAACAATCATGTCAGTTAGGAATTATCCTAATTTTAATAATAAGAAAACAGACTCATGACCCTCAGAAATAGACCTCAAGGATACACACTAATAAGGTGCAGAGCAGAATTTCCAACCCAGATCTTTTAATTTGAAACTGAGATTTTTGTTCAATAGGAAAATCATTGCTTCCCTTTTGAAAGTAAATCATCATTGTTGGCAAAACTGCTTGGGGTTGACAATGGATTCTAAGGCTTGTCCAAAGAACTTCTTGAGATCTTTAAACTCAATCACCAAAAGGGAAACAGTTTCATGACAGTCTGGACAATTACTCTGTTATGCCCAACAAACTGGGGAAAATGAGCCTTCCTCACTTGACTCATTTATTTAACTGTTGTTTTAGGAGAGACCTGCAAGGAAAAAAGGTTATGTCAATTGTGTTTTAACAGAGTGACTAAGTTGTGAGCATTTTCAAAAACATATTTTTCTTCAGAGTTTAGTTTTACTAGCTTTGGAGACAATGACTCAGGCATCTCTTTGTTGCTCTACTCTCTAATTAGCAAATTCTAAAGGCATTACCTTCAGAAAGGGAGGAAAAGTAGCCTTGATTCTGTTCAAAATTCACTCATATCATTCCTCTAAATGTACTTCTAAAAATGCTATCTTGCCATTACTGTAGGCTGATGAAAGGAGAAAGTACCCCTTCTGTTACAACAGGTTTCCCTAGAAACACAAGCCGAACCCTCTGACACTATCTTCCAAAGGTTTCCAACCTTTCCAGACACTCATTTAATCAAACACCTATTTACTTTGTGACCCCCTGGAGTACCAGTCAAGTGCTGGTGGGTTATAAGATATACAGTTTATCACCACTTTCCCAAGGCGAAGAGAACTATAACCAGAACACATTAGAGGACAAAAGGAAGAAGATGAAGAACAATTTTTCCAAATTGGCCTAAGGGAGAATTGGGCAAGGCAATTTATCCTATTTTTAGTCTGAAAACATTATGGGGGAAAAAGAAAACATGATTTGTTTTATGGGCTTTCGGAAGAAACTGCCTCAATGCTTTGCTTCCCAGGAGCTTGTAAGCCTCTCCTACTCCCAGGGCTGCCCAGTGACTCCAGGCACGAAGGGCATTACTGAGATTGCAGCTGAGTGCGGCTGAGCTGGAACAGTTGGGGCTGTGCTCACTCTGATAGTCCCAGGAGAGATGGACTGTAGGGGCATGGGCCTTCATCATCACCGAGGCGTTTTCAACAGAGGAAAATTCCTGATTACAGAGGAATGTGACAAGGTTTGTTTTACATGGTTATCAAAAACTCTGCACATTTTAAGAGACTGAGCACTGAACATGTAACACATGGGCAGAGTGTGGAGTGATTCCGTGGATCATGAATTAGCAAGTGTTTGAGTAACTTCTGTTTAGAGCAGTAAGTGAGAATCTGTAAGGAAATACTAAAACAAGGTGAGTAGATAGACTGCCCACAAGTGAAATCACTCCAATGGATTTTTAGTTTTGGGCTCTGAGGATTTAAAAAAATATTTAGTTGAACTTTTAAAAAAAATTAATAGTTCACACAAAAATTCAGACATTAGACTGGCAGAGTGTCTCAAGTGGTAGAGAACTTGCCTAGCAAGCACAGAGGCCCTGAGTTAAAAAAAAATCTGGCTTCTCTTTGAAAGTTGTAAGATTTGGCAACATGAGGGAGGTCACTATCATGGTATTGGTAGTCCATTGACTATTTATTTTTATTTTAGTTGACAAGTAATTATATATATATATATATATCACATATTTATGGGGTACAACGTGATGTGATGTTTGATACATGCTCTCATCAGGACATGATTACATTAAGCTAATCAACAAATCCATCATCTCACGTACTCATTTTTTGTAGTAAAAACATTTAAAATCCATTCTTTTAGTAATTTTGAAACACACAATGCATTGTTATTTTTCATCATTCTTTGCAATAAATCACTAAAGATAATTCCACCTATATGAAATTTGCATCCTTTGATCAATATCTCTCCTTTACCCACCCATTTCTCTGCCCCAGCCCCTGTAGCCACCATTGTATTATCAACTTCTATCAGCTAGCCTTTTTAGATTATAAATAAATAAGAGTATGCGATATTTGTTTTTCTGTATTTGACCCTTTAGACAAGCATTCAAGTGTTAGTGTCATGATTACCTTCCATATGCTTACTTAAATCATTTAGGTCATACTTGGCCCTCTGAGTTTGAAATCACAATAAATAAATGAAAGCCAATAACCAGCCCTCAAATATAGGAAGGTATAACCAATTTGGAAGCAGTAAAAGCAACAATTGAATAGCAATGTAACAGAAAATAAAATGGTAAAGGCACAATTTAAATTATTGTAGACTCACAACTTAAAATTGAGAACTACCTGCAAAATAAGTTGTTTGGAATGATAATAAATTATTTTAAAAAGGAGATAGGAAGTGTGAACATTTACCATAGAATTTGAAAATGAGTATCTATATAAAGGAGAATTATTTCCTTTATTATTCTTCAAAATGTATGTATTTGTGCATCTTTTCACAAATAACTAAGTCATAATTAATATTAGTCATCCAACCTTGCCAACTTTTTCAAACTACCATTCTAATAAAATCTGTTTGGTCAGAGACTTTAGTGCCTCCTACTTAACCAATTCCAGTGAAAATCTCACATCTAATCCTATGTGACCATTCGTCAATTTCTGTGGGGTCCTAGACCTACATGCAGCTGCATACTCTACAGCTGCACTTGGCTATCTCACAAGCATGTTTATTTGGAACCCTTTATTATCCCTCCATACCATCTTCTACACCAACATCCCCCATCTCAATGAATGGCAACACCATTCTTCAGACTCTTGTGAAGAAAGCTAGGTCACTTTGGAGCCTCCTTTTCCTTCTTCACATCCATTAGTCCCAAAGTTTGTTCTTAGTCTTCTTCACAAACAGTCTTTTCACCTCTCGTCCTCCTTCTTCTCTTTCTGATCTCTAATCTATCTTTACAGCAATGTCACATCTATAAACCATTATACCATTCTACTTAGAACACTATAACATGTCATAACTTTCAGAGCTTCTAGAGCAATCTAAAATTTTTAACATGGCTCTCAAGGCTCATCTTGGGCCAGAGAGAATCCTACAATTCACCATGTACCAACCACAATGCTCTTTTTTATGTTACATCTCAGTGAAGTACCTTCATAGGTGCTGTTCCCTTTCCTGAAATACTTTCCTCCTTCCCTTTCCTGCTCTATACCCTTCATCTCACTAACTCTTCATTCTCCATCAGGGCTTAATTGAATGTTACTTCTTCAGTGAAACTCTCTCAATCTTCATGAATATAACCCTCATAACATCTGACTTTCCATCAGGGCACATGCTTGCTTAGAAATTATGATAAGTCTGTCTTCTACTTTAAGTGTAAGACCCCAGAAGGTAGATCTGTCCTAATTAAAGACATATCATATTCCAGTGTGCCTAACCCTTAGTGAGTGCTCAAATATTGAATGAATGGATGAATGAATGACTATTATCTATCTAAAAGAGACAAACATTAAGTGGAAAAGAATACCATGATTCAAGGTATACCATTTTCTCCAAAACAACAATGGAAACATTCAAGGCAAATTATATTTTTAGGCACTAGTAACTCCATTTGTTGACTAACAAATAAGATAATTATAATAAGGTTTCCTTATAATTAAAACAGGTATGTCTTTAGTCTATAAAATCATTACAAGGAAGTTATATTTGGACATGAAATTTTTGATATTAATATCTTAGCTTGTTTATTTTTGTCTCAGTAACATATGTTTCAGTTTCATTCTGATTATTGGTATTACATGTGTGTCTTTCAGATGTTGGTATTCATATGTTGCTTATTTCAGAAAAAAGATGAAAGATTCCAACAAATTTTGTTTAATATTAAAAGAAATGTATATATATTATTATGTTAATCTATAATATTTATATATTAAGTTAAATATAGGACTCAGACTAACAAAATATCAGCTGTTCAACATGTCAATCAATATGTGATTGCCTGGGGTGGGGGCTGGTGTTGCACACAGAAGCATAAGTTAATTATTTCTGAGGAATGTTTTATTTCTGTACTGAACTGACTGTTCAAAAATGCACCCAGTCTTAATCACAGCTACATTTATTGAGTGCATACTCTGTGCCAGGAACTATTCCAAGTGCTTCATATGTATTGATCATTTAATCTAATAATTCTAAGCAGTATGCTTATTGCACATATATTTCATATTTTATCATCTGAGAAAATTGAGGCTTAGGATGATAGGTATGTTGACCAAAGTCATACAAGTAGTTAATTCATGAAACTGGGATCTGTACCCACAGACTCTTCCCCCACAGGATTTTTCTTACTTTTAACCTTTGAGCTTTGCCAATAAGTATTTATTGTCATAAATGCCTCCCTTTGCAGGGCACCAGTGATTCACACCTGTGGCAGAGATCAGGAGTATCGCAGTTTGAAGCCAGCTGAGAAAATAGTTCACAAAACCCTATCTCAAAAAAACCCATCACAAAAATGGGCTGGTGGAGTGGCTCAAGGTATAGGTCCGGAGTTCAAACCCCAGTACTGAAAAAACAAAACAAACAAAAAAAACCCTTCCCTTTGCTTATAATATTTTCTCTATTGCCTATAACACTATCATATACTTCCTTTAATTTTCTGGAATATGTTTGGGAAGTAGGTTATAGAATATTTCATCATTTTCATGCCACACAATGAGTTTTATACTATTCGATTATCCTTTAGAATCTTGCTTCATGTTGAAAGTATATGTTGTGACTAGGTTACCAGTTCACTTATCCCAGTTTCCTAACAATTGAAATTGAGAAGTATAAACATCTTTGTTCTGCCATCTTTTCTGACTCTAAGTCTAGAAGAGCCACATGAGCCATGTAGCTGGACTTACAGCACCTTGTTTTCCAGATGAATCAAAGATTTTTTCCTCAACAATTTCAAGATTTCCTGAGAAACCATATGACAGTAAATTCTAGGCTTGTAACCCATATCAGACTCTATGGTTGCCTTGTAACTAATCAAATTCTTCTTAGTCCTATCAACACAACCTAAAGAGAGACAGTTTCTCTCTGGGTTGTTTGTCAAGTAGAAAACTGAAAGAAAAGTCAAGGTCAAAATGTATTTGAAGCAAATTTGCTTCATATTTAACCTCATAGTACTAAATAAACTCCCAAGGATTGTACTAACCCACATGAGGTCAAGCCTCTTATAAAAGGAAGGGTTGAAATTGACCCTTTCAGAACAAAACCTCCTGTCTTCTATCCCACAGGTCAAATAGAGTCAAGATCTTGAGACAGCTTCTTCTATAGCTAAATTCCAGCCTGCACCAAATGAATCTTATATTCTTGACCTTTGGGAACACTTACCTCAGAAGTTCCCAAATGCTCCTCCAGCCAAGGAGCATTTATTTCCTCCCCCTTCTCTCAGCTATGAACCATGAGTTGGGAAAACATTTCAAGTGAATTGAATATGTTAAATATAATGAACTCTTCTTGCCAATATTTCTCATCAAAGATAAATATAAGTAAATATAGGCAGAGCTTCTGATCCAAGGTACCTACCCCACAACTACTTGAAATAATTTTTAACTTTAAGTAAGGAAAATTGAGATTATTCATACAATCTTATCAAAAGTTTCAGAATTGCTCTTAGAACCTCATTATTATATCCAAGGAAGTTTAAATGTCTAGATCTGGAAAATAATGACATATCTAGTCTTGCATTTTTCTGAGGACAATAGGAATATAGTGACCTTCCTAAGATTAGATTATAAGGTAGACCAGAAACCATACATAAAACTGACCCCAATTCTAGCAAGCACAATGAGTTATAGGGCAAGTCCCTGGAGAGACTATTTGCTCAAAATTAAGATCCACTGCTTGGCCAAAACCTGATAACAGCAGCAATACCTTGTCAGACAATGAGAAACAGCATCTAAAACAATTTGCAGGACTTAGATTTAGTAAGTATCATCTGACACTCTGCAAAGAGGAATGAAAATCCAGAAGGATAAGAAAAGCCTGGAATTAGCTATGAACTGTCATGAAAAGTGTATTAGATTGGAATTCAGCTGACAAAGACTAATGCAAGAGGTGAGAAATATTCCAAGTGAATGTTCATGTCTTTACAGAGGAGGAAGAAACCTAGGGAAAACAAATTACATCAGTTAAGGCTAACAGGATAGAGATAAGAGAAGCAAAAGAGCTAAGGGAGATAAGCTAAGCCCAAAGGGTTAAAGAGTATTAGGAGGGCAAATCTATCAGAAGGGAAAGGATGATGAGAGAGAAATCAGGGCCTCTAATAAATGAGAAAGTGCACAAAATTAATCACAATTCTGAAGTTTGCTGAGATGCTGAACTCATTTTTTAAGCCAACACTCTTGGTGAAAAATCCAAAAAGTAAGAAAGAAACATGATGAATTTGAAAGGACTAAAGGGCTTAGGAAAAATGCCACTGACAAGAAACAGAAAGTTTTCCCTGTGGGTGAGAATGCATGGAGTCAGCCCATTCCATTTCTCTAGGGTGATGGTAATAGACACAAGAAACAAATGCCCGCCACTGGTTTCTACCAGTGCCTTAATTAAACTATTCAACTGAATTAAATGTCTCCCTGGGGGTTAAGATTCTAATTTTATACCAGGATTATACCTCTAAAATCTTTTGGTCTAGCCCTCTCAATTATGGCCAAGTAAATTGTCACTCCCATTTTTGACATAAAATCATGATGTTATGGAAATAATAGATGCTAGATTTAAGACAAAAATCCAAGAACTCTGTACCCTCATGCAGAGATTTCTGAATTTCAAACTGACTGCTAGCAACAAAAGCTGTTACTTGTGGGTTCCCTACTGTAGGTGGAACACTGATCAAATTGTAGCATACTGAGCTTTCTTAAGGATTTGTGACATATGTATCCTACTTCTTTACAGATGAAGAAAGAGAATAAGTAAATGTGTGAATTTATAGTTGGTATGATTTTTGTATGTATTAGTATGCTGTTTAGAAGTCTAATACAGTTGTATCCTCTTTTAAGAAATCTTGCTAAGTAAAAATGAGTTTTGAAAAGTTGTAAGTAATTCACCTTTAAAAAAGACTCACATAAAAGCAATTATCATAGCATTCCTTGGTTCTATGCTCCAAATTATTTTAAATGTATAAATATCTGTAGATATTAAGTTCCTTAGAATTTTATTATTTAAAATGCTAAGAAAACAAATGGACACACCACATTACCACCTAATATTTCAAACACGAATCAGTAAGCCTAAGTGTAATTGTGCTCAACTTTTCAGAAATACTTGAAACAAAGTAAGGCTATCCTATGGAAACTAGAATCAAAGAGAATGTGATACTGGTTCTGTATTGTCCAGGGAAAGTTTTTCCTGTGCTGCCCAAGCAAAGGAAGGGGCATTACTTCCATTCCATATGGAACAAGATATTTGCCAAGGGATTCTCTACTTTTGTCAATGGTATGCAGAGATCACCTTGAGGAGTAGCTCAAGAAATGACATGTGTTACAACTATAAGGAAATAATCTAAGTGTGGAATCATTATTTCTTGCCCACCTTCACAGTTGCAAAGAAAAGAAAAGAGCTGGCAATTTCTTTAATAATAAGATTCCCTATCTGTTTGTAAATTTCTACACTTATTTTTACCAAAAAGTGCATACATTTAATTATTCATATATTGACTCCTGTCTTCTAAGTAATTTGCTTTGAAGCAACTAACTTTGGCTCTAGAGTTCAGTGAATCTTTAGCTCAGTTAGATTTTCTCTCAAGCGCCAGCATCCTCAAGCATACAATAAAAATGCTAATGCTACTCAGTTCATGATCATTGTAAGAAGTAAATGATATGAGATCCCTACACAATAGGCACACAGAATCCTTAAGCATACTTGGAAGAGGTAAGTGCTTAATGTGTAGTAGAAAATATTATTATCATTTTAGTTATATTAAAATTAATATGTCACAAACCTACTTTTCCAGTTAAGAACAATTTAAAGCTGAGCATGCTGTAATCCCAGCACTCAGTAGGATGAGGCTTGAGTCTGACACGGGTCAGGGCTGTACAGCAAGACCTTGTCTCAACAAAACCAAAATAAAACCAATAATAACTTACTATCTCATGTTTTTCTTTTTCATTTAAATACAGTTCTAATTTTCTTCAGTAAAGCACACAAATATAACATCTGTTTTGACTATTTTGAGAAGAAAATACTAGAAATATATTTAACATTGGGAAAAAGAAAGCATAAGTATAGACTAAGACATCTCTAAACATTCTCTCCTTTACCTAGTCAATCAACTATATCTCTGAGTTCAGTGTTTCCCCAAGTATAAGAATCTCTAATGAAGACCAGTGGAACAGAATATAGGACCCAAATATGAATCCACACAGCTATGCCCACTTTATTTTTGACAAAGTTGTCAAAAACATATGATGGAGAAAAGACAGCCTCTTCAACAAGTGTTGCTGGGAAAGGTGGTTATCTTCCTGTAGAAAACTGAAACTAGATCATGCCTGTCACCCTATACTAGTATCAACTCAAAGTGGATTAAGGACCTTAATATCAGACCAAAAACCTTGCAATTAGTATATAAAAGAGCAGGGAATACTCTGGAAGCAATAGGTATAGGCAAGACTTCCTCAGTGGAACTCCAGCAGCCCAGCAACTAAGAGAAAAGATGAACAAATGAGACTATAATGAAATTAAAGAGCTTCTGCACAACAAAAGAAGTGGTCTCTAAATTGAAGAGACCACGCACAGAGTGGGAGAAAATATTTGTTAGCTATATATCAGACAAAGGACTGATAGCCAGAATATACAGGGAGCTCAAAAAAATAAACTCCTTCAAAATCAATGAACCAACAAAGAAATGGGTAACTGAACTAAACAGAACTTTTTCAAAGGAAAAAGTCCAAATGGCCAAAAGACACATGAAAAAATGCTCTCCAGCCCTGGTCATAAAGGAAATGCAAATCAAAACCACACTAATATTTCACTTCACTCTTGTTAGAATAGCTAGCATCAAGAGCACAACCAACAACAAACATTGGTTAGGATGTGGGAGGAAAAGAACCCTCATACACTGCTGGTGTGAATGTAAGCTGGTATAACCACTTTGGAAAACAATATGGAGGCTTCTTTAAAAACTAAACATAGATCTGCCATATGATCCAGCAATACCACTCCTAGGGATATACCTGAAGGAATGCAACTCAGGTTATTACAAAGGCACCTGCACACCCATGTTTATTGCAGCACTATTTACAATAGTCAAACTATGGAAATAGCCAAGATTCCCCACTGCTGACAAATGGATTAATAAAATGTGGTATTTATACACAATGGAATTTTACTCAGCCACAAAGAAGAATGAAATTTTGTCATTTGCAAGTAAATGGATGGAGAACATCATCTTAAGCGAAGTTACCCAGGCTCAGAGGCCAAAAATTGCATGTTCTCCCTCATATGTGGATTATAGACCCAAAACAAATGAAGAAATATTACTGGACATGGGTCACACAGAACATACAGAAGGAATAGGAAAAGGGAAGGAAACTTAAAACTTGAACATGATTGACGTGCTTACTGTAGAGGAGCTAATAAAGTAATCTTAAACTGGCAGAGGCCTCTATGGGAAGGGGACCAGGAAGTAGTGAAGAGGTCTGGCAGAGATGAACCAATGTGGATTGCAATACACTAGTGCATGGAAGCAACCTAGGAATCTGTCTCTCTCCATAGCTATGTTTACCTCAAACTAGCAAAAACACTACATCTTTCTTATTGTCTACCATGTTTTCTCTTCAACAATTCAGAGAACAAGAGGGCAGAACAGGTTCTGCCTAGAAGAGGGGGAGTGGTGAGGGTGGCCCAAACAATGTATACACATGTAAGTAAATGTAAAAGTGATAAAATAAAAGAAAGAAAAAAATAGATTTTTATTATTGTGCTTGGTGGGAGGACATTGTAGCATTTATGGAAGTTCTTATAATATTTCAAATATATCATACTTGAATTCACTCCCTCCATCATTCTCCTTTATTCCCCCTCCATTCCTGGAGTAGTTTCAACAGGTATCTTTTTTTGGTTTACATACATGTGTACACAGTATTGCCTAATAAATGCCTCTTTGCTTTGAAAAGATAAAGAGAACAAACATGGTACTAAATTTGATTAGTGGATGAACGATATCTGGTGTTGAGTTTGAGCTTCATAGTAAACAAGGACCCATTTACCAAACCTTTCTGAGAATAGGTTAAGTTTGTAGGAAATTTGGCACAAATTGTAGGTGTCAAAATATCATCATGAGAAAATTAATGAGTATAATGAAAATGTAATTGTTGTGCTATAAGTAAGGAACTCCACTTCTTTGTCTGTATTATAAATCTTTAGAGGAACAACCTGCTTCTAACTTAATAACTGCTTCTTGAATATTTTTGAAAGAGAAACACATGAACTATCAAATACTTATGCAAAGCATGTGTTTTACATCTGCCACCTCATCTGCCAATGAAATTCAGATATCTTCAGTCAGTAGATAGCAGAAGATGAAGAACTTTGGAAGGTGATTTTTCAGTGAAAGAAACTGTGACAAAATACCCAAGTCCCTAGAAAGCAGCATGCTGATATCAAGACATTTTTTGGTATATATTAAATTGTTCATAGTTAAGGATATCATTACATTTTCATACCTGCCTATAATGTACTTAGATCACAATCACTTCTCTGTTACTCTTTCTTATCCCCCTCTTTCCTCTCCCTCATCCCAGTCCCTTTTATCTCCCTATCAGTCTCTCTTTTACTTTCATGTCATTGTTTTGTTTCCCCCTACCTTTCACAAATGAGAGAAAACATGCAATACTTGTCCATGTATGTATCACATTTTCTTTATCCATTGAAGGGAACCTAGGTTGATTCTATAACTTGGATTTTATGAATACTGTCATGATAAACATGGATGTACAGGTATCTCTGAAGTAAGCTAACTTTGATATACTCAGAAGTGGTATGACTGGACCAGATAGAAGTTCTATTTTTAATTTGTAGGGGAACCTACATAATGATACCCATAATTGTTGGACTAATTTACATTCCTCCCAGCAGTAAAAATTCTTTTTCACCCTGAATCATTACCAACATTTGTTGTTATTTGCTTTCTTGATAATAGCAATTCTGACTGGGGTGAGGTGGAATCTCAATGTAGTTTTTATTAGCATATAATAGTTCTACAGTATGATACACTGTGACATTTACATATGTTCTTACAAAATATCTTAAGATTCACCACTTCATCATTCTCCCTCATCCCTCCTCTCCACTTCTTAGAATAATTTCAACAAGTTGCATTGTTCCATTTTCATACACATATACAAAGTACATCCACCATATTTTCCCTCTTTTACCTTCTGTGTTTCCCCTCCTCACTCCCACTGGTAACTACCTCTAGACAGGATCTTTTCCCTTCCTGTCCTTTATTTTTAAAAGTGTACATTGATTATTCAAGGGGTATTCATCTTGGTATATCACACATTACATATTGTACTTTTAACCCCTGTATTATTTACTCTTTATCATCCTGCTCCCCAATTATTCAACAGTTTATAGTGCATTACATTATATTATCTTCATATAAAAATGCATTGCTTTTTTGCTATTATTTATTCCCTTTTCCTTTTCTTCCTCCCTGTAGTATCCTCCAGCAGAATCACTAGTACAATATCTACCTCTCTCTGTATGTATGTATGTGTATAGGCATAGAAGATTATGCATGCATTTATGTGTACATTTATCTTACAGGTCTAGCTTCCACACATGAGGGAAAATTGTGACCTCTGTCCTTCCGAGCCTGGCTCACTTCACTTAACATGGTATCCAATTCTATCATTTATCTGCAAACAATGTAATTTCATTCTTCTTTATGGCTGAATAATACTCTAGTGTGTATATATACCACATTTTCTTAACCCATTCATCAGTTATAGGACATCTGGTCTGTTTAAAGTTTGGCTATTGTGAATAGTGCTGCAATAAACATGGGTGTGCAGGTGTCTCTCTTGTATGTTGATTTATAGACCTTTAGGTATATAACTAGGAGTGTATTACTAGATCTTATGGTAGGCCTGGTTTTAGCTTTTTGAGGAACCTCCATACTTCTTTCCAGAGTGGTTGCACTAATTTACATTCCTACCAATAGTGTAAAAGTGTTCTTTTTTCCTTGCATCTTTTCCAGCATTTGTCATTGTTTGTGTTATAGATGATGGCCATTTTTAGTGAAGGTGAAGTATAGATATCCTTTTGGTTTACATTTCCATTATGGCCAAGAATGTTGAGCATTTCTTCATGTACTTATTGGCCATTTGTACTTCTTTCGAGAATTGTCAGTTCAGTTCATTTTCCCTTTTATTCAATGGGTTTTTGATTCTTTGGGAGGTTATTTGACCTCCTCTATATTCTGTTATTAATTGCTTGTCATATGTATAGCTGGCAAAGATTTTCTCCCATTCTGTAGGCTGTCTTTTCAGTCTACTGACTGTTTCTTTTGCTGTGGAGAAGCATTTTAGTTTGATGCAGTCCTCTTAACTGCTGAGCTATTGGCGTTCTAGCCATAAAGTTATTACTTATGACTTTGTGTCCCAATGTATTTCCTATTCTTTTCTGTAGTAGTTTCACAATTTCAGATCTTACGTTAAAATATTTGACCAACTTTGAATTGAGACTGGTACAAGCAGAGAGACTAGGATCTAGTTCTAATCTTCTATAAGAGGATATCCAGTTTTCCCAGCACCATTTGTTGAAGAGCTTTCCTTTATCCAACACATGTTCTAGGATCCTTTGTCGAGAGTCAACTAACTATAACTATGTAACCCACATAGTGCCTGGGTCTTCTACTCTGTTCCATTGGTCTTTGTGTCTGTTTTTGTGCTATTCTGTTTTTACCACTATGGCTCTGTAGTATAGTTTGAAGTCAAGTACTGCAATATCTCCAGTGTTGCTTCTTTTTGCTCAGGATTGCTTTGGCTATCTGAGGTTTTTTGTATTTCTATATGAACTTTAGCATTGACTTTTCTATCTTGGGAAAGAAAGTCATTAGAATTTTGATAGAGATTTCATTAAACATATAGATTGCTTTTGGTAGTACAGCCATTTCCACAATATTGATTCTGCCAATCCATGAGCATGGGATGTCCTTTCATCTTCTGATGTCTTGATGGATTTCTGTCCTCCATGATTTTTAGTTTACATTGTATAGGTCTTTAACTTCCTTTGTTCAAGTTGTTCCTTGGTATTTTAATTTTTTATGTTATTGCAAATGGTATAGTTTTCCTAATTTCTTCCTCAGACTGCTCATTGTTTGTGTATAGAAATGCTACTGATATTTTTGTATTGATTTGATACCCTATTACATTGATAAATGCTATGAATATGTTATGAGGTTTTTGGTGGAAGTTTTAGGGTCTTTCAGGTATAAGTTCATATCCTCTGCAAATAGGGATAATTTGACTTTGTCCTTCCCCATTTGAATCCCTTTTATTTCTTTTTACTGTTGTATTGCTCTGGCTACAAATTCCAGAACTAAATTTAAGAGTGGAGAGAGTGGATACCCTTGTCTTGTTCCTGATTTTAAAGGAAATGGTTTTAGTTTTTCACCATTTAGAATGATGTTGGCTATAGGTTTATCATATATAGTCTTTATAATACTGAGGAATGTTCCCTTTATTCCTAGTTTCCTCACAGACTTTATCATGACAGGGTATTGAAATTTGTTGAAAGCTTTTTCTGCATCTATTGAGATGATGGTGATGTAGGTTTTGTCCTTGGTTCAGTTTATGTGTTGTATTATATTCATTGATTTGAGAATGTTGTGTAATACCTGCATTCTTGGCAAGAAACCTACTTGATCATGTTGTATGATCTTTTTAATGTGTTGTTGGATTCTGTTAGCCAGCATTTTATTGGGAGTTTTTGCATCTATATTTATTAGGAATGTTGGCCTATAACTTTCTTTCTTTTTTTGATGTGGCTTTACCTGGTTTTGGTTTTAGCGTAACACTGGTTTTCTACTTTCTGGAATAAGTTTGGTAATATTCCTATATTTTGTATTTTATGGAATACTTTGAGGAGCATTGGTGTTTATTCTCCTTTAAAGGTCTGGTATAATACAGCAATGAATCCATCTAGACCTATGTGTTTCTTTTTGGGAGGTTCTTTATAACTTCTCAATCTCATTGCTTGTTACAAATCTTTTTAAATTGCTAATGTCTCTGGGCTCAATTTTTGTGGGTCATACATGTCAAGGAATTTATCTGTTTCTTCTCCATTTTGCAGTTTGCTGGAGTATAAGTTTCAAAATATTCATGTATGAACTTCTAAATTTTATTTGTGTCTGTTTTACTATCCCCCCCTTTCATCACTGATTTTGTTAATTTAGGTCTTCTTTTGGTTAATTTGGTTAAAGGTTTCTCAATCATGTTTATTTTTTCAAAGAACCAACTTCTTGTTTCATTGTATCCTTCTTTTGCTCTCCAATTCATTGATTTATACCCTAATTTGCTTGTTCTTATTTTTCTAAGAGTTTGAAATGCATCATCAGGTTGTTTGAGATCTGTATAATCTTCTGATGTAGACACTTGTAGTTATAAACTTCCCTCTTCAAACTGCCTTTTCTGTGTCCTACAGGTTCTGATAAGTTGTGTCCTTATTTTCATTTGAATTTAGGAATTTCTTTCTTAACTTCTTCAATAACCCGTTGATCATTCAAATATGTGTTGTTCAGTCTTCACAAGTTTAAATGATTTTGTGATTTTCTTTGCTATAGGTTTCTAATTTTATTCTATTATGGTATTTTAGGATATAGGGGATTATTTAAATTTTTTGTATTTGTTGAGATTTGCCTTATGATTTAGGATGTGATCTATTTTGGAGAAAGTTCTGCTGAGAAAATATGTACTCTGCTGCTGTAGGATGGAATGCTCTATTATGCTATTGTTTAGTTCCAGGATATCTTTGCTAATTTTTTGTCTGTATGTTCTATCTACTGATGACAGCGGGATACTGAGATCTCCTACTATTAATGTATCTGTACCTATCTGATCCTTTTTGCTGAAAACAGTTTATTTTATGAACTTAGGGACACTGATGTTTGGCGCATATATATTTAGAATTATTATATCTTCTTGCTGAATTGTTCCCATTAGTAGTATGTAGTGATCTTCTTTTTCTCTTCTGATTGATTTTTTGCTTAACATCTCCTGTGTCTTATATGAAAATAGCTAGTTCTGCTAACTTTTGATTTCCACATGCCTAATATATCTTTTTCCAACCTTTCACTTCAGTTTATATGTGTTTTTCTTGAGAGGTATGTTTCTTATAGACAACAGATTGTTGTATCTTGCTTTTTGATCCAATCAGACAGTCTGTCTTTGAATTAGAGAGTGAAGTTCATTTACATTTAGGGTTGTGACTGAGAAGTATTTACTGATTCTTATGTTTCTATTCCTCTTTTTTCTAGGTTGAATCTCATGTTGATCTTTACTTTTGGCATTGTTAATCTTCAGGTTTTGCTGGTTTACTGAGTTGATCACGCTTCATACTTTTCTAACTCTCATAGGTTCCTCCATTCATTTTTTGTTTTATTCTTTCCTGATCTCTCATGTTTGTGATTGTTTATCTTCCTTTTCTGTGTTAATTAATCCCTTGAGTATCTTCTGTAGTGCAGGCTTGTTGGACATGAATTCCTTTAGCTTATTTTTATTCTAGAAGGTTGTTATCTCTCCACTGATGTTGAAGGACAGCTTTGCTGGATATAGTTTTCCTGGTTGGCAGTTACTCTCTCTCAGCACTTGAATTATATTGCTCCATGATTTTCTGGCTTTTAGGGTTTGTGCTGGGAGATCTGAGATGATTATTATGAGTTTACCTTTGTATGTAAGCTAGCATTTTTCTCTTACATCTTTCAGCATCCTTTCTTTGTTACCTAATTTTGGCATTTTAATTATGTTATGAAGTGGGGTTATTCTTTTCTGGTCATGTCTTTTTGGAGTTTAGAATGCCTCCTGTACATGGGTATCTATTTCATTACATAGAGTTGGGAGATTTTCTGCTATGATTTCATTAAACAGATTTCCCATGACTTTAGTTTGTATTTCAGCTTCTTCTTCCACCTTGTGAATTCTTAGATTTTGGTCTTTTGATTGTGTCCTAGAGTTCTTGCATTTTATGATCATATATATTCATTTTTTTCTTCGTTATTGTCCATGTGCAATATCCTTTTGATCTTGTTCTCCATCTCTGATTTTCTTTCCTCTGTTTGATCTTGTCTGCTGGTGATATTATCCACTGTAGTTTCTATTTGATTTATTGACATTTTCATTTCTAACATTTTTACTTGGTTATTTTTCATAATTTCTATTTCCTCTTCCATGTTGTTGACTTTCTTGTAGAGGTCTTGGATTGGTTTACAAATTTCATTTATCTGTTTATTGGAATCTTCTTTGAGGACACTGATGATTTTTAACAGTAGGCTTCTGAATTCTCTCTCAGACATTTCAACCAATTCATCATGTTTGGATTCAATTGTTGAGTCATGGACTTTTGGAAGGGAAATAATGCCTTAGTTCCTCATATTTAGATTTCTATGCTATGCTTTGTGTATCTATTGGTCTAAGTTTCTCTTTTACTTCCTCACATAAGTGGAGAACCTACTACAGTAACAAGGTCAACAATTTAGCATGAATCAAGTATTTGAATGAGTAAGAAACAATTAGAACCCTTCTCTGTCTCCCTACTGAAGTTATATGGGAGCAAACCTCTGATTTCTAGGGAGATGATCTGCAAGTTTAACACTGGTTGAAAGATATAAGGATTAGAAATTGAGTAATATAGGGGATGGGTGTGAGAAAGGGAAGATAGAAGGAAGAGGATATGGTAGGTGAAGAAGTATGAGAGAGTTCTATATATTTATAACAGAGAAATAGAGAATGGTTTTGGAGAAAAGGAGAAAAAAAATAATGGGGAAAAGATTTTGATAATTAAAAAACAAATTTTAACAAAAGAAAAGAAAAAGGAAAGAAAGGGCCAAATGAAAACAAATTAGATGAAGAGAAAAAAGAAAAATGAAAAAAAGAAAAGAACAAGCTTATATTTCTCACTGGAGAGAAGTCTTGGTGTTACCCGTGTTTTGTCCAAGTTAGTCCTTCTGGCCCCAGTTATGAGAACAGCTTCAGGAGAGTGGAGTTGTACCTCTAGCTTACAGTGTAGGTGGGATCCTCAAGTAAAGGCAACTTGGACAGCATGTTTGGAGCACCCCAGGGAAATTTTCTTAAAGCACTTTGCCCTTGGAGTTGTTTTGGACTTGCTTGGCCTCCATAGGTTGGGGGTGAGACTTCTTGTTGAAATGCGGAATGATATGAAAGAGCAGGGGCCTCTGTTCCTTGAGTAGGCTGTTAGTGAGCAGGGCCTTAGGTAATGGAGTTGTTGTAACTGGAAAGGGCTGGACTACTAGCCTCTGAGCCTTTTCCTGCTTTTCAGATTGCTCCAGTCAAAACTTCTCTCTCTCTTTATGTCTATCTCTGGTGGCAGACTCCCACATGGACCCTGAGACTAGCACTCCCAGAACCCTCTAGGCTGTGATTTTACAAATCCCCCAGATTTCTCAGTCTCAAAATTTGCCTACTGGCAAGGAATTTGAAAAATACAGAAGGCTAGTTGCTTTGCTGCGAAAATATTCCACAGGCAGTTAAGTCTTTCCCTTCTCCAGTTCAATTTAACTTAACTTGCTGAAAATCAAAGCCTTCCCTTCTCCATGAGCCTCTGTAAAGGCAATCCCTTCACACACTATGGCTAGGTATCTAAAGATGCCCTAAACAGTGATTGCTCCTTGTTTTCAAGGCCCCCCAGGTACCTCAATCTTCATCAGGAGGCCCTCTTTCAATAGGGTGCCTTGCCACAGCTCTCTGAGTTATGGGGAAGAAAGGATTGCTTTGTCTGATGCTGGCCTGTTTTTCTGGGGAAGTCACTGATCCATCAAATCCCCTCACTGGGATTAGGGTTTGTGGGTGGTGTGGTTTTTGTCCCATAGCTGGGTCTGATAGTCTGTTGTGGAGGCAATCTGGCTTACCTTGAAGTGGAGGCTTTGGTTTTCCCTCTTCTCAGGGAAACGGGCAAGAGCCTCAAACTGTTTCTTAATTTACTATATTGCCTTTCTGTTTTGCCATATTTTTCAGCTGTCCTGTCCCTCTTTTGTGGTTCTCAGTGCTCATCCTCTCTTCTGCGCTTCTTTATGTAGTCTCTTCTTTGTTATCCAGACTCTTATTCATAGGGTCTCATAGGGAAAACTTCTGCTCCTCTGCTCTCTTGCCTTTCTCTCCCTCCCTCTCTTTCTCTCTAATTAGGTTTGATTGCATTTCCCCGGTGCCCGGGAATGTTGAACATTTTTTTTCATGTGTATTTCTTTGTTTGAAAATTGTTCACTTTATTTGCCCATTTATTGATTGGATTATGTGTTGTTTTGGTGTTTAATTTTTTTGAGTTTCTTTTTATATTCAGGATATTAATCACTGCAAGACAGTTGAAAGAATGCAGGAAGGGAATGAGTGGCCTTTGGAGAATCCCAAGCTCATTGTATGCTTGGTGTAAGAACACTTATAGCATCATCAGAGGATAATATTTAGGCTTACCCAGAATTTGTTCCATCTCTGTGACAGTCCTCAAAGATTTCTCTGTGGTCCCACTAAGCCAATTTGAAATCTTTTCAGCTCATGTGCCATGTCTTACTCACGCACCAGTCTTGTACTTCCCCCTCTTGCCATTGTTTGTGATTGCAGAGCTATTGCATTCCTTGCCACTAACCTATCAGGTTTACAACTTGATTTCCTTCTAAAAATGACAAATGAAGCTACAATTTGGACATATTTACTAAATAGGGTACTTGCTATTTTGTTAGTATGACACCCCACACTGTTTTCTGTCTTGGTGTTCTGTCATATAGATTTGGTGGCTCAACATAATCCAAGGGGAAAAAGTAAATTAGATCTTTTGGTTTTTATTCATTTGATTGGTTGGTGTAATTAAGAATTGGTAGTTGTGAATTGGTCTCTGTTTTTTGCTACTAAAAACAGAAATGTAAGTGCATTTAAAAAGTCAACATATCATGCAAAGAGTGTCCTGAGAAAGCTTAAGGCAATACATAATTTTTCCCTTTGGTTATTTTTCTTGGAATATCAAATAGAGCAACTGTTTCTTTCTTTGGTTTTGGTGGTACTGGGGTTTGAACTCAGGGCCTCCTGCTTGCTAGGCCAGCACTCTACTACTTAAGCCACTCCACCAGCCCAAGGGCCACTGTTTCAAGAGGCAACTGTTTCAGCCCAGGTTCTTATAACCCAGTCTCTTTACTCAAGCTGTCCATCACTGACATGAAAAATTTCTCAACAGATAATGCAATGTGAAGCCAGAGACCAAACATATTTTCTTCTCTCTGCACTCCTATTTTAACTGTAATCTTATGAATCCTCTTTCTCTGGAAAGAGCTTCTGCAGCTTCTATCCTCTGCCAGCATCATGGCCTCTGTCCTTGTTTGCAGGCCCAACTCTCGTTTCTCAGCCATTTGCTTTACTGGAATGCCCTCTCTGACTCAGCCTCACCACCAAGATTGCACTTATCAGTGCTCAAATACCAGTCACTCCCCAATGAAGTAAGAAGAGATACTCAGGGCAGTCCCAGCAAGGCAAGAAAGTTCTGGCATCTCATCAGTTTTCAGGGTTAGAATTTCACTGTCAAGCATGCTATCTGCCAGACCTTCCCAGATAAACAGTAGAGGGGGGCTCACTGCACATTCTTTTCATGCTCACAAATTTCAGAGGAGCCCTCTGCAGTTGAATACCAGTGAATCTCCCAAACCCTGTCATTCAGATGCTGCCTTCTGCCTCCTTGCTATAATCAGGAAAATATTCTTGTCTCAGCTGTGATGCTGTGACCAAATCTATAGCCTTGGCGGCTAACATTCAGGGTTGGCATTTCATACATTAATCCTGGGTGGGATTTTTTTCAACTTGTTGTATAAGTCAACTTATTTAAAAATAAAGTATGTATTGACAATTTATGGAGATATGAGTCCTACTGCTAGAATTTCTAGTCTGAAACAAAACTATTACTTACCTTTTTTGAAATTTAAAATGGCATGTTTAAAAGTAAACAGATTTTAAGAGGTTAAACCGCCCCCCTCACCCAAATCGGCAGGTAAATATGGTGCCAATATTGTTTACACATGTATGTAAATGGAAAAATGAGAAACTATTCTAGGAATGGAAAAGAGAATGATGGAAGGGGTAAATTCAACTATATTGTAAGAACTTTTGTAAATGTTATAATGTACCCCTAGCACAACAATAAAAAAAAATTTAAGTTAAAAAAATTGGCTTCAAACAACTTACCATGACATTTTTAGTTTTTCTACACATTTCCCCTTTCTGTTAAGTTAAATTCTAGTCTTAGAATGCTTTCTTAACAACAAGAGTCATTCTTCAAATTGGTCTTATATCTTCACCACTACCAAAGACTTCTGCCCATGACAGGGTAATAACAAATGGCAGCATGGAGGTGAGTGTTTGTCGTCAAGGTCTGATTTTTCTTCAGCGCCTTTTCAGCCTTTTGGTCAAGATTCTTTTCTTAAATCTTCCCATGTCATTGTGTCCACTGTGAATTGTATCTACATTCTTTGTTCATTTATTTACTTTTACCCCATAACTGTGGACATTTTTCTCTTTAATCATCATCTCTGCTGAGACCTTTTGTTAAATCAAACATCTCTACTTGAATGTTCTGCCAGTTTCTCAAACTTAGCTAGTCAAGGCCAACCTCACTATCTTTGCCCCTCTACCCTAATCTTTGCCTTCACCTAACTTCCTTCTTTCTATTCATGGTACCTCTACTCTCCTGGAACGTTGTGCTTATGCTCTAAACCTTAGAATTATCTTGGACTCATTCTTTCATCCTGTTTCATCTCTAATGCCTGCCACCTTCTTATGCCCTCACTGTCCCTCTCATTTCCCCTTTGCTTACTTTCACACTATCTCCACTCTAGTTAGGATGTCATTCATTATCTGTCCTAATGAGAATGTTCCAGGACTTTGGAGCATGGTTCAAGTGCTAGAGCACCTGCCTAGCAAGCATGAAGCCCTGAATTCAAACCCCAGTATTGCTTTAAAAAAAAAAAAGAGAGTGTTCCAATTAAAGCATGGCAGTACATACCTGTAATCCCAGCTACATGGGAGGCAGAAGCATGAGGATAGTGAATTCAAGCCCAGACTGGACAAAATTAGTAAGACTGTATCTTAAAAACAAGATACAAACAAAAGGGCTGGGAGCATGACTAGGGTAAGGAGCTTGCCTAATATTCATGAGGCTCTGGATTCAACTCCCAGTACTGAAAAATAAAAAGTTCTACTTCTAGAGTTTTATTGCTCTCCTCTTCCCCAGTGTACTCATTTATCTTGACTTTTGCTGTTCAAACACACTTGATGTCTTCTTAGTCTCTATGGGGAAAAAGTCCAAAGTCCTGTTCCTGGAAAATGTGGCTCTCTATGGTATTTTTCCCATCTGTATAACACTTCATTTTTTATCCAAGTAAACCTTTCACCTACCCTTTACTTCACTCTGAAGGAATTCCAAGTACTTAAAGATACGTAACAGTTCCCCAGTTCTGAATTTTATTTGGCAATCCCTTACTCCAGAAAAGGTCTCTTCCCTTTCCCACTTATTGAGATCCAACCTCTTCATCCACACCTCAATGCCAAGGATTCACCCCTGATTTCTTAGAAAAAAGATAATATCTTCATCCACAGTACTTGCATTTCCATTATGAGACATAACAGAACTCACATCTACTATAACAGTTTATTTGCCAAACTAATTGCATTTAGTACTTCGCAAACTGGAGTAAGTCTCTTTTTGTAAGTACAAAGCCATGAATTTAGCAGAAAATATCATTTGTGATGAACAAACACATCATCTAAATGCACAAATGTTTTCATACACAGTCATTCTACCTGGCTCTGGTGCCTCGGTGCTTAAACAGAATAGCATTTCTTCCAGTACATGCATCTAAGATTTTTTCTCCCTTAAATATGCTATACTGCATGAATTGGAAAAGTAGATGAAATTAATAAATATGTCCTCACAAGTCCTAAATGAAAGAAATGCCTAATACATAATGTAAATAATTTCATCTTGTGCTTTATTCCTCTATGTAGAAAACAGATTAATAACTCCCCCAAAGTTGGCCCCACCCTGATCTCCAGAACCTGTGAATATGTTAGGTTTTAGGTCAAAAGGGCCTTAGCATATGTGGTGATTAAGGCTATTTACTACATGACCTTAAAACAGGGAAATTATTCTGGATTATCCAACACGATCACATAAATCTTTAAGTATAGAAAAAGTGGTCAAAGAGATGTAGTGGCAGAAGAGGCAGGAGAGACTCAAAAGATTGGGAAGGACTTGACCTGCCCTTGCTGGCATGGATGCTAAGGAAGAGGGTCATGAACTAAGGAATGCAGTCACCTCAGATGCTGGGAACAGCTCTTAGCTGATGTAGAATTGCAGTCCTACAATCATAATGAACTGAATTCAGCCAACTCTCTGAATGAACAGGAGAACAGGTTCTCCCCTGGAAGCTCTAGAGAGGAACACAACACTGCCAACACCTAGTTTTTAGTCCTGTGAGATCTATATTGGACTTCTGACTTACAAAACTCTGAAATAATATCTTTTGTTATTTTAATACACAAATACTGTGGTAATTTTTTACCATAACAATAAAAAAAACCCTAATATACATTCCAAATGGCTATTCAGATACATTTACCTATGGTAGTTCCAACTGGCTAGACCTAAGAACAGAGTGGCATATTTCTTGAATTAGAAGCCTAAAGGCATGCTTTGTTATTTTTCAAATGGAATTATTATAAAACATTATAAGTACTGTGGTGTATTCATTTATTCTTTTAGACAATCACTCATTCTACAAACATTTCGCAAATGCCCACTGTCTGTATTTACAGCATAATTTTATTTGTTTAAAAATATTCTTGATTTTATTTCACCACTGGCCATAATATAACCTGGAACATAGCAGGAACTTAATATATATTCAACAAATAAGTTTAACTGCAAATTTGTCATTTAAGTTCTATCTAAAGTTCATTTCTATTAAATGACAATTTAATTTACATTAAAGGGTGGCCTCAAAGACATATGCCTAACTGAGTTTTTGGGGGGTTCTTTTTTTTTTTTGGCAGTACTGAAATTGGACTCAGGGTCTCATGTTTGCTAGGCAGGCACACCAGTACTTGAGACACTCTGCCAGTACTTTTTGTTTTGGCTGTTTTCTATTTATTTTTTGTCAAACATGTAGTACTTCCATTCACCCCTTCTACCATTCTTCTTTATCTTCTCTTCCCCCATTCCTGGAATGGTTCCAGCAGATATCATTTTTCCATTTATATACATGTGTACACAGTATTTGCAACATATTCAACCTCTTTCACCATTTTCCTGCCATCTCCCCTCTCCCAATGGTACTATCCCCCCTCTCCCTGAAGCAGGACCTGTTTGGCCCTCCTGTTTTCTGGTTTTGTGTAAAAAAAGAAGAAAAAAGTGACATTTTTTATTGCTTGAGATAGCTACACAGGGAGTTTTCTTGTGGTATTTCCATGTTTACATGTATTATAGTCCAATTTGGTCCATCTCCTCTTTTTTTCTTCTTTTTACCTTAGTCCCTTCTTATGGTGGTTTCAAAATTCTATATACATTCTTGTACAGAGCATCAACCATAATCACCTTCTTAACTTCCTTCTTATACCCTCCCCCTTCTCTTTTGTGACCTCCCTTAGCATGACCAGTTTTTCATAATATTGCTGTATTTGTATTAGGTCTATATTCCAATATGAGAGAAAGCATGTGACTTTTTGCCTTCTGCACTTGGCTAACTTCACTTAAGATGATGTGCTCCAGTTTCATCCATTTACCTGCAAATGACAAAATTTCATTCTTGTGGCTGAATAAAATTCCATTGTATATAAACACCACTTTTTCTTGATCCATTTATCAGTAACGGGGATCTTGGCTGTTTCCATAGCTTAGCTATTGTGAATGATGCTGCAATAAACATGGGTGTGCAGGTGTCTTTGTTGTAACCTGACTTACATTTCTTTGGGTATATCCCTAGAAGTGGAATGGCTGGATCATATGGCAGTTCTATTTTTAGTTTTTTGAGGAGCCTCCAAATTGTTTTCCATACTGGTTGTACTAATTTATATTACCACCAGCAGTATGTTAGGGTTCCTTTTTCCCCACATCCTCACCAACATTAGTTGTTGTGTTCTTGATGGTAGTCATTCAAACAGGAGTAAGGTGGATTTTTAACATGGTTTTAATTTGCATTTCCTTTGTGGTTTGGGATGTTGAGTGTATCTTCATGTGTTTTTTAGCCATTTGGACTTCTTCCTTTGAAAAAGCTCTGTTTAGTGCAGTTGCCCATTTCTTTATTGGGTCATTGATTTTGGGGGAATTTAGTTTTTTGAGCTCCCTGTATATTCTGGTTATCATTTCCTTGCCTGATGTATAGCTGGCAAAGATTTTCTCCCATCCTGTGGGCGGTCTCTTCAATTTACAGACCATTTCTTTTGTTGTGCAGAAGAACCTTTTTAATTTAATGTATTCCCATTTGTGCATCCTTCTTCTTAGTTATTGAGCTTTTGAGCTTTGACTGTTTTTGAAATAGGGTCTTGCTTTATGCCCAGACCTCATTTTTGCTTTTCTGTTTAGCTGTGATGACAAGCATATGCCCCTGTGTGTGATTGAGATAGGATCTTGTGAACTGTTTTGCCTGGGGTGGCCTTGAACTTTGATCCTCCTGATCTCCACCTCCTGAGAAATTAGGAGTACAGGCTTGACCAAGTGCCCAGCCTTGTATAAGTGATTTTTAGAACATTGTAGCTGTAATTAGACTCATAATAGCATCTCTACAATCTGAGGCTTGATTCCTTTGTGCCTTGACCTGCATATCTGTCTTTCATGTTCCTCAAGTTTCTCTCATTTCACATACTTGCTTTTCTTTAAGAACTACTGTTATCTGGTTATGTTCTAATGGCTCTCCATTGCTTTCATGCTAAATTCAAACTTCTCAATCTGGCATGCAAAACTCCACAGAATATCTACCCAAAGACCTCCCCTCCCAGTATTTCCCAGCCTGACCCACACTCCTACCCAACCCCAATCTATTCCACTAAACTAAGTCTTCTCCCTGTCCTTAAAAATGCCATATTGAGCTGGGTGCCAGTGACTCACACCTGTAATCCTAGCTATTCAGGAGGCAGAGATTAGGAGGACTGCGGTTCGAAGCCAGCTCAGGCAAATAGCTCACAAGACCCTATCTCAAAAAAAAAAAAGCACATCACAAAAAATAGGGCTTGTGGAGTGGCTCAAGGTGAAAGCCTTGAGTTCAAGCCCCAGTACAACAACAACAAAATGCCATATTGAACCTTGATAACAAACCTTTGATCCTTCGATACCATCCTTTCAGTGTCCCTGTTTTTCTTTTTTTTTTTTCAACCTGCTGGGTCCCTCAGAAAAAGTTTTGTATCTCTCTTCCAAAAGCCTTTTCAAAATATACCAACTCAGAGAAATTTCCCCATGAACAGGTGCTGCCCCTCTTGTTATAATAATCACCTGGTTCTAGGTCTTAGTCTTCACTTATTTCATATTTATTGGTATCTTCGTCAGATAGATCACAGAGAAATGTATTCACAATTTATGCTTATTACTATCTGTATCCCATTTCCCAAACCTGGTAATAGAACCAGTAAAAATTTCTTATATAAATAGTACTTAATTTGTTCTAGACTTTATGTGTTCTACCAATTTTAAAACAATACTATGAAGCAGATATTATTTTATCTTCATTTTACAGATGAGGAAAATGGGCACTGATATTCAATGTTTATTTTTATGAGAATTAAGAAACTATGGGAAAATCCCATATCTGTAAAATATTTGGAATATTATGTAGTTTATTTTAAGAAAACTCATATCTAGGAGATTTGCTTTAGTTTTACATAATGAAGGGCAACATTTGTCTAACAAATATTGCCAAATCAGAAATACCAACATACATCTTCTAACAATAAAGTGAGATTGAATACATAATCAAGGACAAAATTCACATACACTATTGACTAGCACTAGGATTGGGATTATATCCATTACAACAAACTACCTTCTACAGCTAATAAAGATCTATTTGGCAGAAATGTAAAGTTGTAATTCCTCTGTATTTCACAATAATCTACATTTTGCTACAGCACCTGCATGTTTGACTTACAGAGCTATGTGAAGGATTTTTGTTTTGTTATTGGTGTTGGGGGTGGGGTATTGTCTTTACTTCAAAAATCATTAAGGCTGTAAGGAAAGCCCCTATAGACATTGACGTTCAGGCATAAAAATTCAGCCCATGCCAAAACCAAGCCTTTTCATGTAAGGGCTCACAGGGGCTTTAAAGGGGTTGTATTAATATTAGTGAATCTTCCAAATGCATGTCTGGAAAAATAGCAGTTATGGAGCTAGCTCAAATATATAAAATCCAACTTGTGGCACCATAAACAATGTTTACATTGTTATTATCAACCAGGTGCTAATTCTCAGTTCAGAAATATTCATCAATTACTTTGGGTTTTTTAATGATTTATTCACACTGACCAATTTATTGAGCTTCTTCTAGTTCACCAGGCAATAACCAAAATAGTCTGTCTCAAAACCAGTTACCTAAAGGTCAAGGAAATCTTAGAAATTCAACATTCTTGAATCAAAACAGCTGTATAAGCTTTTTCAATCAAGATGACAAAAGTGTTATCTGCAGGCTAGGGCTCCTCCCAGGCACTTTCTATTCTTATCTCCTGTGCCATTCACCACTGGGAGAAGTGCAAGACCTGCTGTAAACTCCATAGTGTAGAACACTGTTTTCAATTAAAGATAAACAAAAACCTATTCCTTCCAGCTGGGGATACTTGACTCTCCCTATTTTTCCATGTGAGAAATGAGGCACAAAGATCCTTTTGCTCTTCTGAAATGTCATGAGTGTTTTACTGGCAAGTCTCCTCTGTACTCTGACATGGGGACCTCCAAGGCTATGGAGATTCATTGCCTTCCCTCTTTCCCAGCATCTGTCTACCTCTCTGGTAGTCACACAAACACATACTGATTTTTCTAAAACTAGCCTGGCAATGGACTTCTGTGGTCTTACAAAGATAAAAGTCCTGATAAACTTGCCAAAATACAATCCTGTCAACCTTAGAAAAGCCATGAAATGGACAAAAAAGAATAACAATTTGTGAATCAATGGGAACCTACTCAATTTCAAAAAAAACAACAACAACAAAAAACCCTAGTGGACACTCTTCTTTTGCTCAATAAAAGATTGCTTGTGGTTTTATTCAGTATTCTGTGATCGATTAGAACTAGATGGTTTGGATGTTATGGCTTCTTGGTCAACCTACACGTTGAAAAGTCCTTGAAGCTGAGTCACAAATTAGTCAGCTCAAAATTCATGTATAATATGGCTTTAACCACTGTTTCCATAATTTTGATGCTCTAGGTATGAACTTTGTGATAGATTACGTTAGTAAAAATAGAAAAAAAAAGCATTTTGGGTCAAAGGTAGCCCTTGGTCTTCACATACCCGTTCAGTTTACTTCCAGAACAGATCCCAGAACATGGTGTATTACCAGAACATTTTCTTCAGCTATGTGAGAAGTGTGGAGAAGAGAAGCAAATAGTCCAAAGACCAACCTAGGTAACCACAAACAACAGGAGGGATAGGAAAGGCCTAGAAGAAGGCTGTGATACAAAAGCCCACATTGCTAACTGAACACATTGAAACATATTTTCTGCCTGAAACAATAACAATCATAAATGAACTATTGTTAACACAAAAATACCAAATACTGGTAAGAGCTGTCATTTTGGTTTTCTTTAGACATGATAAATTACATTTGCAAATTAGTGTCTGATCTGAGATGACATGGAGCAAATGGTAATATTTACATTCTGCACATTGTCCTTGTCAGATTAAGCTGCAGTTGGCTAGTGTGGATATAAAGAGGCCTCAGGAGGCTTGCCTGCTAAACCAGCATGTAAATTGTCTCTAAACCATCCACAAGCCTACGTTTATTATCTCCTCAAACCAGGAACAGCCGTCCCATTTACATGTCAATTTTACCCATTTAGAGTAACTTTATCGGAGAAAAGAACTAGTGAAGAAAAATGCCTCCAAGTAAGTTCTTCCCAGTAGGTCAAGGACAAGACCACAAAACACATTTTGTAAAAGCTGTCAAAGCTTTTCTATTTCTGTAGCAGTTTAAGAGGAAAGAGGAGGCAGAGAAAGAAAGAAGTATCTATGTGCTCACAGCACAAAATGTGTCAGGGTGGGTCATATGCAATCCCATTTTATCCTCACAAGTAGAGGATATAGGCATTGTTATATTCACTTAACAGACATGAGCGCTGAAATTTGAAGATATTGAGTGATTTATTAGTACAATTTTGTGAGAACAGAGTTAGTATTTGAATCAGGAAAACTGACTAATATCTTTGTACTGACTAATATCTTTGTACTAATATCCTGGAACACTGGCCTTAAATAGAAATATGTAATAAGATGGCAGGTCACAGGGCTTTCTGGAGAGTGGAGCCTAATAAAGAGAACATCATGCTCGTTTCGCTCCACTACTATGTTGCAGAGATGTGGTGCAGGGAGACGGGTGTGGGGAAATATGGTTCAGCTCCTTCACAGAGAAAACAGCAAACTTCCCTTCTCACTCCCTCCATTTTCATCAGCAAAATCACAAGTGAGTCAAAGTAGCCCTGAAAGGGTGGTTTAATTTCACTTCATATTAATCTTATCTTTAAAACTATGGCCTGAGACATGCTATGCAGGTGGCATCAGAAAAAGAAGTTGCTCCCAAGGTTTGTGAAGAAAGGAGGAAAAAACCAGTGCAGCGCTGTGTGCTTGATTCAGAACAACACGATTTGATAGGCCACTTGCATACAACAGCTTCAGAATCATTCGTCAAATGAAATTAATGTGCAGAATCTGATTTAAACCCATCATCAAAAAAAAGACATTTCAGGAAGTTTCATTGAGAATGGAATACAAGATGCTACCAACAAATTATTATTGTTAAAACTAATATAGGTAGGTTTAAAATACCCATCTTAAGAGATATGTTTAACATATGCAAGGATTTATTTTCAAATTCTTCAGTAAAAAGTAAATTAAAAAGTCAAAAGTAACAGAAGAATTAATATGAAAAAATCTTCATAATTCTTGAATTTGGGAAATGTGTCTAAGAGGGTTTATTATATAATTTTCATTGTGTGGTTGTGTGTGTGCTTATAATGGCTCACATTTTTTAATAAAAATGAAGTGTGTTGAAATACAGAACTTATTCATTCAAAAGCACGTTTAAAAACCAATGTGTTTGAATCTTGGGCTTCACCAAGTTTACTCAGTAATTAGTGGACAACCCTGGGAAAGCCTGCAGCAAAATTCTGCAGTCTCTTAATATCTACTGTTAATTCCTTAACAAGAAACCTTATAGAAGTTACTATTATGACTTGAGGAAGGAAGTGCTAAAATTGCTAGTGTTACTAGGACATGTTTAATTCCCTGGTCAGAGAAAGAGGTCTGTGAACTACAGAGCAGAGTGGTGTTCCTATAAATCATACTTAGGGTCTTCCCTTGATCTAGAAGCTAATGCTTCTCAGTATGCCTTCCACTGGTCTGATTTCCAGTCAAAGCCAGGATGCTTGTTTACTTTGCTTACAGAGAGATATTCACATGCTCCATAAGGGTCTTGAGAGGGACTCAGACTCAGGGGAGAGAGGATGTGAGGTGAGAAATGGGCTCTCTAGGACAGTGGCCACACTTCTACCCTGCCAGTGGCACCCACATTATGCAGAGAACAGCCCACATATGGGCTACTCAGAGTCTGGGGTCAATTTGAGTTTGGCTCCAAGGACAGGGCAAGATGGGAAAGGCAGAGAGGAGGTGCTTTTGTCACTAACAAATCATGTTTTCAAAATATATAAAAATTTTTTAAATGAAAGCATATTTTAAGAAATTAATGAAATACAAATTTACTTTTGCGCTAAGAAATATCTATTAATCTGATCACCAGGAAGATCAGAATGAAGTGGGCAGGCAGAGGAAGCCATATTGTGGCAGGGATATAATGTTCATACACAGTGTTTATCGAAGTGCAATCAGAGGGACCCCTTGAGTTAGAATCACTTGGAAGTATCAAAGTGCAATCAGAGGGACTCCTTGAGTTAGAATCACTTGGAAGGCTTCTTAAAAATGCAGCTTCTCTGACATTTCCTCAGACCTCTTGTATCAGAGCACCTCAGAGTAGGACCCAGGAATCTGCATTTGGGATAAACTCTCCAGGTTCTCATGCCCAATACAGACTGAAAATGGCCATATACCCTCTTTGCCTTCACTTGCATCTTTGCTGTCCAACACGTGTGCATTTCTCCCTTCTTTTGGGTTCCTATTCTGGATGAGTTCCAAAGCTCTCTGTATTTTCCCATAGATTATACCCACAAGCCGTTATTTGATTGACTCTTCCATATCTTAACCATGAGCACTTAGCTATGAGCACTTTCTTAGCTGTGAGGGCTGCCCCTTTTTTAACTGCCAATGATACCTGTTTTCCCCCAGCACAATTTACATATTGTATTATAATCATCCACTTACTTCTTTTTTTGTGTGTGGGACTTAGGTTTGAACTCAGGACTTTCACACTTGCAAAGCAGGTGCTCTACCGCTTAATACACCTTCAGTCCATTTTGATCTGGTTATTTTGGAAACAGGATCTCTCAAACTATTTGCTTGGGCTGGCCTCAAACCGTGATACTCATGATCTCAGGCTCCCAAATAGCTAGGTTTACAGGCATAGCTAGCTACTGGCACCTGGCTCTGCTTACTTCTTTGTTGTTGTTGTTTGTATTTGTTTTTCATTTCTATTAACAAGGGAATTTTCATTATTTGGGGGCGGGGATTCATTGTGGCAATTCTGAATTGCTTTACATTGTGTTCTGGTTAGATCATACCCACCATTTCCCTCGCCACCCCCCTCCCAACCCACTTAAAACAGTTACAAGAGGTTTCATCATTCCATTTAATATATGTATAGGAAGCCCATCAACCATATTCCCTCACCTTCATCTCCTCCATTCACCCTCCCCCCCCCTCCAGCAAGTACCCCTGCATTGGTACCTATTTTACTGTCCTGTCTTTTATTTTTAATTCCAAAGTCAATGTTCAAAGGGGTTTCTCAATGTATCCCAGCTGTGAATACACTTTACTTTGCTCAGTTCAGCCCCCTCTATTACTCTTTCCCTCCTACTCCCTACTATTGAGTTCCTCACTGGAGGGACTGGTTGGTACAGGGCAGGTATTTAATAATTTTTATTATTTATTAGATGAATGATTGTTTCTGACTCACATTTCTTACAACTTAGTGCTTGTTCCCTCATTCCAGGAATCACACTACAGACATTTTTGTAAACTTTCTTTTCTTCCTCATCCTCAACAAATGTATCAACAAAGATCCAAAAATGCCAGTTCCGATGCTAGAAACATACAGGAAACTGCAGCATGGACTAAATTTCTCATATGGTGCACATATTTTGGTTGAAATTGGAATAAACTTCCTGATGAGATGTAGCCACATTTCTCCATATCACTAGGAAAAAAACAACATGAGATGCTTTGAAAGGTCCTGTGCAGAATAGAAAATTGCAAGGAGGAAATGCAAATATAAGATGATTTTAACTAAATCTAAAAAAAGGACAGCTGGGATATAGTTTTTTAAAACTATATTTCTTATTTATTTTCCATGTACATGTATATACAAAGAAAATTAGATCTGGGTGGCTTCTGATTTAGGACACACATATTCAATTGGGTCACTCAAGAAACTTAAAAGGTCAAAAGTCCACTTTGCTCGTCACTGAAAATAATAGACTGGCAATATCAGGCTTGTAGTTTATTTACAGGGAACCTTGACAGAGTTCAGTAGGTTACGCAGAAAACTTTTGGTTCTATAAAGAAAGTCAGATTTTAATATAAAGTAGACTAACTTTGAGTCTGTATAAGCTAAATCTGACAAATTAATAAAGACTGAATAAATGTGAAATAGTATTTTACAATCATGAGTCTACTTATGATGCTGTCCACTTCCTTTTCTACTCTCTTTCTGTCTTCCAAAAGGTCTTACAATTCTGGCCAAAGCATCTTGCTCATGCATTGAACAGTCATTACTCATTTTCCCCTTCTAATGGCCCTGTAATATCAGTTAAGCCAGAAGGCCTAATAGATTGCAGCTAAAGAAATTAAAAAGAATTTTCTATGCTGTCACCATCTTTATCTTGTATCTCACCATTCCAGTCTTATGTATCGTTAGACTCAGAGCTGATAAGTCTAATATCTACCTTGAATCCAATCTAAAGTATTTAACTCAAAGACATTAAAAATTAATTGGTTTTGATCTGGTGATACATAAAAAGTTTATTCAAGCTTGTGGGAAAAATGTTATCCAGATCTAATTTTTCTGTAGTTACAACTACAGAAAAATTGCCAATATGTGCATTCAAATCCTAAATGTCTGTATCAGCTATCAATATAGGTAATCAATTGCTTTGGGACTAGAACAACAATTCCTTTGCAATAAGAATATATATATATATAGGATATATATATATATATATCCTATATATATATATATTCATATATATATATATATATGAATATACACATTGAGGCATAAAGATAGGCCTTACCAAGAGGCTAAATTAATGGCTCACACCTGTAATCTTAGCTACTCAGGAGGCAGCAATCAGAAGGATCATGGTTCAAAGCCAGTCAGGCAAATACTTTGCAAGACCCTATCTCGAAAAAATCCATCCCCAAAAAAGGCTGGTTGGAGTGTCTCAAAGGGTAGGCCCTAAGTTCAAACCCCAGTACCACACACACACACACACACACACACTAAAATTTAAAAAAGAGAGAGGCCAAATTAGGGAACACTAAGTTCTTATTTTTTCCAGATACCAGTTAAACCAGAAGTCATTAGTCTGAATGAAAATTAGTCATCACAGCTTGTCCCATGTCAAGGTCACATTGCTGAAGTACAGAATTTTGAGTTAGGTTGATTTTCTTAGTTTTTTCTTTATGGGTAAGCAATAATAAACGAATTGACTAAGACATAAATGGAATTTTTTGGAAACATGGTGGGCAGTTGACAAAAGTTTGAAAGAACAGAAGATATGACTCTGACACGAAGACAAGCACAGGATAGCATTGGCAGTAGTCAAAAAGAATTACACAGGCAGCTCAGACAGATATATCTTCATCACTGCAAAAATGCCTTCTAGCCTTTAATCCACCTCATTCCTCCTCCATCATCTTTGTTACGTGGCTAGTGGTTGAGCACCAAAGGAGAAAGCAGTCGAATTGGTCTAATTTGGACCATGTGATACTTTTCTTGGTTAGATGAGGATAGAGGAGCTTGCCTTACTTCTTGTACATCAGGATGACACATAGAATTTTCGTGCTATGCGAAGGATAATAAATGTCAGGGGGAAAAAAAACTAACAAAATTTGTTAAAGTGTCTGGTGGGTTCTTAACCTGGACTTCACTACTGAAACTGTTCAGAATATTTTATTAATGGGCACACATATGCCATTCTCTTCAGATTCTTAAGGCAGTCCAAGTCACAAAATAGCTATAATTACTAGAAATCACTGCCTAGGAGGATTTTGTTTTTCTAAAACCCAAGTGTCTTCTGAAAAAGTTATCTTAAAGCTTGGTAGGAAATCTTTCATTTAGTTTTATATTCTTCTAAATTTTAGAAAAGGACATTTAAAATTTGTCCAACAGAGAAAAAAGAAACTGCATTTGGGGACTCAATGTTTGTTGAGATACTGATAACTTACTCCTCAGAGTTCAGAAGATAAAGTTTATCTGGGATGTGGAGCAGGGCACCCAACTATCATTCATCCCTTTGTATCTGCATACCTAGCAGAGTCCGACCCTAGATGAATCTAATCACCTCCTTTCTCTGTGTACCAATGTGTAAAGAAGTGGGCAAATTCACGACCATTGACCCTCTTCAGCCATGCTGAATCTCCATTCTCCACAATGGCTACTTCAAAACCTCTCTGCTCTCTTCAAACTTCCACCACTTCATTCTCACTCTCAATCATCAGATACAAATCCCTTCCTATCCAATTTATTGTCATATACCTGAGTCTGAAACAGACTAGAACCCTACAGACATCCCTGGGTAGAATCGATAGGCAGCATATAACACAATACTCTTCTATGATTCCCAGTTGAGGAAGTAGGCAGGGAGAGGGGGAGCTACTCTTTTCAAATGGCCCATCAAAATCTTTAAATAAAAATAAATGCCTCTACAACAAAGTGTAATGATCAGTCATGCTACAAATATTCTACATAACACCCATCTTCATTTCCTCTTATTTGAAGCTCATGAAAGATCTCTAGATTTATAATTTAGTATTGGTTATATGAATCAAATCTTCTATATCTTTGAAAATAAATCAGTCCCAGGGAATCTGATAATCACTGGAAAATGTTTTTTAAAAATCAATACCTTCAAATTTCAAAGCTGGACTAGATTCTATATCTGATATGGCTCCTAGTATATATGACACCCTATAAGACTTGGCCTAAAACATTCAACTACTCTTATTTGTTTTCACTACAGCCATCACGCTGTTTTTATAATTTTCGCTTTTAGACATGGTCTAAAGGGAAATATATCAACTTCCTTTCTTATTAGTACCAATTAGTGCATCAAAAGAAAGAAAGGGAAAATGTTATTTCTTTTCTTTCCATTCATATGAAGTTACTCTTGACTCAGTCCAAGTGGGATTTATAGTAGTCTAGTATAATGTATTACAGTACAATATGTCACTGAAAATAAAAATAGCAAATACAGTGCAACTGAGAATTTTTTAAGTCATAAGAAGCAGAGAAAATTGCTTCAGTTGATACACTTGAATAATCTAACAGCAGATTTCCTGGAAATTAAGTCAGGCAATTTGAACTTTGAGTTATTTTCTTATTCTAAAGCCACTGAAATGTGAATTGACAAATCTAAAGAGTTACCCAGTAAATAAATCAATAGTTACCTTTCTTTGCCATCATAGTCTACAAAGGGTTATTTTTTCCAAAAAGTAGACAGGATAAAACAAAGAGGAAGACCATAAGCTTATAGACCTGTTTGAAACTCAAGTTCAAAGTGCCCTCTCTCTACTTGAAAGAAACATGTCTTCACATATTAAGAAGTCATTGATTCCTGCCTTGTGAACTCCATTTTCACGTCCAACTTCCACTGTTATTAACCACTGCTAACTAAGTGTCTTATACATAGTAGGTCTTTAATGGAAGTATTGGATATAGACAAAGTGCAGGATTTAGATTTCCTTCTAGAACTAGGCCTTCTATTTGCATGAACTTGCACTTTCTCAGGGCCTCAGCTTTTTCTGTCTCCTGAGATAATTCCAAATATTCGATACAACTCACAGAGCAAGAGTCTTCCTAGGAAATCTACCACAATAGACTTTTCAAGGGCTGGTGGAGTAGTTCAAGTGGTAGGTGCCTGCCTAGACTTTTCAGCATGCAATGCAAAAGAGAGCAGGTACTGGATTTGTTTAGCCTGCGTAGATTAATATCTGCCAGGACTAAATGTCACCATTAGCTGAGACACTCAGAGAAGCAAAGTACTACCATAGTGGCATTCCTGTACAACAAACCTGAGGTCAGTGTTCATCTGCTTTCTGTTTTTTTTTCCTAGTGAATGATGATTCTGCCTTCAGTTAGAGACAAATAACAGCAGCAGTTGGCTCCCAAAAGCATTTTTGCTATGTCAACCATATATCTGCTAGCACTAATTTATTCACCCCTTTGGTATGTTTGGTAAGATTCTGTAAAGTTCACCCCAAAACACTCTAGTATTAGCTTAAATTTTTAAGAAGAGTTGACATGGTTTCAGAAAGTAGGAGACAGAAGAGGTATTTAAACTTTTTTTTTCTTTTGTAGATCAGAACAACCAAAAGATGGATGCCTTCTAGCCAAAGAGCCCGAGAGCAATCTTAGCATAAGTGGCTGCCAAAGAGAAACCCTGAGAAAACTCAGTTCCAGAAAAAGAAGGAGACTATCTAGGATGTTTTTGGAATAGTCCCAGGTAATTTCACACTAGTATGAAGCCATGAAATATTATTATTAATCAAGCCAAATCTTTCCAGTTGGAATTTGTTTATTTTCATGCACAGTGATAACAAAGGGTGATATGAGATTTTGTATGTGAGTGACAGCTGTCATCTCAGCTCTGAGGATAAAAGACCATTAGGCCCATGGACTTGCTAGTTTGCCTCTTCTTGGGTGGTTAGAATATTGGCAATTGTGTCCAAAAGATCTTTAAATACCAGAGCTTTATGAAAGAGATTACTTCATTTTTCCCTTGTTACTTTTTTTTCCCTCACACAGAGAAAATACCTTCATACATAAGTTACAAGGACCTCTGACTGATAAGTGATTTATACAAAAACACTGAATGTAGTCAGGAGAAAGCAATTCCTGCTATTTCCCCAGCTTGGAATTTGGACCCATTCCAGGCATTTCTCTCTGAATCAGGCCCAAGCATCCCCATCTGGGGTACTAGCACACTGATGAGATCTTCTGCCTCATAAAGATCACCCTACCAACACACAAGTAGACTGGCCTTATCTTAGAGGTCTTTGAACAAAAGACATATTTTCTCTAACTTGGTTGAAAAGTTAAGGTTTCTTTTCTACTTCCATACATTTCAAAAGTGGTGAGAATGTGTTTTCCTATAACCGTTAGCATCAAACCCCATTTACTGCTACAAGAATTTACAAGGTCTAGTGAGAGACACTTTCTAAAATAGGCCAGTGAATTTGATTAGATTCATAACTCGTTTGAGCCATGCTGGCTGAAGCAATCAGCTATCTATCCAGTAATGCTTGCACAAGAATACTTGCAGAATAGTCTGAAGGGATCTGTACATGAATCTATACCAGCCCCAGAGGCTCACACACATCCTTGAACAATCAGGAATCACTATATTCAAGCAGAAGTAAATGGAGATTTACTAGTTAAATCTCACAGTCCTGGTTCAAAGCGGCAAACTATAAGGCTGGTAGTTATAGCAGATCTTTTTTGTCCATCCCTCTGCTTCTGGCAGTACTAGTTGGATATATTGAATGGATAGTAGTCTTAAGCTTAGAAGGATACAGAAAAGGAAAACTTTCACCCTATCGTGGCAATACTCTTGAACCTTCCCTTCCTTCTTCACAAAATGTCCTGCTTTATATACATTCCTATCTCTTTGCCAACTTCATGGGATCTGTTGAACAAAAGAGAATATATTTTCTCTTCACTTTCTCCTAATAGAGGAGTCTCATTCACTGCCATGTACAATAGCCTATCTGAGCCTATTCAAGCTGCTATAACAAAATACCTTAACTTGTCCTTGTAAACAACAGAATTTCGTTCACAGTTCTTGAGAGCGAGAAGTCCAAGATGGAGGCACCAGCAAATTCAGTTTGTACTAAGGGCAGGTTTCTCATAGGCACCTCACATATGTCCTCATGTGGTTGAAGGAACCAAAAGGCTTTCTCTAGCATCTTTTATGGGGTTAGTAATATGATTCATGACCTAATCACCTCCCAAAGGCCCTGCCTCTCAACATCATCACTTTGGGGGTTATGCTTCAACAAGTGAATTTTAAAGGGACATATTCAGATCATAGCATGGCCAAATCAAAGAGGCAGTCTTTTTCTTGTTCCTGCTCTGTGCTTGAAATCAACTTGAATTATCTATTTTATGTCTTAAATTAGGCTTCCCCCACCACAAAAATTCCAAGGTCAATAAATAAAAAAAAAGCAAAGACAAAACCCAGAAATACTAATCATTTAAAATTGTATGCACAATATTTTTGAACACAGGACACAACTTTATTCAAGTAAAAACTTAAAACAGGTAGCATCTGTTGTGAGGTATAGGAATTGGAATGTTGGTTTAAAAATAATGCGTGCTCATTAATTTTTAAATGGGAAATTAAAGTAAACAAATGTGCAAGCATAAAAGCATTCATAATCTCACTATACAGACATAAACACTAGCATCTTATATATTTCCAGATTTTAGAAGAACTTTGTTCATGTCTGCAAACCCTACAACTAAGTGAAAAGTCATTAAATTACAAAACTATTACCATTAATTCTATTAGGAAAAATATGTTGAATCCCAATCCAAGATGCAAAGGATTTTTACAGATAGCTGCTATAAATAACAATATTTTTAAAGTAAATAAATAGTGTTTAGCATAAAATATATTGTGATGAAAGTTGAGTGTAGCCACTGAAGGAAAAAGTGAAGACTTGATTGTGGGTGTAGAAGTTGTAGGTTAAAGGACAGGGAATCATTGTCTGGAAGTGATGAGATTCAATTATCAACTTTCAGACAGGCAATTCTTTGGGGTTCAAGGTTATTCTGCATTTAAACCACATGTTTTGATGAAGACAAAACACCTCAAATTTTAATGATTTAAGAGAGAGAGCATTTTTATTCTTATAATTCTATGGATCCAGTTTTTTGTTTTGTTCAGTGCTTGGGGATCAAACCCAGAGCTTCACACACACTAGGTGAATGTTCCATCACTAAGCTTCACTCCCAGCCCTGAGATTTTTTAAATCCATGTCAACTTGGCTGGTCTGTCTTGTTAATTAGTGATTTAGCTGGAAATGCTGATGTAGGAAAGTGGTGAACAAACTTCTCTAGATAGTGTACACTAGAATTGCAGGCCATGCTGTCTCTGTTGCAAGTTCTAAACTCCACCATTGTAGTATGAAAACAGCTATGCAAAATTTGTAAACAAATGGGGGTGGCTGTGCTCCTTACCTACCCCAGATCACTCATGTGTTTGAGAATTGGCAGGATGGTTGGTCCACACTTGGGTATGTATTAGGATTACCTAGCGACAACCTTAAGACACAGATTGCTGGCTCACACATATAAATTTCCAATTCAGCAGCACTGGGGGGAAGCAGGGGAACTGTCACAAGTTCATAGATTCTGCTGTTGGTCTGGGACTGCATTTTGAGAATTTGTGATCTACAGCATTTCAGCCAGGATGGCTTGTTTTTGTTACCTGGGTCTCTCATCCTCCAAGAAGCTGGCCTGGATTTCTTCATTCAGTAGTCTCAGGGTTCAGGAAAGGGCAAACTCCAAGGTCCAGGTGCTCTTTGAGCCTCCGCTTACATCACACTTGCTATTGGCCCTTTGGCAGACACAAGTCATGGAACCGGGCTCTGTCTGTGTGGAAGGAGACCACTTAAAAGAATAGATAAAGGGAATTTTTAACAAATTGGACACCATTACTGCAACAAACTACCATACAACACCAAAAAAAATGTTATGGTACAGAAACACAACTTCAGAACAAAATAACCACTAATGAAAAAGAGGAATGGAAATAGTTCTCATACACAATGAATAGGAGAATCACAGATTCTCTCTCATTTTATGTATGCTTGCAAAGAAAAACACTTCAGGTTCATCCACAAAGGACACACAATTCAAATTTATTCCATATGATATTCCCTGATTAGAAACTGCTGTTCTTAAGTAAACAAATGGATCTTTTCCTGAAATAATAATATCAATACATTACTCTTTCTATCATGTTTCAATAGGTTTTATAGTGAAAGAATTGTATTGAGAAAAAATTGACTGAAATGTAGAAAAGTAGTATAATCCTTCAAAGATTATTTTAACCAAAAGCTATTACGCAAGATGAAGATATGCTGTATATGTTAAATGGTGTCATGGTTTCTATTAAAGAAAAAAATTAAATGAACAAGTTTTATTTTTGCTAAGCTCAAAAAATGCATATTCTAAAAATGGAATTAATGGTTGTGAAAGACATTTCCAGTGGGACCTGAAATAAGACCATGGATGGGAACTCTGAAGTACCCTCACTGTGATATGGAAAGTCAGCATGTGGCACTCCTCCCAGCTGACCTCTTTCTGGATCTCACAACTTCATAGATTGGTGACATCACAACTTTAATTTAGAAAAAGTATCTCATAATGGCTCTGTTTTTCAAGAATCTGTCTTTAAATGAAAGAGTAAAGCTAAAATGAATAATGCCAAATCCAAATGGCTTACACTATGCCTAGCATTGTGCTTTATGGGACACAGACATATTTATACATTTCAGTGTAAGATGAAGCACACTGAATTTGTTTTTGCACTTGAGTTTACTTTATTGAGGATTAGAAAAATTGATTTTGTTTCCATGATCATTTGGCTCCAAAACTGATGACACACCAAATGATTCTATGAAGAATATTTTCTCTTACACTAAACATAGAATTAAAATACAAATTGAAAAATAAAATATCCTATCTATAGGTAGACCCACAAAGAGCTGCCATATAAAATAATAAGTCACTTTTTATGGCTCTGAGAACTTATTTCAATCCAGAAAAAAGACATTTAATTTTAATCTCCAGAGGCTATGTCATAGGTGAGGGGCAGACAGGTACATATCACATGGGCAATAAACAAAATATTTATGAAACCAGAAAAGCAGCAGGTTGAAGTTTAAGGAGTGAACAAAAAAGCTCCAATTTTTCCTCAGGATGCAGAAATGGAGATGATCCCATTAAGTGTGTCTGCTTACTGAGTAGGATCTTACAAAGCTACTACCTGAAGATGCTGTCAGTTTAGTGGAATATAAAAAAGTAATATGAACTTGTTGCTGGAACACAAGCACTCAGTTGGCTCTTTTCTTCCCTCACAATTTCTCTCACTGGTAGTATAGACATCATCTTTTGTCCTATGAGAATAGACTCTTGTCATGAACTGAATATTTGTGTCTGCTCCCAAGTTTCATACTGAAGCTCTAACCTCCAGTGTAATGGTCTTTGGAGGCTGGGCCTTTGGGAGATAATTAGGCTTAGATAAGGTCTTGAGGGTGGGTGATGGTATTAGGATCCTTACAGAAATGGGAAGAAATATTCTGTGTGTGTGTATGTCTGTGTGGTGTGGGTGTATGTGTGTGTATGTATGTGTGTATGTGTATTAGTATATATTAGTGTGCATTCGTGTGTATATATGTGTGTGTGCATGTGTGTATATGTGTGTGGTGTGTGTATATGTGTGTATGTGTGTTTGCATGTGTGTGTTTGTATATGTATGCATATGTGTGTGCCTATGTATATGTGTGTATGTGTGTTTGTGTATGTGTGTGAGTGTGTGTATGTGTGTTTTGTGTGTGTGTAAGTGTGTGTGTGTGTGTGTGTATGGACACACCTGGCAGGCAGCCATCTGCAAGGAAGAGCCCTCACCACGGAATGCTGTGATTTGCACCTGATCTTGAAGTTCTTGGTGTCCAGAACAGTTTGAAATAAATTCCTGTTGTTTAAATGACCTAGTCTGTGGAATTTTGTTGTTGCACTCTGATCTCCAGGCTTTTTTGGAGGTTTCCAGGTAGACTGTTAAAATGACACCTAGCCATGGATCTTTGGATTAAGCTTTTGAATCAAGGGCCTGAGAGTAGCATTGGCTTACCTCATTTCCTCTTCTTACCAAGTGACAACAATAACCACACCCAGCATCATTACTGCCACCTTCCTTCTTCTCTGGGTTAGTTCTTTATCATTACACCCAAGGCCACCATACACGATTCAACTTGTCAACAAATTACATTTAAAAACAGGAACATTGACTTGTTTCTCTTCTGAAAACCAGCTGAAATGCATGCTGGCGAGAAGTACGTTATTTTGTGAAACTTCCCAGGTAAGACCTGCTTCTTCTCAAAAATGGTTTATGGTACAGTATTTAAAACAAAATGGTATTAATGATCATAAAGAAAAAGTATCATGTCCTAATGCTTCATGTTGAGAAGTATGACCTTTCAGTATTTGATGCCTATGCTTTTTTCCAGCAGACTATTTATTAGCAGAGGAGTATTTGGCATAGAGGATAAATTAGAAGATGGAACCCTGCAATGGGAATTTATGGGAGATAGGATCTTGCAGCAGTGTTTTTTTCAACAAGTTTAGAGACTTTGTTAACTGCTTTGAGTGTCTCCAGGGTGTCATCAATTAATTGAACTCTGGCCTTGGAAGAAGTTGATTGATATGCAAGTGATTGAAGCAGTGGCTGTGGCTCTATATTAATTACTCTTACTGAAAACACCAGCTTTTTCTTAGCTCCTCCAGAGGAATGTGGTGGTGAGAGAAATGGAGAGTCTGCTCTTTCATAGATCATGTGTTACCTACACATCACTTGGGAGGTGGCACTTGTCAAGAGAAAACTAGAAAAAAGATGTAGGAAGAAAGAAATTTTAATGGTGAGGCACTGTTAGAAGACTAGTCACTAACCCGTATCCCCCAAGACATTACTTTATTTAGGAAAACAAACCCCATGAGGTTCAGCAGATGTGGAGGTGTTGAAGTCTAAGTGCAATTTGACCCTTGACTGTTTTTTTTATCATAATGGACTATAACACATTGAGCACTGCCTATGTTCGGGGTGAATGCTTGTGCATGCTTCTCATACATTATTCCTCCAAACAATCCTATCTAACACTGTTCAGAAAGTTCTCTGTGCTCTAAGAGCTAGGAAGGGCAGAGTCAAGAGTCAAACTTACATCTACCTCAGTTCAAAGGGAATGGGAAACTTTTGGGAGTTTTTTTTATTGCCCTACTACCTTACCTTTAAAATATGCATGGATATAATAAGACGAGGTATAAGATGAGATAGGGACCATCATATGTTGATTTCCTTGAAATAATTGTCCTGAATGAAAATTCTATGCAATATAGAGAAAAGCTCAAATGTAAATCTGTGAGTGCAGTGCACATATACAGTTCCCACAGGTGCAAAATGCAAAAACCTCTAAGGATAAGAGGAAACTGAATCTAGAGGAAATCATTAACCTACTCTATAGGCTATGACCATCCACAGTATTATCCAAACATGGAGAAGAGGAGGTGTTACTAAGAAGGCTTCCATTTGTGTAAGAAAATTTAATTCTATGGTTACAAGATCGCTAAATTATTTTTTATAAGAAATAACTTGAATAGTATGAGATCTTCTCTCATGTCTATTCACATGCCAGTGGCATCTGTCCCTTCAGAGTGGATCACACATTTCTTTTGAGAGCTCTGGAGATCCAAAGCAGTAACCTCCCTTATTAGCCACTTTCAGGAGCAAAATGTCTGTCCACTGATCCAGAAATAATCCTTTGTCTATCCTAATCTGAAACTTCAGATCCAGCCCTAGGGGAATGATTTAGGCTGACGTCCATCTGTGGGTGAATGATCTTGCTCCAGAAACCCAGGGCAACAGTAGAGCATTTCTTTAAGGAGTTGACTTTACTCTAAAGAGCCCCACTGTTTAGATGATGTCATATAGTGGTCACGGCAGGACCACCATCATTCAACTATGTGGGTTTATTCCCATCTTCATTATTTGATTACTATAGGAGTTGAGATAAGTCATTCAGTCTTCCCATTCATGGCTCCACTTATTTATAAAAGAGAGAAAATAAAGAATTGTGGTGAGGATTAAATAAAATATACCCTATGAAGCAGGTAAATCAACACCTGGGCCACAATAAATGATGCCTATCATTAATATTGACAAAGAATAAAGGCATATCTTTTTCTCCCTTCTAATATTTTCCTTTTTATTTCTTCCTCTCTTTACTCTTGTATCATTACCCTCCATGTTCCCGTTAGCCTTTACATCCTGATAGAGATATTTGACTATTGCCATACTTTTTAGTCTTGGCCCTGAATTAAGAGCAAATATTAATTCACACTGAATGAATCAGGTAGAGAGTCATAACCTTTTGTTAAGGCAATCATATCACAAGCATCTCTAAATTTGGGTTTTTAAGGGTTTGACAAATTAAATTTTTGAAGGTGCACTATCAACTGACACCTTATTTGAAACCTTTGTTATCTGCTTTTCTCTCATTTCTGCAGCATATTCTAGTGTCTGGAGTGTCTGGAGATGATACTGTGATGGATGGGTAGGTGATGGGCAACTCACAGAGGACTTATACAAGTTTGTAAGTCAAAGTACACACAGGTTAAGTCATCTGTCAGAAATGTGGAATGGAGTGACAGAAATAACCAGATGCTCTGTAACAAGATGCCACAGGGCAAACTCGGGAAAATAAAATAACTACTCTTTGCTCCCTTTGTGTAATACAAGACTACTTGTAATCTGAAGTTTTGCTTCCATTCCTGCATAATTTAGTACTATCCAAAAACACTTTAAAAATCCTAGGAAAAAAATTCATTGATGTTCAAAAAAGATCTTAGCACTATTACAGTTATTTTCAGGGCATTTATAAAAGAAAGGAAAATGATTGGCTCAGTAATTCCAAAAATATATATTTGAGAGGAGAATGATTCCTAGCTACCATGGTAACAAAATAATATTTCCTTGCTTATGGTATGATCTGGTGGATTTTGGTGATAATTATTTTTTCAATATATAACTTTACATTAATATTTATTATTGGGCAATGAGTGACCTGAAGTATCCAGAGTGGTGAAATCATAACATACAAGGGAGAGTTTAAAGTTGGACAATAATCAACATGGAAAAAGCAACTTTTCTTTCAAATGACCGACTTTTTACAAAAATAATGTACATTTTGAAACAACAGACAATATCTTCATCACTGATAGCTATGGAATTAGAAGATGGTCCCGAAAGCTCTTTGTGAAAATGAGTAGGCAGAGGTAGTCAGCAGTAGGTAAGAGGAGTTGCATTACCTACTGTCCATAGAACACCACCCTAGGATCCTTTCAGAACAGAGACACCATGTTTTGGAATTTCACTGTAATACAATGAACACCTAAAATCCCTAAACCTACAAGGAGATCTGACTGTGCCTGATGTAAATACAGTGGCTAAGATGCTGAAGGCCTGGCTCAGTGGCAGAGCACATGCTTAGCATGCAGGAGGCCCCGGGTACAATCCCCAGCACCGTCTAAAAAATAAATAAATAAAAAGCAATGTCGGAGCTGGTATTGGAGTTGAGTGTTTGGAGTTGTGTAAAAATCCACATTTTGTTTCTCCTGTGTTAAGAATACCTTCTAGGTATTCCTAGAATAAGACTTCTAGGACTTAAAAGCCAGTCTTCTCATAACCTAGTGCTATTTTTTTACTGGGATGACCCATCTCTGCCTTACTTTCCCCCTTTACTCATTATTTGATCACTTACTCACCATGGAACTGCTCTTATCTTTCTAGTTATAGGCACTTGCTCATGAAAGCAATCGTCAAGCAAATCCCATCTCTCGTTGGGCTAGTTAGTGACTTTAAAGCTAAAACTTCTGCTTTCTCAAGAGTTAAATGGGGATAAAAAACAGTTACCATAGAGTAATATTATGAGAATTAAATGAAATCAGGCACTTGATACAATGCCTGGTACAAAATACGTTTTCAACAAATGTTAACTGCCAGTATTACTACTAGGGGCCACCTTGTATCCCTCACGGTCAAGTTTATGTTCAGCAGCTCCAGAGCACTTTCCTGTGTCTGTAGCTCATAGACCTTCTCTTTTCAGATCACAAGCATTCTCAGCTCTAACAGCACAAAATACACTGGCACCTTAGTAACACCAAATAGTTAGAATCCTTACTGTCAAACTGTGCTCCGTGGAACATCACACCAGAGTGGTTTTCTAGTGAATGTTTGCCTTGCTGATGTCTAAAATAAATGGGAAAAGAAGATATTTCTCTGGGCCTTTTATGTACATATTTGCTGTTCTCCAAATGTCCTGCCTGACCACACACCTTTATTTTTATAGGAAGAGAATTATGTTGGATCCATGAATTTTATTGGATCCAATAAATGAAGCTTCTGCGATGTCTCCCCAGTGGCTACAAGGTGAAATATAAGAATGCTGGTTCTTGGAAAATATTTGAACAAGTATGGCAGTCTGTTAACTGAAAGATAGCCTTGAAGTAGAGACATCACTGCCTGTCCCCTGACCCCTTTCTCACTAAAAGACAGCTAGTTTCATGAGAATTAAATTAAAAAAAAAAACAGTTCTATTAAGGGGCAGGAAATGAAGAATAGCATTATAACAGAAAGGATGTGGGGAATTCTTTATGTTGGCAGCATTCAATTTCCCAAAATAAAAGCTGACCAGGGATTCAGGAGCAGTGACTCATGCCTGTAATCCCAGGAGGCAGAGATCAGAAGAATCACAGATCCAGGCCAACCTGGACAAAACCCCACTCAACAAATAAGCTGAATGTGGTGATTCATACCTATAACACCAGAGACGTGGGAGGCATAGAGGTCAAGTCCCGGTAGTGCCAAAAAAAAAAAAGCAGCCAAAACAGTTTAACTATTGGGGAATAAATAGGTGGCTTTTTTTATTCACTCAAAGTAGTTAAGGGATATTTAAAAAATTGTTTTTTTCAGATTACTTGAGAAATGAAAAACATGTCTTCACAGGTATTGTGTTTTACTAGTACATTTTGATTATCGTGATTATGTTGAATTCTTTGATTTGACATTCTAGATATCCATAAGAACTTGATACCTGCCATCTATTCCCTTTTCTCTCTTTAAAACAATGCTTTGCTTAATGCTTACACTATAAGTGTTAACCCAGGTGCTACAGCTAAAATGGAAACTGAAATAGTGGTCCACGTCTTCCTTCACATTTCAGTCCTTAAGTGAACTAAGCTGATTTAAAAAGTAATGTGCTACCAATTTCTCTTAAAGCAGGATGCATATTGAGTAGTGCAAGCCTATAGATTGTTTAATTTAAAAATTTTTATCTGCATACACCTTCTTGTGTTGTCTTGTGTCTATCGGAGTGCACTTGAGATGGTGCCTGGGTCATTTGTGGAGGAGCTCATCTGAGGAGACATCTACATATCTAGGATCAGACACCTCCATGGAACCACAGACCTCACTTGCAATCTACTGTCGAAATCCAGATGTTGATTCATTTGCTATGAACTAAGTGCTGTTGACGGCTAGAAGCCCAAGACCCAGCGAACTGCTAACTAATGTAGTTACCGAAGCTCCTTCACTCTCAGAGAAAATGAGCTCTGTAATTCAAGGGACCAGAGAGCACTAAAAATTAAAAGTGAGAAATATGTTGACCATTCACTGTAAAAATGGTTTGTAAAGAAAGATTTTAAAAAGCAAAAAATAACATGTAAAAATATGCAGAGTTGAAATGGCAATACAAGTTGCCTGCTATTCTGGCCTTTGCTGGAGAAATGCCATTCTTACTATTTTTAAAAGCTTAAATTCAATTATCTTTAAGAGTTCCCAAATAATATTCCTAGCAAATGTAGACAATATAATGCCTTCATCTACATCTTTTTTAATTGCAAAAAACCAAAAAAGTCTTGACCTTGACTTTGAAGGATATGCCAGCATTTACCAGTTAATTAGGAAGCCTGGGAACAAATCGCCCTTTGATTTTTGGTGAAATGTTCACTCCCCAGCCTGTCAACAAACCCCTCAGGAGATAGTGCCTTTTTACTCTCACATTCAGCCCAGCCTAGTCTCAGCATGGAGCATCTTACATAGCCCAGGGGCCTCAACAGGTCCTAGGAGCCCTGCCCTGCCAGGCATGTTCAAGTATAATCCTGAGCATAGTGGCTTTTGGGTTAGTCTTTTGGGCAGAGATAATGGTTTACATTAGATTGATTACATGCAGACTGAGTAGTGTATCTTGTGCAGCAACTCTGAGGCGTGCTGAAAGATAAAAATCCCATTTGCTGCATTTTATATTGGTGGTCTCTGACGTGGGCAATGCAGGCCTGCAGAGACCTTGTAAATCACAGATATAATGAGGGCCAGATAGCAGCTCACTTAACTGTTGAATGAAGTAAGTGTTTCTTTACTTCAGACTGAAGGATGGCATATTTGTTATCTAAAACCTTATGATATCAGGTTGAAAGAGGTCTTTCGGTTATGTCTCTGAATGCAGAATAGATAGCTGGATAGTTATGTGAACATTCCTGGTGTTACATAGCAAGATTTAAGAGAAGTTTAATTTGTGTGTTTTTACTTAATTTTTATAATTATCTCCCTGGAGTGCTGCTAGTAATAGAGATGAGCGGCTTTCCAACTTCCTCTTTCCTTTTGCCACCAGCCTTCTCGCAAAGAACAAGGCAACCCCTGGTAGCTAACCAATGTAATTCTTTAACTGGAGACTGGGTTTTCAGATAGAATTCCAGGAAGTAAGAACAAATCCAGACCCAATAATCCTGCCTGAGTGGAACATAAACCTCACTAGTGAAAACACCTTTGCTTCTAATGTTTCATTAATCCCAGTTTTATAGGCAGCAGTTTAATTTATGTCTAATAGAGCTATTTCCAAGTGTTTTATGATATGATGCATTTTGATAGCTACAAGATGAATGGTAATTCCAGTTTTATAAGTGGAGAACTAGGAGCATGGAGGGATTACCATGGTGTTAGTCACCAGCAGAATTGTTCTCTATCTGTGCTACAAACACACACCCACAAACACTCACACTCATGTACACACATATACACTCTTGTGAACATATATGCACATATCCACACAGACACACCCATACACTCTTAATGCAAAAACACACATATGCACAAACTCACACATATGCATAAACTCACATGCAAGAAGTCCTAAAAGAAAAAGCTGACTATACTAGTTGGGAGAAAAATAATTTTATAATATAAAATATTTAAATGTTTAATATTCAATAATTCCAACAGGCCAAAAGAAGTCATATTTAACATATGTATTGCTTAGCAGAAATACTTAGGAAGTTTATTTTAACAAAGCCTCAAATGCTGTTTTTTTAGTGGTACTGGGGTTTGAACTCAGGACTTCACTCTTGCTAAGGCTTGAGCCACACATCTGTCCCCTCAAACACATTTTGAATAATCATTGCAAACACTACAGATTCAAGAAGTAACTCTCCAGCCAAGGGCTTAGCATATAGGGGGCATCTAATACTGTCTGTTTTTAAAAAATGTTTATTGAAAAATACACTTTAGGTAAAACATGACTTTCTAATCGTATATTTTCATCTCTATTCCCTCTTGAAAGCCCACTAAAATGAGAATAAAGAAAACAAAAGCAACAATAATAAAATGTTTCCCACTGGGGTAAAGAAAACAGAAGATAGAAGCAAAGAAATTAGTTAAAAAATGCAGAAAGAAATCAGAAGTAAGAGTAAAAATTTATTACAAGAGTGGAAAACTAAGATACTTATGTGCCTATAGGACAGGAAACCAGCAAGACCTAAGCAGTGAGTGCCACTGAGCTGGGGAAAACCCAGGAATTGGAGGCTCAATGTTTCCATGGAAGCCTGGTCAATCAGAAGTATAACCAGCATGACTGATTAAAAGTCTGCATGAGGTGCTTCCTTAGGCAAGCAATGATTACCTTCCTGCATCTCAGTCTCAGTATGTAGACTGAGGATAATGGTATTATTGTGAAAGTTAAAGAAATGACTGTGAAAAAAGAAGTCTGTATGGGGAACAGTAGAACTTCCAAGCCCTCTCTTCATTCAGGAAGGTGAAAGTTTTCTCTCTGTAGACACCTTCCACATGGAAGACAGACACCTTAACAAACAAAAGTTACACAGAAACCAGAGTCACAGAGAGAGCTGACTATTGTAAAGAACTAATAGCTGCAGGTAAGATGTTACAGTCATTAAACAATAAAATGCTATTGGGGAAAAAAAAAAAAAAACTACACCATTCAGGGAAGAATAAAGTCACTGAAATTTAAAACATTAAAATAAAGGTTTGAATAGAAGAGATGCTGAATAAAGTTGAAATACTCAAAAATTGAAAAGACAATGAGTTGGAAACCAGGAAGTAAAAGAAGAGAAAATTAGCAGTTTGCTACAGAAGGTTCAATATATTACTATTAGGAATTCCAGAAAGAACACAAGGAAAAATTAGATAAACGCAAATAAATATATTTGGAAAAGCTCCAAACTAAAGGATGTGATCTCTAGGTTTAAAAGGTCCATATTTCAGTATATGTTCATGAACTATCGGAACAGCTAGGTAGCTAGGTATTGGGAGGAGATTCTAAATTCTAGACAGACAAAAAAAACTAAGCAGTGAAAAAATAAATATGAGAAGAGGAAATGGAATAGTATCATACTTTAAACAAAACTGTCACAAGACCACAACAGAAATGCTTTCAAATCTGAGATTAAAAAGGTAATTTTCATTCCAGACTTCTATACACAGCCACACTGTTAATCAAGAAAAAGTACAAAATAAGCATGCAAGGTTTAAAAAATTTACCTCCTTCAAACCCTTTCTTGGAAGACTATAATAATGAGAATAGTAAACCTTTACATAAAATCATTGATTCTGTGTACTACTGTAAGCATTTTGTATATAACTCATTCTATCCTTACAGAATTTTTGCAAAACAAGTATTATTTTGCAGGGAGGTTGTAATTTGTGCCCATGGTTATCCCAGCTAGTAAATGAGGAAGACGGATAAGAACTCAGGCAGCTGATCCAGAATCAGTGTTCTCATCATCCTCTAACACTTCTCGTTGGAAACAGGGGCAGAAAGTAGAGGTCATAAAAACATCCTATGCCTCAGCTGGGCCTTCACATGGGCATTATAATGGAAAAGTGGAGAACAGATTGAAGAAAATTATATAACTATTTGGGGATGAGGGAGAGGGAAGGAGAGAGAGAGAGAGAAAAGAAAGAATGTGATGTGTTGAAAAACTGGAGTCAATTTCTTATCTTTCAGAGCACAAAGTGGGCAGATAATATCTTGATCTGAAAAATAAAATGTATTCACCTCTGTCTGCCTAGCACATAGAAGGAACTCAATAAATGCTTATAAATGAATGAACGAACTGTGCAAGTCTCTTTCTGGCAGTATTAGTACATTTATACAGCACTGCAATGGAAAGATTGTAAAAACAGCCTTTGACTGTTATCAGAATAACATTTCTGATAAATTTAAATAAAAATGCCGAATTTTCAGAACAGCAAGATACTAACTTCTATTTTTGAAAGAATAAAGCATAAAAATGTGTATGTATACAGTTATAAATATATCATATTTTATCTTAAATGCCTACAGAAGTGAATTCTAAGGTATTATCAGTGAGGAATGAAACGGGAGAGAGGGGAATTTTTTTACTTGTTATACTCTTGTATTTTCTAAATTTTATGAGTATTTTTATGTTAATAATTAAAAATTAAATGTTCTAAATTTATTTAAATAACCATTAATCATATTTTGATATTTTCTTTAAGTTTTAAGGGCCAAACTTCCTATGCTCGGTGTTCTTAAAACTGTGAGTTTATTTTAACATTGATTCAGTCAACTATAAAAATCTGTCAGTCTTTGGCTGAGAGTAGATTGAGCAAAGGCTTCCTGTTGCTATCAGAGAAACTACTTATGCATCCTGAAAATTGTGAGTTGAGGCTAAATTGCTGAGATTCTGGACACAGAAGGTGAGAAACCAGGAAGCTGCTTTATTGGCAGTCACCAATCCAATAAAATCTTGATATGTCCACATTTCCCCAGCTTCCAAGCCAAGGGCAGTCAGGTGGGAGCCAAGCAAGAAGGCCAATAAAACCTGAATAGATCTCTCTGTATGTCATCCCCTGGTCCCAGAGTCTACCCTGAAAGGTAGCATGCACAAGTTGGCCCTTTCCTATGAGAATCTTTATAAAAGATTCCTTGACACACACTCCCGATGTATTTGCTAAAGTGCTGGGTGGGTTTTTTTCAGTAAAGAAGCATTTCATAGGAAGGGAAAGACTTACCAAGTCTGTAAACCTTTTACTTCCTGTATTTGTTCTTTAATATGTTTATACTAATTTTGAGGCAGGATTTCATTCAATCCTTCCCCAGTTCAAAAAATTAATAAAAAAAGAAAGGTAACAGCAAAGAGACTTGCTCCTCATAAACACTCCATATTGGGGTGTGGTTGTTGGGGTCCTGTGTAGGTAGTGTCTTAGAGTAGGCATATGGATGGTTATGCACATGCAGAGTGGGGAAGAGAAAGTATTGTTGATCTTTTAATGGGAAAAGCCTCAAGTAGGCAGAGTGTTTTATTCTCGTTATTGCAGGAGCTGGAATAATAAATAGATAGGAGGTAAACTCATACCCCCAATCATTTGTTGAAACCGTGTTCACAAACTTAGCCTGTTACTATTTGTGCAGTTGTTAGCCATAAGGACAGTCGTAACCCTTGCTGAGCCTTGGACAAGTGCCTTGCCAATCACTCTTCACATCATCCCAGCCTTGGTGACTAAAATTAGTTGACACTGCCCAAATGTCCAAACTATGACTGCTTGTCTCAAGTTTCAGGGCAGGCCCTTGAGTTTGACTGGCAGATCAAAATGGCAGCTATCTGGTTGGAAGGGCAAAGGGTACACTGTGTCTGTATCTTATGATATAAACAATACTGCAGAGAAACCAGAATAAAAATAAGCTGAAAAATACCACAACCAAAGGGACCATTGTTTAAGTCTAAGCTTATAAGATATTTAGGAAAATGGTCTTTCTAAAGTTTATGTACTAATAATTCTCTATATATTATTCAGATCAAAATAATTTTAAATGTATCAAAATAATGTATGTATCTTTTATATACTTTTTTTTTTTTTTTTTGGTGGTACTGGAGTTTGAATTCAGGGACTCCTGCTTGCTAGGCAGGTGCTCATACTGCTTGAGCCACTCTGCCAGCCCAAAATTATGAATGTGTCTTGAACTTTCGTTGTCAGTTCTTTTGGAAGTAATCTAGTGTGATGTAGAAGGTTGGGTCTACCCACATCCAAGTCTTATAGAAATGAAATATTTAATAATCATATTTCAAATAATTGATGACAAGCTTTTACAAGCAGATTTGTGTTAATAGGTATTTTGGCACTAGTTAAGACTGTTAATGAATGCATTTTATGGTGAAGTTTTTTCCAAAAATCAGATTTTTTTTTTCTCAGCTAAACCTAACTTCCTTGTTTCCTTTTCTTTCCTTAGCCCCCTCCATCTGGGTTTTTGTTCCTGATCTACCACTGATACTGCTTTTTTCAAGGTCATAAATGAATTATATCTTGCTGAAGCTGACATCACTTCATTTCTGTCTTCTCGTAGCCTCCAGACAGTGTCAGGGATAGATCATCATTTCACCTTTGCAAGACAGATTGAACTGTTGCCTTCCATGACTCTGAGATTGCTGGGGCTTCCCCCTCCCTTGGTGACCTTCCTTTTTAGTCAGTTTTGCTGGCTTTCCCTCCTTTCTCATAACTACTCTGGGAATTCCCCATGGATCTTTTCTTTACTTTCTACTTCATGCTTTTCAGTAGCATGTCTACACAGTGACTCAAAATCCTGCATGCAGACTGGCCAGTCTCTGTGTCTCTGGATTCATAAATCCAGCAGCTTCTTGACAACTCTAGTTGACCAAATGGAACTATCAATTCTCATTCTTCTTCCCTGATTCAGAGTCTTCTGCATCTTTTTTTTTTCTTCTTTTTTTGGCAGCACTGGGATTTGATTCAGGACTTCACACTTGCTAGGCAAGCATTCCACACTTGATTCATGCCCCCAGACATTTTTGCTTTAGTTTTTGCTTTTAGATAGTCACACACTTTTTGCCCAGGGAAGCTTTGGGTCACAGTCTTCCTTTCTATGTTTCTCGTGTAGCTGCGATTATGGACGTGCACCATTGCTCATGGCCCTTCTTCTCTATATTGATAACAGCACCATTATCTGTCTAGTTGCTCAGGCCAAACACTCCTGGAGAAATCCCAGGAATAATCCTTGATTCTCCTTTCCCTGTCACATCTCACCCACCAGTCCTCATAGGTACACTTCTAACATAGAGTCAAGTTTTGACCACCTCTTACTCTTTTCACTGCTATCAGTTTTGTCCAAATTATTCTCATTTCTCATTATAACATACTGGTACTCAGTCTTGCTATCTCCATCCTAGCCCTTTACTCTTTATCCTCTACATAGTGGCTGATCAAACTGTTGGAGCATGAGCCAGTCCTTGATATTTCCCTGACTAGGGTCTTTCAAAGTCTTCTGTCTTGTTGGGGGCATAGCTCAAATGGTATAGTGCTTGCCAAGGAAGCTTGAGGCCTTGAGTTAAACCATACTACTGTCAAAGCCTTCTGTCTGTAACCAGAATAAAATTCAAAATCCTTAGGATGACTTAAAAGACCCTCTGATACTGAGCTCTGCCTACCTTTCCAACTTCATCTACTCACGCCCCCAGCAACAGGGTTTCCTGCCTGCCTTTCAAGCACACCCAGACTCATTTTTTCTCAGAGACTTGCACCTACTACTTATTCTGCTCAGGATGCTATTCTCCCAGGTCTGGGCCACTACAGACACCACAGGGCTTTTAGAGGACTAAATGAATTCATATAGTTGGTCTTCCATAACTACGGATTCTGCATCTGCAGATTCAAACAATTGCAGGTTGAAAATGTAATTAAGCCTACAATGACTGCAATTGTTCTGAACAATTTTTTGTTTATTATGTCCCAAATAATACAGTGTAACAACCACTCACATACTGTTTGCACTGTATTAAGTATTAAAAGCACTCTAAAGAAAAGTGAAAGTATATAGGATGATGTACAGAAATTATATGCAAGTACTATGCCTTTTTATAGAAGGACCTTGAGCATCCTCAGATGTTGGTATCTGTGGGAGATCCTGGAACTAATTCCTTTCAGATACCAAGAGGTGACTGTATATGAAACGCGGTTAGAGTTGTACCTGGCATGTGGTTGTTTTGCCAGTCTCTTCTTTCAAGTCTCAAATCTAAGATCCTCTAAGATTGCCTTGGTGAGAAGAGCCCAGCCCATTTGCAAGTCTTCTCAGCCTATCACCGTGTTTCAAGTTTTCACATCTGAATTTGATTCTATCTAAATGATTTCTTATGTTTATGACCTGTATCTCCCTACCAGATGGTGAGCTCCATGAGGGTGAGGACTCTACCTGCTTTTCATTTCTGTATCATATTGCCCAAAATAGTGCTGGACAGGTAGAGCTAGAATTGGTACAACCAATCTACCTGTATTGTTAGCTAAAAGGTGAGAGTTTGATACTATTTAGCAAACAACCTATTTTCAAAATGCATAATTTAAAATGAGGTGCTTTCCTCTGTCTGGCCAGCCTCCTGAATAGCCACCTCCCTCTCCCATGGCACAGCATCAATATTTATCTTTTATGATTTCTGATAAAACACTCAAGAAATGAACATATCACTCAACAATATAATATGCCATCATAAACATCAATTTTATGTTTTGGCATTATTTCCCACAAAAAAATTATGGAGGAATATGGTTCATAAGGCAGAATCTTTCTTCAGAGCAGGCTGCCTTCCTAAATTGAGTTTCATCTACCTTTGGATCTCATACCAGGATGAGACCTTGTATCTCTTAAGCTAATAATAAACAATGCTACAGAGAATGCAAAGACAAGATAGTGACAGGTGACAGAACTTCTAGATGAGTACATGCTCCTAGAATCTGCTAAGCAGAATAAATGTCTTCGTGCAGCTGTGTCCACAGGGTAATTTTCTATATGCACTTAGAAAGCGTATCAACTCTAAAGATACTGTTCATTAAGCTATGATTGGGGAAAACCTTATTAGTGCATTTTTTAGTAAAACAATCTCTACCCACTCATCAGATCCAGCAACATATGTGTATGTTCGTCCCACTTGTGACTTTTATTTTCCAATTGGCTTTATGGAGTAAAAAAAGCCATGCCTCTCTGCCTTGCTTGTTATACCTCTTACAAGCTGAAATTCATCTGGGTGGGTCCCAGACTACTCAGTTCTCTTATTTACTCTATTTACCTGATTCAGAAATTGTCTACTTTGAGGGGATTGCACAGCTTCTTCTTAGATGCCAGAGCTCTGATCCACTTCAGAGAATTCATATCCAGGGTACCTAGAACAGGCTCACAAAGAACCCAGAGGTAAACACACTATATAATTTGAGTTATTGCTATTTAAAAGTACTTGAGTTTGGCATATAATTATTCCATGGTCAGTCAAAGTCATGCCCTTCCTTAAATAAATGTTTGTTTGTTCATTTGCTTGTTTTTGCTGTACTGGGGTTTGGATTCAGGGCCTTGTACTTGCTAGATAGACAATACACCACTTGAACCATGCCCCCAGATAAAAGTTTTAATAATAAAGGTTTTAATTTCTAGAAAGCAAATTGTTTGTATGTGTCTCCTCGTTGAACTCAAGAGCACAAGAAATTCAAAAGCAGAAAAAACCTTTTTAGCTAATGATTCTTTTTAGCTAAAGGATATTATCAAAAAATATCAATTTAAGAAACCTTGCTGATTAACATATGTTTATGCTTGTATCTGTGACTAGAAAATAGTCACAGCTCAGAACAGAAAGTAAATATGTACACTGTATAGAACCTGTAACCATAATCAGAGTGAAAAATGCAAAACTAACAGTAAGAACAAATATGAACAGACTAATTATGACTGGAGTAGTGATGACCATCATGGAGCAGACTTGGAGAAAGCTATAGTTTAGTTATTCATTCAACAATTGTTTAGTGAACACACACTATACCCCAAGCTCTGCTTCACAGGGAAAAACGATACTTGAATTGAGCAGGATGAGCAGGACTGGAGAGGAGTATTTCCGGCAGAAGGACAAGCATATGTTTTTATTGTTGTGTAGGAAGGGGGCAAATGGTGGCATTTACAACACTTCTTACAATACATCATACTTGAATTCACCCTCTCTATTCTCTCCTTTATTCCTCATCCTGCCATTCCTGGAATAGTTTCAACAGGTATCATCTTTGCATTTACATACTTATGTACATTGTATTTGCACTATATTTACCCTCCCACATCCTTTCCCCACTCCTTCGCCACTCCCTCTGGTACCAACCCCCCAGATAGGACCTGTTCTGCCCGTCTGTTCTCTGATTTTGTAGAAGAAAAAAGTAAAATGACATTTTTGCTTGTTTAAGATAAAGGTAGCTACATAGGAAGTTTCCTTGTGATATTCCTATGTGTATATGTATTATAACCCCAACTGGCTCATCTCCTCTGTTTTTCTTCATTCTACTTCAGTCCCTTTCTTGTGGTGGTTTCAGCCAGCTTAAAAACTTTATATGCATACTTGTGTAAAAAGTGTATCAACCATATTCATCTTCTTAATTTCCTTCCTTTACCCTATTCCTCTCATATGTGGCCTCCCCTTAGTATGACCAGTTTTTTATAATACTTCTGTATTTGTAATTTGGTCTACAGTCCACAAATGAGAGAAAACATGTGGTTTTTGGCCTTCTGAGCCTGGCTAACTTCACTTAAGATTATGTTCTCACCAAATGGGAGAAAATGTTTGCCAGTTATACATCAGACAAGGGACTGATAACCAGAATACACAGGGAGCTCAAAAAACTAAACTCCCCAAAAAATCAATGACCCAATAAAGAAATGAACAAATGAAACTGAACCAAGCCTTTTCAAAGAATTCCAAATAGCTAAAAAGAACTATGAAAAAGTGCTCACCACTCCTGGCCATATAGAAAATGCAAATCAAAACCATGGTAAAATTCCCCCTCACTCCTGATAGAATAGCTACCTTCAAGAACACCACCAACAACAAATGTTGGCAAGGATGTGGGGAAAAGGGAACTCTTATACACTGCTGGTAAGAATGTAAACTAGTACAACCACTACAGAAAACAGTGTGGAGACACCTCAAAATATCTAAAAATAGAACTGCCATATGATCCAGCAATACCATTCCTAGGGATATACCAAAGGAATGTAAGTCAGGTTACAATAAAGTCACCTGCACATCAATGTTTATTGCAGCGCTAGTGACAACAGCCAAGTTATGGAAACAGCCAAGATGCCCCACTACTGACAAAGGATTAAGAAAATGTGGTATTTATACACAATAAAATTTTACTCAGCCACAAAGAAAAATGAAATTTTGTCATTTGTAGGACCAGGATATGTGACACACAAAAGCAACTGGCATGTTCTCCTGAGCTTCTTGAATGTTCTGTGTGATAGAACCAAGGTCATGCTCAGGAGAAACCACAAGGATAGAGCAAAGGAAGATTGGGAGGATCTATGTTATTTGTGTCTGAAAGACCCAGCCAGAGAATCTGGAATTAACCTAAGCTAAAGGTGCTTTGTCACCTTTTTTTGGTCACAAAGAGGTGCTTTGTGTTGTTTTGCTTTTTAACAGTGAAGTAATATGATCAACTTTATGTTTTAAAAATCCCACTCAGAATCCAGAATGAAGAATGATATAGGAAGATGAAGACTGGAATGAAATAGAAGAGTTAGGAAGCTAGTATGATGTTTTTTACAAAAGGTAGTGCAGACCTAAACTGGAACACGAGAGTGAAAATGGAGACTAAGAATAAAAATTAAAACAGGTGTCACAAACTGACAGCACTACAGATCCAACCTTGGCTCAAATGTTTTATTTGAACTATACAATCTGAGTTCATTTTTAATTGAATTTTCTGATGTCATAAAATCCAAAAACTTTATATAAAATCTAATTTTCAAAACTTTTTTAGAAATCTAAAGATTTTCAGTACTGAGTCATATTCCCTTATGACAACACTGCCTGATAGAAGGTAAACATGATCTCTTCAGACAACGTACTCTTTCCACCTGGTCACACGGTCCTTCCTCAACTCCAGCCTATTTATTTGACCTGCCAGACATCCTCTATAGATAGTTGAAGCTTAAAAAATCAACATGTCTCAGTGTTAGCAGCTGGGGGAGTGAGAAGGGGTAGGTTCACCGTAGTGGTTGATGGATATAAGGGAGCAAAGCAAGAGGGGCAGATTCAGCCCCAGAGGTTAAAGGGTATAAGATAGTAAGGAGGAAAATGTTCAGCCCCAGGGGTTGATGGGTGAAAAGGAGTGAGGGAGGAGGGGCAGATTCAACCCCAGGGGTTGATGGGTATAAAGGAGTGAGATGGAAAGGCAGGTCAGGTTCAGGAAGTGACAATTACAGATGCAACCACCTGAGGTAGAGAGCATGAGAGAAAGAACAGGTCTGGGGAGTACAATCATTAAGTCCACTTTGGACATGCTGAGATACTCTATTATTAAATTAATCTACTTACTGGTGTTATAAAAGGAAAATAATCTTTTCTTATAAGCTGTTAAAAACAGATAGACTCCCCATTAAAACCAACATGCTAATTCTCTTTCATTCTGCAAAAACAGTCTTTGATCCAAAACATATAAATGTGCATAAAGAGATGTCATTTTTATCAAATTTATATTTGAAGTTTCACAAAGAATCTTTATTCTTCTTGTCATTGTGTAAAGAAAAGCATTGCCAAATTAAAGGCAAAGGAAATTAGCGTTTCTAGTTAATGTCATAAGATAAGAGACATTTTTACTCTGACCGAATGGAGAATTGCTTCCATTTAAGAAAGAAAACTCTACAGAGTTTAATCTTGCTAAAAAGGACTATAAAGCAAAATATTAAGAGGCTGATATTTCCTCTAATGAGGAAAAGTGCCAAGATGAATGAGTTTTAACCTTTAAATTAGAAACAGATTGTTTGTGGAGAGTTCACAAATACTCCACATTCTAAATCCTCCTCTCTCCACCTTCCCTCTCTTCACACACATTCTACCCATAACCAGTTCACTGAGGTATCACAGAATCATCCAGCATATATACTCCTCTCCTTTCTCTAGACCTTTACTTTTAGTTTCTATAACTAAAAATTCAGTAACTCACCTATTCCTCAAATGGTTTCATTTGGCTCCTTTTACTTCTCTTACCAGGAAGTGAGTTTACTGAATAAAGAAAACAAAGCTATGCTTCTTCTATGAGTCCAGCACATGGTGCACATATTAGCTTCTTGATAAATTCTTCTTTCTGGTTGAGAGATAAAGTTAAGGGTAACACAGCACAGTTTCTGGATCCAGCCTGATCCTGGCTCTTTCACCTTCTAGTTGTGAGATACAGGCAAGTTATTTCACCCCTCTCCACTTCAGTTTTCTCATTTATAAAGTGATAAATGAGATATACTTAGTGGTTGACATACAGTAAGTTCCCAATAAATAGTAGCTATTGTTATCCATAAATTTAACACTCTGATACAAGTTGTCTGACTTTGATTAAATTATTGCATCTTTCTACACCTCAGTTTTTTGTCTAGAAAATAGAGATTCAATAGTACCTGCCACATAAGGTTTTTCAGTAATTAAGTGGAATGATGAATGTACACTTTGATAATGCCTGACATATAGCAGGTACTCAAAAATATTAGCTAATATTCATATCACTATTGTTAACTTCTTAGTACTAAAGTAAATGGTCAGAAGGCTGGCTGTGGGGGAGGCAAATGTGTTGGAATAGAGAAAAAACTAACCAAGATTTCTGATGTCAAGTAGAAATGATCTCCAACAATGTTCTCATATATTTTTAATAACTCCTTAGCCAAGGCAGAACCATCACATTCTATAATAAATGAAAAACTAATCCCATGTGGACAATTTAATTCATCAAAGTGGTAAAAGGTCATTGATTTATTATATCCTCATTAGTAATGCTTCGGACAAAGACAGGACTGAGAATTATCACTGCAAATATATGAGGAGATGGTTTGCTAAGCAAACTAATAGCACAGACAATAGTTTTTAAATGTCTAATTACTTTCTTAAATAAATTGACTTTCAGTACTTTAGACATACAAAATTGTGCATAAATACCAGTTTCTTGAGGTCTATTATTTGGGATTATATTTACAACCTAGTGTTAATGACCATACATTTTGAAAGTAGTAAAATGTAGTTACTTTTCATTTAACCAACACATAAGAATGAGAGATAATTTGCAAGTAATTATAATAATTTTAATTAAATAAAATAACATTTTAACACCAACTATGTGTCAAATTCTTTGTGGATATTATTTTACTTAGCCTAACAATATCCTACTAATCCATCTTGTTGTCACAGATTAATAGAGGTTATGTGATTTTCTTGGACACCCAGGTTGTACAATTGAACTAGGATCTGAACCCAAGACTGTCTATTCTGAAATCTATATTCTCTTTCTATATCATGTTTCATTTAAAAAATATTTAATCCAAAATATCTTGTCTTCCAAATATGTTTGAGTCAAATACATGAAATAAGCTAAGTTCCCACATTAATTAGTATAGTTGACTGATTCCTGCTGTTTCAAAAATTTAAGTGTATCCTTTAGCAACAACTTTACCCTATAGCATACATTCAAGGAATGAACTACATGCCCATGGGATATACCTCAAAAATGTTAAGCTGTGACTGGGTGTAGTGGCTCATGCCTGCAGTTCCAGCTACTTGGGAAGCAGACAACAGAAGGACTGTGGTTCAAGACCAACCTGTCAAGAGGCATAGGTATAGAATTGTGTTCCAAAGCTGGCCACCAGCCAAAAGTGTGAGACCTTACCCAAAAAAATAACTAAAGCATAAAAAGGGCTGGTGGCATGGCTTAGATGGTAGAACATCTAGCTAGCAAACATGAGGCCAGGAGTTCAAATGCCAGTACTGTCAAGAAAAAGAAGACAAAGGAAAATGTTATGTTGGACAAAAAGAAGTTGAGTGTGAGAGAATGGAATGGATTATTCAATTTATCTGAAGTTGTAGAACAGGCAAAAACAATCTGTAGTGTATAAATCAGTTTAGGGTTTGTTGGGGAATGGTAGGGGATAGATTGATTATTGAGGGAGGGATATGAGAGAGCTTTCTGGAATGAAAGAAATGTTCTATATCTTAATTGAAGCTATAATCCCAGCATCCCAAATAGCTGGGATTAAGGGCATGAATTACAACACCTGGCCCAAATTTAAACAAAATTTTTAAAAAAATGATGTCTCAGAGATATTAGAACTTGTTCAAACTGGGATCCACAGAAAGAACTCTTTTTACTTGGCATATTGAGATACAGAATAATAGTTCCTGCTATAAGAAACTCTGAAGTTTCTTATTTACTCAGTCCAAACTGATTTGGATAATCTTGAAGCAGATAATGTTGGAGGATCTATTAATGCTCTTTCATGAATTCACTTTGGGAATTATACATTGAAAAAATGTTTATTCAGAGATTTTTCCATTTGAAATATATTTAGAAGACATAGTTCCCAGGCTTAACAAACAAAGGCTATCACTGTTAATAGTGTTTTGAAAGTTTAGAGTATTATTGAAAACACATAATCTGGTGTTTCCCTTAGGAGGGAGTGAGTAGAGATAAAGGAACAAAGTCTGAGAGCAAAGTCTGAGAGCAAAGGCTGAGCCAGATGAAGCAGTGTCCATGGGAAACACCCGTAAGTAATTGGAAAGTAACAAATCTCATATCACAGCAGGGAAAATTTGCTGAGGGAATTTTAATTTTTAAAGCTAAAATTGGCTTGTGAATCATCTAAGAATAACCTGTTTGTAGATTAATGAAAACTAGGACTTATTTTGTAAAGTATCTTGAGAAGAAAAGGAGGAAACAACAAAAAAGTAGTTAGTATACAAACTAAGACTCAACACATTCTGCCCAAACACTATAGCCTAAACATTTTTAAATCTAGCAAAAGACCTCCTTTGTGCTTATTTCATCTCTTATCAACATATCTAATTCATAGGACCACATTGAATAGTTGATTTTTTTCAAAAGTGTAATCATTGACTCATTCGTCTTTTTATGTTATTTCCCTGTTCAGTTAGTCTTACCTGGAGTTTGCCAAACTACAGTGGCTCTTTTGTCCACCTGGAGAAGATACCTGGAATTGCAGGAATAGTTCTAAAAAGAGCAGATCTATTATATATAAATAAAAACCCAGACCTTCATTCATGTACTCAGCATACATGATGCTAGAACACAGAGATGCTAGAACACAGAGGTGAATTTAAGTGGTAGAAAATTTTTAAAGGATTTAAGGGTGCATTACAGACTGGTATGGCAAAGAGTTCAATGGAACTGTGAATTGCCTAGCATATAACATCAGTCATTGGATTCGAGCTGCAACAATGTAATCAATGTTTGCTCTGGGTACATGTTCATCAGCATCTGAACAAAACCCATTCTAAGAGAATTTAGCTCAACCTACATCTCACAAAGATGATTTTTCTACTACTGATTGTGTAAAAATATTCTGACAGTTTGTTGGGCTGATCTGAGTACCTGTTGCTACTGGATAGTGCCCTCCCCCTCAAAAAAATTAAAAAAAAATTTATGTGTTCAAATGAGAAATTTAATACAGGATGAACATTATTCATTTTTCTTGGATACTGGTCAACTTCACCATTCCTCAGGAGAGGAAAACTAAATTTCATTTTATTTTGCAACAGTATAATCTGAAACATTCTAACCTATGAACTGAAATGCTTCTTTTAAAACCTGTTGAAAACTATACCTTTGCTGACTATTTCAAAACAGTTGCAAATGCATAGCCTATAATTTAAGGCCTGAGCAAATTAAAACTATTTCCTGGCCTGCCCACGGCCACAGAAGTTGCCTTAATAAGCTCTGGAACCAGGTTGCAAGAAAACTAGTGGATGCACGAAAGCCTTTTAAAAAATACACGTTGTTTTGTGTTTGTGTCTGTATCACTCAGGGCTACTGGATAAGCCAAGAACCCATGCACAGAACTTCATCTCTTGTTAAAAATATAAATATTTCATTGAGAAAAGATTTTCTCTCTTTGCAACCAACTATGGTCTTGAAATAGAAGGCACTGATGTACATCTCTATGCGTAATCCACATTTTTACTTAGGAAATGAAATGACTGCACCAGAAATCCACTTTCCAAGCTGAGTATTTGAAAGCCCCAGGTAAACCCCTCCATTAAGAACAAAGCACAAGATGTCAATAAGACTTAGAGCCATACCAGTTGATTCAGGATTCCCCCGCTCCTCCCCGTGTTAGGAATCAAACCAGGCCTTAGGAATGCTAGGCAAGCACTATATCACTGAGCTACATCTCTGTCCCTTGTTTATTAACACAGGGTCCTCACTGAGCTTGGGCAGCTCAGGCTGGACGTGTACTCACTATGTAGCCAAGGCAGGCTTCAAACTCTCCATCTTTCTGCATCTGCCTCCTGAGTGCTACCACACTCAGCTAGTATTTTTTTTTTTGAAAAATTTATTGAGAATACACCAAGCTTTGTATTCTAGTGGCCGACAACCTAAAGATTATTTTTCATTTTTTTGCAATGCTTAGGTTGGAACCCAAGGCCTCACACATGCTAGGCAAAGCATTCTACCACTGAGCTATATCCCTAGCCCTCTAAAGCTTATTCTTGTTGCGCTAATGAACAGTCTTTCGATATCTCCAGAACCATGCTGAGAATCACAGTTTTTTGCATAAAAATAAGGCCCTTTAATACTGAGAGAAGTTATCTCTGTGGGGAGGGTGAGATTTCATTCCTTCTACCCTATTCCTAAATGTTTCTCTAGAACAAGAGAGGGGAGTTGTAAGAAAGCAAGCAAGTTGACACCAGGGTTGGAAATGGCAGGCAGACATCTCCTCTTAAAAAGGCATACAGGGAAAGAGATTTTGTTTAGCTGTTCTCTCAAAGAACAGTGATCCCACTTTCAAACAAATCTCTCAGTACAGTACCCAGGAATTTGTAACCTTAGTTGAATTCAGATTCCTCCTATACTCTACCTTTTAATTCCATTATAGAAATATATTTTGGAGGTGTAGCAAAAACTTTAATAACAATTTTTAGGAATCTCCACCCTGTTCTCAACTTCCTCTGGAACCGACTTCTACATAACACTTCCCATTTGTTACTAAAACATTCTTGTTTCTGCAAACAAAACATCAAAGAACTCTTGTGTAGGATAGAAAAATGAGCTCTTTACAAAAAGGCCAAGTTCAGGATATTGAAATTATAAACTCCAAAATTTTTGCCTACACTGGGCCTGAAGTTAACCAACCTTTGGTTCTAACTGCCTTAAAAGTGAATGACTATAGAAATCTGGTTGGCAAGAAAAATGTCTCTCTCTGAACCTTCCAGCTGTGTGTTCTGTAAAGAGGGGACATTTGAACTAAGAGCGTAATCAACCTGTCAGAAACATTTTGATTTCACTTAAATGCCAGACAAACTGACAACCACTTTTCCCACAACTGAGAAGAATCTTCTAACATAAGAGGCACTTGAAGACGTGTTAAGATTTTTCAGCTATTAACACATTCCTAAGAAAAATACCGCTGGAGACACAAGAAAGCCAAGGATAACAATCTTCTCTTTCCAATGAAAACGTTAGTCTGTTTGATTAAAGGAAGATAAATGAAAGGGCAAGGGCAAACTCACCTCACATTTTGTGCTACAGTTTGGTTTGCCTTGAGACCAAATTGCCTAGCTTAGGAAAAATGCAGTCCGTCTTCAAGTCCCTGCATTTTTGGAGCAAGGAATCTGATGAGGAATCCCCCCCAACATTTGGTGGAAGATCTCGGCTGGCCTTGGAGAGACTTATTCTCTGGCAACGTAGACCGGGAGCAGGCAGAGGGGTGAAAGCAGAGCAGAGCTATAAGCATGGTATATGTGTCCTTCTTCCTCGTGTTCTCTATTAAAAGAATTCAAATAGGGGAAGCTACAAATCACCTAAGGGAAGAAGGTAACCTTCTGGACCAGGAGACTTGGATGGTGGTCCCAGCTGTGCATCTATGACCTCTTCCAATTAATTTGTGCCTTTGAATTTCAATTTTCTCTTTCCTTAAATTAGGGGGTTGGTATGTCCATCAATGAAGAAATAGATAAAATGTGGTCTACAGACACACAATAGGATTTTACCCAGCTATGAAATGAAATTGTCATTTGCTGGAAAATGGATGAAACTAGGTATCATAATCTTAAGTGAAATAAGCCAATTCCAGGAAGATAAATATTTCTGTCCTTTGTGGAAGCTGGGGTAGGGGGAAGAAAAACAAGGTTACAAAAGTAAAAGTGGAATTATTGGGGAGGTTAAAGGCAGGGAAGGGAAGGGAGGATAATAAAGAGTAATATAAGGAGTGGACATGATCAAAGCACATTATATTCGTGTGTGAAAATATCACAATGAGACCCCTTACTTTGTACAACATACCCTCATCAAAAATAACAAAAAATATTTTTTTAATTCGGGTGTTGGTCTAAACTAAACAGTATTTTTCAAAGCGTGAGTTGTAGTCATTAGAATATAAAGTCAATTTAGTGGGTCTCAACAGGCAATTTTTAAAAAGGTAGGATAGGATAGCATAGGATAGGACAGGACAGGCTAGGACAAAGTGGTATAAAATATCAATCTATATCACATATTGTTTCATGAGACTGTAAACAGATTTTTATTTTAACTAATTTGTGATAATTATACATACTTTGGAGTATAATGTGATATTTCAGTACATGTATAAATGTGTAATACATGTGTTGAAAAATATATACTGTATAATGATCCAATTATTCCTTTGTGTTGGGAACATTCAAATCCTAAAACATTAAATCCTAAAGTTTTTTATCTGTAAAAGACTTGATTTTGCCTTCATTCTTTTGTGGCTACTGTTCTTTGTTTTGTTTTAAGAAGGTATCTCTCCAGAGTGCTAGGATTATAGCAACTTAATTTTTGAAAGATAGAAGGACAGAATTATAATTTAGTAGTTCTTATCTGTCAGCATTTTAAAAACATCATTCCAGTCTTCCATTGTTGGTTGTGAGAACACTATATCATTCTGTTGTTTCTGCATAGGTGATCTACTTTTTATCTACAGCTGTTTTCTGCGTTTTCTCCTGGTGTTAGTATTCTGCAATTTTGCTATGATGTATTTAGGATGGGTTTCTTTTCTTTTATTCAGCTTGAGCTACATTTTGCTCCTAGAAATGTGTAGTAGTAATTTTTATTAGCTTTGTATAATTCACAACCATTATTTTGTTATATATTTCCTCTCCTCCTTTCTAGTCTCTTGAAACTCCTATTGAACACATGTAAGACTATTTCCATCTTCTGCTTCCCTCAATCTTGCTATGATATCTCTGCTACATTCTAAATGGATTAACAGATAGGATTTCCAGTTTACTCTTTCTTTGTGTCTAATGTGCTATTTTTACCTGTTTATTGAGATTTTTAAGTAACATTTAATGCTTCTTTATTTCTAGAAGTTAAGTTTTCAATTGTTTATTTTTCAGTTTTTTGTCGTATGCTCATCTCTGTAATTGCATTCTTTATTTTGCCAAATCTTTCAAATTTCACAGTTTCTAGATGTCCGGATCTGTTTTTCATTCTTTCTAATGACTCCCCTTCACAGTAGCCTAATTTCTAGTATGTTTATAATCTTTGCATGTGATTGCATGACTAGACATTATTCTGTGGTTGTCCTATAGTCTAAACTAGGAAATACTCCCCCAGAGAAAGTTTGCTTCTGACCCTGCAGGGGATCAGTGGGTGCCTATAATAACTCAGTGCTGAAAGGTTTAAGTGAGAGCCATAGATCCATATTCAACTTCCTATCACTGTTCTCACAACAGTATTTCTATAGTAACATAACTTTTTTTTTTGGTGTTACTGGGATTTGAACTCAGAGTCTCACACTTGCTAGGCAGGCACTCTACCACTTGAGCCACTCCACCAAGCCCACACATAACCTTTTTAAAGCCTTGGGAAGTCATCCCTCTAGCTACCTACTATTTACTACTACCACTATGTACAGCTACCTGTAAACTCTTTACTGCTCTGACACCCTGCTGCTCCGATGGTGCTGCTGCTCTGGCCTCTACCTCTGCAGTCTTGATCTCAACTGCTGATGCTCTGCCCAGCCCCACTGAGACTACTGGTTGTCCTGGACTAAGTCCAAGGGTGCTTGGGCCCTGTGCCTCAGAGAAGGCAAACAAAGTCCCACACTAGGCAAAATGCAGTACATTGGATAAAGAGTAACTCCCTCTGCCTGAGTTACTCTTCCATCTCCACTCTATTCCTCTTATCTACCTGGAAACCACCAAGGTATCTTTCAAAACTCCAGTTTACACATTGAGGGAGGCCTTTAACAAACATATTCTGTACTGACTTCCTCCTTGCTTCTAGGTGATTCCTTTCTTCTTTCATTTCTAATTCTTGAAAATGATTTTAAAGAAAGTCTAAAGAGTCATAACAAATTTGAAAAACTCCTATATAAAGTAAAATTTTTATTTTATCAAAAAATAATAATTTGGAACACTAATTTTTGACCCATTCATTATTCAACCAAATACGCACTTCATTTCTTTTTTAAGTTAGCAAAAGTGTTATATTTTTCTCCAGTGTTTTGACATATTATTTACAAATTGAAATTTTATATATATATATTTAAGTTGATGTTTTTATATATGTACACACTGTAATTACAATTAAGCTAGCTGACACTAATTTTCAACCAAACTGGCTTTGACCAAATAATCACTTACTCCATTGCGACCCCACCAGATCTGACATGTACTGTTTTGTTTGAGAAAGGGACTTGCTGTGAATCCCAGCCTGACTTGAACTTGACACCCTCCTGCCTTAGCTTACCAAGTGATGGGAATACAGGAGTGCACCACCACATCAAGTGATGGGAATACAGGCATGCGCCACCATACCAAGTGGTGTATTTTTATCATAGCCTCTCCTAATTCAGTTTGCCTCTTCTAGCTTTATTAGTCTCTCCTAATTTTATTTCTGTACTTATGTTCTTTTTTGGAGGTGGCATTGGGATTTGAACTCAGGGCAACACACTTACTAAATAAATGCTCTTATGCCTCCAGAATATAAACTGCAAATTTCTTAGAGAAAGTGACCTTTTACCTCTAGCCCCAGCACAGAATAGAATGCCTCATATTTACTACTCACTTAATATGACTAATGACTGAATAGCATCCAGAATTAATCCTTTCTGTTAAAATAAAACATACTATTTTCTGTCTTTGTAAGAAAGTAGTAGTATGTTTTATATACAACGCTTTGTGATTTTTTTTTTAATTTGGATGAATCTGGGCCAAGCTCAGTGGCTAATGCCTGTAATTCCAATTACTCAGGAGGTGGAGATCCAATGGATCATGGATTGAGGCCAGTCCCAGCAAAAAGCTAATGAAACCTCCATCTCAACAAGTAGGCTGGACATGGAGGTACATGCCTATAATGGAGCTACACAGGAGGAATAGAAAGGAGGATGTCTGAGGCCAGCCCCAGACTAACAGATGTGAAAAATAATCAAAACTAAAAAAGACTGGAGACATGGCTCAAGTAGTAGAGTGTCTGCCTAACAAGCTTGAAGCCCTGAATTCAAACCTCAGTACCAAAAAAAAAAAAAAAAATGGGTGAATCTGCTAATGTTAGATTATTGCTTGTGTATAAAAAGTCTTTGTTAGGAAAATGATGATCATAAAATTTAAAACCACAGTCTTATGCATAGCTCAGAGTTCTTACAAAAGTGAGCATTTGTGGGATAGAGTTGGGGGGGAGTTGTTCTGTAATTTGTTATTTGTTGTGGTACTGGGGTATGAATTCTGGATCTTGTTCTTGCTAGACACGTGCTCTACCACTCGAGCCACACTCCCAGCAGAAAACTGGTTTTTACTTCAGAAAGATCTGCCCTCCCTGGGATCACATTTTGCTTAATTATTTATTACAAAAAAATATCTAAATGTCCCCAACCACTGGAACTTGGTTAACTGAACCTAAGAGTGAGCTGTCAAGTTCCCCCCCACCAAAACAAATTCTGAGGGCCAGAATTTGTCATATTTCACCTGTTTTGCAAAGTCTTCCTTAACTTATTTGCTGCCACTCAATTTTCTTAAATGAGTGGGCTTCTTTTTTTTTTTGAGGAAAGAGGAAGAAAAGGACACAATTTGCCCACAAAGTACTTCAACAAATACTCAATTCAATTTCAGCATTCATTCCTGCTAATTCTATTGATTTACTTCATGAAACAATTAACACATTTTGTTAAAATTTACTAAAAGCTGTATCTCCAAAGTAAGGTTTGAATTACTTTTGAATATTATGGCTTGAATATAAAAAGGCTGATACATTGAAGATTTGGTCCCTTGTTGGCAGATGCAATCACTGAAGGGTGATTAAATCATCTAATCAGTATACTAAACTGCTTAAGGGATCATAATCTGATGGCATTATAGGGAGGTATTGGAAACTTTTGGAGGTGGGGCCTCAGAGGAAGTAGGTCATTGGGAACATGACATTGAGTCTACACCTTTTCCTAGGTTTCTTTCTCTCTCTTTCTTCTTCTTCTTCCTGGAAATCATGAGGTGAGCAATTTTGTTCTATCATGCCCTTCTGCCATGATATTCTGCCTCACCATAGCAAAAAGTATATATACTAATACCATACTCCACTAAATTTGGTCTCAAAACTAGAACAATCTTACATTATATAACTAAAGTTAGCAAAAATAACAGAACAGTCAAATGTTCAGTTATTCCTTAATCCATTTGGTACACCACAGGCAAATATCTTTCAAATTCATTAGTTTTCTATTGTGATAATGTGTGGTGGGGAGCAGATTGGTAAGTAAAGAAATCCAACAGTTCTGGTGTGATATAATGGACATAACATCTTTAGGGGGTTCCCAATTGGAGTCTGTAGGAAGAGGGTCATTAGGAAGCCATCTATCAGATTGATCTGTCCATTTTTATTCTAAAATACACTTGCTATATCCTAAGAAAATATGACCATAAGACAATAAGAAAGTTTTCTAATAATGAGTATATCTTTCCCTCCTGTATTTGAGAGCTAACTACCTTTGAATCTAAGCTACGAGGTATTATTTTAATTAAACTCTATATTTTACAGGCCCAAATGAAAGTTTATATGCAAATGAATATACTCACATTATGAAGAAACAATAGTTCCAGATATAATAAGTAGAGTACTATAAACTTTATACTTAGTAAATTGGGAGATCTTTTCCCCTGACTAAATCTACCAATAGCCCAGAGAACTTCATCATCATTTTCTCATGTCTGAGGACACCAGAATTTCTCCTTTGTGGAAATGCCATTGTTCAGTGTACATTCCTGTACTTAATGTAGTGATGCTGTGATTACATAGTGCTGATTATGTGCAGGAATGGTTATGAGTACTTTACATTTATGAGATGATTTAACCTCACAACATCTCTGTGATGTAGGTAGTATTATCATCCTCTTTTTATAGATTAGGAAACTGAGATTTAGAGGAGTTACGGAACCACCCAAGATTTTATAGCTACAAAGGAGCTGGAGTTGCAAATTTGGCACAAAGTTCTTATAGGAAGGTTGTATAAAAACCAAATGATTTTTGTCTGTAAAAAACTGTATAAATGTGAAAGAACTGTTTCTGAATGCCAGAAAGAAAACACAGTAGTTTGGGACATTTAAGAAAGTAAAAATCTAATGAGAATTTAAGTTCTCAACATTACCTGATTTTCCTTCTCTAGTAGCGTCTTCTATACTCTGTAAACGTAGGAAAGCTAGGTGAACATAAAAAACAAAGTGTATATCTCCCATTGAAAGCCAGGGTGAGCTACTTAAAAAGCTAGACATTGATCTACCATTTGATCCAGTAATACCACTTTTGGGGATATACCCAAAAGACTGTGACACAGGTTACTCCAGAGACACCTGCACACCCATGTTTATTGTGGCACTATTCACAATAGCCAAGTTATGGAAACAGCCAAGATGCCCCACCACTGACAAATGGATTAAGAAAATGTGTGTGGTATCTATACACAATGGAATTTTATGCAGCCATGAAGAAGAATGAAATGTTATCATTTGCTGGTAAATGGATGGAATTGGAGAACATCATTCTGAGTGAGGTTAGCCTGGCCCAAAAGACCAAAAATCGTATGTTCTCCCTCATATGTGGACATTAGATCAAGGGCAGACACAACAATGGGATTAGACTATGAGCACATGATAAAAGCGAGAGCACACAAGGGAGGGGTGAGGATAGATAAGACACCTAAAAAACTAGCTAGCATTTGTTGCCCTTAACGCAGAGAAACTAAAGCAGATACCTTAAAAGCAACTGAGGCCAATAGGAAAAGGGGAACAGGTACTAGAGAAAAGGTTAGATCAAAAAAGAATTAACCTAGAAGGTAACACCCATGCACAGGAAATCAATGTGAGTCAATGCCCTGTATAGCTATCCTTATCTCAACCAGCAAAAACCCTTGTTCCTTCCTGTTATTGCTTATACTCTCTCTACAACAAAATTAGAAATAAGGGCAAAATAGTTTCTGCTGGGTATTGAGGGGGGGAGAGGGAGGGGACGGAGTGGGTGGTAAGGGAGGGGGTGGGGGCAGGGGGGAGAAATGAACCAAGCCTTGTATGCACATATGAATAATAAAAGAAAAAGGAAAAAAAAAAAAAGCAAGCCAGGGTGAAATCAAGTTTTTTATATATTGTTATTCTTCCCACAAAGCTATTTCAGAATGTGTCCTATCTGATCATATGGTGAATGGCACATAGTTTTCCCCCATGAGTAATGAGTTTAAATTCTTTCTCTTCACAAAGAAGAGACAGTCATGGGACATGCCATGGTTTGAGTCTGCCCAGCAGTTGTATGTATGCCAGGGATATGCTTTTCTTTTTCATTAGCATCTTTATTATATAAGTAGTGATTTTGTTGTCCATTGTGTAAGATCCATTAACATAATTTTACATGTTCTTTGGTAATTTCAAAGATGAATCACTCTATCTTCATTCAATTGTATAATACCTTTCCCATTTGGGTTAAGTTCTGCCCCACAAAGTTTTGTGTGAGAGAAAAGAGGAGGCAGGATAGGGATGGTTAGGAACAAGTGTATTCAAATACCATATATATGGTGTGTGTAATGAATTTCTATATTGGTCAAAATCTATATTCAATATGAAAAGTTATAAAAGGAAATATCTTCAGATTTCACATGTAGCTGGATAATGAGGGAGGGAAGAAGGACAAGCACTCTTTAATCAAGACAAAAAGTAATGGAAAAGCATTTGTAGCTCAACAGTATTTGGGGGAAGTTGAACTTGAGAAACAGATTTCTGATGGATTGAGATTTGGGTCAGCACACAATCAACAAGGGAAATCTGGGGAGACCACTCCATCCTTCATTCCACTGGAGGCAAAACTGTGTTGACACATAAATGTACCTGCTGGTTTCCAATTGTTGTTCTCACTCAGCAAGGAGGCATGAAGCCTGGGAGACCACAGACATTTGGGTCTAAGAAGTATTTTATTTCCCCTCTCCAGAGCTGTAGAATGGAAAACACACAAGGGCACTACTTTATCTTAGTCTTATGAGTTCTCATAGACATAAAATCTGTTTCCTCTGAGCTTCAGGATCATTAACTTGATCTGCACATAATTTCATTATCATAAAGGGCTCCCTGACATACATATCCCGGATCAGGTGGAAGATGGGTGATGGGTGGGACACCTTCCCTCCTCGCAGGACGCATGCCTTACTCTTCACGCTTTTCAACTGTCAAGAACAAGCTACTATAAGGCAGCATATCGAGTTAGACTTCAGTCTCCACACACTTTCAGTTTCTCATTGAAAAAGAGACAGTGACTCTCCACTTGGACACGCATGTGCACACTTTTTTTCCTAAGATCTCCATTTCATCATAATTCCTTCAGAACTGAGTCAATCCAAACTCCTTCTATAAGGGCAAAAAGAGACAGAGTGATTAATTCAGATCTTCACAACATGGTTTTTACTTTTCCAAATCCTTAGAGGCCTTCCTCCCCAACTTTTATCGTAGCTGTACTTGGAAGCTGTAACAGATCCAGAGACCATTTTAGAACCTCATTTGTATTGTCCTGACACTCAGGAATCCAGTTTCTGCTATAGGGATGTCATCGAAGTTGGTGGGCTCAAAACATGACCTACTTTTTAAAACCCATCTGTTAGAAGCCTATAGATTTTCTTTGTTTGTTTCTGACTGTCTTCAGAAAGGGCAACAGCAACATTCTCACTTTCCAAGCCCACCCCCCCAAAAGCAATAAACTAAATGTTCTTCACAAAGGAGCTGAATGTCTTCCAAATACACAGCAGGCACATATGCGTACACACAGACACACAGACACACACACAAAGTGATTTTACTTAATCTGGAGGGAGATAGGTGAGAGTTAGAGATAGTGTTGAGTGTAATTCATGAAAAAGTAGGCTATTTCTCCAGATCAAAGAGTAGCATTAGAAAGAAGAACCAGCTAACTTTTTCACTGTAGGGTTCACACTAGCAATGAGGTTTCTAATATTACATACCCAAAGAAGGTCAATTTGGAGACTGTACATTGAAGGTGATGAATTCCTTAATGTCAGTCTTTACTACTCATGAATTGGTTAGATATTATTTGATATGCCCATTTCACTGCTTTTTTCCTAGTGTGATGCCCCAAACACACACAATGAAACATTTAAGTTCTCCAAGGTCCATCTTTCCTGAATTAAAATAAATCTGTAAATAAGGAGAGAAGAAAGGAAAGAAGGAGGAAGGGAAGGAGGGAAAAAGGGAGGGAAGAAGAGAAAAAGAAAGAAAAGAGAAGAGGGACAAGGGAGAAGGAAAATAGAGAAAAAGGAAGGGAAAAATAGAACATTCATATGTACAAGCTTTTCTGTTAAATCATTTGTCTACCTAAAATAAAATTCCACATCACATTGACTCTAGCCCAGTTTTAGTTACTGATTCAACACACTGCAATGTAGTTTGGAATCCTATTTTAAAGTCTTTTAATTAAAGCCCAATGCCTCACATCTATGCCTCCAATGTCTAGTTATGTAAAGAATATCCCTCTACTCTTGCCACTCTAAAGGTCAACACCTGTCAAGAGCTCTGTTTAACTCTGTATGGTTCTCTGGGAAAAGTTCAGAGTCCATGGCCTGACATACAAGGACCCTGAAATCTGATGCAAGTCTTCAATCTTAAATTTGTCTTTATCATGACTCTGTTTAGATGCTCACAAAATGGTTCTTCCACCTTTAGGATTATATCTATATTTTAAGTAAGAATAGGAAGTAAGAGAAGGCACCTATATTAGGAAAGCAAATGTTTTTCAAGAAATGTCTAAACCACATCACATTATGGCCCTGAAGTATTCAATATTCACCAATGGCTACAAAAAAATCTGGGAAGGCGAATAATTCCCAAAAGAAAATCGTGGTTCTAACAGTAAATAGAGGAGGTGTAGAATGGTCACCGGGTAAGAAACTTGCAGTGTGTCCCAAAGAGCCAAAAACTAGTAGTGGAAAGAGATTACAAGATATTTTGGTAACAGAAATTAGACAAATAATATCTTAGAGGATAAAAGTGAATACCAAAATTATCCAGTATTTTAGTAGTCTCACTATAGGCACGTTAAGAAGACTGATATTTTTGTGTTGAATCAAGCAAAAATACATATTTACACAGCATCATCAAAAGGAAACCATTTTGATAAAAATAAATCAGTTTCTACATGAGAAATTGCATCAAAATTGAAAATAAATGCTAGTGCGTCATAAGAATGAGGATATGTGTGTATTGTCTCAATCATTTTCAAATGGGCCAACTATAGGGGTGAGAATGGGCAGAAGAATTTGACCTTATGATCCAGTCTGTAAGCTTGTGGTGAGTCACATTCTTTAGGTCTAAGAACTCAGATTGGCAGAATGTGCTGAACCATTGCCAGAAAATGAAATGGAGTTTTTTCATAACCACAGTGAAGTATGGTGGAAGCACTCCTTAAAGGAACCAAGGAGAAGTCACTTCTGGGTTTTGCTCTGGCAGAGAACTTCCTATCATTCTTTCACTTTGTCACCAGCGCCTACCGATTTAGGGTGATTTTCTCATTTTTTGGTAGTCTTACTTTTGGCTTCTTAACTATCTTTACCTTAAAATGTAGGCTCCCAGAGGTCTATGCTCTTTTTGTTTTAATTTTAGCAAGCTTTTAAGCCAACACCAAAGATAAAGAGTCTCATGCCCAAATCTGAAAAACCCAGGCACAGTCCAAGCTCTCAGCTTTCCTTTGTAACGGGCTTCAGGCAATTCATCTCTCTCTTTCCATTCATTCATTTCTGAATGGGAATAATAGAAGCCATCCTCACTTACAGCACTGTTTCCTCTGTTATTAAATATTTATTAAGCATCCACATGCATGACATAAAGTTGGAGCTGTACAGGCTAAACCAGACAGATGCTGTCCCTGACTTTAGAGATCTTTGATGATGTAAAAGATGGACACAATCTGGACATGTAAGTAAAGAAGAGTGTGCAAACTTTTGTGTGTGTGTGTGTGTGTGTGTGTGTGTGTGTATGCCAAAGAACAAAACCTGGAACCATGTACCATTTTGCCATTTTTCTGACTATGTGTATTTGCTTCAATTTTTGGTTATCTTTGAACATGAATAAATGGAAATACTTTTTAACTTCAAAAATATTATATTTCATACCAGAGAATAAACAGATTCTGTCTCCTTTTCCATTTGCACAGACAACATTCACTAGCACATGGCCAGACATATTCTCATAGCAAATACAGGAGATGAAGCCCACAAAAGAACAATGAGCAAGCAACCATTCATTCACAGCACCAATGAGACTCTCCTGTGCTGGTGCATGCCACCACTTTGGCATTTATTATTTACGGTAGAGGTCAATATGACACTGAATTACAATGGTTATTTCTGCTAAGAAAATACTGTCCCTACAAGGAAGAGTACATTTGAAAAAGGAACAGCTCAGAAGGTATAGAATGGAAATTATGCTGTGCTAATATGTCCTCAGTGTGAGGCCTCAGCCTTTTCCATTCGCCTGTGTCAATTTATATAATGAAGAGACAGTCAATTATGTGAGGTACATTATAATTTTTTTAAGTGAGCAATAGCTGTAAGTTTTTCCCTTGCTTGCTTAATCTAGGCTTTTGGCCTTCCTGAAAGATGAAAGTCTGTCATTTTACCCTCAATGCCTCATAATATGTGTGTTAAACTTACCACTGCCTCATTATTTATTAATGTCAAGTTATTACACTTTGCTGGAGGATGGGGGCCGAAGCCACACAGTGACAGATGTTCCAACAGATCAGCTTATATAATGAGTAGTTGGGCCAAAACTGTCGAAAGGAGTGTTGTTTTAAAAAACATGCTGACTTCAAAGAAATGAATTGTGGCATCTGCAACATCTACAGAGCAGTGCCAGTGGAGGCGAGCAAGTCTGCAGACGAGCAGCTCAAGTCATGAAACGATTGGAGCTTGCAGCACAGTGACTGGAACAACATCTGGGCTGCAGCAAGCTGGCCAGGACATTTTAAAAGAGCTCCTGTGGTGCCTCAAACTTTGATTTTACAGAGCTGTAGGGAAAGAAACAGGCTGCACTCAAGAGCTCATCTGTTTTGGCTCACATGTTTTATCTTCAGTGACTGTGGAGGGCCCCACTCAGCTGGAGAATCAGAGGGACCATTTTGGACAGTCATTCTTTGCCTACTCTGCTAGCTCTGCAGGGTTGTGCTGAGGTCTAGGAAGGCAATCTTTGCAAAGAATGTAAAATAAGAAGTACATTTCACCAATCTATGAAAATTACACTTATTCTTTCTCAGCAAGAAACTCTCAAGGGGCGCACTTGTGTAAGAGTTTGACACCTATCAGTTGGTTTTGGATAATATGCCAGTTGGAAATTAAATACTTTGTGTGTATGTGTATGTGTGTGTGTGTGTGTGTGTGTGCATGTGTGTGTGTGTATGTGTAAAGGGAGAAGATTATCAAGAATATTCATCCCAAGTATCCCAGAATCCCATCTCAGCATCACATCAAAAACATTTGTTCCCTGTCTCTTTTTTAGAACAATTTTTACTGAACATGTATTGTCAAACAACTGCATACACAATATGTAGTAGAAAGAGTCCTGGACAGAGAAAGCCCAGCTCCATGAGTCTCACTTGCTATTGAGATGCTGCAGAATCCCAAAGTTCCATTACCTGGTGCAGGTGCTGGGGCACCAGGGTGGGGAGGAGCCTGGTCTCTGGAGCCAGAACTCAAGTGCAAATCTTGACTTTGCCACTGTTGCCTACTATCATTTACACACTATTGTTAAAGTGGGCTTTGATGAATCAAACACAGTATGAGAGAGACCAGGCTGTTTGACTTTATTACCCTTCCTACTCTCCCACTCCTTTCCCCAACCCTCTGCTATAGTCACACATATGCAAGAGGCCTTAACCAACTCACAATCTCAGATCAAATTTAGGGAGTTTCGGGGAAGTAGTGTCCTAAAGCAACAAGAAGGAGGGAAAGAGAGCAACCCCCAGCTCTTTGCCTGTCTTTAGTTCAAGCCACAGATGCTCAACAGTGTCTGAAAGTGCCTACTCCTCATTTCTAATAGAAAAGAAGATGGCCAACAAGAAACCCTAGGCTGTTTATTCAGGAAAATAAACTTGCCTATAACAAAGGCAACAGGAAGAGGAAAAATATTATTTTTCACAACATCAATAATCAGAGAGTTCTATATGACTTTTTAAAAAGTCAAATATGCCTACAGAGCAAAGGGAGCTAAAAAAGAACTTTTAAAATGATTGTAACATTCATGAACTATTCCATTTGATTCAGTCTCCAAAAGTGACAGTCATTGTAGTAGGAACTTTTATGTTCACATGCTTTAAGAACTTAGAGAATCAGCTCAATGTGGAAGCCCATAAATGAGTCACTTTAGGAAGCACACAGTTTCCTTTTCTTTTTTGTGAACTCAGTAACAGCAGAAACAAATCATAGTCTCTAGATCTACAGTGATAATCCTCCTTATCCAACCTATTTTCACTTTAGGATGAAAGATGGTGTTGGGGCCCAGCAGATTTTTCTTAAAGTTTATAGTGGGTCAGCTAAGCAGACAAGCTCAGCCTTCCTCTTTGATATCTCCTTTTTTCCCCTTATCTAAGCCAACTCAACTTTACTTTTTATTGGATTTCCATTACTTCAATGCTCTTCATGGAGTCTCAGTTCCTGTAACTGTTACAGCTTATGGTAGTTTAGTACTTTGAACATTATTAATTAAATCAAATTGCATCATGCAAGTCATGCATATTTCTATCAAAAGTTGGTATCTTGTCTTCCCAACCTAGAAGCCTTGGCATGGTGCCCTCTAAGAGAGCCTGGATTGCATCTAAAACCATGTGGCAGAGGGAGACAGCAAAGCCAGGCATTCTAAGAAGACTCTGGCTGGGAATAAAGTTCTATTCTTCAGGGACCAAGCAATAGAGAACCAGCCACATGCAAAACTGCTCCACTAATCAGCCTACAAGTTCCCACATACTTCTGAACAATTCCCCTTGCTTCCACACCATCTGCCTTTCAACACTTCCATTTCTTGCTAAATAAATCCAAAACTCAATTTCAACTATGTCTTCTTTTCAAAATACTTATAACTAGCACTTAGGTACACCAAATACCTATCATAAAACAAAAATAATTTTCATGGAATATGAAAGAAATGATCTTTTCTTTAGGAAACATCTAAAGGTTGTCTGTATAAGAGACTGCATTAGTCACTTGTAAGATAAATAGACTACATTTTTCTTTTGCAGATTAAGTACAAATTGGCTACTCTGATAGATATAAGGAAAGAAGTAAAAGATAATAACACTTGTAAAACAACTATTATGTGTCAATCTTACTCTATGACTTCAAGGATCTCCCATTCATATTGTTGTCATAGCTTAACAAGCTCATAATAATAATGGCTGCCACTTTTGAAGGATGCCCCACAATGACATATTCCAGGCCTATGAGCTTCTCTTTCTAAAGAAAACATGTTCTTTTAGTTCTAAGTCCTATACAGGACCTAGGGATCCCTATGTACATACTTCTCATTTTACCAATAATTTAGGAATAAGACTGCATATGTTAAAGCGTTTAATAGAATGAGATTACATTTTCAAATTATAGATCTATTTTTTGCCTTGATGCTTCAGAACTATACTGTCCTACATGAAAGCCACTAAACACATATGGCTATCATGTACTTGAAATGTGACTAATGTAACTGTAGAACTACACAATCTAAATTAAACTTACAATTTACAATATTTTTCTGTTAAACACGACTTTATTGTTTTGAAAGGGTTATCTTGAAAATTCAGTATTCAAATCAAAATGTGCTATAAGTATAAAATAGACCTCAGAGTTCAAAAATTTAGCACAAAAAGCAAAAGTATATAAAACCTCTCAACAAGTTTGATATTAATTTCAAGTTGAAATGCTATTTAGGATATATTGGGTTTAAATACATTATTAAATTTAATTTCACTATTTCTTTATTAATGTGCCCACTAGAAAATTTTAAATTGCATATGTGGCTCATTTAAAATTACTATTGAGCAATGATGCTTTAGAAATAGTTATAAGGAGAATAGGAAGAGTATTTTCTGTATTGATATGCAAAGGATGAAGAATGGAAAAGAAAAATTGAGGCAGTGCTTAATTTAGTGCAGCTAGCTGTATGAAAGAAAAATAATCTTAGTAGGACTCAATCATGGGCTTATAATTATAGGATTAATTTTCCATTCCATGTTCTTAATCAAAACTAACCTTGAGAAATTTGACACTGGCAACTTTCTGGTGATGAGATTGCTCTGTGTGATGCTGACTACTTGTTGTCTGGACAAAACATGCTTCTTCTCCCTTATCAAAGTGCTTAAAATAGTGCAATAAATGCATAGCTAACAGCAATTGTATTAAATGTCCCCCTCTGTGGTATTTGTGGGGGCTTAATGAAATGGAAGGATTACAGGAAAAGTTTGTGTCAAAATGATTCTTTAAAGTGAGACCATAGATCAAAGTTCACCACTGCCAAATATACAACTTGAGAACAAACTCAAGTGCTGCTATTAATCATGGTTTCTAGGGATTTGATGACACAGATTAAACTGCTGTGCAGAATACTGCTGTGCATCAGGTCCTTGCAACTGTCATCAACACTTCTGCCAAGTGTCCACGCATCAGGACGAAAGCTGCTCAGCATCCACTGGAGGTGTCTCTCATGAGTTTAGTCAAGAATCTGGACAACAGGTTTAAGTTCGTGATGCCTTAGAGGTATCTGCAAGGCCTCTCTTTTCTTATAAAAGGAAACTCTCTGAAAAACTGAAAGGCAAAGAAAAGATGGAGCCTGGGGCAAATCAGCTGAGAGCAAATGTCTCATTAAAGTCATCTCCATTTAACTTTCAATCAGAGAGGACTTCCCATAAATAAAACATTTTAAATAATTTATAAGATATATTTCAAATATAAGAAGCTATGTGATTTTTTTTCAAATTTTAAAATCTTCTAAACAAAAATGTGTCTTAGTTGATGGCATCTCACAAATACTATAGGGCAGACAGCAAACTGGTCCAATTTTAGCTGAGTTCTTTGCACTATTTTTACAGCATGAGTTAAGGGTAACTGCCAAATAACATGTCTTTAAGAAGGTTATATGAGGCCACAGCATTGAAATAAGGTTATTGTGCATGTAAAAAGCATGGAAAGAGAAAGATGGGCCACAAAGATGATATAGTGAAGTAAACAGTTTCATTGAAGGAATGACGTCAATTCCACATTTTCTTAAAGTAGCAACTAAGTGCTTTATGGGACCAAACAAGAAGAAACCAACTTATAGTTTGAGACATATTTGAAAAGACACCATACTTTGGTAGTCACACAAAATATATTTCCCATCTTTTCTTAGTAAAGCAATAACACAAATATACTTGCCTGCAGAGGGACTTGGGAAACCCCTGCTACTCATATTATGCTAAGGGCATCCCTACCCAAGTGTATACTTTCGAGATTCTGTTTAGAATTTTTAAAAGCATGTGTTCCTTCAATCACATCCCCCAACTATCATCTTATACACTATCAATCACCTTTCCATGGGAACACTTACATTGCAGTAATTTTATACTTGTTTGTGTTATATGGTTAATGTCTATCTCTTCTAATAGATTTAACACTCCATGTGTTCAGGGAAGTTCTGTGTCTTCTTAGCCACAATATTTCTAATTCTAGAATCATGTCTGATTCACAACTTAATGTTCAGTAAATATGTTAAATATTGAGAAGATGAATGGACAAATGATAATGCAATTTATTTTCTGAAAGTCATGAGAATTATTGTCAGTCTTGCTTACTAAGATTAGTATACTACTAAGAATTTACTAGCATTATGGGGCTTTTATTTTTATTGTGGTAAAATATATATCACATAAAATTCACCTTTTTCATTTATGTGTACAACTCACTGGAATCAAATATATTCCACATTGATATGCAACAACCACCATCATGCATCTCCAGAACTTTTTTATCTTCCAAACTGAAACTGTGTTCCCATTAAATACTTCCCATTCCCTTCTTTCAGCCCTTGGCAACCACCATTCCCTACTTTCTGTCTCTATGAATTTGACTCATATAAGTGAAAACACGCAATATTTGGTCTTTTGTGTCTGGATTATTCCACCTAGCATAATGTTTTCAAGGTTCACTAATGTTGTAGCATCTATCAGAATTTTGTGATAGTTTTTTTAAGGTGAAATAATATTCCATTACATATACCACATTTTGTTTACCATTTGTCCATTGAAAGACATTTGGGTTGCTTCTACTTTTTGGCAATTTTGAATAATGCTATTATGAATTTGAAAGTATAAATATCTGTTTGGTCCTTGCTTTCAATTCTTTGGGGTATATACTAAGAAATGAAATTGTTGAATCATGTGATATTTCTATTTTTAATTTTTTTAAGGAATCAACATATTGCTTTCCACAGTGGCTACAGCACTTAATATAACCGAACAGCAAATGCAACAATGGTTTCAATTTCTCCATACATTTACTAATACTTATTATAGTCTATACTTTAAATATTTTGATAACAGCCATCTCAGTGGCGATAAAGTAAAATCGCCTGTGACTTTGATCTCCAATTCCATAGAGTAGTGATATGGAGCATCTATTAATGTGCTTATTGATCATTTGTATGTCTTATTTGGTTGTTTCCAAATTCTTATTAGGGTTGTTCATTTTTATGGATGAGTTGTATAGGAGTTCTTTAAGTATTCTAGATATTAATCCTATATAATTCCCAAATATTTTCTCCCATTCTGTGAGTTGCCTTTTCACTATGTTGATAGTATTAATTGATTTGCAAAAGGTTTTAAATCTGAAGAAGTCCTATTTATCTATTTTTTGCTGTCTAGCATGATGTTTTATAGCATTGAGATTATTATGAAAACAATCTGGAATCAAATGGACTCAGAACTCAAATTGAGTTCAAATCCTGATTTACTTCTTTACAGTTGAATAGCACTGGATAGGTAATTTGCTTATTTTGCTTCATTTACTTACAAAACTGTACTAAATAATATCTTCCTTGTTTGGAAATTAAAATATGTAAAGGGGCTTTGAGGTCACAATTCATGTCACAAGTTATTTTCAATAAAATGTTAATAATCTTAAGATTTAAATTTTAAGCTGGTAGGATTTTCCTTGAGCCAATTCAATTACAAGATCAGGGAACTGTATTAAAGATCAATTCAGCCCTTAATAGATAATCTATATTATTCTTCTCTTATTCTTTACTAATGCAAGACCTCACTGCTATAAATAATTTCCCATAACATTTTGAAGTATATATATATATATATATATATATATATATATATATATATATATATATATAAAAACCAGCTCCATAGAATAGAAGGCTGACTGGTTCATTTTTTCCTTCCCAGTTCCTAAATAAAAAAAACCTCTTCAAATCACTTCCCACTAGCTCTGAATTCCTCAGTGGTTCCTGCATGATAGGATGATGTTCAATGGAAGCAGGTGGCAAGAGGAAGTTATGTTGAAGGCTATGTTTTGATGAATGCTACTGTCAACCAGTTGCTATCCCTGACATAAACTTCACCCCTAAGAGGACACCAGCAGCTGGGTCAACAGCCATCCACATGATTTCTCTCAGAAGGTTTTCTCTAAAGTGTTGTGGATTCCCACCAAGACAGAAAAAAAAACAATGAAGAGAATATTCTTTGTTCTTTCCCTTCCCCCTCTCTTCTATCACCCTCCTCCCTCAATCAGAATGCTTTCCTTAATTGTGATTATTGCCCTAATCTCCTCCTTTCCATGTTGTCAGACATTATTTCAGCATTAGAAGACTTACACTTCATCCTGGTTTGTCATTTGATGGTCGAGTGGCTGTAGGCAGTTCTTTGACTTCTGTGATCTTTAGTTTAAAATTGTGAACAAAAACATCTCTCAGGATTGTTGGAAACGCTAATTGAGATAATATATATTAATATGAACTGTGTACTACAAAATGCTGTACAAACCCTGGTTTTTATACCTCATGTGAGGAAAATTCTGCATTGATTTGTTCCATCTTTCCCTGGGATGAATTCTTTTTTAAACATATTTAATGGGGGTAAGGTAAGAGAAGAATCACATTCACAGGGAAATGATTGGTCTTGTTTGACAAGGAAAATGGATCCGGTGGTCACAGACAAGCTTCTCTCCGGTGGTTTAACAGTGGGAACCATTTGGAGAGAATGAACATAGGATAAGGATAAAGGGGCAGAACTGGGGCAGCCCCTCAGCCAGGAAGGCAGTCACTGATTCCATGAACAGAATTCATAGCTTCTCTTCCAAAAACAAACCCTGTCGAAGGAGATTGTGTTAGTCACTTTTTCATCACCATGACAAAATTCTGGGGAAAATCAACTTAAATGAAAAATTATTTATTTTGGTTCATGATTTTAGAGGTTTTAGTCCATGGTCACTTGGCTACATCACTGTGATCCTTTGGTGAGGAAAGCGTCATGGTGGTCGGGGGGACATAATGGAACAGAACTGCTTAGTTTATAGCATTTGGGAAGCAGAAAGACATAATGAGTAAGGGATCTGGGACTATACCCTTCAAGGCATGCCCCAGGGACCTATTTCTTCCAACCAGGTCCTAGTTTCCATCACCTCTCAATAATGACATTGTATCATTAATCCAGCAGGGGATTGATCCACTAATTAGGCTACTGCCCTCGTGATCCATTCATCTCACAATGCTTGGATCCATTGCGGGGGACTAAGACACTTCATATCCAAATCGTAACAAGGATTATAATATATAACTCCCTAGAAGGAATCTTTTGGCCTCTGCCTGATAGAAAAGAAAAAACATGAGACCCGCTTCATTGTTGGATGATCGTGTGACAAGAATAGAGGATGGAGGAGAAAGAGTACTGCTTAGGTGTTCAATAAATTTACTCATCATGAATGAGTTACCTGTCAGAGCATTCAGCATTATTCAGTTTTCATATGGTCATGGAGTCACCACCTACTCACAATATTGCTGCAAAAGTCATTCACACGGTGGGTGAACTATGCACTAAAGGAGCCAATCTCCCCATTGACCATCATCCATGCTTCTCTTAAGACACACATTACCTTCTGCTTTGCAGAGTTTCTACAACTTCACTGTCCCACATGGTAGACACTAACCACATCCAGCTAAATTTAAATTTGAATTAATTGGTATTAAATAAAATGCAAATTTCAGACCCTTGGGCTAGTTTCATTTCAAGTGCTCAATAGCCATGTGGGCTCACTGGCAACTGTATTGGCCATTGCAGACAGAGAACGTCTACATCATGAAGGAAGTTCTATTAGGCAGTGCTCTTCTAGAATACTTAACTTCTACTCCTACTATTCTTCCCTGGCCTTTATCAAATAGCCTCTCATTTGGGGGTTGGTATATACTAGGATTTGAACTCAAGGCCTTGCAAATGGTCTCTCATCTTCCCAGTTTTCTTTGACTTATCTCTCAATATAACCCTACTACGCCCTCTGATAGCCCTACTACGCCCTCTGATAGCCCCACTACTTTTGGTATACACTCCTCTTTTAACATTTACCACATCATATGATCATTACATATTTGTCCAGATGACCTTCTAATGAGGATCTGAATTGACCCCAAAGAACAACTTTTTCTTACTCATCACATCTCCAGCAACAGAATCTGGCAAATGGGAAATGCTCAACAAATACTAAATGCAGGGATAAATGAATAATTGAACCTCACATAACAAAGCAAAGGCTTGTGTTAAGGAACTCAGAGTGTCACACACCTCCCCCTGAAGTTATGAAGATATATCACATGTATGGAAAGCAGGGGGAAAAATAGAAACAAAATTAATCTGGGAAGTCACCTGGTACTGCCAAAAGCAGGGATATGACAAAAGCTGGGCTAGGGAACTCTGGAAGACTTTCTGCTTTGTCTGCACTCCGTCTCCCCCAAGTCCAATCCCTGCCCCACAGGTCTATGCCCACTTCACTCACAATGTCTTAGGTGGCTTTTATCATTAGAATCTGAGGAAAAACCAAAGTACCTGCACATGTTCCAGAGAAAAAGGAGCAGGCATGCTCACTATGCAGTGCCTTTCTCATCTAAGCTGCTCACCTTAACATGGTGCCAGCTTATTCACATGGGTTTTCTACAAGCAAAGTTTTTTCTCCAAAGGGTCTTGGACCCCCACCAAGAAGGAAAAAACCTTTACCTGACAGAGCACTCTTAATCCATGGAGGAAATGGAGAACTCTCTAAGTGCTCTTCTATAATTTTATTACTCTATACTTGAAAACAAGTACTCTTTTTCTAAACGAAATGACAACTAATGCAGTACCAACTCACTTGCACAGATGTCCAACAAGCTAGACGTAAATATGTTAGTAACCTAATAAGCAGTCCCTTCACAGTCCTGGCCTATAACTACCAGGGTACAACATGCCCATGTCTTGCATTCTTTTATCACCCTAACTGTCTCACTGCAGTCAGCAACAAGTTTGTGACTAGCTGGGTATCCTAGAATAGAAAGGGCTCACTTTCCTTTCATTGTTTCTAGTCAAGACTCTAGGAGGTGCCCGCAACAGAAGCAGTCAATTCCTAAAACCACAGCTTAGTGCACTGAAGCTCCCCAGATCAGATGATCTCCAAGTTTCGTATGATATCTTCTTCTCTTTGGAACAGTTCTCCTTTCAAGTCACATAACATCCTAATATTTTTGAACAAAGTTGATGATGAAACAGCTCCAGTTTGAGGAGGAAATGTTCATACCTGATCCAGTCCTCATTTATCTGCTCATGCAGATAAAAATGAAGAAAAGAAAAAGCAAGAAGCATTTCCTTTCCTGACTTTTTGTTGTGAGGAAACTGAGTCCTCTGTGTTTCTTCTGACACAGCAAATGGGCAGCTCATCTCCAGACCTCTCAATTTGAGGTTTCATTCCGGGCCTACAAAATTCATTTGTTTATTCATTTGTTCACAGTTAATTATTTATCCTCTATTTTATAGTCATTTTTTATCTTTGTTAGGTGCTGAGACAAAAATAAATGAGCTATAGCTCCCTCCCACAGGGAGTTCCATTGTAGGTGGACTGGTTTACCTTGAAAAGCACACATTGAGGTATATTCTTTAGAGAGGTATGCAGAGGGCTGAGAGAACATTTTGGAGGAAGACTTTCTCCTGGAGAAAGGTTGATGTGAGGATTGGGAATCGGGAAGAAAGTCCTTGAGTAAATCCTTGAAAATGAGAAAGTACATGGGGGAAACCCATTCAGATATATTTGATACATTGTAAGAACTTTTGCAAATGCCACAATGTACCCCCACCTAGCACAACAGTAAATAAATAAATGCAAAAAAAAAAACTAAGAGAAAAGTGTGTAGAAAGATAAGGAAGCTTGGAAATGCCTGATGAGTACCATCAAGGAGACAATCATTGAATTTGCTGAGTTATCTTCTTCTTTGATGCTTGAGGTGGCTACCTCAGTAGCACCTGTCTTCACATCTCTCTCCCCTACCTATCTCAAAGGACCTTTCAGACTCCATTTGTTTGGTCTCTCCATCCTCTCAGGTATCCTGAAGGTAAAACCAAATAGACAGCAAACATTTAAACATAGAAAATTTTCTTGTTCTTCTTTCCCACACGCCAGTGTCATCAAACCTAGAAAGACAAAACGAGCAGAACCTTGTTAGGGTTCTTTGATTATGTTACTCATTGTAAGCCAGCCTTCCTTAAGGCAAGGACTACTGGAGATTTGTAACATTCCTTGATAGAAGTGCCTTTAAAGAGTCTCTTTATTACGGCACTATTCACAATAGCCAAGTTATGGAAACAGCCAAGATGCCCCACCACTGACAAATGGATTAAGAAAATGTGGTATCTATACACAATGGAATTTTATGCAGCCATGAAGAAGAACGAAATGTTATCATTCGCTGGTAAATGGATGGAATTGGAGAACATCATTCTGAGTGAGGTTAGCCTGGCTCAAAAAACCAAAAATCGTATGTTCTCCCTCATATGCGGACATTAGATCAAGGGCAAACACAACAAGGGGATTGGACTATGAGCACATGATAAAAGCGAGAGCACACAAGGGAGGGGTGAGGATAGGTAAGACACCTAAAAAACTAGCTAGCATTTGTTGCCCTTAACGCAGAGAAACTAAAGCAGATACCTTAAAGCAACTGAGGCCAATAGGAAAAGGGGAACAGGTACTAGAGAAAAGGTTAGATCAAAAAGAATTAACCTAGAAGGTAACACCCACGCACAGGAAATCAATGTGAGTCAATGCCCTGTATAGCTATCCTTATCTCAACCAGCAAAAACCCTTGTTCCTTCCTATTATTGCTTATACTCTCTCTACAACAAAATTAGAAATAAGGGCAAAATAGTTTCTGCTGGGTATTGAGGGGGGGGAGGGAGGGGGCGGAGTGGGTGGTAAGGGAGGGGGTGGGGGCAGGGGGGAGAAATGAACCAAGCCTTGTATGCACATATGAATAATAAAAGAAAAATGAAAAAAAAAATAAAGAGTCTCTTAATTGTTGCTAAGTGAGAACTTCTATTTTGCTTGGAAAACAGGTTTCAACTAATTTTCCCTTGAAATTCAATTAGGCAAATTAAGAAAAAGGAATCTGAAGATTCCCGAAATACATTTCATCAAACACCTTTAAGAAAAATGTGCAGGAGTTTTCCAAAACCCTAAACAAGAAAGATTTTCCTTTCTTGCCAATGATAAAGAAGTATCTTCTTTATCATTAGAGCCAATAGAACCATGAAAAAAATGGATTCTAAATGATGTTAGTATTTCCAAAGAAAACTACAAAACAAACTCAGAGTTAAGGTGATAATGTATCCCTGTTATATCTTGGCACATAAGCAAGTAGCCTGCAATGGGCCTCTAGGATATGCTGCAATAGCTTCATATGGGCCGGGGCACCAACTCAGAAAAGCCAAGAAGCAATACATCTTTCCTGCCCATTGTGACATATTGCAGTATGACTTCTGTTCTTCATAAGCCACTTTTACAAGGTGTTTGGAGACACCTACAGTGGTATTTACTACTGTACCCCAAATGTCTCAAATAATGCTAAGAAAATAGCCAATCCTTACTTAATAAATATTTATTGGTTTAATAAATAGTAAAAGTGCCAACCATTTTCCTCAGTAATAAAAAGTTCATTTTGCTTTAGGATCCTTTTATCTTCTTTAAAGATACTGAAGATATTATTTATTTCCCCAAGAACATTTCAAGTATGTTGGGAGGAGGAGTAATTTATCAAGTACTATTAAATTTATATACCTTAAAAGCACTTTAAAAATGCAGTTCTGTTACTACTGCTATGACTAAGAATGTGAAATGACAGATTAAAAGACTTCAAAATATCTTGGCCTTCACATCAAAAGTACTAGAAACAGAAGAAAAAATAGATTGGACCTCCTAAAAAATTCAAGTGTGATGTATTTGGTACATTGTGAGAACTTTTGTGGATGCTTTGGTATGCCCCCACCAAGCACAACAATTAAAAAATAAGTAATAGAAAAAAAGACATTACCCTTAAACAACAACAACAAAAAATTTAGACCTTTTGTACTGCAAAGGATACCATCAAGAAAGTTAAGCCTGGCCCAAGCCTTGAATCCCAGCTACTCATGAGTCACCGGCAAAAAGTTAGCAAGACCCCTTCTCAACAAATAAGCTGGATAATGGAGGCACGTGCCTGGTGAAGCAGCTCAATCGGTAGAGTGCCTGTCTAGCAAGCATGAGGCCCTGAATTCAAATGCCACTACAGCCAAAAAGGGTAAAGAAAGGCAAGTTGAAAACCTACAAAATGAAATAAAATATTTGAAAGTCATATTTGATAAAGAGACAGATCTCCAGAATATGTAAAGAAATCTTACACCTTAATAATAAAAAGACAGCCAGTTAAAAGTGCGCCAAGGATCTGGATAGGTACTTCTCCAAAGCAGATATACAGATGGCCAATAAAGCACAAAAATATTGAACATCGTTAGTCACTGGCAAAATGCAAGTCAAAACCACAATAAGATAACACTATATGTGTCCACGAGGCTGACTATAATTTAAAAGACTGATAATAACAACTGTGGGTGAGGATATGGGGAACCAGAACCCTCTATTGCTGTTAAGCACGTGAAAAGAAGCAATTGCTTTGAACCTCAGCACCCTGCAATTCCACCCCTATGTATGTGCCCAAGACAAGAGAAACCATATAATTTATGTACAAATGTTTACAGCAGTATGATTCATAATGGTTAAAAGTGGAAACAAACCAAATGCCCATCAAATGATAGAGATATACAAATTGTGGTATATCCATTCAGTGGATATACTCAGCATCAAAAACAAAACATGGATACTTGTCACAACATAAATGAACCTTGAAAGCATTATGCTAAGTAAAAGAAGCCAGTCACAAAGGACCACACAGTTTATGAATCCATTTGCATGACATGTCCAGAAAAAGCAAATCCACAGAGACAAAAAGTAGATTCATTGTTACCAAGGACTTGGAGGTAAGAAAGGAGTGGAGGGAAGGGGAGAGACTGTTAATGGTCACAGAATTTTTTCCCAGGTGATGATAATGTTCTAAATTGATCGTGGTGATAGTTTCACAACTCCGTAAATATAATAAGAACTTTGAATTGTTCAATTTAAATGGATGAATTGTATGATATGTGAATTTTATCTCAAATGCGTTTATGCAAAAATGTCCTGGTCTTGTTATTGTTATTCTAGTTACCAGAATACTATGATTCAAAGCATGGACACAGAATCTCTGTTGATCTAGTCTTGTATAAACTCAGTGAATTACACAGTAATAAACTGCTTCATATTATTGTACCCAAGTTTCAGCATGAACAAAACCATTCAAAAAGACAAGTTCAAGTGTATTCTCAAAAAATGTAAGTGTATTTTGAATAGATTTAAAATGATCTCAAGATATTTTACTAGATTGCATATTTATTACATAATTATAATTTATGCAATTAAAAGCATCATGAAAGGTAAATTTTATTAATATATTTTTATTTTCACTATAAAGTAGCAAATTACTAAGTATACTTTCCTTCAGATCTGAAAACACTAAAATTTGTTTCACATATTATAACTAAATAAAGGACAATTCCACTTAAAAGACAAATTCTAATTGATCTAGTATGTTGGAGATAATGCTAGCACTGTTACACTCTTTGTAAAGGTATAAATGTATACCCCCAATAGATACATATTCCAACAGGTGCAATAGTTTTATAAAGCTGGTTTCCTGATATTACATCACACATTTATTCAAACTAAAAGGAATAAAGATTCTCACTCTCGCTGTTCCTTGGACACATAAGAAAACTAAGACCTTTTCTGCTTTAAACATCCTCCAGATGCTTTTTTTTTTTTTAATTGACTACATTCTATCCATTTTCCTCCTTTGGCAGTTTTTGTTTTATTCTTCATCATAGTTTGGATAGAGATGGTTCTCATACATGATCAGCTGCTATTTCCTTTTACTTCTTCACCTCTCACCATCATCTTTTGTACCATATAAGTATATGTGATTTTTTTTCTCCAATTGATTCAAGAAATTTCATTATTGTGTCTCGACATACATATATTTCTGTTGTCCTTGTTGAGGTTACAGTTAGCTAGATAGTCTTTTCTTCTATTAAAAAATAATCTGTATTCCATTAGACAAAGGACTGATAACCAGAATAGATAGGGAACTCAAAAAACTAAACTCTCCCAAAATTAATGAACCAATAAAAAAATGGGCAAGTGAACTAAACAGAACTTTCTCAAAAGAAGAAACTCAAATGGCCAAAAAACACATGAAAAAATACTCACCATCTCTAGCCATAAAGGAAATGCAAATTAAAACCACACTAAGATTTCACCTTAACCCTGTTAGAATAGCCATCATTAGTAACACCACTAACAACAGGTGTTGGCGAGGATGCGGAGGGAAAAAGGAACCCTTATGCACTGCTGGTGGGAATTCAAACTAGTACAACCACTCTGGAAAAAAATTTGGAAAAAATTCTTAAAAATCTAAACATTGATCTACCATATGATCCAGCAATACCACTCTTGGGGATATACTCAAAAGAATGTGACACAGGTTACTCCAGAGGCACTTGCACACCCATGTTTATTGCAGCACTATTCACAATAGCCAAGTTATAGAAAAGCCAAGATGCCCCACTACTGATGAATGGATTAAGAAAATGTGGTATTTATACACAATGGAATTTTATGCAGCCATGAAGAAGAACTAAATGTTATCATTCGCAAGTAAATGGATGGAACTGGAGAACATCATTCTGAGTGAGGTTAACCAGGCTCAGAAGACCAAAAATTGTATGTTCTCCCTCATACACGGACATTAGGTCAAGGGTAAACACAACAAGGGGACTGGACTTTGATCACTCACTTTGTCAAGCGAGAGCACACAAAGGAGGTACGAGGATAGGTAAGACACCCAAAAAAAAATGATAGCATTTGTTGCCCTCAATGCAGAGAAACTAATGCAGAAACTTTAAAGTGACAGAGGTCAATAGGACAAGGGGACCAGGAACCAGAGAAAGGGTTAGTTAGAGAAGAATTAATTTAGAATGTAACACACATGTACAGGAAAGCAATGTGAGTCTACTCCCAGTATAGCTATCCTTATCTCAACTAGCAAAAACCCTTGGTCCTTCCTATTATTGCTTATACTCCCTCTTCAACAAAACTAGAGATAAGGGCAAAATAGTTTCTGCCTGGTAGCGAGGGGGTGGGGGTGGGAGAGGGAGAGGGTGGGGTAGGTAAGAGGGGGGTGGGGGAAGGGGGAAGAAATGACCCAAACATTGTATGCACATATGAATAAAAGAAATAAAAATAAAAATAAAATAAAAAACAAATCTGTGTTGAGAAAGAAAGTACAATTCATGCTATCTATTCTTTGCTCAGTCCTCTCCTCCCCAGGAGAATTGATTATATATTTAAAGGAAGACAGATAAATAATCATTTTTGCATAAGTACAAAAAATTAAATATTCACTTTTGTTTTAAAACTTTTTGTTTCTTGTGAGGATTATACATTGAACCAACTTAATGTACATGTCTTACTAGCCTGAAGTCTGAAAATTTTGTGTTCGCATTGGGAAAAAAAATCAAACAAATTAGATTGCTCTTCACATTAATCAACTGATCACTTTTATTTTGGTATAGATCTATATCAACTAGGAAAAGACCTTGGTTATTTTCTCCCCAACATGAATGGTGATACTCATGTATGATATTTCTTTTAAAAGGTTGTGCCTCTAGATATTTTTGGTGAGATCTGCCATCTTCAGCATTCATTAGTTTATGCTACTTTTATAAAGAACTAGTGTACTTTTGAAATAGCACAATGTTTTAAAATTTATCATTGCAAGCAAACCTGTGACTAACTTAATGTCTTCAGACCTAAAGGTTATAAAAATATTGATACTTCAATATTTCACTTGTTGCCAGGAGAAAAATATTATCAATCTTTTGTAAAAGGAAGGATGATTTTTGCATACATTTTTACTCTTTAAATAAAGACACTTATACTATCATAATTAAAAAAGAAAACTAAGTGGCTAAGTTTTTACCTAAAATCATGATTGAGAAATTCATGGTTTGAAACCAAGTTTCATAATCCCCAAGACAATGAGGTTTTCATCCTACCAAAATTTCCCAAAATAAAACTTTTCTGAAAAATCTATCTACATGTAGAGAGATACCTACTATTGGATGTTTCCATGCTTTGGAGCTATCTATATATCTATATAGATATACACATATAGAACATGTAATTTGGTCATGTTAATTTTTGAGCTTTGACTTTTTTATATGTTGCAATCATATATGTTTTAACTGTTCACATATTTAACCTTAGTCCCAACTTACCAGAGCACTTACTTTCAAGAATGATGATCAATGAAATAAAAACATAACATGGTAATAATTTAATAAAATTGTTTAATTAATTTCCAACAAGAAGCTTAGGAAAAACTTCATGTACATAAGTCAATAAATTCTTCATGAGGAAATCCAACACTGCTACACTTTGAAGAAAATGGTTCTTTCCAAATTCTCTCATTAGAGAGAATATCAGTGTAGCATTCACCGACTCTACAACTGCTCCTCAAAGAATCTCAAGAAATGATTATTTTTAATGGATCTGCATCAAGACTTCATGAAATCTGCAGTTTGGATAGGGATCTCTCTTCTTGCACCTTCTCCCTCCCAATCTAAATCATCTCAGACTTGGCTTGTCACGAAAATTACTTTATTTCCTCCTTACCAAACCTCCAACTATCTCCAAATCTGCTGTGAATTTCACACTAAATTGTGAACTATCTATAGGTTTAAGCCTGGGACATGATGAAGAATTACTTGCATTTTAAATATGAAGTTTCTTTTTCTCAAAATTTCATTAATGTAAAGAGTGAGTGTGAGTTTTCGCTATACAGGGTACACTGTGCCTCCTCTGGGAGCCACCAAGGTCTCCTGACCCCCTACATTCCAGAAATCAGGGGTCAGCAACTGGGTGCCCCACTTGTGAAAAGCTATGACCTCTAGGAAAGAGCTTGTATGGATGCAAGTGTTAATTTTCAGAATGTGACTCATCTTGATAGCAGCAAGACCTCATCCCATCTTGATGTCCGCTGGAATGTTTTCCAGTCAAGGGGCCGAGAAGTAATCTGTCATCACTGGTCAGTGGTACAAGCAGCTCATTCTTATATTCTTGCCTTTCTCTGCTAGACCTGAAACAAAACATACCACTTGCCCTCCTTCTCATGTGTTCAACATTTGTCAGGGTCTTCACCTTCAATTTCTTGGTCAACAAACCAAGAAATTATATTTAACCCATGAAAAGCAGGCCCAATCCTCCCCGCTTTGTAATTGAGAGCTGCAGAATTTGTGTTTGGGACATGCACATGTGTGTTAAGATTTGGAGTAATATTTATAGACACCTAAAAAGATTATCCTCCAAAATCATAAAAGGGTTTAACAACACACTTTAATATAATTTCTTAAGCACTTTTTAACAAAATACAGATATATAATTATAATTAGCAATGTATGTATATCATATAACATAATAATAAAAGGTTACTCTTTGAGGTGACATGGTATTATTTACAGTAAACACCAAAGGAAACAGCATTTGTACAATACTGCTAAATTTTACCAAGAAAGATTATGAAAAAATTCTACTCATATTGTGGTGTCATCTCAAATTACCAACAGCAAAAAAGAAAATGCTCTTCTACTAACATGTATGGGTGTTAATGTTTTCTCAAGATGGAAACTATTCTCCTTGAATCATAATTCTAAGTGCTAAGGCTGGGGTGGACTCATTCTCAAAGCCTTTCCCCAAATCTTGGTATAAAGATTTCACAAAAATCTTATATAGACCTACCAATTGCAAATATTTTGTGTCCCTTCATGCTCATCTTAAATTTAAAAATCAATAGTAATTTGATGAACTACTTCCATAATCCATGAAGAAATTTGTCAATATCTAGGAACAGAGCCACATTCCGTACAAATTCTTTTCATACAGACTATTCCCCTAAATAACAACAGTGATGCTGCTGACTAAAGAAGTAACCAGGAGCAAGTCTTTCCCCATCTAAGCTAGGAATGAGTTAAAGCAATTCTGCTAAGCAATGAAAGGAAATCACACTCTCCATTTGTCAAATACATGAATGTAATGAGGAGATAGGCAGACACATCGTTTTAGTTTCTCAACAGAAGAGTAATGCGCCTCATGCACTCTTAGTCTTTTATATTTATCTCATAATGCGTGATCAAAGTTACTTGTTTTTGAACTCTGAAGCCACGTATACATTATTTTGGAACCTGTTTTTTAAGTAATGCTGTTTTCATTTCCTCACTTCCGAGGTTAAAAATGCTGTTGAGGTTAAAAGTTTTATAGTTCCTTTATCATAATTAGTATCTTCCTCCTTAGTCCTTCAAGAGGGCCTTTAGAGCAATGGGCTCTGGCCTTTGACTACAACCCCCACAAGACAGATTGCTGGAGATAACCCTCTGAAATTCCTTGCAGTGTTAGCACCATAAAGGCCTAAGACCTGTCTGTTTTGGAAAAAGAGTCAGAGAGATAAGAAGGGGAAAATGTTTCAATTTATAGGAGTTATGAGACACAAATAAGTAGTATAAATGCCTTTTCCTTACTCATAGGGCAGGAGGCTCAAAGCAAGATGGAGAAAAATATCCTAAGCTGCATAAAAATCTAAGGGATACGTGACAACATTACTCCTCTGGATTTAAAAAGATAAACATTTCTCATTGGAATCAAAGAAATTGAAGTGAATTTATTTCCTTTTTTTGTCATTACTCAAATCACGTTTTCTTTCCCTGGTGAAAATTGGAATTTAAAATGTTTACAGGATATGCTTTCATGCTGTAGATGATAAATTCATTAAAATGAACAAAACCAAAAATAGTGGAAATTTATTCTCTGCAGATGAATAAGGACCTCTTGTATATCCAATGGAAAATGAAAAAATCACCAGCCTTTTTTCTACCTTCCTTATGTTATGAATTTTTATAGATCCAAGGTACTACAATATTTGTGTTAAATAAGAATAAGCAGGAATGCAAAACCTAATCCTTCATTATTACAGATACCTCAGAACTAACACTAAGACTTCAACTGGCTTTTTCAGGTTTTCATTCTGTGTCCAAGAATAACAGAAATCATAAAACTCTTTGTGCTGGTTATCAACACTCCACTACTAAACTATTGAGAATGTTTTTCTGATAAATTAATTTGTAAGTCTTTGTCTGCTTAGTATCACTGCCAAGTTTTAAGTTTACAATTTTGTTTTTAAAAGAGTCTGAGAATTTGGGTGAAATGGATTATGTATTCCAATTCTCTGTGTGACTGGATAAACGAGGGGAGAAAAAGCTTCAATACACAACATGCTATGTATATACAGTATGCACACATACCATAGAAAATTACAGTCTTACCATGAGAAAGTAAAAAACCTCAGTAAGCCTTCATTTTTCTACTATATGTACATTTTACAAGCTAAGGATAGTTTCTTTCCATATTGCTTTTTTTAAAAAAAAGGAAAATACATTAGATTCAAATGCAGTTTAACTTAAAGGTTGCATCAGACCATATGTGCAGACACTTGAGATGATGACAGAGTTAAGCTTCCTAGGGTCCTGGAGTCAAAGAAACTCTGCTGACCCCCACTGCTAAGCAGGTGTACTCCTTCCACAGGGGGCAACATCTGCCGATCTGTCATGGTCCCACTTGGTGAGGACCCCAAGAAACTTCCTTGGGAAGAAACAATTTTCTCAGGACTGGCAGCCAGTTTAGGAGATGTGGAGAAGTTATATCCATACAAAGCACAGGGGCTGTGTAACCTGAACGTGTTATAAGAACCCTGATGGGTCTGGTTAGTAGCAAAGGCATTGCTAGAGGGTGATGGCATGATGTACTGGAGTTGAGGGGACATCCCAGAAATCTGCATGGACAGGCTGGTCTGTGGGCAGCTGAAGGTATCCCCATCAGTGCCACCCATGGACATGTTCATGGAGGTGCTGCTGCTCACGCCCACATAGGAGGGAGTCCTGGGTGGGGCAAAGGTCTCGTTGCTCTGGTTGGTGAGCCTGTTGTAGGTCTCAGCCAAAGATGTGCTGTATCGGTTGAGGGTGAGGCCTGAGCGGGCACAGGCAGAATAGTCAGCTGGAGCCAGACTACACAGCTGGCTGGTATTGGGCCCCAGATGAAAGGCAGGAGAAGAACAAGAGGAGCCAGACAAAAGGTGAGGGTGTGTGGCAGGAACACCATTCCCAGTACCTTGGAGTAAGGTGGAAGAACTGGCATTACCTATAAAAGAAGTTGAAATGTAAAGAACCAGACCACAGCCATCTTTTCCTTTTAATTTGATAAATGAATGATAGATATGGCTTGTTGCAACGGGGTACAAAGATGAAACAGAATGGTGTTGGCTTTCAATGAATTTATGATTTCACTGAATTCAGACTGAAATAATTTAAACATAGATCTTCTCGGTATTTTTAAAGCAAGTTGTCTCTACAAAATGAAGTAGTTCTGTATTACAGAAAATATGAAGACAGTACCACATAGAATTTTCACACTTTCTCCCTCAATTAGCTTTCTCATACAACAAATATTACAAATACTGAATTTATCAGAAACTTAATAAAATATGCGTTTATAAGTTATTTTGCATCTTGTTCCAAAAGTTTAGTAAGCAACTCTTTTCTACCCATGTTTTTTTTCTTTCTTTCGGCAAAACATGCTCTGGATCAATACATTTTCTTGCAAAGAAAAGGAAGTAACTCAAAGGAAAGAGCAGAACTGGTGCGAGGCACACCCTACCTCAACCAAACCTGTGTCTTTTCACTGAAGTATGTGTGCATCAATGACTATACCACACAGGTCTTGGTTACATAGTACGGCAATAGTCTAGACCCTCAAAAAATCTCATTTACAACCAGAAAACAGGTTGGTGAGTCACATGCTAACATAAGAGCAAAGGTCCAGCAAATAAACAGTACAGAGAAACTTAGAGGGCAGTTAATCCTGTGTCCAATCAATAACAGTGATGGTTGCTGACTCCCCTCTCTGGATTTGCTGGCAGATTGATGTCTACAAACAAGAAAATTTAAGGGGAGAGGAAAATTCCAAAGGGTTGGACAGGTTGTAAAATCTTCATTGTTTCAGCAACAGTATTTTATATAGCTTCTCAAAATAATCTAAAAGCCCAAAATAACCAATGACAATAATCTAAAACCTAACATGTGAAAGTCTCACTGGAAGCTAGAAGGATCTTAGTAAAATCTGAGTTGAGAGTTACACTTACTGAGCAGACCACAGAGAGGGCACATCCCTCTCTGAGGACATACAAGCCTTGAGCTTGTGAGAAATATTCAACAAGTCCAAGGAGGTCTGCCCGAGTGCACCTGACCTTCTCATTATAGACCCAACAAGAAAACCCTGCTTAGGGGCAGTTCTAGTGAAGGAAGAGAAGGTGACAGGAAGGCGTAGACTGGATGCAGCATCAGCAATTTCTTGTGACATGCAACTGAACTCACTTCAGAACCCCCACCCTAATTTTAATGTAAGATTTTAGTGTGAGGTAAAGGTCATTAATTATATAAAGAACCGAAAACATCCAAGATTTAACCTCTGACCTTTTTTCCTGAGCTATCCCCATACCATACAGAAAAGAAATGGATCCCGAGGAAGGAAGTTGGTGATGAGGTCACTCACCATTATAGGTGTGAATAACAACTTGTGCATTTTTCAGTGCCTGATCTTCTAGACAGGAATTAGATGCACCCACGACCCAGGAGACTGTGAGTTACCTTGCTTGGGAATTCCAGGGATGTCTTCAAAGGTGAGAGTCCGTAGCGAAGGTCGCCAGAATGCATATGACTCCACCAGGGCTTCCAAACCCATTCTAAACAGCAGAGTCATGATGAGGGTAGACAAACGGAACTAGTTAAGAGCAGTCAGAGCTTTTACCAGTAACAAACACCTCAGAAAACACCACCAGTATTGACTCTATCCCCACACTGGCAGGTTAGGAGCTTAATGCTTTGGAGAGTGAATCATGAAGAGTACAAACATCCAGGAGGCCTGTTAACCTCTCATGAGCTTAGGCTGACATGGGGAATGAAAACTGTCCCTTTGGGCTAAGGAACTGCGGAGAAAAAAATCCATCCTGGTTTCTGTGAAACTAATGTTCTGCTGTGATCTGGAATATACCCTATCACAGGATTCCTTGCTCCATTGAGCAGAAGTATCCTCCCAATGCTGGGTGCTGGTGGCTCACACCTGTAATCCCAGCTACTCAGGAGGCAGAGATCAGGAGGATCACAGTTCAAAGCCTGCCTGGGCAAATAGTTCGAGACCCTATCTCAAAAATACCCATCACAAAAAAGGTCTTGTGGAGTGCCTCAAGGTACAGTTCTGCGAAAAAAAAAATTATCCTCCCAAAAAAACCTCTTTCTGAATGATGAGGCACCCATCTGGCCATCTCAGAGGAGAAGCCCTCCAAAGAAAATGCCTTCTGCTCAGGAACACAATGTCCATCCTCAGCCAGGTTGGTCCAGGAAGCAGAAGCTCTGACCTCCCCGTCAGGAGAGTTGGAAGGTGATCTCACAGGGCTACAGGCACGTGGAGTTAGTATTAACACCATGGATTATTGTAAAGCCTCAACATACATGCCTAATGAATGGATGCTTCATCAGAGACAGAACAATGAACCAAATGTTCATTGTTTATGAACAATTTCTATTACATCTGTATGCTTTAAAACAAAGGCAGCTACTCTAAATAAACATATAGATCATCTCCTACTTTCAGTCTTCTTCCTTACTTCAGGAAACTAAGTTCTCTAGGTTCTGGGATTGAAGTCCCTCCTTCAATTAGCCATTCTCAAGACAGCCTGAGACCTCAGTACTCATCTCCCTCAACCACCTCATCCCTAAACAATTTATTAATCAAGACAGCATTGTAGAGGTTGGCAGTGCAGTTCAGTGGTAGAACACCTGCCTAGCATGCACAAAATCCTGGATTTATCCTCAGTACCACAAAAAAAAAAAATGAAATGCCTGATTCCTGAACTGTCCAATACTATTCAGGCATCTTGTGATTGCCATATACTCTTAATATTTTTGACTCAGGTACTACCTCCTCAAATTCTCTATACCTTATACCCCAAATCATGAACTATTTTATTTTGTTTCTTGGTACTGTGAGACAGTCTCACTATGTAGCCCAGGCTGGTCTTGAACTCTCAATCCTCCTGCCTCAAACCCCTAAGTGCTGGGATTATAGTGTATCACCATACTGACTATGTCAAGGCTTTACACGCAGAATTCACTTTCTCAGAATGTACAGGGCATAGTCTCCCTTCGTTTGTTAATTTTTGTCCTCACTCAGTGAGAAGCATGCCTACCCTATCTTAGTGACAGCTGTGCACGTTTGCATGGGTGATGTGAGGAACCCATCCTCTCATGCCTCCACACATGAACCTCACTCATCTCTTCAGTTGCATACCCAGGGAAGTGCTGCTCTGAATCCTATTGCCAGCCCCACACAGATACTACTGCAGGGCTGGCAGAGGGAAAGCAGGGCATAGAGACAACCTGCACCTGTTTTACCTGGGATGCCTGGGAGGGAAGAACAGAACCTGGCTTTTGATATAATCAATATGCCACAGAGAGGATAGTCTAATGGTAAGGACACTAAATTTGGATCAGAAATACTGGGCTGTGACTATAAGTCACTCAAAATAATTGTGTGACCTTAAGACAATTTCTTCCACCTCCTTGGTCTTTGGTTTGTTACAAAGTGAAGAATGGACTATGAAGTTATGAAACTCCTTCTAGATTTAAAGTTCTTTCATTCTAACTGACTTGTTTTCCCAAATCAGACATCATATCTCTGACAAAGCTACAAGTCAAATCCAAGATCATGCCAATTAGTAGTACTTTCTGTACATTGAAGAATTGATCTGGGGCAGTCTGGTGAGCCTAGGCAGTCTCAATATCCCATATTTCCTACAGGTTGTATTTAACACTGGACTAATGAGTGCTGTTTAGTTGATCACTTTGTGTTTACTTTACATCAGTGTTATGACTTCCTAGAAATAAGATTTTTTAATTAAAAATGTTAAAGTATAATCATTATTAAAAAATTGTTCTTTGTTACCACATAGATGAATTTTGATAATGGTAGTTTTATACATTAAAGATATCAATATAGTTTTGTAGCAGTCTTGAGGAGAGTTTACTAAGATAATTACCAAGCATCCACTGGGACAAGAAATAGAGGAGCAAGGTGAGAGAGAAAGAAGGGTTGATTTGATTAAAGTACGATGTATGCATGTGTGAAGTACCAAGGTGAAATCTGCTTGAACAGTCAATATACACTGAAAAAATGAAGGACAGGAAGGTAAAACAGGTTCTATCCAGGAGTAGGTGCCAGTGGTGGGAAAAAAGAGTAAGCAGAGAGGGTGTGTATGTGTATGAAAATAGAATAGTGAAACCTGTTGAAATTGTTCTAAGAAGAGGGAGAGTGAGAGGAGATGAGGGAGAAGGATAGAGTGGGTCAATTTAATTAAGATACATTGTAAGCACATATGTAAATGTCACAATGAAACCCCCTGTACAACTAATATATGCTAATAAAAAAGAAATGTGTTAACAATAGAGATGTTCATTATTGCAGTATTTGCTTTAGCAGTATAAACTTTATTATGCTTTAAATCCATAAACCAAATTCTTGGGAAGAAATTATTGAGCATCACAAATACAGAACCCTAAGCTTTATGGAGATGATCAGAAGGTGGCAGATCTATACGTGGCCTGATCTGGAGCTACCGATATTTTTTCTGAGACTGCTCTTTCACACTGCAAGTTCCACAAAGGATTTCAGATATTTTGCAGGAAACAGTTATAAAATATTTATTAGCTGAATCTGGACTTTTGTTTTTAAAAAAAGCCTTCATTTTCTCTAGTAATGGAGACTTTTCCCTGTCTAGTTAAAGAAAAGATGAAAGGCACCTCCTGCAGGAGAGTAGCCAAGGCGATAATTTATACAAGGTGCCTTTGAACAACTTCCACGTTTTATCACCGCCCTAATTTATGCTATCAAATGGCCAAGTTTATTTAGTAAAATGGTTATGTTTTTCCTGAAGTATTTAAAGAGAAGAAATTTTTGTACCTTCCTGAGTAAAAAGTTTTATAGGGTCAAACCTAAGGCCTAACTGAGGAATGAAACTATTCTCAGCACATAAATTTGCTCTCACGTAGCAAATGTCCTGCAGGAGAGCTTTTAAGGGCCGAAGCTACTGATTCCTATAAAATAGGCTGAGGAGCCATAAATAGCCAGGAAAGGATAATTTTTAATTAAAGAAAATTGCTTTATAAAGTTTGAACAATCACAAATCCATGTTTATTTTTTGTTCTGCTCAATTTGTTTACTTCATGTATGAGGAAAAATAAAAATAGAATTTTGTTTTTAAAAAGCAATAAAATTGTGTAACAGAACCAGGAGTAATAAAGGAATATTGTGAACTTTTCTCATAGACTTTCTTTTCTATTAATTCATGAAAAAATATTGTGCCCCTTCACAGTCTCCAAGCCACTGTACCGTCAACCAAGTCTTACATACAACCTAGCTCTTTTTGGTTTTTGTGGTACCAGGTTTGAACGCAGGGCCTCACATTTGCTAGGCAGGCAACTCTACCAGCCCAGCCCTTCTAGTTCTTTCTTTAAAGGAACATAATACATAAGTTAGAAATGTTTAAAGCTGACCAAAATCTGTCTTCTCCATACATGTGTCTTCTGTATTGATCAGTCAAAATGTTAAGATCAGAGTTTTTAAACAGAGAATATTGACTTACACACTTATCATTCCAAAACAACCAGTAAAGAGCCTATCTATGATAAACAAAGGAAATAATTTCATGAGAAAATTAGCTGTAATTTTATTTCACTAGGAAGAAAGCTATCTACAGACATATTTCATCTTTAATAAGATACTGTTTAAACACTTGGAGAAAAACAAAAATTTTAAAGATAAATTTTAAAAGTGTTAAAATATCATTAATTATTTTCTGTATGTCCATTAAAAACATTATAAGTTTTATTAGAGTCAGGGAAGAAATAACAGCAAGAACTCTTGGATACCAAGCTTTCACATTCCCAAAAAAGCCAAGGGTAATGAAATATTCATTAAAAACCTAGCATTTTGACCTCATTATACTAAACAACAGGAAAATAAACTATTTCTTTTCACCAATGCTACTGACCTTTTGACTGACTAAATTTAAGTCACCAATGTCTTTTCATTATACTGGCATATCTAGAATTCTCCCTGAAAACAGGTCACACGCATCTATCATCTCACTTCTATTGTAGATACTTCATTCACTGTTATTATCTATCTAAAACATACTTGAAGAATATTTTTAAGTCACTGTTTCATAAATGAACTGAAGTTATACAATTAGTAGGATCTCCAGTACCAGAAGAAGTGAGATCTTGGACATACTTCCTGGTGTGGACTCTCAAAGCTTGAGTGTGGCCCTCCTGGAGTGTCAGTGAGTTTTAATAAATTCCATTTCTGCTTAAAAAGATCAACTGAAACCAATGCATGACTCTTAAATGGACAAATTCTAGTCTGGTATAACCAAAATCACAAGAAGATTCAACCAAAGCATTTGTCAAGATAGAGAAGGAGTCACCCCAAAGGTTACCTCCAGCCACCTCACTATGTAAGTGATCATCTTAGGATCCTAATTATGGTTTCATTTGCATTTGATTTTCAGAAACTCCATGGCTAAGGTAACATAACAAAATCCAAGCAGATTTTTTCTTCCACATTAAAGCAAACATATAAAAAGGCATAATGTCAACACAGAAGACAATTTGTATGCATTAGGAGTATCTACAACCCTTCCCATAGTGTGAAGAATCTCAGAGAGAAGCCCTCCCATTGATCCATCTGCACTAAGTTAATGGCCACTCTATTCTCAACTAGGTTGGGTTGGGGGGGGTGTTATCGTTGTTTTGTTTTTTTGAAATGAGGTCTTGCTCTGTAACCCAAGCTGGCCTCAAATTCGCAATCCTCCTGCATCAGCCACCACATCCGGCTTTTAGTTGCATTTTTGTCCTTATACTGCATGTTGTCTAAGTGATGCTGCTGTGCATGAAGATGACATCAAGTCACTGCAAGTAAGTAACGTGTACCCTGAGAAAAATCTCTGTTGCCTGCCTTGCCCAACTAATCAGTCAAAAGAACTGAGAACTAATCTATTATCTGACTGGTTTCTCTCTAAAATGTCACGTGAAATTATCTCTAAAATAATTGGGGGTTTCACTTTATGTACACAGACCCAAATAATATTAAGTATTCAAGAAACATTAGAATAATTTCAAGAGTAAAGTAATAAAAAAATTCAAGTGCTTCTTTTTGAAAACAAGATGCTTTTAAAAACATAAACTAAAACCTTACTCTAAAAAGGCATTTAGAGAACGTTGTCTGTTATTACCCTCTTTTATTGACAGTTTAAAAACTATTTTGCTGAGCTGTATTGGAAAAGAATAATATCAATAAATTTAAAAACTCTTGGCACACAGACTAGATGATCTGCTTTTTGATAAAAGTAATAGAGTAGAATTCATTATTGTAGCTCTCCCACTTAGTACAAACACTATAAAACACAACACAGAGAAAATAAACAAGTGTGTAGCTGTCAGCAGAGCCAAGACAAATTTGGAGCTAAAGACTATCAGCTCTCTTGGCAATGGGAAGTACTTTCATATTTCAGTTGGAAATACGAGTTAACAAGGGACCCCATCATACTCTCCAGACAGAATCAATAGACTGTTGTGTCATCAGTGAGGAAATTCTAAACCAACAGCAGAAGCAGCGAGAACATTGACTTGGGACAGTGAGGCCCCAGGGCCTGCAAGGGCAGACTTCTTCAAGGTACCTTCAGAAACAACATGCACTCTCTGCCCTGAGAGCTTACAAATTTACCCCAGCACCATACATGAAAGTTTACCTTAGAGCAGGCCACCGCACTGCACTCCAAAACTAAGTTATCTCTAAGGCACAATAGTGTTAACCAATTTAATTCTCATCAGAAATTATTTCAGTGTCTTGTCAGTAAATTTAGACTTTTAGTATGAATAGAAAATTCACAATAAAATATCAAATATATTTATCCCAAGTAGAATGCTTTGTACTAGGACTTACCTATTTCGCCCAGAGTCTCGGAAGCCTTTGGCAAATGGATTTCTGTCTATCTTAAGACGCGTAATCTGCAGATTAGAAAACAAAATCATAGCAAATCTCATATAAACATCACATAAGCTTATAACAAATAACTTTAGAACTGCAAAGAACTCAAAAATTAACTGGCAGAGGATTCTACTGTGTTCTGCTCTCCATTCCCCTCTGTATTTTAAGTATTCTAGTAGTAAAGCTAAAAGAAAATTTCAGAAATCATCTGGACCAATAAACTGCTATGAAAAAGACACTTTCTCACTCCTTTTCAATCTCCATAAATAGATAAAAGTTTGTTTTGTTTTAAATATTCCTGGAGAAAGAAATTCTGAACTGTCTGTTGCTAATTTGCGCTGTGTTTGAGTATCCTCTCAGAACTGAAGTTATTCCCTTTAACTTTGTGATGTTAACCCTATTTCTCTCTCAATAGAGGTGATGGGGATCAAACAAAGTCCAACAACTTTCACTCATTAATATGCTTCAATGCTGCTAGGCTCCTATGCAGTTCTCTTCTTCAGAAATAAGTAGTACCCACACTCCTTTATCTTTCTGCTTTTGTATTTTTTTCTTTCTCTCCTGTAATCTTCTTTGTGGCTCCCATCTGAAACTTTCATTCATCTTTTATGTGTGTAGTCCTAACTTGGCCACAGCACCACAGTGAATATTTATGGAGAAGCAGCCCCCACCTGAAGGTTCTAATGGGATTAAATATTATATATGAAGTAGAAATTACTGACATTTTAATTTGAATTTTAACTACAGTTTCAATTTGTTGACTCATAACCAGCTTCTTTCCCACTAAAACCACAAGATTTGGGGAAAGGGAGGGATTTACAAATGTTTTAATCATCTCCATTATTTTTTTTTAACTTATGCCATTCTGAACTTGACAGTAATAAATAACAGCCCATCTGTTTCTTACCAGATTTCTGCTTTTCCCAGAGGAATTTACAGCCTATTTTCTCAGTTATGCCATGGTTTTTTTGCTTTCTAAATTCCTTGGATTAATGAAATCTACAAAGTTAATGAACATATTTGTCATTATACCATCTTGGCTAAGAATGAAATCTATTGGATAACACCACAGTCAGTAAAGCCTCTTTGGAGTTTCCCATCCTGTCTGTGTATGCTGTCAGCCATTCTTCAATCAGCCATGCAACTCTTAAGACATATGTGCTCCATATGATATCATCTTGGTATGTGAATAAAACTACATTATAAAGGATATAATGAAAAAGCTTGCTAATTAATTCACCATGCCTGCCATTCTATCACTGAAGGGAATTTTTTTTACAGATCATTATAGTTCAATTTTCTGTTTGCCTCAGTGATATTTAAATAACATTAAATAATTTAAACATTTTAAATATTTTTAAAAGTATAGATTATACAATGGTGCCTGTCTAAGTAGAAATATAACTCAATTACTATTATCATTTTTATTACTAACATCACATTTATTAAATGCAGACTGTATGCTATACTAAATTTATGCATACTACTTATTTAACTATCATAGCAATGTACACATAGCTATTATCCCAACGTATGTTTTAATTTAAAGTAAGGCTTTAAAGGTAACTTTCCTAAAGTCAAATGGTTATTAGGCAGTAGAAATGGTATAGGAACATGTCTGCAAAGCCCATGCTATCAACAACTAGGTGAGTCTGTTTACCAGTTTTCCATAGGTCCTTAAAAACAGTAGCTGGAAATTAAAAAGTGAATGTGATAGCATTTTATTATTATCAATTTCCCTTCTAATTTTTCTTTTTTAATTGACTTGTCAATGTTTGTTAATTGGTGTTAGTCACTAACATGTGCCAAGAGCTGCATTAGACTTATTATATCACAGAGGGTGAGAGAAAATACACATAGAGCACAATTACTGTGTATGTGAGAGACAGAGAGATGATGAATTGAGGTTATTTAAAGTATACTGCAAACCTCTGCTATTTTCTCCTCATTATTAATTTTTCCTTAAAGAATTATTTTTTGTTCCTATTATAGTTTAAAAATGTCATCCTAAATATCTCTAGATCTTCTAATAGTTAAATTTCATGTTACTTCCTAAAGGCCTCTGTGAAAAAACAGCAGTGTGAGTGTGAAAGAGAGCGGTCAGCTTCACTGGTGGGACTGGTGTTTCCACAGACACCACTGAGAACATTGAGCCTCTCAGCCCTAAAGGAGAACATGTGAGAAGGACTCATATCTCTACAAAGCTTCAAAACAGCAGGTACCACAACAGAGAGCAAAAAGCAAAAGTGTAATTCAGGTATACATAAAGTAAAGAGGAAACTTAAAACAGTTTGGCTGACCACTGATATTCAAAAGGAAAAAACCTACCACAGACCACATCAGCTTCCACTACATAACTATTTCTTATGAAAACTGGCTGGAATTGCATGGACCAAATATTTACCTTCAATTCAATTCTACACTCACTTGACTCATGCAAGAGTCTTAAAGAAATGTAAGTGTTTACTTGCACAGAAGAGAAATACTTCATTTCTCAAATTATTTTGAACTTTATAAAAGGATTATATCACAATTATCCAATCTCTCAGGTTATAGGGTATCACAATTTAAAGCAGAGTTTGAAAGAAAAAGCCCTTTCTATATAAATATTTTTTAAAAACCACAAGATAAGTGTCTTGATATATTTATCATAATTCGTGGGCTATAATTTTAAAATCAAATCACATACTCTAATATAATTCTCTTTTCACATTTTACACATCTATTTCTAGGCAATAATTTTAATTATGACATTACAATTCAGTATCTCAGGATGGAAAGTATAGGTTTCTACAGTGTCAGCCACAAGACATACTCTCAGCTGATGAAGTTCCCAGTAGAGTAACCTTACTTGGGGAATCAAGGATAAAGAATTATTATTGAATACAAATGCACAGGCTTTTGATGTCATATATGGCAAATGTTTTATAATAATTCATGATATTTAGATATAGGAATTAGGGGTGCTAACTTCCTATTTGTACCTGAAAAGTCTGGAAAAATTCCAGCTGAAAACAATACCTGCTGATTCTGATAGGCAGTGACAGTTGTAAAGACAGTTTCAGGAAAGGAAAATGCCTTCACTCCCTCTCCAGATGGAACAGGCTTGATGGGAGAAAGCTCATCTCCACAGTCTTTACGGATGACGTGCACTCGAGGTTGATATTTGTGCATAGAATGAAGAATAATCTACATCAAGAAAAGAAAACCCAAATTTAATCAGGAACCTTTGTAAAATCTTGACAGTATAACTAAATATCTAAGATGTAAAAATAAATTCCTGCTGGAAATAAGCACTTGCAAAGATGCAGAAGTGGTATTCTTTAATAAAATATATCAAAACTACAGAAGGATGGCTAGGAAGTTACTTGTAAAATTTATATAAAAATACAAAACAAAATAACTATTTTAGTGAAGCCCCATGTACAACCATGGGAACTCAATTAAAAAATATCTATTGCTTAAAACACAAGAATAAATTTGGAAGGATTTATAATCAGCCAAATGGAAACCACATATTCCAATCCAACAAAACTAAAAATGAGATTGAGATGATTATTTAAATTGTATCAAACCTATCTTCTAAAAATAAGTATTTGTATGCAAGGTATTCTTCAGAGGGAATTTTTTCTTCATCAGTGACTATACAGGTCCACTCAAGGGCAAAGGTAATTTTAAGAACACCCCAGGGTTTATATTGTGTGTGGCTCCCAAAGTCTCTGATTTGCCAGGAGTGCACTGTGTCTGTGCCTCCATCACAACAAGGCACTTCAAAACTTCAACTCTGGAAAATGGAAAAGCTGGCTTCTTAGACTCCACTCTTAGAATTTATCCTAAAGAAGTACTCCAAATTCAGAAAAGTTTTTCATGTACAACAATGTGCACCACAGAACTTATAACAATAGAAAAACTATATACCACTTACATGTCCAATATGAGTTAGGTAAATAAAAATCCACACTATGGCATAAAGTATCATTAAGCTATTGCTAATACTGACTAGGAAATTTTCAACCACATAATGAAATTTTTTTTCATCTTAAATGACAAATCAGGACCCAAAATGTTTATAAATATATCATAACTTCATTTAAATAGAGTAAAAAGAAGACATACAAAGATACGAAGTGATTACTTCTGAATGATGGAATTGTAGTTTTTTTGTTTTTTGTTTTTTGCCTTCTTGAAATGTTTTAATGCTTTCAACACTAAGGGGGTCCAGTGAAGAAATAGCTTCTTCTAATGGGACTTTCTACCTGCTGCTGGAATTCCATTTGTTAGGTAGTCCTAACAAATCTTATCTGAGATATAAGGTTTAAATTCAGATTTGGGGCTGTTATGAATTTGGAGAAGAAACAGTTAAACAAAAATGGTGGGTAACCTGCCTCATGTTTTTCAGGATGTGGGCAGTTTAATAAGCCAAGCTCAGAACCTTTGGTCCGCCCAAGCACAAATAATCCTATACCTGGAGAGAGTGTTTGCTGCCACAAGAAGAGGTCTTTACGCTATGGTAGTAATTGACACTATAAGTCAGGGTTTGGGGTGGTTTTTTTTTATTTTGTTTTTTGCTTGTTTGGTTTTTTTCTTAGTGAGAAAGTTTTCTTTCTAATAGTGGAAGAAATGCCTGAATAAAAGGTCTAACAATTCTGCTGACCAGACATGCTTCTTGAGGTGGCATCATGAGCGTGAGAAAGAGATAAGAAGGGACAACAGGCCTGGTCATCACCAGGAGATATACATACATGGACACTCACATACACACACACACACATGAATCTGTAACCCCTGGAAAGCAATCTTTCCAGGCCTTAGAAAAGGGCAGAACTTCAGTGACCCATTAGTGGCTCATGAAATTAATTTAAGGGTTTGCAACCAAAGATGTTTTAAATAAATATAAAGTAGAAAACAGAATGTGCTGCTTGTCATAAGGATAAGTACTGTTTTGTAAAACGTTTTCTGCCAACTGCATATGATGTACACTAGGTCATAACATAATAAAAAGTGTGTCTTTCTGAGTCAGGTTAAACGTTTGAAAAACACAGAAACAATTAAATGCTAATGTTTGGAACCATTCTAAACAGATTCTCAGTGAATGTGGAATGTCATTTTCCCTCATTTCCTATTATTGCTAGGAGATTATGTCCACTAATGCTCATTTAAAGAGATATCAAAATCTAAGTGTATATCCTTGGAAGCTCAATATCTCCAGAGAGTTGAAGGATATCCTGCAGTTGTTTTTTTTTCTGGAGCTATGCTGGGGAAGAAGAGCAGCCGAGGGGGAGGCTGAGGTCTGCTCCCCACCCTCCAGTAAGGGGCGTGCCCCTGTTCTGTTTGATATGCAGGATCCTGTGTGACATTATATTAACATTTCTAAGTCTCAATGCCCCAGCTGATAGATGAAGAAGCTGAGGTCTACAGAAGCAGGGGACTTCTGAATCCCCCTAGACCTAGAGGCCAGCTCCCTTGACCCACAGCTGGCTTTCTCACTGCCAGTCTAGGTACATTCTTTATGAATTTACATTGTGTGGGCAGGCCCAACAAAGGAAGCACAAAGATGGTTCTCAGCCTGTACAGGCAGTTAATTAAGCCCCAACTTGTGTATCAGTCACTACCTGAAAGCATATAATTGGCCTGGTCCTTTCCTCAAATTATTTATTACTGTAACAAGTTTTAACCTTAACATACTCTTTTAAATATGAACATAAAACAGCAGATGACCAACTTTATAATGATAACCATTAATGTTAACTCAACTTCTCCCTCTCTTCCTTTATTTCCTAACTAATCTCTCTCTTTAGAAAGTTGTGATACATTTAACATCTGACAATGTAGGAGAGTTTGAGGGAAAATTCTTCTCCTCCCAGCGAAGAAACAAAGTGGTAAGCAAATAACAGCATCTATAAACTCCCACAGAGAACTACCATTCCTTTTAGAAACAAATTTCAGAGCAGAAGACAAATTTAAACAAAACAATAAAAAAAAAATAAGTGCATAGCCAATTTCACAGCACTAGATTCTACTCCCTTGGAATGAAGGAAATAAAAATTTACTTGAATTTTCTGCTTACCAGTCAATGACAAGTAGGTTTTGTCTTATGAAGACTGTTCTCCCCAGAATATTTCTCAATATGTTATATACATTTTAATTTTATACCTTTACCATATTTCAAAAATGACTTTAGGTAGGGAGTATTGGGGTAGAGAAATAGCTGATGTATGCCTACATTTGCACACTGAGGAACAACTGCTAATAGTAATCTGAAGATTATTCAATATTTTCAATATTATCTACTGCAATGTAGTATATCCCTGGAAATTTTTAGAGAATGCTAAACAAATCTCAGTTCTTCTTTATATGATAGCATTATTTACTTTTTAATGAGCTATCAAACATAACAATGAGCAGTCAATAATATTTCACTTATTTTGCAGAATACACAGAACCAGAAGAAACACTGGCTTTGTAAAAAACAAAATAAAAAAACAAAGGAGACCACAATGATAATAATGTCCACCACTGAAACCCAAACAAGTATATCTGATGTGCGTGTTCAATGCTTTCTATTCTCTTTCAATGGGATTTTTTCTTTCTATTTTTGGGGGAGCAAGAGGCCTACTATTAGGACATACAGTCACACTGATTTGTGTTCATAAATTCAGAGCACTTTCCCATTTACAAGGAAACAAGATGGTACATGTTCTTCTGCTTTAAAGCCTGGATTTGAGAGTCTGGGGATGTAGCTCAGTGGTAAAGGACTTGCCCTGGGTGGGAACCCCCAAGAACACAAATAAATAAATAAATGCTAGGCATGAGCAATAAGAAATATTGATTTCTGATCTGGTGAGTCAAAAGTACCTGAGGTTTGACCTCTGTAAGACCTGCTGCTTCTGGTCTTACAGAACAGCTTAATAGGGAAATTCCCTGCTGGCTGGAAATTTTCCAGATAAGTTAAATTCCCGTGTTGGGATAACTCAAGCAAAGGACTTCAAAAGAACAGATAACAAAAACATGGCTACCTGAATTTTTTTTAATATCAGATACCACATTACTTTAAATTGTAGGAGTCAAAATTATAACAGCAAAAATCACAAAGTAGGCTTATTTTTGTTTTATATGTGACACGGCATATAAAGCACTCCTTAAATGTGTCCTTTCAAGTTCATCAGCTCCCTTGACTCCCTCAAAGTTCTCTGATTCCACTATAATCAACCCATGGGAAAAAGAAACCTCAAAGAATGGAAATGACTTGTCCAGGATCACAGACAGACTTCCACCAAGGAGACTTGGGCAACCTCCTGTAGCATCTTACTACTCCACCTGACTTTTGAGGAGAAGCAAGAAGAGAGTGAGGGCGTCTGTGTCAGGGAGTCCTCAGCAGCTGGACTATGGCTGCCTGCAGTATTCCCTTCCAGAGCACCCCGCACTGTGGGTGCTCATCCTGCTGAGGTTTAAGGCGCATCCTTACCTGACCAATGTCTTCTAGCTTTCAGGGAGATAGTCACGTAAATGTTTCCTTCAGAGGGCAAGTTTCAGGCAAAATGAGACACACATATACGACGAGAAGCTACCCTACCCTAGCATACCAGCCAACTGCACATGGGTAGCCCAAGAATCAGTCTTGATTTGTATAAAAGTCACATAAGTCTGGCGACTGATTCCCCAAGGACCAGGTGGGGATTATAAAGTGTTCACAACGTTCAAAGATTAGCTGTGGCATAGAGGGGCATTTCAACTCTGAATTCTCACCAACACTCCTTTAGAAACAATCCTTAGCATTTGGAAAGCTGAAACGTTGTTTTGGAGAAAACCACAGTGGCACATCATTTCATGTCTGGTATGGTTCTAGGTCTAGTTACTGCCTGCAATGATATGATTCCTGCAATTACCTTATGCTAAGTTCATAAAAGTCCCAGGACAATTTTCAAGAAAATATTTGAAAGAGGAATTGAGGGAAGGGGAATAAGAAAGAGTAGGAGAGGAGGTAAATATGATCAAATTACATTATATGCTCCTATGGAAATATCACAATGAAACCCCTCACTTTATGCAATTAGTATATGCTAATAAAATAATTTAAAAAACTGATAGCCAGGTCTACACAGAATTTTCAAATCACAGTGTTGCATACTTGCACATCTTTAGCAGAGTAAAACTGGAGACTGAGACAAAAGCAACTTAGAAAATCACTTCTCACTTACGCCCACAATTTTATTAGTCAGCGGCTACAGTAACTTCCTTTGGAATTGCTGGGGGACTAGGCAGGGCAGAGGGGTAAGTCCCTGAGAGGTTTGTGTCAGGAAAGTGATGACTGAAAGTCCCACCATAATGGTATTACTGTCTTCTTAGAAGCTGAGTCACAAACAATAAAAGAATTACAAACAAGTTTCTACTCTCTAAGGTAGCCTCTTTTAGGGTCATCAAACAGTACACACAACAGACACCTCCAGAAGTCCTTCTGATCTCTCCTGACTGGAATAAGGTCACATCTAAGTAGCACTCAGAGCTAAAGTAATAGTAATCTGTACACATATCCTTCTCTCCCCATCTGGTCTAGAAACTTACTGAGGGCAGACTGTGGCTTTCTATCTTTTATCACATTTTACAAAGTTTGAAAAGATACGTTTTTTTTTAATGAATAATGAAATACGGCACTTTTCCTCCTACATTTTCTTCTAGAATCAACTGATGGGGACCTATAGGATTTTTTTGTTTTTTTTTTTATTTTATTATTCATATGTGCATACAAGGCTTGGGTCATTTCTCCCCCCTGCCCCCACCACCTCCCTTACCACCCACTCTGCCCCCTCCCTCTCCCCCCCCCAATACCCAGACCTATAGTTTTAACATTCACAAACACATTTCCTTGCTTCTGGATCAGATCTCATGTAAACAGCTCTCTCCCTGCTCCTCACACACACGTATGTCCCTTTATGAAACTAATACATCCTGCCACAATCTTAAAACAAAAATTTTACTAGCAGAAGGCCTGGGTCTCCAGCCTGCCCTACAGATTTTATACTTGCCAGCTCCCCTCAAATCATAAGACACAATTATTTCAATCAACTCATCTTCTCTCCTCTACCCTCCTTTCTTCTTCTTTCTCCTCCTCCTCTTCCTCCTTCTCTCTCTCTTTCTCTGTCTGTGTATCTGTATGTGCATGTGTGTATTATATATACATTCTATGTATGTGAATATGTGTATATGCACACATCTACACATACTATATTTTCTGCAGAATGCTGTTTTAGTTAAAGTCTTATAAAATTGAAATGCTAAAATCATACTGGTAGTAAATTACTAAATCTATATAAAACATTAGGTATGTTAGATATTAGATATAAAGCCACTGAAAGAATGAGAATTATAAAATGTTATACTGATTTAAATTATTTAAAAGTCTATACTTTATATATGACATATATGGTTTTTGATCCAATTACTGCTTTATAACATACATTATTAAATTCAGAACTCAGGGAAGTGTAATATACTTTAGGTTTTAAAAACAAGCAATGCCAATTTTTTGTCTAAAATTTCCTGTTGAAACAAAGAACCCTCAATTGATGTCCCACCAACATTTCAGTTTCTTCAAAGAGACAGAAGAAACCAATGTTCTTAAAATAAATTCAAGTGAAAGACAGTTGCTAAAATTTAACTATGTGAAATTGTAAAAATAAAGAATAAAAAGAAAGAAAATGAAGTAGTGAACTAAAATAGATGAACAAAACATATGAAGAAATCTACTAGATTATTTTTCTGATTTTTTTAAATCATAAAAGGCAAGAATTTAACAAAGGTACTACTATGTAAAATTTCACCATATGTCTTAAAAATCTAGCCCCTACATTTGTGACATAGTAAAGTTAATATTCAAACATTTTCATCAAGGTAAAGTACTTAAGGTACTGTCCAGCAACTTACAAACCACATCTGTCAACACTATATTACCAGTTTATAACACTTTGTATTATTGTCTTAAAAGATTTACTCATAAGCACACTGTTTGTAACCCCTTTAAGAAATGAACAAATTAATGTTCCTTTAGTATATGACTCATTCCTCAAAGGGCATTTCACTTCTGCTCAACAAAAGCCCTCTCAAATAACAGAACCCTAACAAATGCTAGCTTTGAACTAAAATCAGCATATGTCTGTTATTTCATTATTATTAAAATGATAAAGTAGAAATCTCACATAAGAACAATACTTCAAAAAAATTTAATAAGGTGTTAAAAACGACTGCATTGTTGGAATGGCTGCACTTTGACTTGTGTATCATATTTCAGAAATTTTAAGAATTAAAGGAATTATTTTATTATTGTAACATATTTTGACACTCATTACAAAACAATTGGGGGCTTGCAGATGGAGCACACAAAACAGTATGAGCCTGGGTCATTACTAAGAAGCAGTGAGCCACAGTTGGGAAAAGAGCTGGATGCAGAGGACACAATAAGTCACTAACCCTGTTTACCCAATTCCCAAACATATTCAGAGTATAAAAATTAGCATTTCATGAGCATTCATGCAAATGTTTTGGTTAAGGAAAGAAAAAACTCTCTGCCTTGAGTTCTTTTAGTCCAATACAAATGTCCTATCTAATTTTAATCTGTTAAATGCTTCCCAGGTTACTTCGGCCATAGGCAGTCTCTGATGCAAATATGACCTTGGTTTGGCACAGATTAGGCACACACTCATCAGCCAGGAAAGGAATATTACGATCTTAGAAGTGCTCGCTTCTTGCAGTCAGGCATGCCACAGACATGGCTGTGCCATCCCATGGTGTGTTAGAGGGGTCATCTACTCACATGGCCTTGGTCGTCCAGTTCATTGTTGGTGAGCTTCAACTTGTCAAAGCTGATCACTTGTCTCATCCACGTCTCCCCAGAGGCAGGCGAGTCTGGATGAATATATACCCTGGGAGGCACAGGAGAGTCAGCATTGCCTGCCACCATCCATTTAGAGCTGTGGTAAACATATCTAGGAGGCAAAGACAAGAGCTTCAGAAAGCGAACTGTTTCTTGGAATGCCCAACTCACTCGAATGTGCACCCTTTTTTTAAAAAGCCTAAAATAAATTGATTTTCTCTCTACATTCAAAAAACGCCTTCATGCACTTTTGACAACTCATGGTAAGTAGTATATGAAAAGCTTAGAGAAAAGTATGTACACCATCACCCAATTAATGCAAGTATCTTAATTTTAACGAATTATAATTATATTAGGTATTCTATCTGTACTTTGATTATTTTCCATTTTCATCTGAATATTCAATTCACATGAAGAAACTATGACGTTATCAGGCTCATCTTTAAGTAAATCTCAAAATATGTGAGAATTATATCTTAAAGAGTGCTTCTTCCTTAAAGATCATTTCCCATTTCAGGTTATATATAGGCATATGGGATAGACAGTAGAAAGATGAGAAGAAACTGTCATATTTTTATAGGTAAACAGTTTTATCTATTATCATTCAGAATTTTTTTCTAAGGTTCTAACACTACAAGTTGAGGACAAAATAATTCAGTTTAATTTAAATTTCTCGAATACTTATAAATTGTAGGCTGTTATTCATCATATGAATATCATACGAATTCATCATATGTTATTTATCATATGTTATTTCTTTCTTGATCCTTACAAGAAAATTATTTCAAATAGTTTTCAAATACCATGAATCAAGATAAAACATACTTTTAAAAATGATAGTGTATCTAATTAATGTTAATTTACTAATTAAGAAATAAAATATCCTATTCTGTTTATTTATATATGCCAAATATATTGACTCTGTAACAATACATTTAAAAGTTTCAAGTAATAAATAAGATATAAAATTTAACCTTATTCAGATAATTTATTAACTTTAATTTTAAAACTAGAAACTACTATATTAATGAAGAAGAGTATAAAAGAAATTGCATACTTAGATTTTCCATTTGTGTATTAAAACATGGCATACAATTTATAGCAATAATTTGCAAATAGTCTTGGAAAAGACTACCTGCGTAGTATACAAATTTCTTTTTAAAAGAGCATGAAATATTTTCGTAACATCTCTGATGAGCCTCTGATTCAACTATGGTCACGTATTTCACTCTCTTTTGAGCTCAATTCAAAATGCCTTGTATCTTTAACTCCTTTTATTATGAAAAAGTACAGAAGCACAAAATTAGAAGTAATGCTTCAAAACCTTCTTTTAATTGCTATGATGTAATTGTAATAAATAAGTTTCTAACTGTGGGCTTCTGTGAATATTAAATTTACATTAACTGACAATCATTCTTAACTTGACATACCACTCTCTGACACAGAATAAGCCAACTTTTTCCCTAATTCTGATGGAGTTGGAAAATAAAATGGGAACTTCAGAAATGCAAGAATAAAACCAATATAGAGTTAGATGCTCTATCAAAGCCTTGCAAAATTGTGCATATTGACTAGTTCAAAACTACACCCGCTAAGAAAATAAATGCTACATTTACACATTCATTGTAAAATATTCTAAATACCAATGCTAAAAATAAATTTCATCCTAGGAAGCAATATAAGTAAAAACAAAGTTGTGTTTCACAATTTGACCTTTTAAAAACCTAACACTGTAATACTAATATGTGAAATTTCCTTGCTTTCTATGAGATTAAATAAGAATCAATTAAGTAAAATTAAGCATGCAAAAACATATGGAAGAAAGTTGGAGAGGGAAATAAGACACAAACTTAGAAGACAAAGGAATAATTTCCAGTCTCATTAAGAATTACATCTAGAAGGGGGAAGGAGGGACTAGGGAGAAAGATGCAAGGGTGAATCTAATTCTAATTAAGACATTTTGTAAGCACATAACTAAATGTCACAGTGTAACCCTCCCCATACAATTATTATATGCAAATAAAAAATAATAATAATAAAGAATTACATCATTTTCCTCAGCACAAAACTTAAAAGAGAACATGGGTTTCAAACCAAGTATTTTAATGAATTAACTTCAATGCCTTCCAGCTTCTGTTATGAAGTAAATAATTATAGCAAAACTTCCTAATCACTTATTTAATTAAAATACATATTACAGCTTATGTAGAAAACATGAATAATAAAACTTCCCTTTTATTACCTATTTTGGTAGAATTTAATATGCCTATGCTCAAATTAAAATCTGTGTACTTTCAATACCATAAACAGGCTTTGCAAAAACAACTCTAAATTTTTTAAGTGATTAAAACAAATCTAATTTCATTTAAAAGCTTACTAAACACTGTTTATTGAGAGAGAAAGAGAGTAAAATTTAAGTAAGATCCATCTGATCTTGAAAACACTTAAAACTTCCATTTTCTTTTTAATGTTAGCATTTTTAACTCCTCAGAAAAATAAGAGACATTGTCATTGAAAATTTCTGATTTGGTATGAAACTGAAGACCATGTATCTTTTCAAAGTTTACTTGATGTCTAGATAAATACACTTCTTTTTCAAAATCCAAATATTATAAAGGGTTTTTAAAAAATATTTGCTATCAACCAAAAAAGAAGCCAAGGTTAACAATTCATTTCCAGTTTGGAGATGTCTTAATATCACAATGTATTATGAGATTTTTTTCACTTGTATAAAACACTTTTCTCAAGTTAAAGGGGAAAAGTCTACAAACATTTATGATGAGGAATGTAAGACAAAGGAAATGAATGTGAAGAGCAAAAACTCATGAAGGAAATATAACATTTCATTCACTATATAAACTTTGTATTTCCTCTCAAAATTCTATTTGAAATGTGAACCAGTACAAAAAATACATTTAGTTTAGCAATCCCAAAGTGGCCCCTACTAAAAGTCTCAATGATTGAAGACATCTCTGGGTCTATTAAAAGCAAAACAAAAATTCAGTTTTCGCATTTGCTGCTGGAGAAGGCACCACCTCGGCTGCTGGAACCCATGGAGTTGGATTATGGATCTGGAGATTCTAAGGGCATGGGGAAACAAAGATCACAGTTGTCACAGATACGAAGGGCACAGGTCTGCAAAATCCTAGTGTTTTCTTATTATCCTAGATCCAATTATCACTGTACCTGTATCTTTTGTTGTCCACTGGCACAATATCCATGGCAATGTAATACTGCTGGTGAGGATCTAATCCAGAGATCTTCACTCTCATTGCTGGAAACATGCGCCTATTTATAAGGGAGAGAAGAAAAAAGGTTTAGTTTTGTTTGTGATTAAGAATGGAGAACAAAAATAGCAAAGACACCTCTGAAATCTCTATTTTAAATATGGACAATTTATAGTATTCACTTAGGTAACATAATTCAAAGTGTCAAAACATAAGTCATATCAAAACTGAGTTTTAAAATATAATTTGTGCACTCTGTGTACACATGTGTTCCATGTTTACTCAAATGTCAGCATAGCTAAAAGTAAAAGAATTGTACTCTGAGGGAGGAATGGCCCTAAAGAAATCACTGTACTTTTCAAATAAAATCAGTAAGCGCATTTACTTTAATAAATACAAATACTAAAATTACCAAATGGCAGAAATAGAAATTTCAAGTTTCTGAAAGTGATAAAATATATTATAATGTGAAATTTTAAAAGGGTTATAAAAAACCACAAGGAGCCAACGTGCCATGCTATAACCAAACAATATGTTCTTTATTGAGACAGGACTTCCTGTCTGCAGCATGGTAAAGGTGAAGTGCAAAAGTTGCTCTAAATTTGAAAGGTATAGTAAAACTTCTTTATTGAAAGCAGAAACTAAACGCAATGTATATTTACACATCATTCCTCCCCCCCACCATATCTCAAAAATGCATTCATTTTAACCACACTTACTTAAAACTTTGCTAACTAATGCAAATGAAAATCCTCTTTTCTCTTGGCTTTCCAGAGGTGTGTATCAAAGGAGACAAAGTAAAAGCACCTACCCCCTAAAAAGCGCACCTCAGGAAAAAAAAAATGCAACCACAAATTATTGTATATAAAAAACAAATACAGAAGCTTATTCTTTTTAAAAGATGTCTTCTAACGATTTATGCCTAGAACCCTTCCAGCTAATCTCAGTTTTGTTCATTTAACCTTATAACACAAATTTCAGTGGTTATTTACCATTTTTTTTCTATTACAATGCTATTAGGGACCACTTCAGGAGAAAAGAAAGTCCATGATTATTAAGTAAGCTTGAGAACAGTTTAATATGTTGCCTGTTTTAGAGTTATTTCAGTGCACCTGTAAGATAAAGAGTAAAGGTCTTTAACTACATCCTTTATAAGACAACTGTTGCTTTGTGTTGTTGAAGATCAAATTCGGATCATTAATAAAAGCTCTGTGAAAACGTAGAAGGTAGCATATGGATTCAATAAAATATGTTTTTGTAATTTCTAATAAGTTTGGATACTTTTATGCTATCCAGGTTTTTACCACGTGATAAAAACACAACTCCCTGAAAGAGTTGTGTGATCTTTTTAAAGTTCCTTTAAAGGAAGCATATTATTCACAGATTTCATAGCACTAAATGAACTGAAAACTTTAAAAAGCAAATGATTCTTTCCTTCAAATTAGTATGATCTGGCTAACCAATCCATTTATTTTACTAAGCAATGGATGTGCAAATTTCCTCTTTAAAAAAGCACTTCTTACAAAACTTTTTAAAAGGCATTCTTCAGCAAATTTTCAGCTAATGCGTTGGATTTCATTTAGGAAAACAATTTAGATGTGTAACTGCGAATTTACAAACAGGATTTCTTTTTTCAAAATCAGCGTATTCTTACCACTATATGTGATTAAACATGCATTAAGAATGATTGCATCTCATCAAAATATCACAATACATCATGTTCTCATAGTACCAGGAAATCTGATAAAGAGCCAACCTGGAAGCGTCAAATCTGAAGAAACAAATCATAGCTTGCTGACCAGCAAACTTTTTAAAAAGAAAAGGGGGAGGATGAATCTATTCCCTAGTTCCAGAACCGATATTACAGCCTAAACAATTGACCTCCAATCAAACATCAACAGCATTTTCTCCCCAGCATGCACAAGAGAAAGGCCTGCCTGGGCACTGCCTGGTGAGTAGGCAAAGTCAGCCTCAAAAGTGAGCCATGGCCCTGGGGCCTTGTCCTGTCAGTTAGAAAGTGCTACAGGAACTCCTGCCAGGTGAGGCCAGGGCCGGGGTCCTTGGGGGCGTCGATGCCAGCTCGCCCTTACCTGCCGGCCTTAGTGATGATCATCTCCGTCCCGATCTCGTGAAAGCGCTTCCAGAGCTCAGCTCCTTGCAGATCCACCCTCGGGGCCTGCGGTGAGGGCAGCGGGGTACCCGGCCTGGCCAGGGCGGGCGCAGGGGACCCCTTTGGGGAGCCTCCTGGGGAGGCCAGCGGGGAAGCGCCCTGCAGGAAGCCGTCCTCACAGCTGCCTGGACAGCAAAGGGCAGAGAAGGGGAACCTGTGAGAGTTCTTGAGCGGAAACAGAGAGGCAGCCCAGAATACAAGGAGTGGGAGCATAAGGGAAGTTTTGGTGCCATCAGAGCTTTTTAACCGCTAAGCCCATCGACAGAAGCCCGTTCTCCGCTTGCCGAAGAGCGCTCCACGCACCGGTGAGGCCTCCCAGGCCCCCACATGCCGAGCCTGGGAGAGGCGTGCGGGCCGCGTCCACCCCACCCGCCCGGCCTCGGTATGGTCAAGGCCCCAAAAAGTTTTGCATGGCCGCGGAGATCTGGGACGCGCGTCCGATGGAGTCGCAAGCGAGTTCCAAGCGCAGAGTCCCCATTGCAGACCTGGATATTACCAGCGACCCAGAGCGCATGCAGCCAACGCGCCACCCGCCCTCGGCCCGGGTCCCAAGTCCTTGGCCTCCTTTCGCAATAGGCTTCTGGGGCGCCTCGCCTCTGGCCCGCCTGAGGCATCATCTAGAAACCTTATTCCTGCCATACTACCCCGCCTCTAGCCAAGCTGGGGAATGGCGAGAGGAGGGCGAAAATCAAGCCCGCGATCGCCGTCGGCTTTGGCCGAGGAGGAGAAGGGAAGGGAACCACTCAGCCACCCCAGGGAAACCACGTTGCAGATACGCCCTCTTCCTTGTTTGCACAAACGGTTTAGGACATTCGTTCCGGTTTCAGGGGGGTTATGCCGTCGCTCAGCCCTCCATCCCGCCCCAGGCTTTTAAAAGTTAGGAAAGGGGAAAAAAAAAGCACCCATTGCCTGGAACCCCAAGGGAAGCAGATGAGGAAACCACCGATACGCACTGCAGGCCGAGTGTGCGGGAAATCGAGTGGGAGTTTAGCCGTCTGGAGGGTGACCAGATTGCGCGGCGAGCCTTGCGCCTGACACCCAGGGCCAAGGCGCTAGTGGCTGAGTTAGGGACACCGTGCGCACCCGCAGACTTGCAGAAGTTCAGGTTCGCTGCGGCCCGCCGGGACCTGGGAAGGAACGCGCCGGGAAGAAGTTGGGCGGGAAGGGGCCGACTCACCCGCGGCTCCGCGGGAGCCACAGCTCCGCTCCAGATCTGCGCAGCTCCGGGCGGGTCCGGACGCCGCCCCGGCTGGTGGCGGGTGCGCAGAGCCTTCGTCTCCTTGCGAGGAGCCTTTTTCACCCGCGCCGCAGCCACGGCAGCAGCCTCCGTCGTCCGCAGCCCCGGCCGCCTCTTCCGCGCCCAGCTTTCGCCGCTTCTTTTGAAGCTGTTGCTGCTTCTCGGCGCCGATCAGCGCCTCCACGGAGAAGGCGTGTGCCTTGAGGCTTAGCACGCTGCATGGCGAGCCTCTCCGCTTCTCGGCCATCCCCGCCGCCTGGCGCCCGCCCGCCCCTCTCTCATATACACTCACGCGGGCACACGCACGCACTCGCTTTCCTTGCCCCACCAAAAACTGAACAGCTCTCGGGGCCTCCCGAGATCTGTCCCCTTCCCCGCCGCGGGCAAAAACAAATCTGGCGTTTCCTCTTTCTCGCTTGCGTTGGGATCCGAGGAACCAGCGACGCGACCGCCAAGTTTCCTTTCCTGGGTCTCTCGCGCGCTGTCTCCTTCGCTCCCACCCACTCCACCGCCTCCTACGGCTCCAAGATCTGCCTCGACTGATGCGCCACAGAGGACTAACATGGGCAAGAAAACACTCTGCGGACACAAATTAGGGATTGTAATTGAAATTTGTTGCCTTGATCTGTCAGCACTTCCAGGCAGGAGAGCGGTGGGAAGAACTTGCTCATTAGTGTCAATAAAGCGGCGGGGGGGGCGGGGCCCACGGAATTGTCAATCACCGCGACGGCTGGCCAATGAGAAGGCACCGACTCCGCGCAGCCCGCGCCCACTTCCTTACAAGGCAGAAAAAACCTCGGCGTGGAAAGCGCCGCCATCTGGCTTGGACCTGCCAGCTGCGCTCTCCCTGAACCCTGCGGTCTCCCGGCCGCCCATGAGCGGGGTCCGGCACCGGACTCTTCAGCTTTTCTCCACAGGACGTGGAAAGGCGGAAGCTCCTGGTTTTAACTGAGAGCACCAAGTTAGCATATCAAAAAATCTTTCAAGGAACTTTCCATTCTTACTCCCACATCCGTATCGGTTAATGTTGCTACAACGTTTTGGGAGGTGGGGAGAATTCACAGCCACCAGGTGCCTAGTTTCTCATTTAAACATTCCCACGTCTGGAAGCCCCACTCTGCGCGGAACATGGCACTAGGTTTAAATTTTTCTTAGAGAGGTGGGTTAAAAATTAGTTAGATCCTTTATATTTAAGAACAAAATGTTACATTATCGCTCAGTCCTTCGTACAAACCAGTCAGGAAAAGCGTGCTCTTTCTGCATATTCCCTTTTCTTTCAAAGAACTGTAGTTATTTTGAAACCAGGTCATGGGTTTTTAATTGTGTATGTCTTTAATGATATGGACTAAACTCTTAAATCCCTTAAACCTTAGTATACTAAAATAACTATGTTTATTAAGATGTAATTGCAGTTTTAAAAAATTATCTGTGATTTCTTCGATTGGCTACTTTTATTGCAGGCTTTTAAAGTCAATTTGTTTCTTTAAAATAAATTCGAAAGAATAATTGAATGACAGCAAACTATGTGCAGTTTAATTCATAGTTTCATCTCAACTCTTTGTTAGGGTTAACCAAAAAAGTGGTATAAATAAAACAAATCTCTTGTAGAATAAAATTCATGATGCATTTCACTTTTGATCTTTAGTTTAAAATACGCGACAAAGGACTGCTTTTATTTCATCTTGTTTTCTCTCTCTTGTTCAATTACCCTCCGCAACCTTTGCCCTGTTTTCTTCTGACTTCGCCCTAAGCTTTCAGTAGAGGAGCTTCTGGAAGTAGCTGGGACCAACCTTTTTACCTTAGCTGGGGAACTCGCAAGTCCTTCAAGGCTGGACACCACAGGAGCAGCAAGAACCTAGCAGGAGGCGCGCAGAGGCACGTGCAGGCCGCCCAGCACGTTGGCCCAGCAGCCTCCGCAATCACCGAAGACTCCGTAAAACCCTTGTGGATGCCTCTTTTAAATGCCTGAGACACGTATTCCGCCGGAGGGAGTTGTTCGGCATTTGCTAAAGAAAGGCTTTGCCACGGTTTCGGAGCTGGCCGAGAACCGAAGTTCAGCGGCCTCCCGGGTCGATATTTTGTCTTTAAAACAAACAAACAAAAACTTAGTCCCAAGTTTGGCTAGGGCAGGAGCGGACAAGAGAGCAAGCGGAGAGGCCGCTGGCGAGTTTGGGATGGAAAGGGGATGGAACGTTGCTGGAGTTTATGTCCGAAGCTCCCCGCGCTGAGGGAGCTGAAGCCCCCGTCTTCTGCCTGTGCGGTTACAACACCCTGCTCCAGGTCCCGTCTCGGGAGCGGGGGACGGGTGTCGGGGAGAAGCCGAGGAGGAGGAACTCCCTCCCCCGCCCTCCCCCAGGCACCCCTTAAAGGCCTTGGAGATTCGGAGACAAACCGCAGCCCAGGAATGGAGTCGCTGGAGCCTTCGGGCCTACTTGGACTCGGCAGCACCGGGAGCAGAGCGGCTGGTTACTAGAAACCGCCAGGGATAAAGGCGATTCCCAGAAATGAAGCGAGTCCCTTCAACGTGCCCTGCAGTTCAAACAGATTTAGGAAGTTTGAACAGGCCTCCAGGGTGCTCCGATCACATTGCCTCAAACCTTTTCCTCTGCCCCTTCTTTCGCCTTTACCCTTTGCAGCTACAGGCACATATCACAGAACTTTTGGACACACAGGGACTGGTGCCCGCATAACAAAGAAAGCCGGGCCTCACCGACATTCACCATGTCAAAAAACAAACAAGCAAAAAAAAAAAAAAGTTTAGAAATAGTCCGAAAGTGCGCGGAGCGCTTAGGGCAGGACAAGAAAGCTAAACTTCATTGTTCCTGGTCCAAGCTGGGCTTTGGGGATTTTGAGCAATAGGGCTGCCCAGCAGCTTGCCTCCTCCAACGCGGGCTTTGGGACTGAGCAGGACCAGCTGGCCCAGACTCCACTGAGCCGTCATTCGCAGACTGTGCAGCACCCTGAACTTGACTTCCAGCGAGGGCGCAGTGAACCTCTCCTGGGTGGAAGGAAGCTAGCCCCAAGTTGACTGACTTCTAAGTGATGGCGAAACCACAAGTGTTAGCCAGGCCTCTTCTCAAAAGTGCAGCACGTACGTGGTAGAACAGAGCCACATATTTGCGCTTTTCAGTCAAGACAGCAAGGGAAGGACGGAAAGGACGCCTTGCGCGTGAGGGACCCTTGCGACTCGCGTTTGCGCATTTACGGGTGCCTGTGCATGGGTTCTCACGAGTGCGCCTGTGTACACGTCTTCCTGTGTGCAAGTATGCATGCGCTTGTGCACCTGCACATATGTAAACGTGGGAAAGGTCTGTATTGGGCAGTGCGTGCCTCCTGCCACTTGACGAGTGAAAATATCCTTTCCCAATATGAACTACGTTAAAGAAATTATTAAAACTGAAATACACTGTAGGGCATCTTACAAGACCAGACTGACCCTATCTCAAATAAAAGTCACCTAGAGGAATAAGTCTATTTCAGGGGCTTGGTGGGAGAGGGAGGGACAGAAGATTCTTGCGCATCCAGATACAGGATAATGGTGCACACTGAATGCATTTTTTTCATTTTGTAAACTCTCTGCTTTCCCGCAAAGCTTTTTAGCCTGGAATCTGTTTACAAATCAATGATACATGTGTATACAGTTTGATATTTCATCTTTCCTGACAAAACATACTTTAATAATAAATAATTGTTTTTAAATTCCTTAAAGCCTCTTCGCGTCAGGACTTCATTCTCTCTCAGTTTTTTTTTTGTTTGTTTGTTTGTTTTTTTTTTTTTTTTTTGACAACAGTTTTAACACTTAGGTTTGATTTCCAGGACTAGAAACCTGACACAGGGAGGTGTCTTAATCTAGTCCTAGATTCCTCAACATACACAAGAATCTGTTCTTCGGCCCTGAACTCGAGGCGCATCCGGTGGTCCCGAGTTTCCAAACAGGATCCAGACTTACTTCCCACTCATAAAAAGACATTTATTGTTAGCTGAAAGAGTAACTGCACGAGACATACAGAAACAGGCGAGTGAAGGGAGGTGAGTCACAATACAATCCAAACACCAAAAGGGGTACTTATTTGCCTGCGTTACTTTGTAACTTAATCTGAGAAGAAGCTATATCTTAATTCGGAACCGTGGACATCAGACAACGCTGTGAATCACTGGCCAGTGTCACAAACCGCAACTGAGGCGCCATCTCTCCGACCTTCCTACCTTTCTTCATTCTTTGCACATACTTTCTTGTCTCTTCCTGTAATCTAGGTTAGTGAAAATAATAAGTCATAACGTACATAAATTTACAAGAGCGACGGGAGTAAACTCAGGCTGCTGGAACTCCATGGCTGCGCTCTTGCGGACCTCTCCCTTGCCTCGTTTGAGTTGCAGTTGTAACCCCAGGCCAGGTGGAGAAAAAGATGTGGAGCCCGAAATTCCTCCCCACCAGCTCCAGTCGCTGACTTGTACACAGACATCCAGTGTACTTTTAGTTGTCTATTTTGTGTTGTTTTGTTTTCCATTCGATTCTCCCAACAACCAGTGTGATTAGTCAAGACTGAAGCCAACTATTCAAAACCCGCCTAGACTGCAAAGGAACCCTGAGGTCAGACTGGGTTCCGGACCCACAGAGTTTCTCTTCTAATGTTGATTTTTCAACCTGTGCTTGTTTCTCACTGGCGCTCTGGAGAAATGCGCTATTTCCGAGTGGAGTCCCAGGGTAAACTCATCTTTACTCCTTCTTTCCTTTATCTTTGGAGAGGGAAAGAGTCTTTTTAATCCACCACATTGAGGGCCTGTGAGGAAATAATGTACCTGCGATGTGTCCAGAAGGAAACTTCCTCTCTGAGTAAATGAACTTCCCTTCATGATCAATTTCCATACTGCAATTTTTTGTTCACCTTCTTTCTCACTTTTTGACTCTCTCATTTCTGTTATTGATGAGGGGCCAATAAAAAAAATGACTTGAGAAGACCACACTTGTATTTATCACTAATACCAGATTCAAAAATCAGATGGCTTGAAAGAAGTAATGAAATTAACATCCAGAAGTAAATAACTATCCGAAGATGGGTGGCTGTATATTGCTAATAACAATATTGCACCAAACTAGTTTGCACATAAACTGAGGCAATGAATGGGGGAAATGAAACAATATTCCATAACCAGTTTATGGACATTTTAATCATCTGTGCTATACAAAATCTTCTTTAAACTGATGTTAAAAATATGCAGCCTCATAGTCTTTGAATTAAATAATGCTATTTTCTCCATAAACAAAGGTTACCTCTAGTCTGCTAGCTTAACAAAGTGAATTGAAAATGGAACTAACTAAAGGCCCCATTTAGGGAATCACTAAGTTTTGTGCCTGTTTGTTAAGAAGAATGGGTATGTTGCTCAGGCTCCTTAGACCCCTGAGCTCAAGTAATCTTCTTGCCTCTGCCTGTAGAGGAGCTGGGACTACAGGCTTCAGCCATTATGATGGGCTTTTTATTTTTTAAAAAAATGATTATGCCCTCTACTTGGCTGTAAATTGGGCCCTGTTCTTGTATTTTACCTTGGTAGATACCCACAGTTCTTACACAGTGGAAATTTTTTACACATTCATATAATTTGCTGAAAGTGTGAACAATGAAGAATGTGGCTGGAATTCATTCATATTTTTGTTCTGACAGATGAGGCATTTTATTTTCACGACAAGACTTTTAACAGATTAATTTAAAGCTAGCGCTAAAACTGTACAAAAAAGAAGTGAGCCATTGAAAAATAGTATTAGCACTAGGAATGAACCCTGCTCTTATACACATGGCAAAAGTGTGACAAGAAGCAATGGTCATTCTGCATAACCTTTTGTTTTGTTTCACTTTTAATTGTGAAATTCTTCTGTCATTAAAAAGTGTATCCTGAAAATTTAGATGGATGAAAAATAGAAAACAATAGGCATTTCTCCTTTTCAATAGAAAACTTTAGACATTGGCTCAAATAAATTATCTTACTGAAATGTATTTCCAAACTGGGTTTTCAGTAAGAGTCAATGAGAATCTTCAAGCAAAAGGCTAAAAAAAGACTGTTAGTAAACATATAGCTACCAAATAGCTATCTGTTTTGGAAACAATGCTTGTAAAGAATCCTAAGCATATATAAAACTGTATTTCCAAATTCAGCCACATGGAGAAAGAAGGAAAAAACAAACTATCTGAGGCCATGCATAATAGGTGATAGGAATTTAGACTTACTAGCATTGCTAGAAAGACTTGAGCTTTTTTAAAGTTCACTCTTAATCTTTGGTACAGGTTCATTCTCAAATTACAGAAAATGTACTTTAAGAAGCTCTCACTACCTGCTACAGATGTCCAGGAAAACTGAATTATGGAAGTCGGAAACATATGGCAGTTGCCTGTTGCACAAGAAAGGTACATATGAAAGTTATAAATTTCCTTCTTTAAGTCAGCATTGTAAACGCATTTTATAGGGTTCACAGTATGTATTACATCTGTAGATTTAATTTTTGAAATATATGTTTTTTTGAGATATTTGTGGTTTCAGATTCTCAAAGAAAGAATTCATCTTGATGTATTAAAAATAAAGAAAAAAAAGTCTTATAAATAAAAGTAAATGTGTGGAAAGGCAAACATTTTTTTCTGTTATTTCCCAGCTGGTTATCCTGAAAAGGATTGCAGGTCATCTGTTGGCAAAGGATTGCTCACAATGCAGGAGGTACCTTCAGCAGAATGAGCTGCATTTATTGCCTTCCCATTCTGAAGAGGCAGAAATATTAATTTGAGTAAAGCCAGCTTGGGAACGATATAAAAACCACCCGATTAAGAACTAAACCAAGTAAATGTCAAAATGCACTGATTCAATTGGCTTTTTAGGGAAAAAAAATGACAAGTACTTGGCAATCTTTCCCCCATGGAAATATTAATTTTAATCTTAATTATTTCATTTAATACTCTTGAAATCACATTTTGATTGCAATAACTTGAATTGCATATTCAGAGTTATTAATGGACATTAAATACTGCTTGCTACCAAGATATCTCCTGTAACATTCAAAGTTATTTTAAAATAATTCCTCTAGTTTTCTACCTGAAACCTCCTGTGGTATCTTAAAATTCAATTTTAATTTTGTGGATTTTAAGTCACAGTTCTCTTATTCCAGTTTGTTTGAAGAAATGTTAGAAGCAAGTTATGTGAATGGTCTTAATAGAAAAAAATTAGTTCAAAGAAATATATGCTTGTTTTGATGCCCTAAAAGTGAGGCAGGTGCCTACAGGTGAGATCTCCGTGGGCTAACTTCAAGAAAACCGTTCTGAGATTTCTACGATCTCAGATGCTTCCATGAAGGGAAGCGTCCAGACTGGTCTCGGGATTTTTGTTTTTGTTTTTGCTTTTTTTCTCGTTTCAATTCTACTTATTTGGGGGAGAAATAATACAAAATAATAGCAGATGCGCTTCTTCCCCAACAGAAGTTTATTTGGTTGTGTTTTGTATTCCCCCTTGTGATTGCTTTTCTGTTCTTTTCTGGTTCCTATCTTGCAAAGGGCTCTTCTGGGCCAGCTTTTGATCACTGGGTCTTTTGGAGGCAGCAAAAAATGGAGCAATGGAGCGTGTAATAATGTGTGCTCCCAAACAGATGGGGAGAGAGGTAGAAAAGACTGTTAGATTCTTTCCCAGCTATCCATGTAAAATTGGAAACAAGGAAAATGTAGGGGAAATTTCTAATTTCCCTCTTCAGCAAGTTTTAGGCCCCTTCCTGAGTTCCCACGCTGTCCTGCCCAAACCACTTTAAGTGTTTGCTTCTATTCATAACTAGAGTTCTAGAAAGAGACCGTCAACCTGACTTCAATCCGAGAGTAAGCTTAGTTGGGTTTTTAAAAAATATTTTAAACTAGCATTTATTATTTGATATTAATAACAACCGAAAAGTAAAAAAAAAAAAAGTCCAGTTTTCGGGGTACCGTAGCATCTCTTGACGAATCCTGTTGGTAAAACATTCAAGAATTCATATTTCCGATGAGGTACCACACCTGAAATTAAAATCCAGTATGGTTTTCTAAAGGTTATATTGGTTTGGTCAATATCTGCATTTTCTTCATTTTGTTGTTCTTTCTGGTTTTGGTGCGTTTTTTTTTTTTCATTGCTGAAGACAATCTGATTTACAGTTTGACTGAGAGTTGCATTTCTGTTTAGAAGGTGAAACGTCCAAATCAGTTAGCCAAATTATTCCCCGACGGCTCCAATATTGCGCCAGAGTCCCAGAGTCAGTTATTTTTATGTCTGACTGTATTTCAAATGTGCAGGGTGATAAATAAAACCCGCCTCAAACTTCAAACTATCTCAATGTGATGAGGAACAATGACAAAAATTAAACCAGCCAAAGTGCTGGGGTTCTCGCGAATGGCTGGAGCATAAATCACAGTTTCCGCGGCGAGACGCGCGCCTGCTGCAGCAGCCTCTTAGCTGTCGCAGGACCAGCTAGGGACTGTAGCCAGCAGGGCTCGATTGCGTGGGCCTGAATGCAGTACCGACTCAGCCCGAAGTTCTCATTCGTCTGCAGAAGGACAGTGTTGGGGGAGAAAGGCATGACCAAGCCTAAGCGACCCCTCGATTAATGTATCATCAGGAATTCTCCACTGAGTTGTGCCTGTAAAATAAGAGGGCTTGGGAGGCAAATTTGGAGAGGGAAGTGTTGAAAAAGAAGTAAAAAATCCCCGGCTCTCTCTCAGGATTGCAGAGGAATTCCTCTGATTGCGTAAGTTCCTTGAAAGGGAGATTCGTTGCGGCTATTAATAATGAAACCCTTTTTATGGGAAATCAAGGAAGGCGTCCTGGTAAGCTCTCTGCGGCGCCAGTGTAGCCGCTTGGAGTTCGGAGCCCGGCAGCACAAGCACATTTTAGCGCACACGCCCATTCTGGGATCCCGGCTCACACCAAGCCTGCGCCGGGCTTCCCGAATAAAGCGGTCGTCGCGGTCCCCTGGGACGCGTGTGTCGGCTAGGCGGGAGATTCATCCCTACGGGTATCCGCTGGCCCTATCCACCTGCTGGAGAGCCCAGTCGAAGAACCCCAAACCAGCGGCGCTCGTTGGCCACCAGGGTGTTAGGGACCGCGAAGCTGCGGGTTTCTGTTGATAAGTGCAAAGAACAGCCCTCTTGGTGCTAAGTGCACAGTAAGTGCGAAGAATAAATATATCATTTCTCGGGGCGTCTTCTTGAAAGGGCGTCTTAGTGAACTGCGATTCTGAGCCAGCCAAGGGTTATCGATCAGAGCGGGCGCCTGGGCCTCTTCAGTGCCTCCCCGGCTGGCCCAGAAGGGCGCGCAGCACTGGCCGCTGCGCGCCACTCGCCCCGCAGGGTCCTAAAGCTGCTCACCATCAGGCCGCCCAGGCGCGCAAATGAGGTCTCGGTCCTCGCCCCAACCCTTGCATTGGAGGCCACCACTATTTAGGATTACGGTGCGCTGGGTGTGTTTCGTGCGTGCTTGGCGGAATCGCCTAAGGCTGTCAATGTCAGTGACCAAAAGGAATGGGGGAGATGGAGCTGTTGTCTTCTAGATATTTGAATTTGGACATTCCTTCATAATAATTAATAATAATAATAATAATTGGTTCAGAGTCAAGTGAGTGAAAACTTAAGCTACTCCGCGAGGACAGTCTCCACTTTTCAGCTTGCATCGCTCGGAGCTGAGAGGCCACCCGGTCGGCTGCGGAGGTCGGCGGCTATCCCGGGAAGCCGGGCCCTCCGTGTGGCTCCGAGGCTCCGCTACTAGCGCGCCCCCCAGTCGCGCCAGGCGCGGCGGTCGCGGACCTTGGCTGTCCCGGACCTTGGCTGTCCCGGACTCTGGCCTCGCCAGATGCGTACCCCATCTCTGCCTCCGCAGGCATAAGCCGAATTCCCTCGGCCTCGGGCCTCGGCCTGCGCCCTGGCGGATGGCCCGCCAGGCTCTAGAGAATTCAAGGGTAGGGAGAACTGGGCAAAGCTCTGCTTGCTACGCGATTTCCCAAGTGTTTGTTTAGCGACCCCAACCGCGTCCGAGCCGTAACCTCCTCAGCGTTACAACCGGGATAATAATCCTTGCCTGGCTGGCCCGCTGGGTGGCGGCGGATAACATATTCCTGTGGGGGAAGGGGGGCTGGCAGAGAAACTGTGTGGCTATTTACAATCCTCCCAGATTTAGGGGTGGGGGGGAGTTGAGGCCTTGGCCTGCGTTAGGTTCCGACCTCAGGTTCCTCTGAGCCCTCTACACTCCCCATTGCTGCGGAAGGACAGGCACAGCCTGGGCTCCGGGTCCCGGCACGTGGCGCCCTCTGGGGACCGTTGGCAGCATTGTCCTGAGCTTGGCCTGGAGCTGAGTAGCCGCGCCCCGTGCTTCTGCAGACTCTGGTTCTGCCCGGCTCAGGCGCGCGCTGACCTCTAACTTGACTGCCTGTTGCAGCCTTAAGAGATTCCTGAACCGATACCAGAGCTGGGTCCCACCCTAACCCGAGCTGAAAGGAAGCCCCGCGCGTTGCCCTCTTCTGTGGACCCGATGCAGGCTACCCTGAGCCCTTCAGGAGAACCAGCCCAGAGAAGGCATTGGTTTCTGTGTGTCAAACCTCCACCACCCTGAGAAACTAACTCTCCCAACCCCCAACCAAAATAATAATAAAGCTATCTGAAAAAGAAAACATCCACATGTGTAGAGGACTATAACGGGAAATTAAAAAAAAAGATAATCAGAAAGAACCTCAAAGGAATGTTAGTATGTGCGTTCTTTGCACTTAAGTGAAGGTTAACCCAGAGTTTTAATGAAACCAACCAATCAAGATTTAAGTTTCCTCTAGCCCTGGACCAGCTAAGGGATATTTCCCAGTCAAGTTCTCATGACCTGTTACAGTTTCCATCTCCCCAGATGGCAAGCTTCTCTCTCATTCTCTCTCTTTCATGCACACACACAAAAGCACATTTCACAAGTTTCTAACTAGGTCGATTGTTTTAACCTTCCCCCACCACAAAAAATGATAGCATATTAGAACAAAATGTGCAAAGCAATCTGTATACAGACTGTTGATCTAAGGTGGTTATGTATTCTCACTTGCATAGTTAATTTCTAAGATTTTATTTTTTTAAAATGAAACGTTTTAGGTCAGTCACAGTTACATTAGTACACGTTGTGGAAATAAGTTTGCATTTAGAGAAAAGTTATTAGAAACAGCTGTGATGTTAATGTTTCAAAATCCAGAGTACTCAGTATGCCCAGTATCTACTTTTCATCATAATTTTTTTGTGTGCATCCACATAATGCATACTCTCTGTGTGTAATACAAGACACTTGTTTAATAAAGCAAACGATTGTCTGTGTCGGGGAGATTTCGTCCTCTTTCCCTCTCTCCATCCATATGCAGAGCAGATCAAAGACCTGAATTACCTCTGTCTTTCCAAAGGCAGCCAGATGGTGTGTTGATTTTTCTTCAGATTTTTCAGCAATAGCACTCAAAGCATTCAAGAATCTATGATGCAACAGATGAAAGCCCTTCCAGGTAAATTATTGTATTTTTTAATGTCATGCATACCTTTCTTTATTTCATTAAGATTTTGAGAAGCCTTGTGACGATACTTACAATAAACAAGTAAATGCTGAGTAAAAGCTTAGGACTGAGTACAATTTAAATCAGAATCCAGGGTCAAGAAGAGAAGAAAACAAGAAGTCTTATATGCCTGTTGGATACTAGACAGTTAGTTATTAAGGAGGAACATTAAATTTGCCTTTGAGCTTCCTAGCAGCAGGGGTAAGATCTTCATCAAACACAAGGAGGACTCATATCAGTCTCTTATAGTAAGCAGTATATTCCCTAAGTCTGTGATGATGATGAGACGATGATATGAGTTGCATCAACAAATGCTGCATTTGCCCCTGCCTCACCCCAACACATGCACAGATACTCTTCCTGGGCTAGTTTTTACATTATCACATAGAGAGTAAAGCTGCTACTACACATCCAGGCAGTTTAGTGTGTAGAAAGAACTTTGGGATGCAGTGCTGGCTTCTGCACTTGGGGATCTGCGGCAACCTTTGGCAAAGTACTTAATCAAATTTAATTTCGCTCTCTCTCTAACACTCAACTTTCTTTATAAATTAGAGACAAGCTATCCTATTAGTTTTACAAAAGGATATTCAGAGTCTGACACTTTTGTGTGCGAGAAACAAGGTCTCGTTATGTGGTCAAGGCTAGCCTAGAACTCATGATTCCTCCTGCCTCAGTTTCCCCAGTGCTGTGGTTATAAATTTGTGCCACTACACCTGCATAGGAAATGTTTCATGGGGCTCGAAGAGTGGTTCAAGTGGTAGAGCAACTGCCTAGCAAGCCTGTAGTCCTGAGTTCAAAACCCAATACTATAAAAAAGTAGAGAAAGAAGAGAGAGAAATGTTTTATGTTAGGCTATTATCACTGCTTTTATTGTCATCAATGTACCACAAGTGTTGGTTTCCTCCCTTCTTTACCACATCTGCACAGCATTTGAGGAAACTTCTTTTGTGCCTCAGAGCAAATAAGAATGTCTAAGTCTAGACTCCAAAATTGTGGGTATACTCCAGTGATCAAGGTCTCTGAACTCCTTTATCTTCCTATTTGCCTGCAGTGGTTGAAGAGGGGCCATGTTCTGGGAGAGAGAAGGGGGAGTTGGTAAGATGAACAAGCAAAGATAGAAGTAGGCTAATCCTTGAAGCTGCAGACCACTTGTGTCCCTGCACAGTGACCCGTGCTGGCAGAATCACCTCGATGTTGGCTGCAATTATGTCATAAGTGAGTTCCAAACGGGAGTATACACATCTGACTACTTTGGACTGAGAGGGTAGCACTAAGACTTTACAGGTCACTACAGATAGTCAATACTCTCTTGTGACATTCTCCTTTCTACTATCCTCCATCACCCTGCCTTCTCCTGAGGAGAGCTTTTGAATGGAGTAAGTGCTGGGGTTTATGGAGGTAAGCTCTTTGTCCTGGATCACACCTAGGCCTATCCAGAAAATTGACCTTCAGAAAGGTTTTCTCTGTGGGCTCCTCTTCCTTCTTTATACCTGCTTGGCACACACTGAACTCTCATCATTCTCTTCCTACTAAAACTTATGGGTTGATAATGGGTTAAATATTAACCCAGTGTATATATGTCTCTATATTATTTCTCCCAAGTTTAGTTGCATCATAAGCACAAAGGGCTGAGAGTGAGCTCATTGGTAGAGTATTTGCTTATTTTATGAGAGGCCCTGGTTTTGATCAGCAGCACTGAAAAAAAAACAAAAACAAACAAACAAAAAAACAAGTATGAGGACACATCTGTGCCTGTACATATGTATATGTACATGTATCTACCTATTTGAATATATTGTAAATTTCATAAAGTCAGAAGCTGCATGATGTATGCATTGATTGGCAAAGGCCAATTTCTTTCAGCTTGAGGCAGCCCCATGACCATGCTGCCAAGACGCAGCATGTCACAGAAGGATGAGTATGGACTTAGGCTCAGAGAAAGGGGCTCAAAGTCTAGTTGACTTCATCACTGGCTCTACCACTGGGCTGTACTCTCATTTATAAATATTTTTGAGTGAATAAAATCTAATCCTTTATCCACTAATTTGGTATGAAACAAGAGAGGCCTAAGTCATTGCTGTTGTCTGGCAGAGACTGCTAAACTTTAAGGGGACTGGTCCACATATATGTCTTCCTTAGTGAAGTCTTGCCGTCTTATCTCCATGTCAGCCAGAGTACACATAGTTATATTTGTGCTTGAATGCAAATGCAGGTTGAATGATCCAGAGCAAATATACAGCTTACTTTCTTAGCTAATACATAGAATATGGCAGAAGGGGAACAGGCTTTATAATGGCAGAAGGAGAGAAACACATAAAGGGGAGAACTTTTCCCCTCTCCTGAAGGTAGACAGTGTATTGAGCTGGGTCTTCCTAGCCCACAGTGTGGTATGCAGCCAGCAATGGGTCCACAATATCCTGGGAAAGGGCATCAGAGAGGCCTGTCTTCCCCTCTGGCATGGGTTTTCATGGCCACATTTGCCAATTCCTAAGCCATTTCCCAAGGCTTTCCTAGGAAGAGAGAGGTGAAAGGAGTGAGAAGATAGATTACTCTGTTAAGTGTATGCCTCTGGATTCCTCTCTGTTAGTAGATTCCAGAATGGGACTGCAGATAGAGCCAGTACACTGTTCTCTGGAGAAATCCTAGATGGAGAAGGATACTGTAAATTCTCATGAAAAGTTATTTCCTGCTTTCCTCTACCAGTGCTGCCATTGAGACTTACCCCCTTGCTCAGTGCCCTAGGCTCACCTTAAACTGGAGTGAGTTCCTCCAAGCAGCCCTTCCTGCTGCCTGCTGTGACCAACCCACAGCCTTGGCCTAGGCCAGCTGGCTCAGCATTCATGTACTTCCTCCCAGGAAGACTGGCACTTCTTGATCTTCTGCTACTGCTCAGTGCCACAAGGCTCTGGGTAAAAAGCTTGGGTCTTGCATATTTGAGGCTCTACTGATGTGGTCCAGCATACTTGCCTTTTCCTCTTGTGGTGAATCTCTTGCTTCTTTCCCCAGATCACCACACCTTCATAGCAGTAAAGTCCCTTTTAGTGAGCTAATGCACTTTGGCCCTTCTTGTTGAAGGTCTTAGTGCAGTTCTTTCACTGGTAGGCCTGGAGTATGAAATGGTGCTTCCTTTGCACTTTGCTTTATAGTATGGGAAGTCTCCACATACCCACATATGGAGGCCAATCTCTGTTCTCCTTCAGGCCAGGTAGGTTTCCTTGAGTTCAATTGAATTCATATGCATCCACATCTATTTATGATACATTTATCACTTAAGTCCTAAGGCTAATTTAGTTGAGCAAGTATCATCAGCCAAAAATTACTGATTAGTCATGGAAATAAATGCTAAGTATGTAATCAAACAATCTCTGAATAGAGTGTAGCTATGCCATTTGGAACATGACTTTTAAGCTCTCTGTGGAAAGGGAAGAAAACAAATGGAGAAAACACATCTATTCCTAGCTACTTCAGTCTTGAAGTGATGCTTGTAACTTTTGCTCACTTTCTATTTACCAAAAAGTCAACCCCAAAGCCAAGTGTGGTGACAAATGCCTATAATCCCAGAACTTGGGAGGCTGAGGTAGGAGGATCATGAATTTGGAATCAGCCTGGGTTGCACAGCAAGTTCTAGGCCAGTCTGGTATATATAGTGAGACCCTGTTACACACACACAAAAAGCCAACTCCAATGCCCTATGCTTCTGCACAGGAATCTTAGGACATGTAGAATTTCTTTGTGCCCAGGAAAATTAAAATAAAACAATTTGATGACTACCTTTATTTGTCTCTGTTGTAAGTTAGGTAGGAAACACTTCAAGAGAAAGCCAGAATGACCCTGAACTCAAAGGACAGAGAAAGTAGTAAAACCTACTGTTTAGTCAGGTGTAAAAATGAGAGTACCAATATTTAGTTTTGCTCTTATGGAACTGTCTCAAGAGCAAAGTTCTCTTTGAGGTCAGGGAGAATTTATTCCATGGAATTGGAAGGAAGTATCTGAAGGAAGATGTGGATGTGAGGAACCAAAGAATATCCACTTTTTGTGGAGCAGCCATATCAATGTTAAAACCCCTAAAGCCATTGATTACAGGTTTCCATAGTCTTTTTATTACTAGAGTAGTTGCCAGTGACTTAGAACTTAGAAAGGTTTAGCTAACATGTTGTAGTGATACTCCAAAATCCAGGAATTAATTACCTCTTTTCTGGCCTTTTACTCTTAGTCTTAATGCGTGCCGTCAGCACTCTCCCTCCCTACTCTGTCTTGGTTAACATTTTATTTGTATCTTTAATGATTTAACAGATGTCAAACCTTGTTATTGATTTGACAAGGGCTGACATTGCTTGAATGTCTGTCCCTAGGTCTGGTTCATTTATGAGGGGATAACAGACCACTGATGTCATTTTCATGTGCTTTGATGGAAGTTTTAGTGTCCCAACTCCCCTGTGGAAGGAGTTTTACACTTCTAAAGTGGTTGCAGCCTTCTTGTTAAGTTCTTTTCCCAACACACCCTTGCATTTTTACCTTCTCACTGAACAGTATATTGTAATGTCATTTAGAAGAGTTGGTTCAACACCAGCACACTCAAAATTTCCAGATGATAAGTATAGCAGAGAAGTAAACTAGACACCTTTCAGGAGAGACTATGTATATTGCAAGCTGGTCTGTATTGGGTCAAAGGGACTAGAAAACCTCTGTGTTGTGTGCTCTTAGAACAATTGCACTTATTGTTCAAATAGTCTGACATTGTTCTCATTCCTAAACTTGTGTGTGAGTCTTAGAAGTTCTGCCAGGACCTCAGAAACTACATGATTGGCTAATATTCAATAGTCATATTCAAAGTACCCAAGAAAGCTTTAGCCAAAAGGAAGAACTGGATGAGGATCCTTTGAATTCTAGGAGACATATGTTGTGAACTATAGTGACCACACAAAAGACCTGGCCTTTGCCTTCAAGAGTGCATAGCTGAATGTACTATGTATGGAAAAAACTTTAAATTATTTAACTATGTTAATAGGGCAGGGGAAGCATGACTAAAAGCAAATTAATGATTATTCCTAAAAGAGATATTGGTAAAACTATTTGGTCAATATTCTTTGAGACAATAATACCAAAAAGCATCCAAGAAGGAGTCAGAACTGAGTGAAGGGGTAAGAGTTGAGATATTGTCTCTGGTGCATATTCTTTTTACTTACTGCCTGTGTGATTTTGAGGAAGTTTTTCAACCTTTATGAGCCTTTATTTTCTCAACCAAAAAATGGAGAAAGTGGGCCAAGGAAAAATGCAGTAACTGATTGTGCACATCAGATAAGACTATATTTTTGACAGTTCTTTAGAATGGCAAAGTGCTACATGAAAGTCAAATCAGAGAGGACTTATTCTTGCACACTCTGTCTACTTGCTCTCACCTCTCTACTTCTTTTTTTCTCCCCTGCCTATTCTCACATCCACACACAAATTACTGTCACCCTTCTTTGCTTGTACTCAAGGAAAAACTCCAACAGGAAGCAACACATTTGGGTGGAGGTGGTTTAGAAGCGAGTACCTTTTGGTATGCTACTTGGCACTGTAAGTATTTGTAAAAATAGCAATTTTTGTGGAGACCGGTTTTCCCCCAAACATTTCCTTCCAGATGCAAAAAGCATTTACTTTTTGAATGGAAACATAATTTAACCACAGGAGGAGGTGGCACTTGGTGATGGCTCTAGATCAATCTCTGAAAAGTAATTTGCCAAATTGCCAATTGCAGGGAAGCCATCAGTAAGTATCTTTTACAAGGTGGAGGAGTTTTAAGAGCCTTCTCACCAGTAGAGGCAGAACAGAGAATATGCCTGCAGAAAGAGAGAAAGGAGTAAAGTGTGTTTAAAGGAAAACTTGTCCATTTGCACTTTGAATATTGACTCCAAGAGAAATGCTTCAATGTCTGAAATGTGAATCATACAGTAAAATGGTATTTAATTGAGCTGCTACCCCATTAAATTGTCTGCAACAATACTCATGTAAAACATCATCAAAAGTATAATTTTGAGAAAGTTAAACAATAATTCAGTGAATTAATTATTCAACAATTTGGTCAGACTAATAAGGGGTGACTTTTTGTGATACTGGGGATCAAACTCAAGGACTCACACAAAAAGTAACTACTGATTCAAATGAAAATTGGTTGAATTCAAATGCTTCCCCCATCTCTGTGTGTGTGTGTGTGTGTGTGTGTGTGTGTGTGTGTACATACATGCACGTGTGGGTATGTGTTAGGGAAAGGGGCATTTAGGCAGTGGAGATTTTTCAAAGCTGGGTAAGGTTTAGGGTTACAGCTTTCTACAATTTATACATTTGGAACAGGACCCAGAGTGAGGTTGAGGTTAAGAGATAGGAATGGAGACATCTGGGGGGAAGTGTGCAACCAAATCTAGGGCTGCAGGACCCATTCCATGACCATTCCATGAATCTGGAGCCAGGATGACTTCACAAGCACCCAAAATGGGTTTAGAGTTCTGATAAGACGCAGGAGCCCTCTGGGTGGTCAGAGATGTGGGTTGATGGCAGCAGGGCTGACATCTGAGAAGTGAAATGGACTCTAGCTGATGCTGAATCCGAAGTCTGGAACTTCTGGTTCTAGCCCAGCTCTTCCATTAAGTTGATCAATTCTTGTACTTCTCACACTCTCCATGAATGACAGCCTTTTAAAAAATTTCCAGTCCATTTTGGACTGATACATGGTCTTTGTGCATGTAACCTATCCTTGGTGACTTAGCAAGTAAATTAAAACACACTTGACATTGAGACACCACTTTGAACATCACATAAATATTAATAATGAAAACCAGGACTGTAAAGTCAGTACAGTTTGTGTGTGAGAGGGGTTCTAGTGGGAGGGGAGTGAGTGAAAGAAGGAGATTAAGGTGATGGTATATGGTAGATGGACTTCATGTACCTATACGAAATGGAACTAAGAAACCTCTTGCAGTTGCTTTAAGTGGGGTGGGAAGGGGGCTGAGGAGGCAAGACAATGGGAGCAATGAAACTAACATACAATATAAGTCTAATTGAAATTGTCACTACGAATTTCCCCCATCCCTCTATCATGAATATATCCTAATAAAAACTTATTTAAAAACAATACTTGAGATGCTCTATAGTCTGCTCAGTGAGGCCAGTATATTGAATATGGTCTTGAATGCCACTGAAATCTAAAGTTATTGCAGGTTTTTAAGTGCCAACTCTTAATTTTTTTACCTCTTTATGACTAGTAATAATTTCTACATTGTCACTAGAATAGGCAGTCTCTAAGTAGTTTTCTATTCTGAGATTTTAAAATACTGATGGAAGAGGGGTGCTTATGTTTCAGATACAGAGAAGCTTCCTTTATGGATTCTAGTTGGAGAATGAGAAGGTGGATTGGAGGATTAAAACATGGCTAAGAGAGGCTGCTGTCACACAGCCTCCACTCATCCTTGCTCCTTAGCATTAGAACCCACAATCACACAGGTTACTTCCTGAAAGGGAAAGAACTGGAATGTGGACATAATTGCTGGGACTCTCCCTTTGTAGCTTTAGCTGTCTTGGGAATGGAGGTCCTGTGAAATACAGTGACAGGATAGATGGCACCTTGCTGCCTTTAATCATAGTCCCAGAATCCATATCAACCCCAAGCTGCTTATATCTGAATGCATAATTAGGAAAGAAATATTATTTTTAAAAGTAATATTATTTTGGTGTTTCATTTATTTGCTGAACCCAATCTTAAGTGAGAAGAGTATCAATTTAAAAATTATATTTTAATTAAACTATTTAATATACTATGACTTATTTCTCCCACACCATAGTTTGTTTAATGTGATTTTATCTTTCTATAATTAACAAATATTACCACAAAGAACTACAGTTATATAGTATCATTGTCCAGGAATTCTGAGTACTGTAGCATGAGAGTCAGCCTCCCCACAATTATGTAACTTTGTCATCAGCTCCACTCTTCCTACTTCCAGTGTGCCTGTGTCTAGAAGGTAGAACTACATTCCTTTAAATATTTTATGTTTCCAGATGGCTGCAATGTGGAAACCAAACATATTAAAACTTGCTTAAATTGTTCCAACGTCTATTTATTAAACACCTACTAATGTGCCAAGCATTGAGCAAGTTGCCAGGGGTACACAGACGATTTGATAAAATCCTTGCTTTCAGGGTGTATGAAATCCAGTGGGACATTGTTACTGACATTAAAAAAATATTCTAGGAGCATGAAAAAGGAAACTGTTACTTTTGTCTGGTTCTAAAGCAGATAGGAAAGGCTTCACAGAAAAGTGGCATTGGTGCTGGGTCCAGATGTGGGACACCCCCAGAGCAAGAAGTGTTGATGGAGTCACTCCACACAGGACAGAGCTCAGGAGAGCAGCAGCAAAGAGTGTGTGGTGTATGGAGCTCTAGGAAGAGGCCTTGGGAGATATGGCTGGAAAACAAAGTCAAATGTAAAGCTACATTTAGGACTTCAAATGTTTTATTTAAGAGTTTGGTCTTTGTGGACAGTTGGGAGCTGTTGAAGTGTACCATTTGTTTGAGCATGTTTAAGCAGGGCAATGATGTGACAAAATCTCAAATCTTGGGGAAATAAGCTGGACAACACTATAAAAACAATATTTGATGAGAAAAAAAAAAGGAAAGACAGTAGTAATCTACCACAGGATAGTATTTTCTACCAGCTAGCATGGTATAGAAGAGAACAGAACCAAAGCAGCGGTCATGAAGAAGAGGGTGAGATAAATTTGTAAGAAGAGCAACTTGGAGATTCATCCAAAACACAGGATGAAGGAAAAGGATAGAGCCAGATAGTTTCAATGTGGATGATGATGCTTTCAACTGTGACTGGACCAAAGAACTAAGACAAGTTCAGGGAGAAGGGTAATTTTTGTAACTTGGGGCATTATGCCTGTAAAACATGAAGGTTTGATGTTCTACAGGCATTTGTAAATTTCTATTTTCTGCTTCTGAGGGCATGTTGTAACCTAAACAAATGGTGCTAGACTATGCCTGCTGCATAGTAACACATGCATATACATATGTTTTACATATATATATATCTATGTATCTATATATACATAGATATATATATATATATGAGAGATAGTGAGAGAATGAGTAAATCATCAGTTAAGAGCTCTGAGAAGGAGAGAGTAATTTGGAAGTCAGTGGTATTCATGTGATACTTAAGGCTGTGAGGATTGAGAAAATAAACAACCAAAAGCATGAAAAGAAGAAAAGGGGAATTTGGGAACCTTAGTAAACCTCTTCATTTAGGAATAAAGAGGAGAACTAGTGATGAGAGCTCAGATGTGGTGACCAAATAAAAATGAGTTCTGGAAAACAAAGAAAGACACAGGAATGAGATATTAGAGAATTCTATTAAATGCCACCACAGAGGCAGGTTTCATGGTGACTGAAGTAAATGAATTTGGAATTAAGAGTTTGATAGCAATAATTTAGAGAGCATTTTCTATAGTATGATAATTCTCAAACTTGATAATCATCTGGAGGGCTTGTTAAATAAGGAATGTTGGACCGCACTAACCCTCCTGCCCTCATTTGGACCCAGAAGGTCTGGGATATTTGCAATTTTAGCAAGTTCTTGGGTAATTTTGCTGTTGCCTGCCCCAGGTTCATACTTGGAGAATTACTGCTACAGAATTTCAAGGATAGAAAACGAGAGAGATTGCTAAAGGAAGAGTTGCTATAGAGCCGAAAAGAAATTGTCAACTCTGCTCACCAACTGAGACTTCATCAATAATTTGTAATGCAAGCAGCAGAATAGACTTTTCTTAAATATTTGAAGCTGAAGAAATTTTGTCAAGACATAGACCCTCTTTGAAGTTCTGTTTTCTGTTCTGTATAAATAGGGGTAATAATAAAATCTTCCTTTATACATCGTTCTTGGGAGTAAATGAGATAATATGGTAGTGATGTGATAGCATTCACTTCAGTGCATGGTGCTTATTGTAAGTAACTGCTAATCTGAACATATACCTTCTTTGTCGAAAGGCAAAATAGCCTTTACACAAATTAATTTATTTGTTAATGATAATTACTACCCATTGTAACTTTCTGAAGTCCTCTAAAATATGTTTTTATGATTGGCATTGTAACATCACCTACCAATTACAAACTGAGCAAATGTAAAAGGCTTGATGACTGTTTCCACAGACAATGAAACTAGTACTACATACCACAAAAGGCTTTCATTTTTTTCTCTTTTAATATGTGATGTTTAAAATAATATGTCTCTTGAAATATTTTCCTCTGGCTACTTTAAAAATAAACATTTTAATTAATTATTTAACATTGATTCATTAATGTGATGAGTGACTATAAATCACCACATGTTTGAAGAAAGTCTCTGAAAATTTATTCTATAAAAATGTGAATGCTTGCTAAAGAATTTAGCTGGAAGCCAAAATAAACACTGCCAATATTCTCTATTAAATGAATTAAGTATTCAAGTCATACTGTATTTAAATAACTAAACTCCCCAAAAGAGGTAGACAAAGCAGAATCTTGAGAAATTAAATTTAAATACTTTTACAAATATTCTGATCCAGTAATTTAGGTGGGAAGTAGTGAATATGTTTTTTATGGTTACATGACAAAAATAGCTTAAATGGTGCCTGCACCTTAAGGGAAGAAATGTATTACCTATAACAGTATCAGTATTACGAAATTGCTCTGAAGATTAAATTAAATACTATATGTAAAATTTTTAGAACACTCAGAACTGAATATACATAACAGCAAACATAATAGCTACTACTATTTATCTGAAATTAAGTTTAAATTACTATGATATTGGCCTGGTTTAATCACTATCACATCACCATGTAGTAGATATTATCATTGGTCCCACTTTACAGATGAGGAAATTAAGCCTTAGGGAGGAGAAGTAGCATCGTAAGTAAAATGTAACCAGGAAGTAATGAAGACAGAGTTAGATCCTAGGCTCTCGAGCTCCAGAGTGTCTTTCCTTATATAGCCATTGTAATAGACAAATATGTCGCCTCCATATGCTGATACGCACAGTATGCACGAACTTAATAAAAATGTTAATGAGGGAAGGATAATATAGCCATTTTCATCTAATTCTAAATCCAAGCATTTAAATATAAAGCATGTTTGAAGTTAATTTGAATATAGGAAATGTGTCTAAGAGATTGTGATCATATGGAGGATTATAACAATATGCTAAATAAAATTCTACAAACATAATCATAATTTGGATGAGGTTTATATCTAGAATACATAAACAATACCTACAACTCAATAATAAAAACACAACCCAATTAAAAACTGGAAAAGTGATCCAAATGTAAGCATGCTTGGGTTTTGCACATCACAGATAGTACATATTGTACAAACTAAGATTTTGTGGCAAGCTTGTGTGGAGCAAGTCCATCAGTGCCATTTTCTAACTGCGTGTGCTCATGTCATGTGTCTGTGTAACACATTGGTAATTCTCACAGTGTTTCAACCTTTTTCCTTATTATTGAACATTTTATGATGATATCTGACCAGAGATCTTTGATGTTACTATTGTAATTGTTTGGGGGCATTTGATGAAGATAGTGTGAATAATGTTAAGTGACAACAAAAGATTAAAAATATTACAGAAACGTAGTTGATAAAACAGCAACATGAGTGAAGAGAATTGACTCCAATTTTGAAAGAAGTTCTACTGCAGGTAAAATGCTTTCAAGTAGCATTGTATGTTACACAGAAATTTTCAGGAAAGGAAGAATCAACAGATGTGGCAAACTTCATTGTTTTCTTAGTTTAAGAAGTTGGTGCGTCATCCCAAACTTTAGCAACTGCCACCCTGGTTGGCCAGCCACCACAAACACTAAAGTAAATAAGGAGTATAACTCACTAAAGGCTTAGATGAATATTAGCAGTTTTTAACAATAAGGTATTTTATTTATTTATTTATTTATGTATTTATTTATTTATTTATTTATTGCTGGGACTGGTTTGAACTCAGGGCTTCACTCTTGTAAAGCAGGCACTCTACTGCTTGAGGCACATCTCCAGTCCATTTTGCTCTGGTTATTTTGGAATGGGGTCTCTTGGACTATTTGACCAGGATGACCTTGAACCACCATCCTTCAGATCTCAATCTCCCAAGTAGCTAGGATTGCAGGCATGAACCACCAGTGCCTGACAGTTTTCAGCAATAAAGTATTTCAAATTAAGTTATGTACATGTTTATGTATGCTACTCCAACATATTAGCCTACAGTATAGTTGAACAGAATTTATATGCACTGGAAAATGAAAACTATCATGTGATTCACTTTACTGCAATATTCACCTTATTATGGTAGTCTGAAACCCAACCCAAAATATCTCCAAGTTATGCAGGTAGACATTCCTCCAAAGATGCTACACAAATGGCCAATAATCACATGAAAAGGTGCTTGACAATATTTGCCATCAGGGAAACACAAATCCAGACAGTGTCAAACTTTTAATTGCAGCATAGTTAAAACACCTAAGACTGCAACAAAATAGTTTTTACATATATAAAACATATTCTTTAACCACCCCCCAAAAAACCAAGATAGCATTTGATGTCCTCAATGCAAAGGAACTAAGGCAGAAACTTTAAAGCGACAGAGGCCAATAGGAGAAGGGAACCAGGAACTAGAGGAAAGGTTAGTTTGAGAAGAATTAATTTAGAATGTAACACATATGTAACAGGAAAGCAATGTGAGTAAACTCCCTGTATCCTTATCTTAACTAGCAAAAACCCTTGGTCCTTCTTATTATTGCTTTTACTCTCTCTTCAACAAAATTAGAGATAATGGCAATATAGTCTCTGCCTGGTGGTGAGAGGGTGGAGGGGGAAGAGGAAGGGGGCTGGGGGAAAGGGAAGGGGTGGGGGGAAGGGGGGAGAAATGACCCAAACGTTGTATGCACATATGAATAAAAGAAATTAAAAAAAAAGAATTACAAAGCTTGAGTCAGTGAGATTATGGATCATGACTTCAGAAAAAAAAATTCTTAATTTTTCACTTTTAAGGCTTCATTTGTTGACTTTCAAAGTGAAAGAGGAGAAATTAGTTGTTGCTCATACCTATCCCTCCTCATCTTCTCTACTCACTTGCACACTTTCTGTTTCCCCTCCTGAGAATATAGTTGTATCATATTCTACATTCATCTGTACAAAGATCTACACTCAGTATTTACATTATGATATGGGGACTATGTAATGCTGCTACAAGTGAGCTTACCTGTCAAGTGTCAAATCCTCCCTACAATGTATTTAAGCATATTGCGCTTTCTACCTGATTTGCATCCCTGAGCCTTTTTATTTGTTTTTTTATTTGTTTTTTGAGGGACTGGCCCCCTGTGCTTTTGTTTTTTGAGTTCAGCATTAGGGTTTGAACTCAGGGCCTCATGCTTGCTATGCAGGCACTCTTACCACTTGAGCGACTCCACCAGCCCTTTTTTGTAATGGGTTCTTTTTTTTTTTTTTTGAGATAGGTTGTCATGAACTATTTGCCCAGGGCTGGCTTCGAACCATGATCCTCCTGGTCTCTGCCTTCTGAGTAGAGGATTACAGGCGTCAGTCTCCGGGCATCCAGAATCCCTGAGCTTTTTCACCAGTTCTCACTTGTCCTCCATCTCTTGAACATAGCTTTCTTATCTACTACCAAATTTTCTTTGCCAAGAGTTCTTTCCTTTTTTTTCTCTAAATATTCCTTTAAAAATTCTCTGTTTTGCTTTACAAGCATACTATCTCTATCCCTTATTTCACCGAAGAGTAATAGATTTCCTATTTCAAAATTAGATCAGGTAATAATGCAGAAGGGACTGATAAAACTAAACTGGAGGACACAGAATTGAATTGTGGTCTCAACTGAAATATTTAACACTCTGTATAAATAATAAGCCTTACATTTTCTGTGACTACCCAACTTTTTCTTTGACTACTAGTACATTTAAAAAGTTTTCATCCCACTGCACTGTTTCCTCTAAAATGTTCTTTTTCTAGATTTTTCTTGCTTTACATCTTTCATACTAGAGGCATTTCTTCGGTGTATGGCAATCCTTGACTGCTCCACACCCACATATGGTTTAATAATGGGACCTAAAGAGACTCTGGCTTCCAGGAGACAATGATGAGGGACTAGATAATACATCTAGGAGTCCTGGGGAGTTGACACTCCTTGGGGCAGTCTTTGACCATGGAAGGCAGAAATCAGATGAACCAGCAATTAAGTTGCTCACTCCTCCTTCCTCCCTCCCAGCATCAGACTGTTTCAAATTTGGATTTATGGTTCCATGTGGCCTTTGTGGAAAGATACTATGTGACCAATTTTAGCCTGTGTTTTCTTCAGAAATTGTAGTGGAATGGATTATGCATTGTGCTTTCTTATTTCTCTATCCAGTTTTCTTTCTCTTGTTTCATTGGGATGCACCTCCCCCAAAGTGACAGCATATTAGCTTTTCCTCAAGATGTGTTTTCTAGAAAAAAGCTTCTCATATTCTCATAGGTTTAGGAAAACCACTTGGGGGATTCAGTGTTCATAAGAGTTACCTAGGGAATTCTATAAATTGCAGATTATAATTCAATACTTTGTAGATTCTGTATTTCTAACAAACTCCCAAGTGATGCCCATGCTACTAGTTCATGGATCACATCTTGAGTCACAAGGCTATAGGAAACACAAGGCAACTGGTGTTAGAAGCATTCTGATAATAACCCCTAGTATGCTTTGGAATCACAATTGTCAAAGCTTCTACATATGGTTAATTTACTTGAGGTACAGGTGGATGGCATAACATTAGAACACTGGTCTTCTGTGCTGTAACACTATGGGGGTAACCATAATTATAAGGATTGTAATGTCGAATGACTGCTTTTTGACATCATCAGAAGCCTTGCCAAAAATGTATTATAGACTTGCACAGCTGTTAACTTGTGTCATGCTATAAGAGTCAATAGGGTAGCTTTAAAGAAACTTTCATCACCTGAAGCTAAATTCAGAGTCAGGCTGAAATTCAGGTCTTTAGTCTGATTATAAGATGGAACTCTGAAAAAGAAAATAACTGTGCAGGTTCAACAATTCTATGTCTAAATGAGGGTTCTTATAGGAAAGAGCTGGAAGTCTGAAAACCTGGGTGAGAGCACTTGGGTGACTGAGAACTACTAATCCTTAATTTCTTCAACCCCCTCAACCATCATAAACAAGTTCTTACCCCTTGCCTGAGGTCAGGAGACTCCCCCTCCCTGTAGCATATGCAATAACCTTGTCTTAAGGAGCTTCCCCAGAGAGGATACCTCTTGTTATCAGGATCCGCACCAGCGTATTTCATCACCTCCAATCAAATACCCTGGGTCAGGTTTTCAGCACTACCTGAGCAGGGAACCTCAAGACTGCCTCAGGAAGAAGATTACCTACCAAAAGAATTGCAGAACCAGGATAAACATATGTACCAGCAGGAACGTGGGGATGCAAGTAGAGTGGGATCTGGAGGAGGTTAATTGGAGTGAGGTACAGCATTAGTGGTGTAGTGAGTGTGGCAAGAGAATTCATTGGGAACTGACACATAACTCAGTGTTCTATAGCTGGTCTTAATAATTTGTTGAGATAGATCCCTGAAACTTGGATATGGCAATGGCCTACAACAAATGAGGTAGTGATGATGGAAACTTTTTAGGGGAGAATATTAGGGAAAGAATCAGAAGGCTCAGTGTGGTGGGAATCTTAGAATGGAATTAGCACGTTTCCTTAATATTCAGGGGCAGCTGATTATGTTTCTTGAGAGGTAATTGAAAAATCCCTTTTTTAAAGCAATAAGGAACACACCAGTAAAGGGGTTTCCTAATATCTTTGAGAAGCATTGCTGTGGTTTTCCTCTCAAGCAATTGTTGACAATGAGAGATTTTTTTCTATGAAACTTGAATCTGTAATATCAATGGGAATGATAGAATTCAATAATAGCTATTATGGTTTGAATCTAAAAAGTCCTCCCAAGGCCATATGCTTTAGCCATGACTGCCAGTTGACAGGTTTTGGGGAGATGATTGGATCATGAAGGCACTGATGTCATCAATAGACTAATTCATTGGTGGGTTCATAATTTGATGGGTAATTGGGAGATGATGGAAAACTTGGAGGAGGGACTTAGTTGAAGGGAGTGGGTTCTTGGGAGTATGCCCTTAGGGAATATATCTTCTCCCTGGAAACTTCCTGCTTCTCTTTTCTTCCTGGCTGCCATGAGGTAGACAGTCTTCTCTCCTATATTTTCCCTGCCATGATATTCTACCTCTCCTCAGGCCCTAAGCAATGGAGTAATCATGAACTGTAACCACGAGGCAAAATAATATTTCCTACTTTTAAGTTGTTTTTCTCAGATAATTTGTCACAGCAATGGAAAGCTGATTAATACAATAACAGAGGCTAATGGCAGCATTAATTTTCAGGGATAAGGGAGATATAATGACTATAATGGACAGTAAGACAAGAGTAGCAATGCATGAACCTTAACCCATTTATCTATGGAAATTACTAATACATTATAGATTTCTTAGAAGCAAAATAAAGTAGAAGTTGACTTGTGTTTCTTGAGTTGCATAATAAAAGTAATTGACATCCAGAAAGCAGATGATTGACATCAGTTGCAGCAATGGGAAAATCATGTTACCTTACCCAGTTTTCAGATATAGTATTATCAATAGAACCAGAGTAAGTTGAAAAAAGAGACCAATTCTTTTGGAAAAGAAGCTGAAACATTATCTTAGGTACATGAGGTAACCATATGCAGGTCCTTCTTTAAATGTCTCCATGGATAGGGTAGTCATGTTCTGGGGAACTAAAATAACTAGGCTTTTTCAATATTGCAAGATATTGGGTCTGAGATGATAGTGATAATAAGAGATCCAAGCCATACTAGTTATTTGCATAGAGTGGAGATTTATATAGGTCAGATTATTTATGGATTTAGCCCAAGATTTTCACAGATTCACACTGTGGTTATAGTTCAAATGTATATTTAAAAGATGATAGGTTCCACTCAAAAAGACCAATTGGTAGCTCCTGACACTGACCCACCACCATACCCCCTAGTCAGGATAAGCATGTCAGAAGCATCCAGAGAAGTATTGAAGAAATTGACATCACTAGTACTTAAAGATGCAAAGTGGTCTTCTTGATATCTCATCTCTATCTAATTTACTTATCAGACCTCTATAAAAACATGATGGATCATTATTCATAAAAGAGGACTACAGAAAAGTGTGTGTGTGTGTTGTGTATGTATGGTAGTGGAAGGGGGCACTAGTGGCTTTATTCTCAACTGCCATAGCATCAACTAGATTCTGAAAGTTGGTATGCCACTATTAATTTGATGAATAGTTTTCTTTCATCAATAGCAACAGGAAGAATCAAATTCAATTTCATTTACATAGCAAGTATAGCATTATACTTTCCCTATCTCCTTTCACAGGTATCAGATCTGCATTGTACTCTCTTAATACCTATTCTTACTCTTATTCTCCTTTATCCCAACATGGGCATTTTCTTTAATAAGTAACTTACACAAATAATCCCATCTTGGAAGGGATGGAAGGCATTTCTTGGACGTTACAAACTAATATAAGGAGAAATAAGATTGATGCTACTTGCTATCATTCCCAATGATCCATTGTCAAAATTTTTGCCCCCTCTTCCTGCTGAGTTAGAGTCCTGAATCATAGATGATGGGAGAGTTCCTCCAGGAGGCAAGGTAAAATCCACCTAACTAGAAGCTTTGGATATCAACTGGACATTTTGTAACAAGTAGAATAGTGGACAAATAATCCTGGTATAATGAACCCCAACCATAGTGAGGACCTGAGTTGTGACTACAAAGTTGGAGACATCAATTATATCTGCTAGCCAAGGAAGTCACTGTGATATCTATTGGTGCCTCTGTGATTAGAGGTAAGTGTGAATGGGCAATGCCATCAACCATAGCAAGGATTCAGGGATTAGACTCCTCAGTAATGATAATTTATTTAATTCTGTTAAGTCAGTGCACCATTGGCCAAGGGTGTGGGGAGTCCAGAATGAGGTAGGATAGAGAGATGATAACTATCAATTGTAGCTCCAAGGCATCAGGGATTATAACTCAGATTGATAATCATACTGAAGCTTTTTAAAAATGTTACAACAGGCTATTATTTCCAAGGATAAGATTTGCAACTATCCTCTCAGGGAGGTGGTGAGGATATTTCATTATCTTATGAGATCTGGTTATTGTAAAAGAGAGTAGATGTGATAGGTGCAAAGTGTGGATTGTAGTAGACTGATTTTTTTCCCCAGGCCTTGACATTTTCTGTCTCCTGGGTCTTGCTTCTCAGCTTGAGTAGTCACAGGAATGGCTCATACCATCTCTGCAATTACAGAGCCCTTGCTGAGGCTGACTTTGGTGTGTTTTCTTACATTGACTGTCTCAGTTTCTCCTATAGGATGAAGACTTGTCTGAGTTTAGTGGTTCCAGATAGTGTCTTTGGAAATAGTCCTACGTAACTGACAACCGGCTGTATTTTCTTCAAAAAACTGTGACCTATCATGGTAAAACAACTCTTAGTATTGACTTCTTTTTCCTCTGCCTTCATTTTCTTCTCACCCTTGGTTGCCTGGGATTATACTAGCTAAGAATATATTAGTATAGAAACTTTGCCTCAAGTTTTGTTTTAATGTGTAATGGGAATGTTTTAAATTTTTTGTTTTCCTGTCTCTTCTATTTTATATTAATATTTTCAAGGACAAAGATTCTGTCTTAAATCAGGACCCAGCAAATTTATTCTGTGAAAGGGCCAGCTAATAAATATTTCTTGTTTTGTAGACCATATGGTATTTGTTGCCACTCCTCAACTCTGCAGTTGGAGTGAGAAAGAATCACACACAATCTCTCAACAAAGGAACAGGCAGTATTCTAATAAAAGTTTATTTACAAAAGCAAGCTAGATTTTGAACACAGAGCATAGTTTGCTGATCCCTGTTTTAAATTAAAAACAGCATGGGTCAGGCTGGCATACATCTACAATTCCAGCACTCAGGAGGCAGAGGCAGGAGGATCACAAGTTGAAGGTCAATCTTGGCTACAAAGCAAGACCCTGTCTCAAAAACAGAAAAACAAAAAATCAGCATGATATTATGGAAAGTACTAGAGTTTTGCTGAAAAAAAAAAAACAGACCTGGATTCATTCCTACTTCTACCTAATGCTGTATATTTGTGCAAGTTACTTTAGCTCTCTGAGGCTCAATTTCCTTATTTGTAAAAATGGGCCTTGTAGTCTTTTCAGTTTTTGTAAGAAAAAAATGAGATGAAAAGATTACATTTGCAAAACTTTTGGCAGAACATAAGTTGCTCCCTACATTGAAGCAATTGCTGTATTTTTTTCTGAATGGCACATGGCATGTTAACCAGAACATTTTAGGCATTTAGTAAACACTTGATGAAAAAACAAACAAACAAACAAACTGCTTCTACTCATGTTGTAATTCCCTAAGAAGACATTCCTAAAGTCCTTGCTGTCTTTAGTGTGAATTCAGTGGTCACCCCTGTATTAGCTATATTCTGTACTTCTAAAAGTGAATCATTAATTTGGGGCTTTGCTATTGATCTGTATATTATAAGTGGCTTTTCTGAAAGTCTGATCACCAGAAATACTGTTTGATTACTGAATGTTCCAATGTGAAGTTTTGACAGATCAAATGTTTTAGACTATAAAGCTTTCTGAATATCTTTTCCTACAGGTCTTCTATAAGATGAGAAAGCCTGGACTATTTTTTAAGGCTTGTGATATACTAAACAATAAAGAATACAAAATATGGTTAAATAATTTAGTATGTTTAAAATGTTTTCATGGAATAAAATAATTCCTTTAGCCTTCAAAATAAAATTTATTATAATTTCTCTTTTACTATAGACTACCAAAAGCCTGACTATGAGGCCTATCATGAGTGTAGGACTAAGGCAAATAGACCTTGAGGTTTCACTTCCCTGAGTTTGACCATGCTCAACTCATAAGACTTCTAAATTGTTGCCACTTTAAAGCATTTTTCAACAACTGTTTTTATGCTTCTGAGAAATAGTTCTGCAGTTCCATAAAGTGCACCTGGAAATATTGGTACATTTCAGATAATAGCTTTCATATTTCAAAATTAGATCTGATAACTTACTCTATGAAGGAATGAGAAAAACAGAAGCTCAGCCAGAAGAAATACCATAAAATGCAGTTTAAGTCAACATACATAAAACTATGCATAGGTAATAAGTAGTATCATCCCACTTGGGGGGATATTTTTGGAAATAAATACTATTCTTTTTTATTAAGTTTAAAGAACTATACATACAAGCAACAAAAGTATATATTAGAGGGAGCTTTTAAATGTGGGTTGGTATAAATTATCCTTGGAGACCTCTAGAACCAAAGCACATTGCAATACTCTCTGAGTATAACCATGCTCACAAAATTGAGCAATCAAAATAACAGAGCCCTTAATCACAGAACTTTGTAGACTATGGGTTTAGGAGATACAAGGGCGCATATCTTCCTTGTGAGTACATACAGTTGACCATCCTTCCAGCTATCAGAATTCTAATTGCACCAATTACTGGGTAGAGAGAAGTATGTTGTGGCAGTCACACTGCTATGAACTCCTTAAGAATAGTTGCTGTTTGTTACCCATTGCTACATCCATAGTGCTGAAGACCCAGGTAAGAGCCTAGCAATTATTTGTGGGATGTTTTTGAATGAACATGCTGTCACATATGATCCCCACACTGAACCTATGAAATATGTTTGATAAACCCAATGTATAGATATGAAGCTGAAGTCAGTAGCTAGTAAATAGTAGTAGTTAAGATTCAATTTTGGATCAATTATACTGAGACATCTGGAGAGAAGTATATTATGGCACAGGTATGTGGGATTGGGTTGATGGACATTATGTGCACATAAAAAGCCTATTATATGGAGAATCCTGCCTGACATGGATACTCATGTGGGGTCAGAAGGGTGACTAAGTTGGGTGCCATTGATCCAACTGAACTTAAGTGGTCCTGATATTATTATCCCATAGTGTCTGTTTTGTATCAGACACTAGATAGACAATGCTTAAATTGTTTCTAAGTCTTACACCTATAACATTTTCCTGGAAGCCTGTGCCAAGACTTCTCTGAGTAACTGGAAAGTATTTGGATCATATTTTAATTATTTACTTTTCTGCCCTTTACCCCTTTGACTTCATTTGTTCAAGGGTAAAGATGATGTCTCCTATGAGAAGCAGCATGATAAGCATGATATAATGGAAGGATGTGGAGTTTTACAGTTAAACCGATTGTCCCATTTTGTAGGCAATGAAATACAGGACTGATTGCATGAGGTAACTTGTCCAAAGTGATAATTTTGTTAAGTGGAGAGAATGAGAATCTAAGTTAATATATTTTGAAAGTTGATAATATTCTTACTTCCTTCTCTCACATCCCTGGAAAGTGATAAAAGATCTGATCAAGTAGTCCTAAATGTGTAGTTGGATCCTTTCTGCTCTGGTAAAGGCATATATGTAGATTTATTGATGGCTCATATTTTTACATGTCAAATTTGGGAAGAATTAATCAGGCAGTGTAAACAGGTATAAAGGAGTAACCAATATATCAACTGTGGTATACAGATGTTTGAAGGTTCAGCCTTTTATGTTAACTGTGCTGTCATGCTTGGCTTCCTGTAACCTATAACACTCGGATCCTACTTGTAACTTTGATTACAGCAGTTTCTTCTTCCAGATGGTGAAATCAGGCTTGAGAAGCAAAGCAAAATCTGATCTAAGATTGTTTCTGATCAAGTTAGGCCATGATTGACTATACTGCTATGTTAGGGTCTTCTGCTCTCTGGACATATGTGGAGTCTGATAAAGTGATACTTTAAGCATGGAGTGAAAGTTGCCTCATCGTAAGAGAACTTTGGCAGAGTAGGCACTTCTGCAGCAAGTAAGGCACGGGTATGCACTAGCAGTAACCCAAGCCATCAGAGAGCACCCTCTGTTCTACAAGTTAGCCAATACCTCTATTGTTGGTAACTTTTCTGGCCTTGTGTGGATACATCTGTGGGGATGATGTATGCCAAGAACTCCACCTGGAATGGACGAAAAGTCAGTGTGTCATTCTTGATGCAGAGCAGTGATGGTAGAGACATCCTTGCTGTGTGGTCTGGAGCAGGGTATCATTTCCAGTTCAAAAGAATAAACTGAAAAATTGCCTACATACACATCCACTAAACAGTCTAATGTGTTCTGGAAGAAACCACTCATAAAGGATGATATTCTTAAGAGCTGGTACACAACACAAATATCAAAATAGAATATTTAAATTTATCATTTTATCATTGATGGACTGCCAACTGTGCCAAGACTTCTCTGAATAACTGGAAAGTATTTGGATCATATTTTAATCATTTGTTTTTCTGTCCTTTACCCCTTTGAGATCATTTGTCCAAAGGTAAAGATGATGTCTCCTGTGAGAAGCAGCATGATATGATGGAAGGATGTGGAGTTTTACAGTTAAACCTATTGTCTACCAATCAGTTTACTTACTTATTTATTGTCTATCATCAGGCACTATCCTAGACAACTGAGGCTCAAAAAAAGTGTGGTGCACTCCCTGTCCTCCAGGAACTCACAGACCAAGGGGAAGACAGATATGTTGAAGGGCAAACATAGAAGAAGGTGGAGTACTATTGGTAACTATTGAACTGCAAAGGATGCTGCAGGAGCACAAAGAAAGTACAACTGAATTTGGTTGGTAGGTGTATGGTGTTTTAGGGATGCTTCTTGGAAAAGGTAGCTCCTGTGTTGAATCTTTAAACAGAAGCTATTGTGCATATGGAAAAATACAGAGGGAAAAACAGTCTATGCAAGTGAACTTGGAGAAGTAAAGTATCAAGAAGTAATGTACCATTTTAAGAAGGTCATGGAGTTTATTGTTGATGGAGCATGGTCACAACGATTATGTGTCCATAAGGTTGCTTCTCTGTCTGAAATCATAGCCATACTGTTTTTTTCTCAATAGCTGTTTTTAAAGAATAGCTCTAATTTGGTATGATTTGCAAGAATCCATACTTGAGTAATCAATCAGGGCACAAATGATAAAATTTGAGGATTTGATAATTACGACAACAAAATTACTCACCTGTGTTTCTGGATAAAGGTATTTAAGACTTGGAAACACCTGGTTTCTTCAGGGAGAATATTAAGAATTAAACAGAAATATGATGCAGACCACCATCTCTGCATCTTTTTAATGGCAGAATAATCTCTACCTTCCCTACTGGCTTGTGATACTGCTTTTGACTTCCTATCTTAGTCTGTGGGACAAGAGCAGTTTCAGAGGTTTCCATTAGTTTTTTTCTTACTATGGTAACTCTTACTCCACAGGCTAAGGACCTAACTGCCTTGTAAGTTAATTCCAGTTATAAACTAAGAAGCTGAGTAAGTGACCACTGAGTCTGTGAACCTTGTAAACCAGCCTTAATCAGAACTCTATCACTTGGCATCCATAAGCCCTCATTCTAACAGGGGAGCTATAATGATGCTTTGGGTCTCTGGTAATCAGTTTCAACTTAGACCCTCTGTCCAATGTCCTTGATATGTCTGACCACTCTCTTTTTCTCCTGATTTCTAGTCATTCAAGTATATGGTCATACATCCCTTTGGAGGAAAAACTGGGGAAATCATTATAGCATGTACTAATTGTAGTGTTCTTCCTTCTGTGAGCCACTTCAAGTCAAAAGAGTTTGGTTCTGAAAATTGGCTCCACTCCAGAAACAGAGATTATAAATTTTAATGGATGTGACTGCCCTCAGCATCTTTCTCTTTTGTTATTACCTTTTCTCTGCTTGTAGAAACTAGGTAGGATTATGTTGGCTACTGTTATATTATGTTGTCTATTTTTCCCCTTGGACATGACATATTCTGTTAACCATCTTCACAACTATGGGTGAAGACCCTTGACTACCATTTCAACCTTGAGGTCATGATGGTAATTATAGCATGCTGGATTCAGAAGTTAAGTACTTCGACCTAATTCCTATTATTTTGAGGCCCATCATCCTTGAGTATTAATGCCCCTGGCTCTGTGATTGCCTCCATTACAGTCAGCCCCAGCCTGCAGAGAAGAGCCATGATCTTCTCATGCCCTTCTCACCGTACATTCTTAATAACCCTAGTTGATGTTATGTATTCTGGGCTGTATTAGAACATAATCTTCTGATCTCATAATACATACAACCTAGTACAGCTCTTCCTTACTTCCCTCAACCCTTCATTTCTTCCTTTATAATCAGCCAGGGCAACTCAGGCATTTCGACTTTCCTCAGCATTTTCCACGCCTTTTTTCAAGCATCTAAGAGATACTCCAACAGTGAGTTTGCTGCATCACCTGGGCTCCTTGCCAGGGGATTCAATATAATGCACAGAGGAAGAGTACTCAAGTCAAAAACTTTTGCTCATTTAATCTTACGGTCTGAATCCTCTGATCGAGTACCTCTCATTATTCTGGGTTCAATCAGGAAATAGAAACCACACTGTAATATAAACAGAAGAGGTTTAATATAAAGAATTAATAACCTGTGATGGAGAAACAACCATATGGGAATGTAAATTAGTACAATCACTAAGGAAAGCAGGATGAAGGCTCCTCAAAAAACTAAAAATAGAACCATCATTTAATTCAGCAATACCACTGTTAGGCATATATCCGAAGGAATGTTAGTAAGGATACAAAAAAGACACTTGCACACACCCATGCTTATTGCAACAATATTCACAATAGCAAAACTATGGAAACATCCTAAGATGCCCTACAACTGATGAATGGGTGAAGAAATTGTGATATATATATATATATATATATGGAATAGTATTCAGCCATAAAGAAAAGTGAGATTGTGTCATTCATAGGTAAATAATGGAACTGAAGAACATGTTAAATAAAGTAAGCCAGGTTGAGAAAGACAAAGGTCACATGTTTTTTTTCTCATATGTAGAAACAGACCCAAATACAAATATAAACGTGATCATATATACATATATACAGAATATATTTCCAATAGTGGTAAAGTTAGAGAGTGTAGGGGAGGAGGGAAAGAAGAAGAGAATGATAGAGTGAATAATATTGAAATACACAGATGGGATCATCTGTGTGGGAATAAAACACAGTAAAATACACTGAAAGCTGCTGAGCAATGTGGGTTAGTGGGGAAAGGGTGAGGAAGGATAATGGAGGAAGTTAGACTGATTGAAGCACAATATATTGACAGATAAAATACCAAGGCAAAACCCCACTGAACAATGAACAGACAAACAATGAGAGACTTGAATATAAAACAGGTCATGTTAAATGGTAGAGCACTACTGGAAGAGGAAGAGTAAATGAAGAGGGTAAAGGAAGGTGAATATGGTTGATGTATTTTCTAAACAGGTGTGAAAATGGAACATTGGACTCTGTTGAAGTCATTTTAAGGAGGGGGAAAGGAAAGAGGGAGAATAATGGACAGGATGAACCAAACCAGGCTTCATTACATGCATATATGGAAATGTCACAACAAAACCCCTTATACAACTATTATAAACTAATAAAAATGTTTAAAAAGATGTAGACTCCAAAGTGAAATTTTAGGGCTGAGAAAGATATTCTCAAATATCCCAAAGCTGGAGTTCAAACTTCATTGAAGTAGAGGTGGTTGCAACTCAAAACATGATGAGATCATGTTTTGACGTTGTCAGACTTAGGAAACCACTCCTTTAGGTTGTAAGTGAGTTAAGGCTGGTGGGTGAGTATGGAAAGTGGTTGGAGTGTCACTGCAGCGCAAGCCCTTGGTGCAGCAGAGCTGCCAATATGAAGACTTTAAGGGCATGGTCACTGGGCCCAGGCAAGGGCTGCAAACTTATCAAGGAAATATATTCAGCTTGCACATGCACTCCTACACACACATGAGCAGGCCATTGCAATAACAGAGTGACTCCATATTCCTTCCTAACATGATAGAGCTAAACTTATGGGTGAAAGATTCTTTTTTCACTTTTCCTCAAATGAAATGAAACACAGTTCCAACAGTCTCAGGGAATTCTGTATAACTAAATTCTTTAGGGGCATCATTCTAGTGTCTCCTTCACCTTTTACAGGGTCTCTCAGATTTTCCAGCTGAGGTCATCAGCATAAAAAAACCTGCCTTGGGTGAGCATTCAAGAATTTCTGTAGCTCTGAGACTCAACTATCAGATCTCATCTTTCTGTTCCATTTCAGGAGCTAAAGGCCTCTGTGCTCTGACACTCACTCTTAGTTTTTAACCAGTTTATTATGTTACTGGATCACAGTTTCTCATTATCCCTTTGCAGGACATCAAAACAACTTTGAAATAACTAGACATCTCGAATATTCTTATGGCTTTTGTTATCCCCATGACTATCCACTGCCAGGATATTTACCTTCATTCAGACATCTTCTCAGGTAACTACTAGTAAAATCTCTAGAAATTGGGCTTCTAGCTTCTTCCAGGGACTATCTATCCCCATCAATCATGGATATTTCATCCTCTTTGTCTTTGGATGATGTGTGTGCCACTCATACGTTCTTACATTATCACCTGTTTTCTCAGACCAATGTCACTTGCATTAGTTTATGCCCATTGAGAAGCAGATGCCAAGGTAGAATTGGCCATATAAGAGATTTATTGAGAGAGGCAGCTGGAGAAGCGATGCAAAGAGGTTTCATACCACAGTGCAGGTCTGGAATGTGGGAGGAGGAATGTGGATCAGGAATGAGGAGGCTTAGACCTCAGTATGATTATAAGAAAAGTTCCTTAAGCCAACATCAATCATTGATGTTGATCACATTGATGACAATCTTGATGACATTTTGACAGATTGAGCATGCCTGAGCACTCCTACTGCACTCAGTGACAGTCTGAAAGTAGCCCATAGGAGATGTGGCCTCTTTGTGAACAGTAGTAGACTCAGAGAGGCTGCATTAGAGAAGCAGATATGGTCTGAATGGCATGTTACTGTCTTGGCAAGTCTGTGTCATGGAGCAAGTTCTTCAGCTGCATCAAGTGGGTGATTGATGGATCCAAGCACTGAGAACTTCAGATAGGCAATAGCTATCTGGGTCTGACAGTGGAAGGCGTAATAGAGAGGAGACTGAGGCTTGGTGCCATCAAAGGATTAACAGTGTCTTGACTTACCTTGGGGTTATGTGCTGCAGTGGACATCAGTGGTTGCAGAGCCAGCAAAGGTGGGCATAAGGGCCCAATATCATCAGGGCCTGCATATCACCAACTGAGTTGTTACTCTTAAACAGTCACAGTGAAAATTTAATCAGGGAGCTAATATGAAGAAAGAGGGTTAAAGTTTGGCATTTGGAGTCAGAAACAGCTAGGTCTCAATCTTAGCTTACTTATCAGTAAAACTGGGATAATCGTAATGCTGATCAAAGAGGGATGTGTGATAAGGATTAAGTAAGACAATGCACATAAAGCTCTTAAAACAAAACAGGACATATTGCACTCATTAGATTTCCTCTATTAAAAAACAACCATTCATTACAGACTAGAACCATTCTACAACTACATGGATCAAAGAAATAGAGGAATAGAAATAAAAGATAAGCATGGAATCAGAATATTTCATTAATCACTTTCTGTTGCTAGTAGGTTTTTCCTTAAAGATGGGTAGCAAAGCATGTCTTTGCTGCAAAAACCAGATCTTGAAACCCTGGAACTGAAGTTACAGGGATAGAGCAGAGAACGAGCTGACTAAAATCTCCATGCTGATGGGACTTACAGTGCTGGGGGGGTAAGGCTGTGTGTGTGTGCCTTCATTTCTGCAGAAACCCTTTCTGTCTGCAACGGAGGAGATTTCCTCAAAGATTGGTTCAGCTGGAGCAGGGACACTGTGGGAGGTTTCGAGAAGGGTAGAGGACAAAACAAATCACCCTTGCAATCACCATTGGTTTCTTTATCAGAATTCTTTTTCCGTCTTAGTAAACAGGATAGTGGTCAAAGGCCTGAGCGCTTCTCAGATTTGTGTTCTGCTTTACCCACAAAGAATTGTTGTATGTCCTGGGTAAGGGGTTGTGCTGCTTAGACTCCACTTACCCTTCCACATGTATTTTCCACTCTTCTCCTCTCTGCTCTGTATCCTGGAGGCTGGCCTCTCAGGACTGCATCACCAGGTTTCCTTGCCCCCTAATTTCCAGGTGAGCTCTGCCAAGGAGAGGTAGTTTAGATCTGAGAGAGGTCAGGGTATTTATTCTCCCAGTCACCTGACTACCAGACCACAGTTTGGCAGTGGCTGAGTCCTTGTATCAAAGTTTACAGGTGCTGTTGGCTCGTCTTATAATGATCCAGCCTCAAATAGTAAGAACTTCTTGATAATAGTGAACCTCTCATCATTGCTTGGTGGTTTCTCTTAACTTTACTCACAACTGGAAATTGTCTCTTCATTATATCCTATTTTCTTTTCTTATTTATTTTTTAAGCTCTATTTTCTTTAGAAGTTGCCATCTATCCCTTCCTGGGATGTGTCCCAGTTAGTACAATTTGTCTTTCATCTCTAAATCTGTTCCCTCCTTGATCTTTTTAGCATTATTTTTTTCTGGTGCTGGGGCTCAAACACAGGGTGTTGTAAAGCAAGTGCTATAGTACTGAGCTACATCCCCAGACCTGTTCACCAATTTGTAAAACAGGAGTAATACTAATATTTACATCATAGATTGTTTTGTGATGGCTAAGTGAGGTAATAAGGCAAAATTCTTAGCATGGTACTTGAAAAAATAGTATTTAATGAGTGTTATCAGCATTCTCATTACTGTTCTCATCATGATTATCAATTTGTATTCAGGAACCAACCATTGGGACAGAGAAAAGAATTCCAGGAACTGGGCTTTTGACCAAAACCTCCCCTCAATTCAGGATCTGTGGCAACATCTAAATGTAACCAAGAGATGAGTCCATCTTTGCCAATATTCTTGTGATTAATAAAACTGATGGATAGTCCTGATTATCATTATTACTGAACATATTAAAAGCCAATGATTACTCTCATTCTATTTATGTATCCCTTGATGCACATTTAACTAATTTAGAGCAAGAATTCTTAATCAGTAGCATAAAGCAGAGGAAAAAATATTTAAGCACATAAAAAAGTATTACTAAAACTTAGAGAATCATGGCTATTTCATCATAAATACTTTATAATTTTTGAATGTATAATGTATTGCAGCAATAAGAAAGCAATATCTCAAGATAAATAATGCAGCAATTTGTCCCCATTATCTGTGTAATCATGCTCATGACCTCACTGTGGCTTGGATCTGTTAGTTTATGTGGTCATTCAGGAGATAATAGCTCTAATGAGGCTGGGTTGCAGATTTTATCTCCATGTAAACCTGATAGTGCAGAAAAATATTCTGCACCATTATTTAAAATTCTGCTCACAGCCTGGTATCCATTTTTTCAAATGCATGATAATGATCACAAGAAAAACAGAGAAAGTAGAAGGAGAGCATGGTATCAATCAATTCCCAATAGTGGAATAAAACACCAAGTGCATGATTTTCTGTGACTGCATAAATAGAATTATTTTCCTATCTGAAGGGAAAAAGTTGTGTGTGTACGTGAGTGGAATAAACTATTGAGTAAAGAAAAGAACAGGGGGGCAGAGGGAGTGGGCGGAGTGGGGCAGGGGGGAGAAATGCACCAAGCCTTGTATGCACATATGAATAATAAAAGAAAAATGAAAAAAAAAAGAAAGAAGGGAAGATAATGACCCAAAAGTAGAAAAATGCAACATATGAGTTCTGCTATTGAGTACTTTCCTGGGAACTGGAATACAGGAGAAGGTGCACCACTTCAAAAATTCCTAGCATATAGCAAAATTCTAATAAAAAAAAAAGAAAAGAACAATGTAATGAAGTTTAGAAATGTACCATTAGAGTCTATGTTACTGTCCTGGACCACAACAAATACCACAACTGAGTGACTTAATACACCAGAAATTTATTGCAGGTTTTAAGGTTAGTGGTCCCAAAGCGTTGGTGTGAATAGGGTCATGGTCTCCCTGAAGTTTCTGAGCAGGCATCCTTCTTTGTCTCTTCCTAGCTGGTTCTGGTTGCCTGCAATCCTCAGTTCTCCTTGGCTTGTGCCAGCATAATGCAATCTCTAGCTTCACCTTCACCTGGCCTTCTTCCTTTGTCTGTGTTCAAATTTTCTTATTCTTAAAAGGGTATTAGCGGAACTTGATCTAGGACTCACCTTAATTCAGTGTGATCTCAACTTAATTACATTTCCAAAAATGGTTCTGGGTGGACACAGAGTTTTAGGGGGTGGGGAAGACACTCAACACAGTTAGTCTCTCATTCTAATTACCTAAGAACCGATGGTCTCTCTGTGGCTCCTTTAGAGTCTTCCTTTCTTTCTTCAACAGTCTATTCCAATCTTTTAAGCCTTTTTCATTTTCTTTTAAAAGAATTGTCATGCTCATCTAGAGAAGATATAAAATACATTATTTTAGTGATTACATAGTATTCTGTTTGTGGGACAAAGGGTTGTGCCATCACTTCATGATGCGTAGAGTCATATTTTCATTATCCCGCTGCTACTTGGTGGATATGGTGGGTGGGAGAAGATAGTTCAGTGAATTTTGAACCATCAACAGGCCTCTCCATAAATTGTTTTATAGTATACCTCAGTAAGATGCCTTGCCAGGTGGTTCCCAGGACCCACTCCACAACTGCCTTTCCAGTGGTCTCTTTCCTAAAGTCACTACCATAGGACACTCTTGGAAAACAGCCTTCTTTACGCCTCACTTAATGCATTACTTATAAAACATCCTGTATATCTTTCCCATTTCCCAGTATATATGACTAAAATATAGAATTGATGGATTGTTGGGCACAGAGGAAACACTGAGGCAGAAACTGGGAGTGTTTCTACCTTTCTAGCTCCTCTTTGTTCAGCCTCTTCCTCAAGCCAGGAAATGTTGCTAAGATGATTGTTAAGACCCCACAGGAGTGATTGGTGGCCAAGGTCACTCTGTTCATGCCCATGGGCTCTTTGCTATGACCCTGCATCTCTCCGCTGGTGCTTGAGAAGACCAGATCCTGTCTTTTCCCTCTGTAAGCATATCTGCCCTTTTTGATCATTGCTTTGATTTCTGTGCCACATAACTGGCCAGAAGGTGGTGAGTGCTTACTATGAGTTAGGAGTTGAGGATAAGAAGAGGCTCCACTCAGTTGTTTAGATTGTGCTACATATTCGGCCCCAAATCAGTTTTACCTATACTTAGCACTGGAGGTGACTAGGCAAGACTAAATTAATTTGATTTTGGTGGGGGGGATGGGACTGGTGTTTGAACTCAGGCCTTCATGCTTGCAAACCAGCCACTTTGCTGTTTGAGCTGCACCTCCAGCCCATTTTGCTCTGATTAGTTTTGGAGATGGGGTTTCACACACTACTTGCCTGGGCTAGCCTCAAACTGCCATCCTCCTGGTCTCAGCCTCCCAAGTAGCTGGGATTGCAGGCATGAACTACCAGCTCCCACAAGCTATTTTTTTTTAACCCAAACCATAATATTACACTTTCCTACCCTTTGTCTATAGATGTGTGTTTGTAGGGAAGAGGGGACAGCAGGAACCTTTGAGGAGGGATGATTGTCAGTCAGAGTAGTTGTTTTGGGTCCCTTAACCAAATAACATCAACATCCCAGTGACACTTTTAACAAACAAGGAATGTTTAAAATAGTAAAGTGAGTTTATTTGCTGGCTTAATTTCTTCAGGCCATTAACATAATGGCAGACCATGGTATCTGTTCTCAGGCATGAACTATGTTACACTGTTACTGAGTTGTTTAAACATGTATTTTGAAAGCAGCTTTGCACTTACTCTTTGCATTGATGTATAACAAAAGAGAATGTAATTTCTCACTGACTCTGACTAAGGTGCTAACTAGTAATTAGAACATTATAATTGTACATGTGCATAATACTTAATTTATATGAAACAAAATTCTCTTAATAGTAGTGTTAGTGAAATATTTCTTATTAAACTTATTAAGTGACTTAGAGGTTATCACAATATTTTACATCCTAAGTCACTAATTGAGTAGATTTCTGGAATCTAGATTTTTGTCTTATCATTACATGTGTAAAAGGTTATGAAGAATTTCATTTACAAAGTATCTATGACAGGCTCACTAATTAAAACAAAAATCTGGAAATCTAGCTTACTTTAAGTTAGAGTAAAGAACATTAAATTTTAGATGCCATTAAACCAGTAGGACTCTGAACCTTCCTCAACAGCTTAAGTAAAACTAAATTTTAAAATTCTGACATAGAAACCTTTGACATTATAAAATAACTTCTATTTCATAAGAGTATAATCTTTTCAAGGAATTGAAATTTTCCTTATATTCAGTTTTAGTCATTTGCTCACTCATTTATTATTTTTTTTATTTCTCGTTCATTCACATGTGCATACATTGTTTGGGACATTTCTCCCCCTACTCCCTGCCCCCCTCCTCTCTTCCAAGCAGAATCTGTTCTGCCCTTATCTCTAATTTTGTTGAAGAGAGAGTATAAACAATAATAAGAAAGACAAAGCATTTTTGCTAGTTGAGATAAGGATAGCTATTCAGGGAGATTCCAAGCATTGCTTCCGTGTATAAATGTGTTACATTCTAAGTTGATTCATCTCTAACTGACCTTTTCTCTAGTTCCTGATCACCTTCTCATATCGACCTCTGTCACTTTAAAGTTTCTTTATTAGTTCGTCTGGAGTGAAGATATCAAATACTATCATTTTTTTGGTTTCTTACCCATCTCCATACCTCCCAAGTGTGCTGTCACCTTATGATGTGACCCAGGTTCAACCACATTGCTGCATTTGCCCTAGATCTAAAGTCTGCATATGAGGGAGAACATACGATTTTTGGTCTTCTGAGCCTGGCTAACCTCGCTCAGAATGATGTTCTCCAGTTCCATCCATTTACTTGCAAATGATAAGATTTCATTCTTCTTCGTGGCTGAGTAGAATTCCATTGTGTATAAATACCACATTTTCTTTTTTTTAAATTTCTTTTATTCATATGTGCATACAATATTTGGGTCATTTCTCCCCCTTCCCTCTACCCCCTCCCTTTCCCTCTGCACACTCCCTCTCCCCCCCACCCCCTCACTATCAGGCAGAAACTATTTTGCCCTTATCTCTAATTTTGTTGAAGAGAGAGTATAAGCAATAATAGGAAGGACCAAGGGTTTTTGCTAGTTGAGATAAGGATAGCTATACAGGGAGTTTGCTCTCATTGCTTTCCTGTACATATGTGTTACATTCTAAATTAATTCTTCTTGAACTAATCTTTTCTCTAGTTCCTGGTCCCCTTCTTCTATTGGCTTCTGTCACTTTAAAGTTTCTGCCTTAGTTCCTTTGCATTGAGGACATCAAATGCTACCTTGTGGTTTTTTTGGGGGGGGGTTTCTTGCCTATCTTCATACCTCCCTTGTGTGCTCTCGCTTTATCATGTGATCAAAGTCCAATCCCCTTGTTGTGTTTGCCCTTCATCTAATGTCCGCATATGAGGGAGAACATATGATTTTTGGTCTTCTGGGTCTGGCTAACCTCGCTCAGGATGATGTTCTCCGGTTCCATCCATTTACCTACAAATGATAAGATTTCATTCTTCTTCATGGCTGCATAAAATTCCATTGTGTACAAATACTACATTTTCTTAATCCATTCAGCAGTAGTGGGGCATCTTGGCTGTTTCCATAACTTGGCTATTGTGAATAGTGCTGCAATAAACATGGGTGTTCAAGTGCCTCTGGAGTAACTTGTGTTGCTTTCCTTTGGGTATATCCCCAGGAGGGGGATTTCTGGATCACATGGCAAGTCTATGTTTAGATTTTTAAGAAGCCTCCAAATTTTTTTTTCAGTGAGTTGCACCAGCTTGCATTCCTACCAGCAGTGTATAAGGGTTCCTTTTTCCCCACATCCTTGCCAACACCTGTTGTTAGTGGTGTTTTTAATGATGGCTAGTTTAACAGGGGTGAGGTGGAATCTTAGTGGGGTTTTGATTTGCATTTCCTTTATGGCTAGAGATGGTGAGCAATTTTTCATGTGTTTTTTGGCCATTTGAATTTCTTCTTTTGAGAAGGTTCTGTTTAGTTCAGTTGCACATTTCCTTATTGGTTCATTAATTTGGGGAGAGTGCTCACTCATTTAAATTTTATTGTTCCAAAAAAAGGAGCTTAGCTAAAATAAACAAAGATTATATGTATATATATGTATATATAAAGATTATTAAATATACATATAAATAGAACTATTTGAAATATTCTGTCATAGGTAGGGCACAAGTATTACTTATGAGTATATGATATAGGTAAAAAATATTCACTAAATTGAGAGGAGAGAAACATGCTTTTGTCAGGCTATTGTTCCAAAGCTTAGTGCACTCATTGATGGTATATCCTACTTGCTTTTGCCCGTAAGAACCTGGAGAATTTGTTGCCCTGATGTCAGTAGTAAGAGCACATTAGTAATCACTAAACTATAAGGCTATAAGTTGATGGTAAAATTCTTAAATGACTTTCTTTTTCAAATACATATGTATATCCCATAATCTGTTCAAGGCTGCATTTCCCAGGTATATTTTACCTCTTTGTGGCATTGCCAGTGCATTTTCAGGAAACAATACAAAGTAGCTTCATTTTCCATCTGAGGAAGCAATGCCTGTAAACCAGAGTCCAGGGGAACTTGTTGGAGGGAAATTAAACCCCTCAAAAATTAAATTCTTATCCATGGTGACCCAGAAAATCATTAGATCCAAATCCCCTGACTCCTGAGACAAGGTTTCTTTTTACTTTCATTTATGGTGATGTTATGTGCTTCCCAGTGGCACCTTCTGAACATAATTTCTCCGTATGTGCTTTGGCATGGCTAAATTTATAGAGGCTATTAACTGGACCTTGAAATGCACGTTCCACTTCGTGGTATAACGCAGATTCAGATGTAAAATCTCAACTGCTTTCTTATGACCATATACTGACTTCAGTCATTTTGGACAACTTCAACTTAATGTCACTGGAAATTCCTTGCAAGGATCATGAGCAACATGTGACCCTCAAATTCTTTTCAGTTCATTATTACCTTTCATCTCTTCTAGGGCATCTGAAGTGGATATTTATTTTTCTATGTATGCGATCTCATCTCTTAATAATTTAAAGAAATATTTAACTGTGAGAAAATGAAGCTGGCAACTGAAGCAGAAAGAATATTCAAGGAGCATTTACACTGCTTTTTCTTGGTTTAATTGCTCAAGGTGAGTTAACTGCAGAGGTATCAGCTCACTGCTGATGAGATTATTTGAAATCTTCCAATCCACCCCATTTCTGCTTCAAGGTCTTGTGCTACTGAAGTTCCTCTCATGGTGTAGGCATTGTTCTTTCTTGTATCCATGCCTGTGTCTGTTAAGACCTTTTATACAATAGCCTCAGAACTCTGGTTACAATTAGAGTTTTGATTAGCTGTCAGTGATGTCATAGCCATGGTTATTTTAAATCCACTGTGCTAAGTGTTTTCCTTTTCTTAATGTACTGTAGAAATTCCATTTCTTGACAGCAATAAGACACTTCAGGCAGTGTGTTTCAGGGCCAATATTGCACTTCTCATGGAGTTAAGACACTTGGACTTCAGCCTCATGACTTATAACATAATCTGAGTTATACTATAATCACCCAGATATATACACGGCCTGTTGTATTTTATTGCCTAAATGGAACCTGCCCCAGCACCTCATCAACTGGCAAGGTGGGAAGATAGCCCCGAATGACTGTTCAGAATCCCACTGGGAGTCACATTTGGTCAGATCTCCTTCAGCCTTTCACGGGTTGTGCTGAAACTCTGGAGGCCTTTCGTACATTTACCATGCAACAGAAATCAAGCTCCCCAGCATCTCAGGTCTCACTGCCAGACTGCCTAACTTAGTTTGCCAAATATCTCCCGCTCAACACATTTACTGAATTTTAAAACAGCAGAACAGCATTGAATGAAATCCAGTAATTTTTATAGGATATATTTTAGTCACTAGACTTTGAAGGCTATTCCAACATTAATTATAAAGTTTCTGTGTCTGGATAACATATTGTTAACAGTTATTTTGCAAGTGCTAATGGCAAGATGGAAGATTTCCAATAATTTTATTGAGGAAGTGGCAATTAAAATGTTGAACACTACAGTGTACATACAAAATAAAAATAACCTTGCATACACTATACTGTATTTCATGGCAAAAATGGGGACATAGTTGTTCTAAGTAGATATAATGATTTTTCATTTGCTTCATTTCTGCTTGAATAGGACTAAGGGGTCTATTTTTGTTTGTTAGTATTTAAAGGCAGCATAAAATGCTAGAATGCTGAACTGATTTGATATTGTTTACTAGGACATCATGAAATGATTTTAGGACAAGTTGTTATCCATATTTCTTTCAATAACAAATATCACTAAAATGAGATCATCAGCTTAGTGTGACAATTTATGACTCCAGAAATGCTTAAGCAGTCTTTTCTTAAGACTTTTAAAGTCCTCATCCAGCATGGTTTTCCCTCTGGAACTCTTTTTGTGTGACCACCCATCTTCCAAACTCACCCACCACAGTCAGCCAGCAGCTCTGGGTTGTTATCCTGTCAGATCTGAGATCAGAATGATTGACAGTGGAAAGCAGCAGGAGGGCTCCAGTACACAGAGCATCAGGGGCAAGGCACACGGGGATGTGGGATGTGCTCACCGTCACACAGCTGAGGAGCAGGAGATGATGCATGTGAACTTCAGGTCTAAACTATGACCTTCACCACACTGCTTCACTTTACATGTAGAATGCAATTAATAATTAACAAAATCAATATCACTGGAATCAAGACATAGTGGCTATCTGTTAATAGTTTGGTGCTGTCATATTTTGAAAGAGATTTTAGACCATGAGTACAGCTCATGTATGATTTTACTTGGTCACTATTTTCTTTTTTATGAATAAGATGATCACTGCATAATTTAATCCTGGGTTTCTCTCATGCATTTAGTGAAACAATTTTTTTAACTAAAGAGTAGTCTCTGTTTTGCATTTTGGTTTAAATCTATAATTGGTATGATTATCAATAATGGCTAATGAAGCCAATATTTAATGATGCATATGGTTTCTTGCTAACGTATTTCCCTTAAGTTTATGCTGTCCTGAGATCCACGTGTTTAACTTCCCTTGGTCTTCCTTTGTGGTCCACTTCTTAAAAACATCCTTTTCTCTGAAGGATCTTATAGGAGCAGTGGGACCATGGATTAGATTGTCTCTTTTCACTCAAGAACAATAAGCTTCCAGAAACTGGGGTTATTCAGCAGTGTTTTACCCACTTCTGCCAAATCAAAATGATTTTAAGAGCAAATATTCAGAAAGGGAATACTTTTCATTAATGGGATTTCTTCTTTTATGCTTATGGAACTAATTATTTTATTTTACTATTTGGATTTTTATTTTATTGATTTATTAATTGATTGCAACACTGGGGCTTGAACCCAGGACCTTGTACATGTTAAGCAAGTGCACTACCATTTCTGCCACACCTCCAGCTCTTTTGCGTTTTATGCTTTTGACTTTTGGTCTCATGCTAACTTTACCTGGGCTGACTTCAAACTCTTTATCTTCCTGCTTCTGCCTCCTAAATAGCTGAAATTACAAGTGTGTCCCACTACACTTGGCTTAATCTTCTCAATTATTTTGTTTAATAACATATCAAGGGTATGTACAATTCAGTTAAATAATTCACTTCTAGAGACTCATAATCTATAATAACAGTAATACTTATTTAAGCTGCTATCTGATGAGAGGATTTATCAGTTATTCATTAGGAAATATTCTTGGTTCATATTGGGTGTCTATATTACTTTTCCATCTTTGCCTCTATGAAAAGGCAGAACATATCCTTTTTTGCTTCTTTTTATGCTCCATGTGTTGTGCTGTCTTCATCTAGTGAGTGTGTTTAAAAAATGCTCATAAACCAGTGGAAAGCTGAAGACATGATTTTAAAAAACAAAAACGGTTTCACTATGTTGCCCAACCTGGCCTTGAACTCATGCTCTGCCTCGGCCTTCCATGAACATATGTATTTAGCTCATGATAGAATTTTTTTTCAAGAAATGTAATTCTAATTCTTGAGCCATAAAGGTTTTGTGTTTAGAAAAAATATATTATCTATTTGTTCATGAAAATGACAGTGAAAAAATTTCTCATTCTCCATATGATTTTAAAGACTGATAAAATCATGCAACAGAGCATGGAAGAGAGATGGGCTTTAGGGTAAGAATCGATGTGAGGGGATAGGTGACAAATTTTGAGTGAATTGTAGCCTAAAAATGTTGGTATTTTAAATTTTTCTAACATAGAATATGTACAAGATTAATTTTAAAATGCAAAGTTTTAAGTATAGATATGAAACTTATGTGAATAGATTATGGTTGTAAAAATTGTCACAATGAATCCCTCTGTACAATGAATATATTCTAATAAAAATGGAAAAAAAAGAGATGACCTTAAAAATAAAGTAGTTTCCTGTTGTTGGCTCTTCACTCCCTCCACACACCAGGAGCCAATCTAAATTATACATTAGGTCATGAAAGCATTAACGTCCAAAAGGTGTACAGTTTATCCCCAAGATTGGTGTAAGTACTCTGCAATTGGATGAGTATCATTAAAAAGAACATGGAATATTTACTAACTTTTTAGGAGTCACTGGAAAGAATAGCAATTACTTTTTACTGACACTGAGAGTTTTATGACTAGTACTCCAGAAATCTTGCTTCCTTCCTCTTAATTTCCCAGAGTCCCTGTGACTCTATAGCTGTCACTCTATAGCTATTAAGAACCAAGATTTGGACTAGACCCAGTATAGCCAGTGGGAGGTGGATCCTCCAGCATTTGGAATTTCAAGACTTAAAGATCTGAGTTTGACTGAGGGTGGTGGCTCATATCTACAATCCCAGATACTCAGGAGGCTGGAGATGGGAAGGATTGTGTTTCCAAGCCAATCCAGGCAAAAAGTTAACAAGACCCCATTTCAACAAAAAAGCTGGGCCTGGTGGTGCACACCTGTCATCCCAAGTACTTAGGAGGCATAGTGGGAGGATAATGGTCCAGCCTGGCCATGCAAAAAGTGAGAACCTATCTCAAAAATAACTAAAGCAAAAGAGGGCCAGAGGCTGTCTAGCAAGTGCAAGGCCCTAAGTTCAAAGCCTAGAATCACTGATAAATAAATAAATATCTGAATTTGATTCGTCTCTACTTTTCTTTCTATGTAGAGTTGAAAATCACTTAAGTCCCCTGAATTCAGTTTCTTTTTACATAAAAAAGAGATAAAACATCAGTATCATAAGGTTTAAATTAAAAGCATTTGACATGATAGCTCCAAAAGATATTTGCCTTACTTATTTGCTGAATAATGTTGCTAGGCTTGCATTAATCCACATGATCTCTGTTCCTTTACAGAACAGTCTTAGCTCTATTAGTAACTTCATACCCTAAAAAAAGAGCTACTTCATGATTGGCAGAAAGGCTACAGGATTCAAAAATTTGTGAAGGAATCAGAGTCCTAATAAAGGAATATATTTTAAGTACCAGCAACAAGAGAGGAACCCTAATGAACAATGTCTTAAATTCTGAGGATGGTAGTTAGTAAATATTCACAATAAGTACTAAGTACTAAGTACTGCATGGAATCCTTTGCCAGAGCAATCACAGTTGAATGTCGCAACAATTGGTGATCCAAACACAACCTCATCTTACAGATGAAAATAAAGTGCAACATTTGAACAATTTGTCCAAAGTCTTCCCAGTTGTGTATGACTTGCCTTGACTGTACTGCTTCTTTTTTTTTAGATTTCATAAAATTTAAAAGTATTTATGCATCAAAAGACACTATCAAGAGGACAATCTACCAATGGAAGAAAATGGTTACAAACAATATCCAGAATATTTTTTTAGATTGACTGTACTGCTTCTAAGCAGAATGTTAAGGTAATTATAGTAAGTGAAAGGTCAGACTACATATCAGTATATATTGAAAATAAGAACTGTCCTTTGTTTTGCTTTACCCTGAATTTAATAACTCTGACTTGGTTATGTAAATATAACTTCCAGCTGGAAAGAGTGCTGTATATAAGAATGAACATAGAATATTTAAACTTGTTGAAATCTCCATAAGAAGGGGACTAAAGTAGAAAGAAGAAAAGGAGAAAAATCTATTACCCCAGATAATCCAAATTCGAGATATAATACATATATACATGGAAATGTCATAAAGAAACTCCCTGTATAGATATCTTCCACAAACAAATGTCTTTTATCAAAAATGAAGGACAGGAAGGTAAAACAGGTCTTGTCTCGGGGTTGGTATCAGTGGGAGGGGTGGAAGAGGATTAATATGGTGGAAAAATTATGTAGTCATGTATGAAAATGGAAAAATGAAACCTGTTGAAACTATTCTAAGAAGGGAGAGACGGGAATAAAGGAGAATGATGGAGGGGGTGAATTTAAGATATATTGTAAGCACTTTTGTAAATGTCACAATGAACTCCCAGTACAGTAATAAGATAATAAAAATAAAATGAAAATTTAAAAAGAGTGCACTAAATCACATTCTATAAATTATAAATCTGTTTAAAAGAATTTTTAAGTCAAGCTATTTTTAAAAATATGTATTACTTTTTACTACTTTCCTGATCATATTGAGAGAATCAAGAGGAAAATTATTCAAAACACAATCATTTGCACACTGGCAATCTGGCAGAGCCACCTGTATTATATAGGTCTCTTGTGCAAGTGTCAATGCTTTGTAAAAATATTACAAAACAAGGTATAGACACTTCACTAAGAATTTATAAGTAGCAAGCTTATAAATTACTATAATATTTTATAAATCAGAGAACAAAATATTAATCTTGGTTAATTATTCCTAATCAACTATAAGTTTCATCTTAAATTTTTATTTGATTTTAACTTCTTCAAACTTCCACAACAAAGACGTTTTCAACTGTGTGTAGATATTTCTGTTTTGCTTTGGACATCATTCCCTTTGCATTTCTGATTTAAAATAAAATCCTTACTGAACCTGAAAGTAAAAGAAAGTATGGTGTTCATGGCAAGGACTACTAAGTGATCAACAAAAGCTTTCCTTTTGACTTTTAGAAGCCAGATATTTCCCAGATTGTCATACACTCAGGAGAAGCCAGTTGAACAAGTTCTAGCCAATGAACTGTGAGCACAAGTGATGTACAGTACTTCTAGGCCAGGTGCCTAAAAACTTTGCAGTATAGATTTTCTAAGGTCTTTTTCTTTGCACAAATCAATGCAGAGGGTATGTTAGCATTGGAAGCTGTGTGTTGTAGCTGCTGGAACCACAGGACTGAAGGAGCTCAGGGTAATTGGGTATCGTCATTCCGTGTGTACCTGAGAGAGAAGTAAGTATTTGAGACATTCAAAACTTTGGATTTGTTTACTGCAGCAGCAAGAAAACCTTAGTTAATTTTCTGTGTAGTCTGAACCTTGCATAAAATTCATTTTCTTTTAAAATTTATTACCTATGAATATTAGAAGTAGCATTTGTCAACCTTCACTGCCATCCTTAAATTTACGAAACTATACAAACAGGCTAATCCAATTTCAATTTGTCTTTCACAGACATCCACATATTCATCCCCCCAACCCCAACACATGCACCAATCCCCACCCTGCCACTGGAATTCTGCCTAGAATGAAACAGCAACAGAACAGAGGTCAAGAACTTGGAAGGACTCATATGGGGGAAACCAGGTACAGCTTGATTTAATATCAATATTTCATGTGATCAGAGAGTGGAGTTTCAGGCTACAAGATAACAGCCCATCATTTTTATGCCCTTCCATCTGTGAAAAGCTGTTCCTCAAAGAAGTGTATGAACAACCTAGCAGCTTTTCTTCTCAGGCACCATATTATGAAAAAAAAAATGACATCTTTTGATGCATAAGCAGACTTTGAGGATGATTCAAATCTGCAGAATTTTTGGGCCAAACTCATAAAAAATGAAGATTTCCCTCCCTCATCCCTGAGATATATTACCATGGAAAGGCACAGAGCACAAATCTTTAGTATAATGAAATCTTTACCTCCTCCATATTTATAACAAAGGTTATACCATCGACTATCTGCCAGTGAGGAAAGAGGTATACACATTTAAGATATAGTGGTATGGGAGTCACAGGGGGAGAGTAAAACTTTAAAAGGACATCAAAGATAAAGTACATTAATGTCAAAGATATAGTACAATGGTGAGATTTTGTTTGTAATAATAATATTGTAGGAAAACATCACTAAACCAAGTCTCGCTGTAAACTAGTAAAGCATAAAATAGGAGTGGATTCCTACCTTATTATTTTTAGCAGAACGCCTGGAATAATGAAAGGCAATAGAAGATCTGGGATTTTTTTCTATCCCTATGTGTCTTCCTGTCTGTCACTCTTGTGGCATTTTGGGAAGTGTTAATGTAAACCTTGGGCCAGTGTTATCAACTGCTATCCTGGGCCAGGAACGTGCTAGGTCAGATACCTAGCTTCTCATTAAGACACCCCACAATACCATAACATTTATAACACTGGGGAACGTTGGGGCTGCACAAGGACCACTTCTTCTGAGGATGCCTCTTATAGCTCCAAGCATGATACATAGGATTGGTGCCCCTTTTCTTATACTTCTGCAGTCACATTTTTCCACCGGAAGTCTTCTTTCTGTGAAATCAAAGTGAACAATTCATTCACTTCACAATTCACAGAAGAACAACTTTTCAGAAAAGTGTCACTTTCTTTTGAGTTACAGCTGAAACGTAGCAACATACAAATTCCAACAAGAATACATTTTAAATGAATCATCTGTCTTCCAAAGTTTATCATGTCTCTGATTGTATGACTTATAAACTGCTACAATGTATTATTCAAGTGAATTGCAGAATATTCCTTTTGTTTGTTTGTTTTTGGCAGAACTGGTATTTGAACTCAGGGCCTTGTGGTTGCTAGTCAGGTGCTCTATCACTTGAGCCACTCTGCCAGTCCTAAAAAAACTTGTTAAGTGTTCAGAGACAGATCTTTGAGATGGTCCTCAAGTTGCCAATTCACTATTAACTAAATACTATATTCTAGGCTATAACTATTGTAAAGTTGAAACAAAATGAAACAGTTAATAGTTATTAGATAGGTCATGAAATGTGTGGTATGGACTAGCCTCATTTTGTTTAATCTTTACAACAACCCTACAAAAGCAGGCACTATTAAGGCTGTTGTTTTCCAGCCTTAGAGTGGTTATGTCATCCACCTAAGCTGGCAAAGAACAGAGTCCAGGTTTGCTCTACTGTAGAATGTGTGCTCTTAGTCTCCCATTATCTCTGCTGTGGGATGTTCACTTAGGTGGAGGGAACAAGTGTGTAAGCAAGTCATTTCAACGTTCGGCAAGGTACAACATAGTCCTGGAGCACAGTGGAGAGAGAGAATAACTGTGCACTGTGGAAAGTGGGCAAGAGATGTGCTATTGTATAGGGATTGCTAAATGGAGAATCAGTGCCAGACATAGCAAACCATGAGGAATAGTGATGAAATCCAAAAGACATGAGATGCGTACCAGTGATGACAGTGTTAGCATGAGGGTTGGAATGGGAAGTAGGCAGAAGTTAAGAATATATAATATGTTGAAGAGATCCTTAAGCAGAGAAATTAGGAGGATTTTTTTCCCCCAGAACAAACCTGGCTATTATTCAGAGATGAACAAAAGGGAGCACAGTTAAGGAAAGGGCAGAATAATGACATGTTTACCTTCATTTTTTGCTTTGGAGGATATTTCAGAAGAGTGAAGTTTTATGTTTTGTGGAAGGAGCCATATATACATAAAATATAATATCTCCCTTATATTAAGAGACCCCTAAAAATTGACTGCTATGTTTAAATTTTTCACATTACCTTAATCTTTGAAATATTTTTGCAATTATACAGCATTCATACTCTACTGATAGATTTCTTCTTCATGGATGAAGAAATGGAAGCTCTGAGCATTAAAAAGAACTTGTGCAGCATAATACAATGTTACAAAGTTATGTTCTTAACTAGGAAAGCAGAGGTAGATGATATTTGCAATTGTCCAAATAACTTCATTGATAAGTGTTTAAGTTCTTGTATATCTGCCTTTTAGGAAGTATTATTACTTTTATAATTACACTTAATATTTGAATAAACACTGGTCACCATGGATTTTCAGTCTTTTCATTCTCAGAAGTTAATTTTGTAATTGTGTCCTATTCATATTGCACTGAACTCTTAGGGAAAACACATGTGATAAAACAGAAAAATTCTCTTTAGGTTAGTAGGAGTCACTACACCAGCTCTAAAGAGACAGCATAGCACTGTCACACAAACACATCTTTGGTAGTGATTTCTGAATTACACACTTACCATTTCTCCCTTTCTGCTATGGGAGTTCAGCCAACATCCAGCCAAACTAGAATAGGTTTGTAAAACCAAACTGAGTTTTTTGTGTTTGCCCTCCGAGTAGCACCATTTCTCATATACTTGAGGCTGACCTAAGTTTGGGAAATTTGCCAATCAATTGTTCAGACTGCTTTATTTTATAACCCATAGGATACTACTGACCAATATAGAAAAACATCTGTTATAAAGAAAGCCAAAAGCTACTAAGGACTTAGTAATAGATGGTCACCATGTCCATTTTATAGGAACTCCAGAGTTGGAGGTTAAACTTAATCAACCCAGTTATGTTTAATAATACTCATGTAGGGGTTGATGCTTGACTTTGTCTAAATTTTTTTACAAGGTTAAATAGGATAATTTGCCTAACAGTTCTAGAATTTGAAGTGGAGCTGGGTGTTGGTTAACAGATCCAGCACCACTATTTTCACTCCTTAGCAGAGGGTTGAAGTTCAGCCAGAGGTCTTGGATAATAGGAGTTTTTAGAGGATATTTAGTGAGGTCCCTATTGGAACGTTATCTATATTGCAAACAACTGTACATCATTTGGTAATCACAGACAAGTTTCAACTTGGGAAAGACCTCATGCTGATTAGCTGTATGTTAAAATGGAGCGGTCACAATTTTGAGGATGCCAGCATACTTCTATTCCATCAAATCCCACATGTCAGGCAGGATTATCTAGTGAGGGAGTGAAGGTAGGAAAGAGGGAGAGAAGCTTTTGAGCCATCCCTGGACACCAGAAGGTTTTCACACCCTCTTCTTGGCTTGTACATAAGATAAGGGGGCTGGTTCCATGGGCTCCAGGGTCTCTTAAAGCTTTAACATGCTGTGCTCTCAAGCTCTGTCATTTGTTGTCTCAGTGTGACTGTGGGATTCAGGCTATCCAACCTGGAATGGCGAGAGAGAGAGAGAGTGTTCCCAATAGGGCTACCTGCTGCTGTTGTTATGACGGCTGGACTGAACTCCCCATGCTCCTTGCATTTTGGGTGCAGCTGGTGCACCTTTTAGCTGATGGAAACTCGGTTGCAGCTCACATGTTTTGCCCACCACAACATTTACAGCGAAGATCTGGCCATCCACGTTTGGCTGTGACTCTCCATTTTTATTTTAGTTCTCTCTTTTTTTTTTTGCAGTACTAGGACTTGAACTCAGAGCCTACACCTTGAGCGACTCCACTACTATTTTTGGGATGGGTATTTTCAGGATAGGGTCCCTCGAACTATTTGCCTAGGCTGGCTTTTAACCACCATCCTCCTGATCTCTGCCTCCTTAGTTGCTAGGATTGTAGGCATGAGCCACCGGAGCCTGGCTTATTTTAGTTCTTAAGAAAAACAAACAAACAACAAAAACACTCTGCCCTAGATTTCTAAGTCAGGGACTTCCACACTTTTTGGGACACAATCTATGGTGAAAAACCAAATAATATATTTGACACAGATCCACATAGAAGCACACAATTTGTACAAAAATTTCACAAATTAATGCAGCACTATTCCATGTGTTACACTTTGATATTTTCCTTTTCAGATATTATTTCATTTTCAAAGGACCGCTGGTTCTGACCCACTTAATGTTATAATCCACTGTGGGTCACAAACAATAGTTTGCAAGCATTGTTCACACTGTCTTAATGGCTTAGTATTTTTGTGTGTGTGTGTGGTGCTGATGACCACACCCAGGGCCTCACAAGTACTCTACCACACACCAGCCTTGAATGAGACGTACTCTTGCTTCCATTCTCCATTTTCAGAGAGAATATAAACCCTCAGAGGGGAAGAGCACTGCGTGGAGTGCTGCAGTATTTTTGTGGGAGTACACAAAACTAGTTTGTACCATGTGGAGTATCTTTGAACATCATCTAGGTCCTGCAATCATACCTGTCAGTCAGAGACAGAATGCTTTTACCTAGAACCCAAATTTTGCTTCTAGGAAGTAGGTGAAATTGTTTATCATTCCTGGTATCATCTCCAATTCTTACTCAGTTCTATCTACTGAGCTTTACATTACAGCAAAAGAACTTTTCCATGGTGATATATATTATCATATAAATCTTTAATTAGAATTTTAATTTCCATGCATATTTGTTAACTGAATTACATCATTCTTTTTCTTTATACCTAGATATATGTTTTTTTTCTTTTTTTTTAATTGTTGTGCAGGGAGCACGTTGTGGCATTTACAAAAGTACTTACCATATAGTAAATATATCACTTGAATCCACCCCTTGCATAAATGTATGTTTTAAGGAAAAATATTCACTGGTCTTTACTTATGGGTGTGATTATTGGTGTTCATTTTATGATATTATTATATACATCTAGAAGTTTCAAAGCAATCTGAAATTTTTCCAATATTTTCCCATAGATCTTAACTCTATGTTAAGAGAGTTTTATAGATAGATGATGTAGGCTCAGCATGCTTAAATTCCTGTACAATGTCAAGGCATAGGAGGCCAGGACTTCAGACTTGTAATAAAATTCTTTACATAAATAAACCTCTTCTATTTTAAGGCATTTGATAACAATTTGAGTGGAATGTATTCTGGATATTTAAGCTGCTCAGTTCCCTGAGAGAGTGACTGGTTATAACATGGTTCTAAAGAGAGAAAATACACACAATTCCTCCATGGACTGTTACAGAGGCACAGACTGATGTTTTTTATCCTTCAACTGACCATATACTAATTATTTCTTCATTCTTTCATTAGCTCATCCTCAAACATGCATTATGTCCATTATGTAGCAGGCACTGAACTTGGCAAAGAAGATTCATTGAAGACATCTAAAGATACTAAAGAAATGCTTTTGGGCCTTAGGAAACTTGCAGTCTCCAACATCACAAATTACTATGGTAACAATTGCCAGTTGAGGGGATAGTCATTACCTGTACCAAGTATATCTGGAATTTAAATAACCCATATAATAAAATCAAATATTTGTGGGAAAAATGAGGGAAATTCTGGCACGACTTTGAAAAAGTCAAAGAAGCTTTGAAAGGAAAAATACCCACAAGTTTCCAAATAGAAATATTTATCTATAGGAATTTAAATTCTCTACTAAAAATGATGACTACTCAAGACCTCTATCAAATACTAATAGGAACAAGGTGGTAGGTTTCTGAAGAGAATGGAGTGCAAAGGTAAATGTGCACTAGGACCCTTCTATAAAATAGCAAAAATCATTTGTCTTGGAGTAGTTATAAAGCATTCATGAATTTTTATTTTAATAAAAGGTAGGAAAAGCTGACAATAGCATTGCTACATTTAATTTACTATAAATCCATGTATCCTTAGTACACAAACACAAGTGGATGTTAAATCTACATCGACAGCTTTACTCAATTAAAATGCGTGAATATTAAAAAGAAAGGGATTTACAGAGATTAACACTGGCGAGCACAAGAGGAAAACTGAATGTCAGTTCAGTCCACAGACTCAATGACATTAACTATGGAGAAGCAAATGCTTGCAAACAATGCTTTCTGAAGGAGGGTTCTCAAAGGGTTCAACACTTAAATGCCATTTTGCTAGTTGCTCCTGAGATATAGAATACAGGTCAGACAAAGACTTTCTGTAATTTCATGCAATGTTACTATTTGACCTCTCAGCTGCTATGTCAAGATAACAATGAGGTTTCGGGGAAAAAGGAACCCTCTTACACTGTTGGTGGGAATGTAGACTAGTACAACCACTCTGGAAAAAAATTTGGAGGCTACTTAAAAAGCTAGACATCGATCTACCATTTGATCCAGCAATACCACTCTTGGGGATATACCCAAAAGACTGTTACTCCAGAGGCACCTGCACATCCATGTTTATTGCGGCACTATTCACAATAGCCAAGTTATGGAAACAGCCAAGATGCCCCAGCACTGACGAATGGATTAAGAAAATGTGGTATCTATACACAATGGAATTTTATGCAGCCATGAAGAAGAACGAAATGTTATCATTCGCTGGTAAATGGATGGAATTGGAGAACATCATTCTGAGTGAGGTTAGCCTGGCTCAAAAGACCAAAAATCGTATGTTCTCCCTCATATGTGGACATTAGATCAAGGGCAAACACAACAAGGGGATTGGACTATGAGCACATGATAAAAGCGAGAGCACACAAGGGAGGGGTGAGGATAGGTAAGACACCTAAAAAACTAGCTAGCATTTGTTGCCCTTAATGCAGAGAAACTAAAGCAGATACCTTAAAGCAACTGAGGCCAATAGGAAAAGGAGACCAGGAACTAGAGAAGAGGTTAGATTAAAAAGAATTAACCTAGAAGGTAACACCCACGCACAGGAAATCAATGTGAGTCAATGCCCTGTATAGCTATCCTTATCTCAACCAGCAAAAACCCTTGTTCCTTCCTATTATTGCTTATACTCTCTCTACAACAAAATTAGAGATAAGGGCAAAATAGTTTCTGCTGGGTATTGAGGGGGGGAGCGGGAGGGGGTGGAGTGGGTGGTAAGGGAGGGGGTGGGGGCAGGGGGGAGAAACAAACCAAGCCTTGTATGCACATATGAATAATAAAAGAAAAATGAAAAAAAAAAAAAAGATAACAATGAGAAGAGGGAAACAAATTGCTGGGAGGGTATTGACTTAGCCAGTGTGCTTTACAAGGAGTTCAAATGCCCAGTACCCCATTCAGGATCCTGTGCAAAAACAATCTCATAGATGGAGATGGCGCCTCCATCTATCTGATGCATATACAATGTAAAATTCATTCTTTTTTGTAGTTATTGAAAGAACCTCATTAATCTCAATTCCAAGGAGATTTACTTCAATTTAAATCTGTACCAGTATTGGTATCATAAGGGTTAGTATAGAACAGTCACATTCCAAAGAAAATACATAAGTCAAAAACTAAGTTCAAGCAACTAAATAATATGAAAATACTCAAATTTTGTAATGATAAAAACTTTAATTTCTAACAGCATCAACAGCCTTTTATTCAACTTAATTAAATAATCATTATTATCATCATTAATGGTCAGTTTGCATGGACATTCAAGGGCATGGCACTCATTTATCTTGCTGATTTTGGAATAATTTGATGACAATTATCTAAATAAAAATGGATGTTTTCTTTTTTCTAGTAGTTCTGCTCTAAGAATTTATTTAATCCAGGAACATATGCATAGAGGTGCTCGAGCATTGGTCTATAAGGATGTTCCTTGTACCAGGAAAATAGTACACAAAGGAAAGAAAAGAAATGTCACTTAGCAAGAGCTTATGTGGGCTCTATGGAGCAGCCCACTGCTTCCACTTTTGCCTTCTGGGTGGTCATTATATCTCACTGAACTGCAATCAACTCTAACTGGCCTTGGGGCTCCCACACTTTTCCTACTAAGTATTTTTCATACAACAACAACAACAATATTAAATTATAAGTCAAATCATGTCATTTTACTCCTTAAAACCTTCTTGGGGCTTTCCTTTGCCTTTAAAATAATGTTGAAGCTCATCCCATGACTTTAAAATCTCTTCATGACATTGTCTCAGCTGCTTCTATAAGTTTTTAGTTTTGTGTGGAAGTATAGTTTGCATGTAGTGATGTGCACAGATATTGTGTTTATTTTGATGAGTTTTGACAAGTACATTCACCCTGGAACACATACCCATATCATGGTATAAAATATTTCTCTAACTCCAGAAAAACATCCTCTTAAGGGACCCTTCTTCATTAATCCTTCCTCTACTCCCTAATTCTGGGACTGTTGTTATGATTTCTACCACCACAAATGAATTTTCTCTGTTCTAGAATTTCATATAACTGGAAGCATACAGTATCTTCTTTTTGTATCTGGATTCTTTTATTTGCATAATGATTTCAAGATTTTGTCGATTTTATTTCTTGTGTCAGGAGTCTGTTCCTTTTTATTGCTGAGAAGTATTTCATTGTATACTTTAGATATTCATACCTGCATTATTTTGACTACATTTTATGATACTCTTCTCAGTACTTGCTGAACTTGTACCATAGTAACCTTTGATTTGTTCTTTGAATAAGCTTCTGAATCCTCAGCGTCTGTACCTGATGTTATCTCTACATGGAATGTAATTCCCTCATCTTGACACATCTAGCTCTTCTTATCATTTTAGGTTTCAGCTACAATGGTACCTCCCAAAGAGCCCTTCTCTGACTAGGCTGTACAGAATACCTCTGTATAAATTTTTTCTGTGATTCCTTTCTTTTTGTTATAGATTACTATTTGTAATTATTTTTATTTTCTGGTTTATTTGTTTTTATGTTTTACCTTCCAGAATATAAATTCTCTGAAAGCAGACAAAATATCTCTCCTGTTTCCTCTTCCCTTGCTGAATTCTATCAGGCGGCCATGTGCTGAGTCTGAATCTGAGGGAGCTGTTCTTGGTGTTCCACAGGTGCATAGCAAGAAGCAAAGAAGTCAGAGAATGGCTTCAAATTAAATCCTTTCTTCTATCTACTGAAAAGGTCACCAAACTTTTTCTGTAAAAGGCTGGAGAGCAAATATTTTAGACCTTGTGGGATATTCAGTCACTGTTGCATCCACTACTCTATTCTGAATTAGTGTGAAAGCATCCAGAGACAAAAAGAGACAAAATGTAATTAAATAGGTATGACTGTGTTTCAATAAAGCTTTATTTACAAAAAGAGAAGGCAAACTGAATGTAGCCTCAGCAGCCTTAGCCTTACATTATACTGAATCCTGATCCTAAAATAACATCTGAAATTTTATTTGTTCATCTTTCCTATGTAGTAGAGTCAAATCACCTGGGTTCAATACCTGGCTTCACTACTGGCAGGCAATATGAGTTGCTGAATATATGACTTGACCTCTGTAAGTTTCAGCTTTTATACCTGTAAAACAAGGATGATACCAGCTCTTCCATTAGAGGATGTTTTAGATGACAAGGTAAAATAATTCACATAAAGCACCAAGCCCAGAGTTTGGCAAGTAGTCAAGCTTTTGCCAGTTATTCTCTGTCACAGGCCCATTCTCTATATTTCCCTGCCCAGGTCTTGGAAACTGACCTCTATAGAGGGCCTCACCTAGCCCCTCTTGTTGGCTGGCCTCCATTTGAGTTTGGTCAAGGAAAGCACTGCCAGAGTCTTCAGGGCAGGAGACGAGAGCTGGGGGTATTTAGTCCCCTCTTCCATGTTATTTCATCACTGCTTTTTTGTCCACAGCTGGGTATTTCCCCCAGCTACAGCTCTTGACAGGTGGCCTCTGCCAAGGACTCCACCTGTCTCTCAGTGAGTTTAAGTAATGCTGTTTCCTTCCCTTGGATTTCAGCCTTCCCACTCTTGCTGGTCTGTGGATAACTTCATACCTTTTGCTTATTCCCTGACCCTACCTACTCCTAGCTAAGTGTTGTCATTGAAGTGTCTTCATTTGAGCCTTTCAGTGAAGGCTTTTCTTAGCAGGCACCCTGACAAAAACATCCTTGTTTATATTAGCTACAACAAAGATAATGGTCACAGTGATGATTACTGTTGTCATTGTTATCATTATCAACCAGCCTCAAACCTTTTTCAGGTGTTAGACTCTGAATTTCTAACTCTCATTCTGTTATCCTTTGTCCTGCTTCTACACCTTTTCATTATAATTTCAGTCAACTAATACTGTGATGCTTGGTATTTGGTAACTTGAGCTAGGAGAAATCTTGAGGGATCAACTAATATATTTTCTTGCTTCAATGTGTGAAGCATGTTTCAAAGACAGACAGGAATGTACACTGCTGTTCCCTTTACCACCTTCATGTAGGGAGAAATAGAATATAGTGACATAAACCAAAGGTAAGCTTTCCAACTGTGAAAATCACTCAGCACGTACAGTGATGTATCCATTCTCATACCACTTTTCTTGCAAGTAGTGAACAGGAATAGGGCGACAGACAAGGATTTAGTAACAAAAGCACTATAACTCAGGGCATGCTAGAGCTGAATGTTCCTGACTACTTTAGAGAAGTAGTCACAAATCAATGGCAGATGAACAAGGCAGTCTTCCTATGGATGAGCTCCTTGTATAGCGGCACTGAGCTGGGATTGCCAAGCAGGTCCACCTCTGCCACCTGAAGCCAAAACTGGTGAACTACCATCCTTGAGGACTATTAATATTTGAATTCTCTTAATTAGTTCCAAATAGTTTGAATTGATCTTAGGAACACTATATTACTTTCATTTTTCAAAATGACTTACTTTATTTTCAACATCTATTTAAACAATGACATATGATTGATCTGAATTTAACTCTCACTTCAAATAATACTGTTGAATGTATCTGCAAGCTGTTCACTAAGTATCAAGAAATACATTGTATTTTATAATTTATAAAAATGAATTTTAATTCATTTTTATAAATTCACACATATACACATTTTGTATTTATGTATTTATTTTGCCAGCTGTGTTTTCTAGGGAAAGACTGTCCTTTACTCTGAGATACTTACCACACTCTTGGCATTAAAATGAACTTTTATAACAGTGAGGATGATAATGACAAGCTACAGTGACTGAGTGAGAAGCATGTGCCTGGCAGTGTGCTAAGTGCTTTATCTTCATATAGCAGGTGCTTTATCTGTAATTCTTGAGGAAGCCTGGGAGGTGAGTACAGCTATTATTGTCCCTTTAAAGAGACTATGACTGAGACACAGAGTGGGTAAACATCATACTCAAGGTCCCATAACTATTAAGGGGCAGAGCAAGAATGCAAGTGTAAATAGTTTGACAGTACAGTTTGTTTTCCAATAGTAGTTTGCAATTGCTTGTTGTTAATGCTCTTAGTTGGGTAAATTTTACTCATCTAGAAATCTCAAAGTCTGAGAATCACTGAACTCTTCTCTGTTCACTGTACCTGCTAATGTGTTACATACAGGCTCAATGGAAGGGATTCAGTGGAAAGCCCCATTCAGATCACTGCATTTCCTGTGAGGTCAGCACAGTGATGGACGGTGAAGGCAGAGTAGAGTCTAACATGACCAAAGATGCTTCCACAATCATTGACTATAGGAACAAAAGGGCTAAGGAGAAGTTTTGTGGCTGTCATGATAGGGTGTTATCACCTTGGTGGTGTCACCACTCCCATCACAAAAAACACTGCCCTCACTATAAGAAAGCAAACTTCCCCCAGGCAGCACATGCCAAGAAAATGTGGCTGCAGTCCAGGAAGCTGTTTCCATAAACCACACCCAGCTGAGTACCTGGACCCAGCTGGGAAGTCTGGTTATTGTTTAGATCAGCTCATAAGCTCCTCATGGGGCTCCACTGCTCTGTCTCATGGTAGCAATGGAGCACAGCTTTGGGAAGCTGGATCTCTCATGCTGCTACATCCTTAGGGCAGTATAGCCATGTCAGGCGTGACAGTGAGACTATAAAGGTTAAGTTCTCTAAGTCAAACTGTGTGTGCTCTAGAAGTTTAGAGGTATTTTAAAGGAAGCTTTTACTGAAGTTGGGGCTTGGCAGAAATTTGTAAGCCACCTATTCCATTCTAGTCTTAGAGAAGCACATCTACACTAAACAACAAATAAATGAACTAAAAACAAAGCACAATATTGATTCTCTAGTTGCATAGCAGCACAGATCATCAAATCAAAAGTACATATATAATTTTTGGAAAATCTTCAGTAACAATTTCTATCTGTCACAGAAGGGCTAATACCTGCTTGAGAAGATGGTTCTTTGGTTTTCAGTTCTGTTCTCTTACTTGGGGATCTAAATCTTTTTATTCAAATCTAACCATGCTGCTTTTATTACCACATCAATTATGCCCTGCTCAAAGTTGTTATTCAGTGTTTTCTTTCATTTTACAATAGGGCACTATTTTAAATTGTTCTTTAATCGTGTTTATCATTAATAATACCTACCATTGACCAAACTCCTACCTATGTGCCAGCCACCATTTCAAGGCATTTACACATCTTTATCACTTTTGTTTTTTATAACAATTTCATGAGGCAGGAACTATATTCCCATTTTATAGACACAGAAATGAAGCTGAGAAGTTGTAACTTGTCAGAGGTCAGGAGCAGAATTGAGATTTAAACAAAATAGATCTTTCCAAGATCCATTCTTTTCCCTTATACCAGGGCCCTCTGGTTCTCTCTCTCTCTCTCTCTCTCTCTCTCCCCCGCCCACCCCCCCAGCAATTATTCTCCAGATATGTGCATCTGCTGACTACATAGTAGCTATAGAGTTATCTTGCTACTTTTCTGATGCACAAGTCCTGTTCTGGACCTAGCCTGGACTCTTGATGCTCAGCAGCTATTGGTAATGCAGACAAAGAGCCCAGGTCCAAGGCTGCAGAGATTTAGTTATTCCAGCTAGTGATAAGCAGGTGTTGGCAAAATTTATTCTTAAAATTGCTTCAAGCAACAAGTTTTCTCATTGTGTCTCCACAGAGAAAGACTGTTGAAAGAACTTCACTTAGAGAACATTCATCATATGGAAAACATTTTAATTTTGATGGTTAGTTTTCTACCAGTAACTGGTCAGTAGGCTGCTATGATAACAGAGCTGGGCTTCCAGATCTGTAAAACCAAAGAGACATCTTGGCTGTTTCCATAACTTGGCTATTGTGAATAGTGCCGCAATAAACATGGGTGTGCAGGTGCCTCTGGAGTAACCTGTGTCACAGTCTTTTGGGTATATCCCCAAGAGTGGTATTGCTGGATCAAATGGTAGATCGATGTCTAGCTTTTTAAGTAGCCTCCAAATTTTTTTCCAGAGTGGTTGTACTAGTTTACATTCCCACCAACAGTGTAAGAGGGTTCCTTTTTCCCGCATCCTCGCCAACACCTGTTGTTGGTGGTGTTGCTGATGATGGCTATTCGAACAGGGGTGAGGTGGAATCTTAGCATGGTTTTAATTTGCATTTCCTTTATTGCTAGAGATGGTGAGCATTTTTTCATGTGTTTTTTAGCCATTTGTATTTCTTCTTTTGAGAAAGTTCTGTTTAGTTCACTTGCCCGTTTCTTTATTGGTTCATTAGTTTTGGGAGAATTTAGAAAATGTGGTATCTATACACAATGGAATTTTATGCAGCCATGAAGAAGAACGAAATGTTATCATTCGCTGGTAAATGGATGGAATTGGAGAACATCATTCTGAGTGAGGTTAGCCTGGCCCAAAAGACCAAAAATCCTATGTTCTCCCTCATATGTGGACATTAGATCAAGGGCAAACACAACAATGGGATTGGACTATGAGCACATGATAAAAGCGAGAGCACACAAGGGAGGGGTGAGGATAGGTAAGACACCTAAAAAATAAGCTAGCATTTGTTGCCCTTAACACAGAGAGACTAAAGCAGATACCTTAAAAGCAACTGAGGCCAATAGGAAAAGGGGAACAGGAACTAGAGAAAAGGTTAGATCAAAAAAGAATTAACCTAGAAGGTAACACCCATGCACAGGAAATCAATGTGAGTCAATGCCTTGTATAGCTATCCTTATCTCAACCAGCAAAAACCCTTGTTCTTTCCTATTATTGCTTATACTCTCTCTACAACAAAATTAGAAATAAGGGCAAAATAGTTTCTACTGGGTATTGAGGGGGTGGGGGGGAGAGGGAGGGGGCTGAGTGGGTGGTAAGAGAGGGGGTGGGAGCAGGGGGGAGAAATGACCCAAGCCTTGTATGCACATATGAATAATAAAAGAAAAAAAAAACCAAAGGGAAATTTGGATATGTAAACGGTTGCCCTGAGCTGGGTTGACATTGATCTTCTTCCACAGCACAAACTGGTTTTCCTGAAATGGTACTTGTCTTTGTTCTTAGAACAGATAATCTAAATACTAGTTTTGAGAATTGTGGATGATGTTTAGATTAAACATGTTTAAACGAAAATTTTTACTGTGAGATTGAGAATATAACCTAAAAGCAGATTTCATGTGACTTTTTGAATTTTATTTCAACAAATATTTACTGAGCCATGTGTCACATTTGTTCTAGGTATTGGAGGCAAATCAGTGATCAAAGTGGATAAAAGTTCTTGTGCTCACAGAGCTTACCTCCCATTGTGGAGGATTGTACTAGAGAAATAAGTAAAACATTTGCCGTGACACATTTGCCTCTCGTGACTATGGAGAGGCATGATGAGATGGGCAGGATGGTGCAATTTTTTTATAGAGTTGATCTGGGAAGGCCTCACTGAGAGTGACATTTGAGCAAACATGTAAGAGGTGAGGGAATGATTCCTGTGGGACCAGAGAAAGGAGAATTCCATGCAGAGGGAACAAATATCAAGGCTCAAAGAATATGCCTGGCATGTTGGAGAGTTGCCAAGGTGGCCAGTGTAGATCAAATGAGCCGTGGGAAAGCAATAGGCAGACACACCAGAGAGGCAATGGGTGCGTGTGGCCTTGTGCAACATGGTGCAAGCTGCGGATTTTTCTCTATGTTGGAGAAACCCCAGAGGGTTTTAAGTAGAGAAAGAACTTACATATAAACATGATATTCTGGCTGCTATGTTGAAAATAGATTTTGAGAATAGAGGGTATATTAGTTTTCTATGCCATATAACAAATTACCACAAATTTATCAGATTAAAAACAGCACCCATTATTGTGTAACAGTTCATGGTGGTGAATAATCTAGGCTCAGCTTAGCCAAGTCCTCTTCAGGCTGTGTTCAAAGTGTCAGCCAGGCTCTGGTCTCATCTGGAGGCTTGACTAAAGAAGGGTTGACTTTCAAGCTCTCTCAAGTTATCAACAGAGTTCATAGACTTCAACCATAGGGTTTATAATAGCTGTCTTTTTGAAAACCAGAGAGAGAGAGAGAGAGAGAGAGAGATTGAACCCAGAACAAGTCTTCTAAGAACAGTCTTGTATAACATGACATAATTATGTACCTGACAACCCATCACTTCTGCTATAACACGTTCATTAGCAGAAAGCCAGACTCTACCTGTACCTGAGGGGAGAAGCTCATGATGGGCATCTTAAAGTTGGTTGGCCACAATTAAGAAAAATGAATTAGGAAGCTTCAGGCAAGAAATACAAGAATTAGCCTGAAAGAATAGAATTTATTATATAATTTTCATTCCTTTAGTGCTGATAATGGCTTACGCCAGACATGACTAATTCTTACGTGATAAACCAGAGACCTTCATCAACTTCTCTGAGCATCTTTTGAACTCACTCAATCTCTCTCTCCCTAGTTCCTCACTATCCAACCCATAATGCCCTTGTCTGAGTGCTAGTGTCCACTAATGTGTCTAGTCTGTCTTGTCTGTGACAGAATACATTTTTTCAATCCCTCTTTCCTGGTCAGGACTGCTCCCTAGGTTGAACATTCTTATGAAGCAGAAGCCAGGGCTCTCTGAGAGACTCCTCCTTGCTAAGATTGACAGTGTGTCTGCTCTCCCCATGATAATCTTGTGTGTTTGTTTAAGTCAGAGCTTACCCATATTCAAGCTTCTTCCTTATTGCTTTTCTATGCCTGAATGTCTGGTCAGACTCACTGTCTTCATTATAACTGGCACCTTTCTTGACCTCTTCAGGCAACAAGTTGCTTATACTCTAGTGCATCGCTTTTCAAGACCAAGGTTGTGACCCCATTCTCTTTAAGAACCAATGTCCTGCTCTAAATCCCATTTGACAATTCCTGCCTGGACCTTTAAGGACTGACAATCCCATGTTTTTCCTAGTGCTAGGCCCTTTGTCCTCCAGCTACCTCTTCTACTAGTTCCTCCAGCCAACCCAGGAGTCTTCTTTATAATTATTTTTATGGCCAAAAAACACATGAAAAAATGTTCACCATTTCTAGCCATAAAGGAAATGCAAATCAAAACCATACTAAGAGTCCACCTCACTCTTGTTAGAATAGCCATTATCAAAAACACCAACAACAATATGTGTTGGAAGGATGTGGGGAAAAAGGAACCTTTGTACACTGCAAGCTGGTAGGAATGCAAGCTGGTGCAACTCACTGGAAAAAAAATTTGGAGGTTCTTAAAAATCTAAACAGAGATCTGCCATATGATCCAGTAATCCCACTCCTGGGGATATACCCAAAGGAATGCAACACAGTTTACACCAAAGGCATCTACACACCCATGTTTATTGCAGCACTATTCACAAAAGCCAAGTTATGGAAACAGCCAAGATGCCCCATTACTGATGAATGGATCAAGAAAATGAGGTATTTATACACAATGGAATTTTACTCAGGCATGAAGAAGAATGAAATCTTATCATTTGCAAGTAAATGGATGGAACTGGAGAACATCATTCTGAGCAAGGTTAGCCAGGCTCAGAAGACCAAAAATCATATGTTCTCCCTCATATGCGGACTTTAGATATAGGTCAAATGCAGCAATGTTGTACTTGGGTCACATGACAAGGGGAAAGCACATATGGTAGATATGGGAATAGGTAGAAAACCCAAAACCTGAAAGCGTTTGATGTCCCCACTCCAGAGGAACTAATACAGAAACCTTAAAGCAACAGAGGTCAACACAAGAAGGGGATCAGGAACCAGTGTAAAGATCAGTTAGAGATGAATCAACTTGGGTTGTGACACATTTACACATTTGTACATGAAAGTAATGTTAGGAATCTCTCTGTATAGCTATCCTTAACTCAACTAGCAAAAACACTTTGTCTTTCTTATTATGCTTATGTCTTCTCTTCAACAAAAATAGAGATAAGGGCAGAACAGGTTCTGCCTGGAAGTGAGGAGGAGAGAGGGGAGTTGAGAGTGGGGTAGGGGGACAAGGGGGAGAAATGACCCAAACAATGCACGCACATGTGAATAAATGAATAATAATTTTTAAAAAATAAAAAAGATTATCTAAAAAATATATTTTTTTCTAAATTTCTTTATTTTTAAAAATGCAATAGCCTTCCCAGTCAATTATTGGCTCCTGCATTGTGAATAGCAGACACTCAACTCGTGAATACACATTCAATCTCATGAAAAACCCCTTTAAAACATCTTTGTTGAACATATGGCCAGAGACATGAAAGTTATGACATCCATTCTCAAAAAGCTCACCTCGAGCAGATATGATCAGAAGTCTACTTTATAGTGGATCAAAATCAGTATTCCTGGAAAAGATTTGAAAAATTCATTTTTCTTGAATAATATATAAATATTAATACATTGACCCTAGTAATACATTGTTATATGTATATATCTCTAATGAAAATGATGACAATATGTTTTAAAAATTTTACCAATATAAATTACTTGTACAAAGATGTTTTGCTATGATACTTATGACATATATCGAGGTATAAATACTTCTTACTATGTTATAACTGTGTAAGACTGTCGACTACCAAAAAATGGTATGAACATGTTTATTCCCCAAATACCCTGGCTACCCTCAGACAAATATTGTATGGATTTATTTCTTTTGGATGATCAGTACAAAATGCTACCTAATCAGTCCATATCCATTTTCCTGGGAGACTGTCCCACAAAGTTCTGTGCTTAGAGATTGAAATAAACAATAGTTGCTTTTATCTACAGATTAAAAAAATAATTATTTTTAAATTAAAATAAAAGTACTAAAGTATTGTTTCATTGTTGATAAAAGTATGGATCATACAGGCAAAGTTGCCCTATAATGCTCAGAGTCCAGATGCAAAAGTTTTGCATAGTTAGCAAATGAAAAAGAGCCTTTTCTGAATGATAGTCTTCTGAACCTACCTTTACGCAAAGTTCCATCACTCTTCCACATTTTTGCCTAAAGTTCCACTGTAAATCTAGGTGCGTTTATTTGGTTTGTCATTCACTCATGCCACACTAAACCTTGGTTGGTAGGGTTATGAAGAAACCTGAATATATCTACTCCTGCCTTAGTTAGGGATAACATTTTTGTGATACCATCTGCTTTTGATTTTTGTTTGAGTTTTTGCCTCTTGCCTTTCCACATAAAGGAAACAGTGATTTTAGTGTCTCTGGAATTTTGTGGCATTTCTTCAGTGTTCTTTCTATTAGTTGAGGAAAAATACACGACTCTATTTATTTAGCATTTCTCTTGGTTTGCCAGCCCATCAGGCATCCTTACCATCTCTCTCTTCTTCCATCTATCTTCTTAGATTCTTCACACCTTTAAAATTTCTTGGAAATGTTTTGTTACTCACCTAGTCTGTAGACATAATTGCTTCAGGTTCACATACCCAGTCTAGAATCTCAGCATAGAGACTGCTCTATCTCATAAAATTTTCCTTCAGGCTGTAATTTCTTATCTTCTGTCATCAAGATGACCCCACCCTTTTGTATTTCCCAGTCCTCAGTCTATTATTCCCCAATCACCAATAGAATGATTATTTAATATTTCCCATAAACACACAAGACTCAATAGGATTCATTGTGCCAAAAGCATCACAAGATCTTTGTCCTAAAGACTTCACATTCTGATGTCACTCTGGTTGTTATCAACATATTAGGGCTGTAACCTCCTGTTGGCTCCATGGAAGAGTACAGTCCCAGAGAGCAGCATTACTTCTAGCTTTTTCAAAAGGGGTCATACCAATCATGCAGCTCATGTGAGTCAGAATTCAGGTTCTTCCTCAGGCAGTCTGCCCTAGGAGACCTGCCCCTCCTGACATGCACACAGCCCCTCCTTCTAGTCAGAGAGAGCCTCCAGGTTCTGTGAGTCATCTCTCCCCAGGTTATTAAGACTGAGACACAGTTTTGATAAAAGACAGTGCAAGTGATTACAGCTAGCTCATTTAACCCTTAGTTTGGAAGTCTATCACCCCAGAGTTATCTATTTCCTGCCACAGACTTCCTAGCTAAGCATTATGGAAGCTCTGTTGCATGTATAACTAGGCATTAGTACTGGATAACAAAAGGAAAATTTTATTACTGGTTCTTCAAGTGTCTTGTAGGGAAGGACAAGAAAAAGCATGTGGGCTTTCTAGTCAATCAGCCTAATGTTTGAATCACAGCTTATTAGAGGCATGGTTCTTACCTTCTCTGAACTTCAGTTTCCATTTCCATAAGCGGGGATAAAAATATACCCCAAGGTAGAATGAAACACACATATACACAATCACCTTGCAAAGTGCCAGGCACTTAGTGAGCATTTCCACTTTGAAAGAGAGTGACACACTTCTATAATCAGAGGCCGTCTACTAATTTGTCCACTAAGCCCTTCACAGCTGAAGGGCTGTGCTTCAGTTTCACCCAGTCTTGGGTGAGGAATGCACAATAAAGCAGCAATACTTTTGATTAGTTTCAGGCATGCTTATGAAATATGGAAACATTCAAGAACCAAATGGATTCCTAGATCCACTGGGGACTAATATAAGAGGTACTAAGGAGATTTAAAAAATTAAATGCACAACACTGATGAAGCCACCAATATGGTCCAACCTGGCTGTTTACTCATCTTCTTTATGTGAGAAGAATCTGATGATGTTCAGGAAAGTAAGAGACCATTTCAGAGAGCTGGACACTGGTTTTCTGAGTTTGTAGGTGTCAGAAAGGAATGGGAGGTTGGCTGGCAGTTTATTTCACTTAAGAAAGAGTAACATTTAAGAGTAGATTAATTGTTCATTGATTTATATCATATTGAATACTGCAGCCTTCCATGCTTTCTGCACTTCTGTGCTTTGTCTTGTTATCTTGGAATTATACCCTAGGGAACTCGATCAGTGTTCTATATATAACAGTGTAAGTCAACAAATATGCAAATTACATGAGAAATCATGCTAGTTGTTGTTAATACTTTTAAAAAACAAGAAGTAAACAAGCAAACTTTCAAAGAAAAGTAGAAAGGATCAGAATGTATCTGCTCTTACCTTGGCGTACAAGTGTTTTTAGCCTGTTATTTAAGAACTGGTATCAGCTGGGTGGTCTTTTTACTGCATTTTCTTTTCTAAAGTTAATTGGCTATAAATTCACCTTTTTAAAAAAATTAGCTTTAGCACAGGGAAAAGAAAAACAATAGCCTGCTATCTGCCATAATGTCATCATTATTATGATTCACTAGGAGTCAAATTCTACCCATATCTGAAACTTAAAAGTTCTGTTGTTACTTATAGTTTCATAAGAATGTACAAGATTAGAAATTTGCTATTAAAATGAAACAGTTTTAAATTGATACTTTGTCTTATGATTAAGCATCTAAATGATAGATACATTTTAGATGATTCTGTTTAAAAGATAAATTTATGAAATTTGTCACAACTTCAGAAATTAAATAATCTTACAATTCATGAGGTTCTAACAGCTGATGCATATTCTAAAACAAAAGTATACTATTTGTATCAGAAGGAATTTGTACCATTAGAAATGTAGGCTTAGTCCAAGAGTGGTGGTGCATGCCTGCAGTCTCAGTTACTCAGGGGGCAGAGAAAGGAGGATCAAGGTTTGAGGCAAGTCAGGGCAAAGTCAGTGCAAGACCCTTTCTGAAAAACAAACTAAAATTAAAAGGATTGGGGGCATGGCTCAAGCCTAGCAAGCATGAGATCCTGAGTTTAAACTCTAGTACCACAAAACAAAACAAAAAGACCTGATAGTTTTATTTACTTATAGTGATTTCAGATAACATCTATTTCTGGTTGCAGTAAATGTAGATCCAAATGACAGCCAAGAGTCAGCATGTTATTGGTGCACACTCCTAGAATAGCTTTTCTGTCTATGACAGTACTCCAAAATCTAGTGCTAGTGTGGTTTCCTAGCGATAAAAGTGATTAAAATTGAGTGGGTGAAGGAGCATTCTAGGAATCTCAAATCCCAAACCCTCAGGTTGGGGAGTAGAGGAACCTGATTTTAAAATAACTATCTTTTAAGAGACTTTTGAATTTAAAAAAATTAGTGTAAATATGAGACCATTCTAGGTTTAGTTTAAAAATTCATAAATAAAGGAATTAAGCTGGTAGAGTAGCTCAAGTGGTAAAGCGTCTGCCTTGCAAGCCTGGGGGGTTGAGTTCAAATCCCAGAATTGCCAAAAAAACAAAACAAGAATAAAAGAAAGGAATTAAGAGAACTATAATAAGGGGCATAAAAAGTTGATTCCAGTTTCAGCTGTAGATCACATCAGGATCAATTCTGTAAACATCTCTATTGAAGTCCTCCTGGAGAGCAAATATCAGAATCTTCAGTTACTCCCTGCAACACAGAACTACTCTTACTCTTGGAAAGTTCTTTCTTATATCTAGCCTCATTTCTCATGGTGTATGTTAAAAAACCACTTTCTCTTAGGGTAGTGTTAAATGTAAATAAAATACCTAAATTCCAACCAAGGCATGAGGAGAAAGCACCAAAGAGAAAACAAACTTTAAGTGATGTTGAGAAAAATTTTCATAGGTGGTGAACTTATTCAAACACTCTTGTTAGTACCCTGGATGATGAACTTAGACCAAAGTACTTATCACAGAATGTAGTTAGGAGTCTGACAATCACTTCCTGTGCTTGCGCACAAGCCAGCCACGTTGAAGAAGAGTGAACATTAGGTGACACCTTTCAGAATCCATTCAATCAGTATAGACCTCGATGTATTTAGTATCAATAACAAAAGAAGAATGTCTAACCGGAATACCCAATTACTCTCATGTTCATCCTCTAATATAAATGAAATATGGAGAAGGCATGTGCTAGTAGGGTGGGCCTGGGGTTCATAAAAGTCCTAAGCTATTCTTTAACTGTGGGAGATATCATAAATCAAGGACAGAAAAAAGACATTGTGTGCAGCACTGGGGTTTCATGTTCTGCGATGGCCTTGCTGATATCTGCAGATGGACAATCTAGTTATGGATAAGCGCTTCCCATCTGTTTCTATCTCCCTGGTATATTCAGAAGAGGAGTGGTACTGTCTCTAAACTTTCAATTTCTTCAGAAAACACCATATAAGTGTGTGGCAATGCATATTTTTCATTATGTACAATAAAAGCCAAAATCCTCTTGCCAAAGTAATCCTCTAAAATTTTACACCTATTTCATGCATTAAAAAAGAAATGTGTATCATGTGCTTTCACTTATTTTATGATTAGCTCATCAAACTTGTGTTCTGTGGGGACAGAAAGCCAAAAAGCCTTTTTGTCTTTCAAGGTTTTTCCTTAGCCCCTATAGCTTCTTCCTCTTCCAGCGTTGTTTTAAAAAGTTTGGTCTCAGAAGTAAAATTAGATTCAATCTCAATCATGCAACCTTTCATTTGTGTTGAAATTTAAAGTTTATAAAGTGTGTTTACATAATCTTCTTTGATTCTCACAACCATTCTATGGGGTTAGCAAGCCAGGGAATAATATTCCCATTTGCAGTTATGAAAAGGGCTTCAGGACCATTACCTAGTTAACGGACAGCAGGGCCAGGTCTTGAACCCAAGCTATAAAATGACCCCTGATTGCCCTCATCTATGTACACGTTCCTATTCTGGAGTGCCTGTGCCACCTCTGCATAAAATGAGATGCCCATGATTATGTTACTTTATATGAAGAAAGAAATTTTGCAGATGTAACCAAGTTTCCAAATCACTTGACCTGGAGATAAGGAGATTGCTTGGGTAGTCCTGATCTAACCATATGAGCTCTTGAAATCTGGGTCTAGAGATCAGAGACAGGAATTCGGAGAGACTGGAAACATACGAATGATAGGAGGCAGATTCTCTGTTGTTGACTTTGAAGATGGAGAAGGCTTTATGGTAAGGAATACAGCAGACCCTCCTGACAGACAGCAAGGCAAGAGACCCTCATTGTATGAGAAACTAATTCAACCAAAATTCTGAATGAGTTTGGCGGTGAATTCTTCCCCTAAACCTCCAAATGAGAACTCAGGCTGGCCAGCATCATGATTTCAGCCTTGTGATACTATAAGAACAAAACCTATAGTCATGTCTGACATACAGAACTGTAACGCAAAAAATGGGTATTGTTTTAAGCTCCTTTGTTATGCAGCAATAAAAAATAAACTTCCACATATAATATTTATTGAATGATTATTACATGTCAAACACCCAATTTTTATCTCTGATCATTTTGCTTGATACCCATGTCTAGGAAGGTTAGCTTTTTCTTTAAGCAACTTAGGCTTATTGAACTAAATATCAATATTTCTTTTTATTTGTGGGAACATATGGAATTACCATTCCATATATTGAAGAATAATTATGTTCCTTATTCTAACCAATGAAATGTGGATTAAGTGACATATCTATCTTCTATGAACAATGAATTATATTCCCCACCTTCTCTTGCCCTGCCACAACAAACCCTAAAGCTCTGGGTAAGAAGGCAGCACCACATGTGGGGAACACCTGTTGGGGTGTAGACTTCCTGCCAGTTTGCTTTGGGCATGTCTCCTTTGACCATCATATTTGCCCTGATGTACTGGGCAGCATGTTATACTGAGTTTTTAAACAATGACTGACACCCTGCTATGCACTAGCAATGAAAACCATATCATCTGTCCCTGGGACTTTTTGCTGAATACTTTTTAGGAAAGGAAAAATAGATCCATTTTCCCCTCCAAGTAGGTTAAAAATAAGAAAAGGGACTGAAGAAATGGGGTATGATGAAGGATATGAAGACAAGAAAGAGTACAGAGTTTTGTGAGTGAGCAAAAATTACTGAGAGGCTATAGTAATTGAATAATCATTCAATTACAATAAGACATAGGAAATGACATTCAAAGTTAGTTGTTAGTATATCAAGGGGTTGAAAAGAACTCACTATATTAAATATTTTAAGGTGTTCCTGCTCTTAAGATTATTATAATTTAAGAGAAGGAAACTAAGCCAGTAAGCCAACTATTATAAAGATTTCACATTTCAGATTGTTTTATTTCTGTAGAAATTTCAGGAAAGAATTATAATATGGTAGCTAAGTTAAAGAAGCAATTTTCATTTTTATGCCAGAATATAGTTACGAACTGGTAGCAAAAACTCTTATTTTGTTTGCAACTATCCTTATTAATGAGCTATCACTTTTTATTATAACAATAGTAGATTAAATACTTCCTGTTAAGATAGTCATTAAAGTTTTAGGGTTTTAAGTGAGCCAAATTTAAAGAGTTAATCTCTTTAACTGTACATAAAAAACTTATTTTGAAAATAAATTTTGCCTGTGATTAATTCAGCATAACTACTAACAAGTAGAGGTCAAAGTGAACATTTATTGAAAACATTGTTTCATGAAGTTTTGATACAATGCAGGGTAACTACATAATGTTTGAGTTCTTGGTTTTCAGGGTCTTTCTGTCATCACTTTTTCTATATTTATTCACCAATCAGATGATCAACTCTGTAAGAAGTTTCATCTGTTTGCAAAACTTTTCAAGATTTTCTCAAGCTGAACTACTTAGAGGATTCCTTAGAAATTTCATATTTCTAGAAATCAAAAGGAAAATGGACTTTTTAGTTTTTTAAAGTATAAAAAGAGATAGTTTTTAAAATGTGGTTTCATTCTCCTTTCCTTTGCAAATCAAGTTTTTACATTTTAACTTAATTTAAGGTGTTAAATTTAAGTCTATAAGATATCTCTTTCTGTCTTTCTCTCCTTTGCCTCTCTCGGCATCTTGAATAAAATGTATGAGTTCTGTGTTATGATAAATTATTAATGAAATAGATGTAAGTTGTGAATTCTGGAGATATCCCTACCTGCAGTTGCCGTGAATATCTGGGATCAGGAATAATCCTTACCAACACCAGTGTTGTGACCTGGTTTAGGAGGAAGTGTGTATTAATAAAATTAATACTTGTAACCCTATGAAATTTCCCATACTTTCACCATTGCTGTGTTCAAGTTCTTCATTGGCTTGTTAATTTCAAATGAACAGACTATTTTTCTTTAAATGAACAATTTTTCTCTTCAGAAAGCATGCAACAACTAATTCTAATCTGGCCATATAAAAAGATGCTATTGAAGGTATAGAAGGGCCAGGTTTTTAAGTGCAAGTTCTTTCCTTTCATCCACAAAAGAAACTACATTTGATTATTTATTTATTTAAAGAATGCCCGCCCACAAACATCTGAGAAACATCTGTAGACAAAATGCCAAAATGCATAGTCGAATTTTGACTCACACCTCACCACCCACCAAGACCCCTGTCAACTCAACAATAAACACCTTTCTAGTATCTGCCCCAGAGAAAGAAACGCCACATTACCCAAAGGTCAGAGCAAACAGATGTCACTTATTGCAGACCCTAATCGTATCCATATTCAACCATAGGAAGTTTGCAGTGAAAGCTGACTTCTGGAATAGGGGTTCATCCAGTTGGAGACACCCATCCCCATATTCTCCCTCCCTCTGACTTGAGCAAGGGAGGCCTCAAGAGGGGCTGTCTTTTGAGGTTGTCCCTATGTCTTGCTGACAGTCTGTGATTGAGCACTGGGGTTAGGGAAGCAATAGGGAATTCTTCATGATTGGTCCACATCTTAGCAGTCTTCCTGCTTCTCATTCTGACAGACTTGCAAGACCCTCCCAAGAATCAGAGCCTGCATGGATCTCCCTGATTGTCAATAGAAGATACAGGTCTGCTCTTCTCTGTTCTTATTTCTCTTTGAACACATCTCTGCAACTACTATTGTAGCCCTCCTCATATTTAATAGCATCTCTGACCCCCAACAAGTTTTGCTTAGAGGAAGAAGGAGAGAAGGAAGGGAGGGAGGGAAGAAGGGAAGGCAGAAATAAAGAAGAGAGATACAGGATTTATATGAAGAAGTTTAATAGACAATATTGGCAGTGCAACTGATTGGGTATTTTTCCAAATAAATAAAGAAAAAATATATATGTGATATACACACACACATATGTATGTAAATTTACCTGCCTATAAAAATGAAGAACATGTTGCCATTGGCCACAGTTTGGGTGAACCTGGAAGATACTATGCTAAGGGAAGTAAGCCAGGCAGAGAAAGAGAAATAGTGTATACTCCATGTAAAATCTAAAAACATCATCTGCATAGAAGCAGAGTGGAATGGTGGTTCACAATATCTGGACAGCGAGGGCAATGGGAAGATGTTAAAGGGTAGAAACTTTTACTTGTAGATGATTATGTTCTGGGGAATCTAATATATATCTTAGTGAATATAGTTAATAATACTGTATTAGATAATTGAAATTTATTAAAAGAGTAGATCTTAAGTGTTCTCACTGTTCATGCACACATAACTGTATGAGATTATCCTGGATACATGTAATCATGTCACAATGTATACATCTACTAAATCATCATGTTGTAAAACTTAAATATATACAATGTTATTAGTACCTTAATAAATCTGGAAAAAAAATAAAAATTTTAAAAAGAAAACATTGTGTCACTTAGGTCACTTTCTATAACAATTTCAGTCCCTGCCTGAAATGCTTACAGATACAGATGTGATGTCCCTGCAGCCTGAAGGCTCAGCTTTGCCCAGTTCTTGTGATAACAATGGCCATTTGTGTCAATGTATTAAGAGGTCCATTCTCCCAGTAACAGGGGCTAGAGGAAGTTTTGCTGTCCTAAGCCTAGTACCTAGTGATCTTAGAGTGGTTTCATGTGCTTCTTGAACTCTTCGCTTAATCCATATTACTGAGCATCTGTCTTCTAATGTGTTTGTGTACCAGCTTATTCTTCCTACTTGAGCCTTTCTCTGAAATTTAGACCACAGGTTGGAAATTTTTAGCCAACTCTTATCAACTTCCTTCTCCTGGAGCCTGAACACTGTTCTTCTGGTAGGATTGTGCAATTATTATAGCAACCATCTCTGCCTATGATTTATTTCTGTTAGGGATTACCTTTATATTATTCATAATTCTCACAAAACCTATGCAAGGTAAAATATCACTATCCCTTTTTGTAGATATACAACTCAGAATCACAGGTATTTAATGTCTTAACCAAAATTGAACAGCTAAAAAGCTGGAAAGGCAGTTATCTCTGATTCCAGAAACTCTGACTTCCCACCATCTTCAAGGACCTCCTTTTCCAGAGATGTCAGGGTTGTTGCCTCATCTACATCATGGGATCCTTAGATATCCACTCCAGGCTTGACTGGACCTGGCTTTGATAACTATAAGAGCCTTTGCTCCCCTGTCCCAGATCCACCCAGGGCAGCCTTACTCTCTTCAAAGACATTAAAACTTTTTTTTAGATGATATAATGTTTTTACAGCAATCCCATTAAGTTTTAGCATTATTCCAAGGGATTCTTTAAATATTGTTTTTCTGATATGAGAAAAGACAGATGTATAAAAATTTAGGTTTGTAATAATGTTTTTTATACAAACATAGCTACCACTCAACCTCATGACATTAAAGGTGAATTTTTTTAAGACAGTCAATTTCATTTGTGTTGATCACTAGAATTTAAAGAAGTGAAGTGTCCCTAAGAGTTTGAAAATTTTTACATGATTACAATTATTTGCTCTAAATTGAATTATCCCATTGAGAAATGTTGAATCTTTTTGCTTTCATTTCCTCATGACTTCTGAGATTTTCAAATAAAACCTCTCAATCAGAATAATAATTAAGCAGCTCTATATACAAAGTACTTATGTTCACATAATATATCTATGTTCCAAATATCCATTGGTAGATTTTATATCTTTGTAACTCTAAACCAAGGTCATGAGGTGTTTGTTGGTAATGTAAAAAAATGAGATATGTTCTTTCTAAATGATGAGGTGTCTGTTCAAACATTTTCTCTCCAAATCCCTATTTAAAAGTCATTTACAATTTTTCCAGCATATATAACTATTTCTCACTTTTGTTTGATTTTTTTTCTAGGTCATTGCAGTATGGAGAAAACCTTGGATGACAAATAAAGGTAACAATAGGAATGAAAGGCTAGCTGCTATAACAACCTTTCCTTCAAATGTATAATGTTCAGACACAATAGAAGTTTCCTATTCATACAAATTTAAGAACAGATGTGCCTAATTAGCAGATAATTTTTTCAAGTGGTGATGCAGGAACTGTGCCTATATCATAGTTAACACATCCAAAGTATCCATGCATATTTGCTTCAAGCTGATGGAAGAAAAAATTGCACACACAAAGCTTCTGAGTGGAAAGATTTTACAAGCCTGCCTGAAAACAATAAATATCACTTCTACTTACATTCTGCTACATGCAATTTAATCATATGGCCATTTCTAACCAAAAAGGAGGTTGGGAAATACTGTAAGTCTCAGAAGAGAAAAGATGATAGGGTTAATGATACCACAGTATGGTTTCAAAGTAAGACAACTTGAGTTCAGATCCAACTGTGCAAACACTGTCAGGTTCTTTGTTTTTTAAAGGATAATAAAACTTACTTCAGTGATTATTGTTAAACTTAAATGGAATAATGAATACTCACGTGATTAAGGCTAGAATGGTTAGTTGAATCTAAAAGACCAATGTACGTTTAGTTTTATGGTTAACCAATTTGTAGAATTGTGTATTCTCCCTAGTTCTCAGCAAGTTTTGTGATGACAAAATGGTCTCCTTGAATTAAAACAGAAGGGGTTGAACTGAAAAAAGTAAAATATATTCATAGTGGGGATACATTGAGAAACCCCTTTGACCATTGATTTAGTGAATGGTCTGTAAAATAGGCAGAGTGTAGGGGTTCTTGAGGTGGGGAGGGTGAATGAAGGAGATGAAGGTGAGGGAATATGGTTGATGGATTTCATAAACATATATGAAATAGAATAATGAATCCTCTCGCAATTGCTTTAAGTGGGGCAGGGAGGGAATTGGTGGGGGAGGGTGGAGAAGGAGAGGACAATCTAACCAAGGTACAAAGTAAACTTATTCAGAATTCTCACAATGAATCCTTCATACAACGAATATATTCTAAGAAAAATGAAGAAAAAATTGCTTCCTTGATATTTTGACATTGTAACAATATTTTACAAATGTATACATGTTGCCTAGCAACCTAAGGGAACATTAAGGAAATATCAAAAGTCATATTCCAAGAACGCACAAGGGGAAGGACAGTCTCTTCAACAAATGCTTTTGCGGAAACTGATATTTATACCCAGAAGAATGCAATTGGACCCTGATGTAATGCTATGTAAAAAAATCAACTCAAAATGAATCACATACATAAGACCTGAATCTATAAAACTACTAGAAGAAAACAAAGGGAAAAAACTTCTTGATATTGGTCTTGGCAATGATTGTTTTTGACACCAAAAGCACAGGCAAGAAAAGCAAAAAGTAGACAAATGAGATCCCATCAAATTAAGAAGCTTCTGCACAAAAGAGGAAGCAACCAGCAGACTAAAGAGACAATCAACCGAATAGTAGAAAGTATTTATATGCTATACATCTTATAAGGGGTTAATATTCAAAATACATAAGAAGTTCAACTCAATAGCAAGAATATAACCTAGTTCAAAATGGAGTAAGGATCTGAATAGATATTTTCAAAAGAAGAAATGCAAATGTCCAAAAGGTATATGAAAAAAATGTTCAACACCACAAATCATCAGGGAAGTACAAATCAAAACCACAATGAAATATAACCACATACCTGTTATAATGGCTATTATCAAAAAGGTGGAGGATAACAAGTATTGGTGAGAATGTGGAAAAAAAGGAACACTTGCACACTATTGGTGAAAATGTAAATTAGTACATCCATTATGGAAAACACTCTGAAAGTTCCTCAAAAAATTAAAAATATAACTATCTTGTGATCTAGTAGGTCCGCTTCTGGGTATGTATCCAAGGGAAAGGAAATCAGTATGTTGAATAAATACTCCCCTGTTCATTGCAACCTTATTCACCATAGGTAAGATGGAATAAGCCTAAGTGTCCATCAGTGGACACATATATACAGTGAAATAGTATCTAGCCATAAAAAATAAGAAAAGTCTATCATTTGCAACAACATGGATGAACCTGGAGGGCATTATGCAGAGCAGAATAAGCCAGGCACAGAAAGACAAATACTGAGCGATTTGTCTTAGATGTATGAGCAGAACAGCAGGACTTAAGGGATTAGAGAATAGAATGGTGATCACCAGAGGCTGGAGGCTGGGAGGATTTGGGAGATGTTGGTAAAAGGACACAAAATTTCAGTTAGAAAGGAGGAATAAGTTCAAGATATCTTTTGCATAGTAAGTGCCTATGGTTAATAATAATGTACTTGAAAACTGTTAAGAGAGTGGATTTTACATGTTCTCACCACAAAAGAACTTACATGAGGTGATGACTGGGTTAATTAGCTTGATGCAATCATTTCTACATCATATACCTATTTTAGACATCATATTGTACATCATAAATATATATAGTTTTATTAATCATACCTTAATAAAGCTAGCATTAAAATATCATAAAGTGGTAAGTAAGACCTCTCCAGGTTTTAAGCTATCCCTAACAAAATTTTACAGAGTACATGAAAAAGCTGAATTTTTTTCTAGTTCATCATTAGGTTTAGTGAATTGATATAATTTGGGGAAACTAAAAATAATAGCTATAATTTAATTCAACCATAATGATGCCTTTCAAATCCTGTGACCACAATAATGGGATAAAGTCTTAAAATTCAAAGATCAAAAGGTTTCCAGTGTTAAGTGTTAAACTTTCATGGATAATCCAGGTTCAGGTTCAGAAAGGCATTTTGCCATTCCAAAATCAGAAGTCACCCTACAGTCAAAATCTTAGCATAAATAAAAAGAAAGATAAGGATTATTTTTTGATGGGCTGTACAAAACATATGTATTAACTTCTTGCTAGTTCACCCAGATATATTTTACCCTTTGTATTTTTTTTTAAACCAGCAGCAATGGAGTTTCTGCCAGAACTGAACTCAGCCACTTCCCCGGGAATGTTTGTCCAGTTGCTAATTTCACTACCGGAACTGTGTTCCCTCGCATGCTGGCCTGTTTCCATACATGCCTCCACTGGAATAAAGGGTCTGACAGTTCTATGGATAATGGTGAACATATGTAGCCAATGCTGTGCAAGTCTTTTAGAGCCAGAAAGCGTTCGTAGGTATTTCAGTTTCTGGCAACAGAAAATCAGTGTGTGAAAGTTCATCAAACACTAGAACCCAGAGAAAACTAGTCATGGATGATTTTAAAAAACAGTACATTTCTTCCTTCCTTCCTTCCTTTTGGAAAAGTCATTGACTAATTATAAATGAAAGTCAGAGTATTATGACAAGCTAATTCCACACTTTAAAACTATAAGGAAAAGTGCTTGATTGAGGGGGAAGTTAACATTTAAATTTGTTCGTTTTGTATAATATTCCCATTTCAAGTTAGGTATTTTGACTCTTTAAGTGTACAAGAAAACTTTGTCTTCCTTGAGTACACAAGGGACAAATTACATATTGTGAGATTTCTCATAATGAACCACCAAGTTCAGTAGCCATGCTGTCCATGTCAAGAAGATAGCAAAGGAGAACAATTTTTAACCAAATACATTATCTTCATATAAGAATAAGTCATGATTTTTGTTTGGATGCATTTCTTCAAAATTGTTTCCTAAATGCCAGTGAAATTCGAGAAATCTGTCTTAAAATATAGAATAACATTCCTAGGGGATTGACTTGTCATACTGTATCACCAGACTGGCAAAGTGGTTACTATGTAATGGCGAATAAGAATAAAATGGTCCCTTTTATTACTCCACATTGTGTTTTGATGATTGCAGGGAGATAATATCATATGAACATATGATATGCAAGTGATAATCCACCTAGGTTCTTGCCTATGGTGTTAAATTGATTAGGTGCACCTAGCCTCTTGTCCATTTCTTCTGGCCTATCCAGCTCAGCAGCTGCCTCCTCGTTTACTTAGAAAACCATCTAACATTCTGTACCTTATGTTTTGTTTTCCTGCCCTCTTGATGATTCAGAATCCTTCCAACATAATGGGGCACCTGCCTGGTTCAATATCTCTGACCTGGAATAGAGCATGCAGTTCAGCATCTGAGGAGGAGCTTTTCTATCCAGAACAAAAGCTGAGGGATCAATTACAGACACCCAACCTAGAGAAAATGGGAAAGAATTTGTAAACCAAGAATTCTTTTAACTACAGTTAAACACAATACCAACATATTCTGTGGGCTTAATTCCCTGAGAGCTAATTGATTATAGATAAAGAGATTGGCACACTAGTCCTATTAGAATCTTGGGAATAGGATAGAAGTAATGAGCCAAAGCAAGCAGGACCATAGGAATTCCAAAGCCGATGTACAGTGAGATGGAGATTAAGCTTCAGAACCATTTCACCATTGCCCAACACTGGTTTACATCACAGTTCTCACTGTTGGTGCTGTTACTCTTTGGGTTTGGATAACTGTTGTTGGGGAAGAAGGCCTGATTTTTGCATTGGTAGATGTTAATCAGTATCCCTGGTCTCTACCTACTAAATGACAACAGTGTCATGATCTAAGTTGTGATGACCAAAAAAATATCTCCAGACATTGCAATGTGCTCCTGAGAGATGGCAAAACTGACCATTGTTGAGAACTACAGAGTTAGACAGATCTGTGTCTGGAGTTTTGGAATCTAAGTAAACAGACACTAGTCTTTGACACTATCAAAGGTGATCCAAACTGTAGAAGAGGTGGTAGGAATGCTTGATTGGTGGGGTAGGAGAGAAAGACAGAATGATGTAGTATAGGGCCACTCACAAAACAAATGAAGCAAACAATCCACAAACATTCACTTCTTTGTGACCCCAATGAAAATAATGAACCTATCAATCTAATTATTACACACTACATCTCTCTGGAACTACTAGTATATATATATAGGTGCAGGTAAACACACACACACATACATATATGTATGTGTATATATATATATATATATATATATATATATATATATATATATATATATAGGTGTAGGTAGACAGATGTAAATAGTCCCACATCTTGTTCCCAGACACAGCATTAGGCAGTCCTCTCTGTAAGGTAAGATGGGCAGGTGTTTGGTTACTCTCATTTCATGGGTGAGGGAAATGAAGTACCAGTGAGGTTAGGTGATATCCTCTAGATTATATTTCTAATAGTTCGGATCAAATTCATGGCCTTTAGTATTGCTTTGCCTCCTCTAACAATGAAGGCAAAATAGTGACAGGTGGCTTAAGATTATACCATACAATATCTAGTAATATGTCCCATGAACAGAGAAAGGTAAGCAGCTCCTTCTCTGTGACAGAGGAAGAGATTCCACTATGTGCTGGCTGAAATGGTCCTTTATTACGGCTCCCGCTGAATTTTTATCAGTTTGGCTATGGCAGCATGCTCTCACCAAGCATAAATAAAATAATATTTAATTGTCTCTTCTTTTACATCCAGAATTTGGACCTGGTTTGAAGGAAAGGAATAATTTTCTTGATGGTGACAATGCTTTAAACAACTTCTTGAACTCATTTAGCTGCCACTGCCCCGGATCCTATTGTTTTGTTTTTGACATCACCAGATTTTGATCAAAGGGTTCACAAAAATTAGAAATACACAGAGGAGCAAAGAGGAGAGCATGCTGTGCTTCAGCTGCTGGTACAGAACAGATTAAACAAATGCCAGGGTTTATCACAGGCCGGGGACTAACCAAGCCAGCAGTTGCAAACATAGCAAACCTTTAAATAATTTCAAATCCTTTTTTATTACCCATGGTAAAAATGAAACTGGATTCATACTCAATTAATAAGCACTTTCTGAGACATAGGACAACCAAAAGCAGGATATATATCATGCCAAATCAAATACTGTTTCTTAAAAATGAGTATCTAAGTTAAATGCACGTGCCTGTCATCCCAATCTACACAAGACCTCCCCACACTTTTATTATTTTTTTAATTCCAAATTTTGTTTTGTTTTATTCAGTCAATTTGTTAGTTTTAGTTTTATATTATTGCTGTACTGGGGGTACATTGTGACATTTACAAAAGAACTTATAATATATCATAGTTAAATTCATTCCCTCCATCATTTTCTCTTATCCCTCTTCCCCCCCATTCCTAGAAGAGTTTCCACAGGTTTCATATTTCCATTTTCATACATGAATACATAATATTTTCATCACATTCACCCTCCTACACCCTTTCCTTATATCCTCCCCCCTCTCACTGGTACCAATCCCCAGACAAGATCTATTTTACTTTCTTGTCCTTCATTTTTGAAAAAGAGACATTTTTGTTTGTTTAAGGTAGTTATATAGGGAGTTTCACTATGACATTTTCATGTATATATGGACCCTATCTCCAAAATACCAAAAAAGGGGGTGCTGGAGGCATGGCTTAAGCAGTAGAGCACCTGCCTTAGGAGAACGAAACCTTGAGTTTAAACCCCAGTACCATAAAAAAGTATAATAACCATCTAACAAAATAAGGAATGAGTATCTGTATGAGTTCTGAAATGATTCTACTGTGTTGTTATTCTCTCTCTGTACTCAAACAGTGTCATAATCTCATTTGTAGAGGTTTCAAAATATAATCTTTTAGTACAAATCGTACATGTTCCTTTTTGGGGAGGTGTAATGGGATTTGCACTTAGGGCCTCGAACTTTCTAAGTATGTGCTCTACCATGAGCCACACCACCAGCCCTTTTTGCTTTAGCTATTTTTTCAATAAGGTCTTGTGTTTTTGCCTAGACCACAACCCTCCTATTTATACCTCCCAGGTAGCTGGGATGAATGGTTTCCACCACCATGACCAGTTTATTGATTGAGAAGGGGGTCTTGTGAACTTTTTGCCTCAAACCACAATCCTCCCAGTCTCTACCTTCCAAGTAGCTGGGATTAGAGGTATGCACCACCATGCCCAGCCTCCTTCAAAAAACATACTTAGTACAGAGGAGAAACTAGCAGCCATGAATAATCTTCACCTCTGAGGAAGTATAAGGCTAAGTTTTGAATGTTTACACTTAGCACAATTGCTTTGTATTTTCACATGTTTAATTTGTAAATTATATAATATCTGATATGTACAAAAACATGGGACGTAATAATAAAGTGATACCCAAGAATCTACAAGTCAACAAGTTACACCAGGAAGTAGACAGTTTTACTAATTTGGGCTTTCCTCTGCATTCCTATCAACTGCCAGTTTTGCTTTCTAGTCCTAATTCTCAGGGCAGCCTCTACCCAAGGGTTCTCATTTGGGACAACTTTATCCCTCTCAGGACATTTTGCAATGTCTGGACACATTTTTGATGGTCACAGCTTGAGAAGAAGTTTGCTGATACCTTTTAGTGATGTGCCACTGAGTATCCAATAATACATAGGCAATCTCTTAACACAAATAATTACTTACTCCCCTATGTAAATAATTCCAAGGCTGAGAAACCTTGCACTGTTCTCCGTTGGATTTACCATGACTGTGTTTTTAAAAAGCAGTTCGTTTTGAAGCACACATGATCTCCTAAACAATGTATTATTTACTTTCACTGGTTATAGATTTTTCATAAGAATATCATCATGTTATATTCAGTAGTCTGTGATTTGTTTCTTTTCTCCTCAGCAGTTTGTTTCTGCTACTAATTTATGATGTTACCAATTTATTTCCACTACTGATAATAACACAGTTTCATTGTGTGAGTAGCATACTTTATTTTTTATTCTATTGTCAATGAGTATTTTGTTTGTTTCCTGTCTTTTGCTAATATGAACAGTGTTGCAAAGAACATTTTCAAACAAATCCTGGTGCCCATGTGCAAGAATTCCTGTGGAATGCATATCTAGAATGGAAAATGCAAGGTTGTAGACAATGTGGGCCTTCAAGTTCAGAGGATAATGCAAATTTCAATAAGACTATACTAACGTACACGTTCACTAGCAAGATATTAGGTCTTGCCTTTATATACATTTCCTCCACCATTCAGTATTTACTAATGTTTGCCAGTCCAGTGAGTAATAAATGGTAAATCAATGTGGCCTCCATTTGGATTTCGAGTTACTAGGGAGATTTGGCATCTTTTTATATGTTTATTCACTGTTCATGTTTTTCCTTCTCTGAGGATCTTACTTTTCTCTGAAGTTTATTAGTGCTCTCAATCTTGTTTGTTGGATAAAAAAGCCTTTCCCATTGGTTTATGACATTTCCTTTATTACATAATATGTTCTTCTACATACTAGAGTCTGTTTCAAAGTTATCCATTTTCTTCCATTGATCTGTCAATTCTTTGCCAATAACATGTGGTTTCAATCACCAGAGTTCTATATTACATTTTATTATATGGCAGTGCAAGTCTGACTTCAATATTCCCTTTGTTCAGGATTTTATAAGCCATTTTCATCTCTTATTTTTATTACCCAGCTCAATGTTAGAATCATTTTTGTTAAGCTAAAATAAATTTTAAATTTTGATTGGCAACTAATTTATTTTTAATACTCGGTTTCCTTGTTCAGGAATATGACATGTCTTTTTCTTATCTTTCAAATTAACTTTAGGATTTATTTCATAAAAGTCACAGTTTTTGTTAGTATTTTCCTAGTTATTTCATGCTTTAAGTTACTATGATAAGTAGAATTTTCTAATTAGTTACTGATTGCAAAGAAAGTTATTTTGGATATTTATCTTGTATTGTCTTTCCTAACTTTTTAGAAACGGAGGCATGTCTCAAGTGGTAGCTAGTGCATTTGCTTAGCAAATGCAAAGCTCTGAGTTCAATCCCCAGTATAGCCAGAAAAATTAATTAATTTAGGGAGGGTGGGGAGGGGTTAAGAAAGGGTAATTGAGGGGTGAGTTAGACTAAAGTACATTGTATGTATGTATGTAAATATCAGTGAAACCCCTGTGTACAATTAATTTACAATAATAAAGAATTTTTAACTGTGTCTCCTTAATTCTAAGAAAATAATTTCACATGCACAGAATAATTTTTCCTTTATCTTTAATCACATTTTTTTTTGGTGTACTAGAACTTAGGGTCTGTGCTTGCTATACAAACACTCTATCATTTGAACCAGTCCACCAGCCACAGCGTAGTTTCACTGCCTTTGCCAGAAATCAAAACCAATACTAACTACAGTAGTACTGAACAGGTTCTTGTGTGTTCTTGAGTTTCTTGGGCATAAAGCCTATGCTTTGCCATTGAATGTGTCATTGTCTATAGGTTTAACACATGCACCTTTTAAGGCATGGTACTATTTCTACTCCATTCTTACTTTTCTAATTAGGAAAGGATGCATAACATCATTGAGTAGTTTTTGATAAGTAATATTGTTAAATCTCAGAGAGTTAAGTGTCTCAACAACTCTACAATGAGTCAAAACAGAATAGTTACGACGCTGTCTAACAAAAGCAGATGTGCGTGTTCTCAGCCCACTGAAAGACACATGGATTGCTCTAGACACTCCTTGCCATAACTATATGAGCTGCTTTTCTGTCTTAGCTGTTCACATGTCCTTGTAACTTTCCAATATTGACCTTGGCTAGCCAACATCAATGTTCTCTTCTTCCACCTCTACCGCTTCATTGTTTGACTGTATAAGTTGTTGTGCCGGACTAATTCTGTACACCCATGGTTTCAAACATCTTCATCCAGAAAAAACATGATGCAATAGTCCAAAATGATTTAAACAAAGTTCAAAAGCTAATATTAAAAAAATTTTATATACCATTGTTTCTATTCCAAGTGTTGAATATATCTAGTTTGGTTAATTCACCATTTTACTTATGTCTTTTGAAAAGAAGACAAAATACAGAGTCAGATTTTCCATTGCACTCTGTTGTACAATCTTTTATATTATTATTTAAGATTTGCTTGTATTCCTTGGTCAAGTTTCACTTCATGCAGTAATCTTCTTATATCTTCCCTAACTAAATTACAGGAAAATGCTCATTTTATGTTAGATACATTAGTAAATTGCTGATACCTATCTTGTGATAATGCCTCTTCATTTGATTACTTATTTGTTTGTTTGTTTATTTATTTTTGTGGTGCTGGTGATCAAACCCAGGGCCTTGTACATGCTAGACAAGCACTCTACCACTGAGCTGCATCCCCAGTCTTGACTCATTATTTTGAAACAAGAAACTATTTTCTTTTCAACATTGTTTCTGCATAAAGTATGTCTCTTACTTTGTTCTCTAAAAGAGAAAAGACATTTGCCAGCCTCTTAGAGAAATACTGTATCAGATGATCACTTCGTTTGAATTTCTTTTCAGTTTTGAAGACAAAAGGGATATTTGTTCATCACCTTTAAATTTCTATCACCTCAGACTTTTAACCAGATGTTCAAAAATGACACTGTCATTTTGCATTTTAGCAAGTGACAATTAAAAGAAAATTTCCCCATATGTGTGATCTTTCACCTCCCATCTCCAAACAAAAATTCTTACCATCTATCCTAATTTCTTTCTTTCTCTTTCTCTCTCTCTCTCTCTCTCTCTCTCTCTCACACACACACACACACACACACACAAGCATGCCATGCCATGCACATGTGCACATATACAACAACTAAATGTTTCCAGGTCTTGTTGACCAGTTATGACTCCAAGTTGCTTTGGACAGCAGTTGAAAGTGTGGCACATAAGTAATGGTACGAAGGCTTGGAATCAAGCTGCCAATTGCAGATCCTGGCTGTCTTACTTATAGTGTTGCTTAATCAGCTCTGTTTCGTTGCTTTGATAAAATATTTGTAATAGGGCATTGATTTTGTTAAATGTTTCTAATAGTAGTATCCCTTCAAGTAATTTTTGAGAGAATTTAGTTGAATTAACTAAATCAACCAGAATGTTGATCAAAATGGTAAATGCTTAGTAAGTACATTTATTTGTACAAATTGCATTTGAAAACAGGAAGCAAAGGTTAATCACATTATTTAAATATCTTTAAGACAAAGGTTGAAAAATTATCAGATTTATATCTTACACTGTGACAGAAATAAAGTGTTAACAAAAAATCTTTTGGTTGGGTATAGTGGCTCATACCTCTAATCTTAGTAAGATCCCATCTCAACAAATAAACCACTTATAAATAATGCTTATAATCCTAGCTATAGGGGAAACACAGGTAGAAGAATTGACATCTAAAGTTGGCCTGGGCAAAAAAGCACAAGAGACCCTATCTGAAAAAGAAAAGTTTTATAAAGGCTGAAGGTGTGGCTGAAGAAGTAGAGAGCTTGCCTAGCAAGCACAAAGCCCTGAGTTCAAAACTCTAATACTGCCAAAAAAATCTTTTATAACCACAATTGAGAATGGCATTCAGTAACTATTACCAAGAAATCAGGAAACTGGTATGAAGAGAGATATAATGCATTGTCATACCTATGTTTCAAACGTGAATACTTCCCACTAATATATTTTGTAACAAACTGTACCAAAAGGAGAAATGATAGTGACATACTCTCTGATCTCTGTGAGAAGGTAGTTATCTGCCACCTATTACTGATTTTTTTTTATGGTACTGGGGTTTGAACTCACTTGAGCCACTCCAACAGCCTTATTTTTGTGATGGGTTTTTTCAAGATAGGATCTCAAGAATTATTTGCCCAGGCTGGCTTTGAACCATGATCCTCCTGACCTTTGCCTCCTGAGTAGCTAGGATTACAGGCATGAGCCACCAGCACCCATATATGAGTGATTCATGTCAGACAACTGGATATAAAATAAATTTGGAACAGAAACCCACAATATAGTAGCTTGGCCAGTGGGAGATATGTTTCTCAAGTGACAAGCCATTCTGGGCTATGGCAGAGTCTCCTTGGTCAGTAGGGTCCCTGGCTTCTTATTTTTGCTCTCCAATCCTTAGCATACAGCTTTTTTCCTCATGGTTGTCATATGGCTGCTTCACCTCCAGCCTCATATTGAAGTTTCAGGCAGGAAGAGGCTGTAAGTGGTAGAAGAGCAAAACTCTCTCAAACTGAGTGGCAGACTTCTTATGTTTTCTTTTAAATCAGAGTTGCTGCCTATGAGCAACCCTCATTGTATAGACAGCTGAAAATGCATTTAGTCAGGCACATTCTCACTCTGAACAAAGGAGGGCATCTGTTAATGAGGAGGAAGGAGAGAATAATCAACGGGTAAACAGTGAAACGTGTTGCTGCACTCATCTTTTCTCATGTCAGACTAACAACTGCCTGACACATATGTGATCATCTCAAAGTTATGAATGAGAAAACTGAGGCTTAGAGGGTCCAGTAAATATAAAACCATAGACACAGTACTAGAATTTGGGTCTGACTGATGTTAAAGGCAATGTTGTGGAACAGCTTTGCCTTGCCACACCCCCATGCTCCAACAGTGTTGGTCTCGGACCTGGTGGCATTCCTCAATTTCAGTGCCTAGGTGATGCCAGCCCACTAGCATGGGCAACCCCCCGCTTGGATCAAGGACCTGACCAGAAGGAGAAAGCAGGCCTGGAAAGGACCTCCCTGCCTTTTCAACCTAAGTCACAGTTGTCAAGAGCCACCTGAAACTCTTCTCTGGGCTAGAGCACAATTTTTCAAAAGGAGCTGCCATTTCAGATTTATTATTTAGGTGTCATTTTTTTTCAGCCTTATGTTCCTTACTAACCTTCTCTCTTCTTAGGCACCAAAAGGCTGCCTAATACAGTAGAATAATGCACAGGGATTGTATTTGCCTTCAAATCCCAACAGTACCTCTGACTCACTGTGTATCTTTGAGCAAGTTTTTTACTTTATAGGCCTCAACAAAATTGGTGTAGTACAACTGTCTCTTTGAGATAACACAAGGACTGAATTAATTTGCATGTAAAGCACATAGAAACTTCCCAAAATATAAAATTTTGTTATTATTTTAGATCAAATTTATGGTGCTCGTGTTTTGTTGGAAACCAGATGGAAATTTTGGTTCTTTCCAACTTTTGGCTACTCTAAATATGGTTGTCATAAACACTCCTGTATGAATCTTTTCATGGACATGCACTTTCATTTTCCTCATATAAATACCTAGAAGTGGAATTGTTGATGATAGGATAAATATGTTTAATTTTCCAGAAAATTTTCCACCAGTTCTCCAAAGTAGTGTTTACTGTTTTACAGTTCCACCAACATAACATGAGAGTTCTGTTTTTTCAATATCCCCACTAACACTTGGTTTTGTCAGTCTTTTATATTTTTTTCAAAATACATTTTTTCAAATATATTTTGAAAAATATATTTGAAATATATTTGAAAAAATATATTTAATCAGTCTTGTATATTTTAATCAAACCATTTAAATCATATCATTTAATAGTATGAAATGGCATCTATTATAGGGATTGAAGTTGTCATTAGAAACTTGAAAACTCTGAGCTCAGATATTTTCTAGTGATTCCTTCACACATATAAAGGATAAATGTTTAAGAAAACAGAGGGTAAGAGAACACTTGCTAATGAATCTAAGAGTCACTTTCTCAACAGGTTTCAATCATTCCTCCCTCATTCCCAGTCCAGGGATTCCTGGCACCACCCATTCCCTAGACTTGAGTTAATTCTGTTGTGTCTATTAGTTGAAAGTAGGTTTCTGTCTGCTGGCTTAGTGTCCAGCTACTAGTCCCTACTCCTCCATCTTCTCTCCAACTTCCTAAGTTTGTTGTTAACATTCTCTCTTTTCTAAATTTGTCTTGAAAAGAAATCCCTTCACTGTTGTTTTTATTGGGGTTGAGGGAGGGAGTGAAACCAGACTTAATTACTCAATTCTGGTTCTCCCTTTGTTTTTTGCAGCTTCTCTGAAGCCCCTGCTCATATTGAGATTCTGAGCTCTAGTTAGGGAGGCAAGAGACCAAGAGGCTCAGAAAGTAGCTCTAAAGCAAGACTGGATTTGATTCTTCCTGACCACTTGTAAGTGATGGGAATTGGGGTGAGTTATTTAGCATCTGGTATCTTTGTTTCTACACATGTAGAGCATAGATAACAACAGTGCAGGAAGTTGTGAAGATCAACACAAATCACACCTAGACAGCATCTGGAACATAGTAAGGTCTTCAAAGGTAGAGACATCCTTATTGCTATCACTCAAACTAATAGAGTGAGAAGGGGAATTTCTTCAGAAGATAGTGACCTTAGTGAATATAACCCAAGTAGAAGTTTTAAAAACTGTTCATAAACCTGTGTATGAGAATACATAGTATTTCCAAACTTGTTTATTAATTCTATTTGTGTTGTGTGATCCAATTTTATCTTTGTACCACGTATAAGTAAAACTTTAGTAAATAACATTGTAAAGTTTGATTACTAATTCTATTTATGCCTATTCCATCCATGTTTAAGTTGATATTTTTACCATTTATAAATAAATATTCAGTAAACAATTAAGCAATGTAAAAATATTTCAAAGGGCTAGGCTAGTTTTAAGGGAACCTGGTGGTACTGGTTCATTGTTTTTTAACACAATTAAAAACAGACAAACAAGATTTTAATTCATTAAAACATACAGTAGCAAATGTTTCTTAGCAGTCAATAGGGAGAAATTCTTTGAAACTTTTTTCAATGATATAAAACAATATGCAAATATAAAACAATGATAGTGAAATCATATTAACTGAGGTGGTAGTTATAGTCTCACAGCATATAAAAACAACATATTTAAATACGTACATATGATATTGAATGTAGAGGACTCCCGAATATCCTAAAATTAGAATGGAGGGTGAATACATTTGCTAATTAATCATAAATGCCAATGTTCTGAACTAGTAGCTATGACAAACTTACTAATACCTATGGCATCTTACTGTACCTGTGTGTGTGTTGATGGAGGGATATTTGCCAGGTCAGATGTGGTGTGCCTTGGACTATAGACCACTTCAAGGGTGAGAGGGATCTTGGTGATTGGAGAAGAACTGGGCAAGGAAGACCTGAAGTCAGGTTGAGGAGGAAGAGAGCCAAGGTCAAGAACCAAATGTAAGCATGTGAGTATCAGAACCTGAGCAAAGACTGTGTAGAACAGTTAAGTTGAAACCCAGACTTAAAAGATTGGCAAAGAGAAGGAAAATAGGAAGCACATAGGAGCAACCAGGACAAAGTTGCCTTCAACTCTGTTGAGATGTGTTTTGAAGTTCAATGAACAACTCAACAACTGTGCCTCAGCCAGTCTGAAAAAGGTAACACGGCACCCAGTAGCAAGAACCTGACGTGAGCACTAATGTCACATATTAAACTGCTAATTAGCACAGGATTATTCCGTGGCACAAGAAGCACAGGAACAAATATGGGAGCGGTCCCACACTATAAAAATTAACTTCTGACTCTCAAGAATTAGAGCACGTATGTAATTAGAAAGGGTGCAGCTGGTTACAAGCCTACTTACACCTCACCTCATTGCATCATTGCTCACTCATGTAAAATGAACTGATGACTAAAATGTTGCAAGGCTGCTTTCTTGGGCAATTTGATCATTACCATTTTTGTAAACTCCAAGGTCATGTTTTTTGTTTCATCTCTTTGGAGATTACAGGTTAAACTATATGTTTCATCTTTTCCTTAAAAAAAGAAATTCAAAATTCAAAATATTCCAGTCTTATTAAGTGTATGTTCCCCAATGATCTTGGAAGTAACTGACTTTGTAATAAATAGCTTTTCTTCAGTGAAGATTTATAATCCAAAGCTATTTCTTACATTCTATTTATGAGACTTGGATTTGACTTTTAGTGAAATTTTGCCAAAACTAAAGAAGCAGTGAACACAGTCTCTCAGCAGTGAATCTGCACTTGGACTCCAAGTTGTAGCTGGTTTAGGAATGTGAAAGTTCCCTTGGACAGTCTATGACTGGGCTCCAGGTAACAAAACCACAGCTAACCAAGTACATTCAACAAATGCCAAGTGTGATTAAAATATAGGAGAGGTGACAAATTCAGTTTGGGCCTCACTACTTTTTGGTTGTATCCTTTCTAGCAAATCTTGCAAGAATCTTTCGACCTATGTGAAATGTGTCTTTTACTCCACATCCTTTAATTGCTACCCTATTCTTATTTTCAATTCACTCTTTCAAAGGACATTGAAAAGGTGACATTCAAATGATCAAACTCATGGCATGTCCCAGTATACTCAGATGTGGGAAGCCCACACTATTTTTTTCTGACTTTTTTTTCCCTTGGTGACAACTGGGATTTGAACTCAGAGCCTCACACTTACTAGGCAGGTACTCTATCATTTGAACTACTCCACCAGCCCTGTTTTGTGTTGGGTATTTTCAAGATAGGGTCTCGAAAACTATTTGCCCTGGCTGACTTCAAACCTTGATCCTCCTGATTTCTGTTTCCTAAGTAGCAAGGATTATAGGCATGAGTCCATGACTCTTCTGTTTCTTCTCTTCCTTCTTCCAGCTTCCAGCTCTCCCAGCCACTGTCCTAGTGACTTTCATGGATGTGATATCACAGCCTGCTAGTGAATGTCAATGTGTTTATTAGTAAGATTAAACTGCCACTTCTTGAGGGCACATGATATACCTGGAATTCTATTTTCATTGTATTTCCCTTTCAACAACCGTATTGGCCAGGTGATGAGAATAACAAGAATGTCAATAGTGCCTATTTCCTTTTCATCAAGCATGTACTTAGTATTCTTTTAAATACATAATCCCAATATGTCCTCACAACAAGCTCATGAGATAGATATTATTATAATCATGCATATAAACCTGAATTATAATCATGTTGAAACTGAAATTTAGAGAGGTTAAGTAACTTGCATATGGTCACGGCTGTGGGTAAGTGGAGCAGAGCTCAAATCTGAGCGCTTAAAGCCATTGGCTGTAAAGCTTCAGTTTTTCCCAAAACACCATTCTAGGCTGCTTGTATTCGCCCCCCTATAACAGGATAGGATCACAGACCATAGTTCCTAGCTAGACCTAAACTTCATAAGGTTAAGACTTAATTGTTCAACTTTGTGTCCTCCACTGAACCTAATCCTACATCTTGTGAACAATTAAGTTGGAGAAATCAAAAAGACATAAAGGAAAGCACCAGGATTAAATTCAAGCATGCTACCTTTGAATCTTGGCTCCATCATTTACCAGCTTTGTGCCCTCGGAGATCTGTGCCCAGATTTTTATCATTAAGGCTTGTGAACAGAGAGCAATGAGGTATTGCTCTCTTTGGGTTGCATAGCAGGCACAGAAGAGGGCCTGAGGAAGACTGGGATGGGCAGCCAAGGCTAACTATTTTCCATGCCAACCTCTGGTACCACCATGGCAGTGGGTATGGTGCACAGGCAACCTGAGTCTCAGTGGGTCACTTGCAGATGCTGAATAGTAACACTTCATAAGCTCAAGGTTTCCCATAGAGCATGTTCAAACACAGAAAACTGAGTCCCATTTAGTACACTGACTCATTTATTCAGTCAGCCCAGGTTAGGTCTGAGACTCTGAACTCCTAATAAGTTTCCAGGTGATGCTGATAGCCCAGGCATCACACTTTGAAAGTCGCTCATGTACTTACAAAAGAAAAGAGAAAGTATATGATCAGATATAATAGATTTTTGTTAATCAAACATCCTTAAGGTGGACATGGGAAAGAATATAAAAGGAAAGTATAAAGAAGTCCTAAGACATGTTGTTTTGACTGAGAGTCATGTGTAAGGGGATCAAAGATATTTAGATAAAACTCACCAGCCTATATACCAAAGCTTGATTACTGATTGCTCTCCAGCTATCCCATTTAAAAACTGGAGACAAAAATATGGCTTCAATTCAAGAGGTGAAGTTATTGAGTAAATAAGTGCACACAGACACAAGAACATGCCTGTGTGCTTTTAAACTTACTTCTGAAATGAAGGTTGACCTTGACAAAGCCAGTGCCTCTGCTCTTTTGAAAATGAGCAATGCCCCTGCCAGCTACATCTGAAGTCAATGCCATCTTCGTCTCCAACAAGGCTTCTACTGTTTCCTTGGAAGGAAATCTAACAGGTTGGCCACCAGATTCTGGGTTGTGCTGAAGCTGTGTGAAAAGTTTTGGATGTTAAAAGCAAAACTGGTGAACCTAGACTTTTTGACAGCTTTGTGAAGTGTGAAAAAAAGTCATATTTCTCTGGCATAGTTTTATGAGTTTTTGTGTTGAGCAAGAGGGAAGTTTTGCCCATGAAAATGGAAAAAAGGGTCATGCAAATGACCTCAGCCCTGGCAACCCAATTGAGATGCTGTGAATTTTGAAACCAAACAACTTCTCTTGAATTCTCAGATTTTCTGTGCCAGTGCAGAGGAACTTTCCCTTGCACCAGGGGCATCGATCCCCATAATTAGCTCTGCTACCAATTGCAGTAGTCCACATAAAATGCTGTGAAATGAATAACTAACCATGACTAATTACCACACAGGGCAAGGTCTTTGCAAGGACTCTTCCAGAAACCACCATGTTTGTGTGGAGAGCTTATTTGACTAAACTGATAATATGAGCCTGATGGAGGCTCATGAGAAAGAAACCCTGAAGAAATCTGTGTGGTTGAGTTAAAGAGACGATGAGAAGACAGAAAATCTGCCCACAGTAGAATCCTCTCTCTATCATTTCAATGGGCAACTCCCATACAGCTAACCCAGCCCTGGCTTCAGGGCGCTTAGCCACACAGCTTTTGAGGAGAGGCCTGAGCAACTTGCTTGTTTTATTGTGATTTCTTGTTCTATAAAATTCACTTTCTTACCTAATTTTTTTGTTAAGGGGGACTCTCCAAAACTGTGTAAGTTTTAGGCCTCTCAAAACCTGAACCTTCTCCTTCTCCATACTCTTATTCATAAAGTTAAAAAAAAAAAGAAATGGACAATTGTATTTCTCCGACTAGGTGACTATATTAGTTTTCTAAGGCTACAATAACAAAATATCGCAGATTGGGTGACTTAAATGACATAACTTTGTTTCTCACAGTTCTGGAAGCTGGAAGTGCAGGAACAAGGCTTCTTCTTGAGGTCTCTCCTTAGCTCGCAGATCCTGCTTTCTTGCTTCTGATAGTCCATGGTTTTTTCCCTCTGTGCAAGCATGAGACTGTCCTAATCTCTTCTTATGAGGACGCCGGCCACATTGGACCAGAGCCCACCATATGACCTCATTTTGCCTTAATTACCTCTTTAAATGTTCTTTTTCCAAATACCAGCACATTGTGGGGTACCACAGATTAGTTCTCACTATATGAAATTTGGGAGGACACACTTTGTCCTATAACAGTTCACACTACTGGCCCACCAAAAATTCATGTAGTTCTCAGCTGAAAATGCATTCACCCCATTCCAACAGCCCAAAAGTCATAACCCACTCCAGTATCAACTCAAAGTCCCAAGTACCACTTGTATTGTCACTAGCACTTCAGTTTTTTCCATCAGGACATTAAAACCTTAAGGAAAAAGCTTTCTTCTTCCCAGCACCCAGAAACCCAAGCCTGGAGCTGCCGTTAGTTGCTGGCATAACAGAAAGAGGTGGTGGACTCAGGTTTTGCTAGCAGTTAAAAGAACAGCTTACTGCTGAATAGCTCAACTCAACATTTGAAGTTTACACAATTATATTTTCCTCTAAGAATTTAATTGGCCTGGTTTATGACCCCATGCCAGCCCCAGAGGGCTGATTTCACAAGCCGGGTCATTACTTAGTCCCTACCTCACATCAGCAGGAATCTTAGACTTGCCAGTTCAGTTTCCACCAGAGGGTCTCCACATGCCCAAGAACCCTGAGGGTCCTTCATGTTTATCCAGCTTAGTCTCTACCTCCAACATCGCTGCTTTTAAAGTCCAATACTGAAAACCCACAAAACTACCCCAAAAGATCAAGGAAACCAAAGGAGACTTACTGGTGAGGCAATTAAAATTTAAAATCTTGCTTTGATTTGGCTAGATGAGTCACCAAAAAGTAAGGTAGATTCTGATCTCCATATTTCTCCTGTCCTTTTTTTTTAATCACCCATCCTTACCATTTTATCATTAGAAATGGTGTGTGTGTGGGTGTGTGTGGGTGTGTATGTGTGCTGGTAACCAGTGGGCTATAGTAAAAGCATAGAAAATCGTGAAAACATCGAGTAGAGGTAAAAAAAAATAAGGTCACCCTTTTTCCAGGTGACAATGAAGTCTGTCTTGCTATACAGTCCACATACCATGCATGTATACCATATACACACATTCACATTTGTTGCAAGGCAAAACAAACCAAGCAAAACCAAGAAAAACTTTAATTTAAATGTTATAGGTTCCTTATGATTCATGAATCCTAAAGATATGTCTGCACAACACTGTAACTCATGGTTGTTAGGTTTTGTCTTCATCTGCATGGTGGGTACCAAGGTTTTGTTACTTTGGTTATTTATTCAACAAATTTGTATTCAGCAATACTCATATGCCAAAAGTCCTGCTAAGTTCTGGGGATATAAAGATGAATACAATACAGCCTAAAATAATGTAATGCATGGAAACGTATATTTAGTAGGTATTTTTCAGTATATTAGTTCATTGTGGGCACAGAAAGGAACAAAGCCTTGCCTGGGGAGGCTCAGGAAAATGGTGCTAGAGTGGTATTCCAGGGAGGGGGTATAGGGAGAATAGCCGGAAGTCTTGCTTTAATTCAGGGATGCCATTGCAGAGATAGGCTTGTAGAGTTGAGTGTACTAGTCAGAGGAAAAGTGGGCTTAAAATACTTCTAGAAACTGGGATGACTTATGTACAAGCTTTCTCTCTTTTTATCTCTCTGAGGAGATTCAAAAGCTTTAAAGGCTGGCATAAGTATGGTTCACCATAAAAAAGAAATAAGATCAGCAATTATAAACTACTTGGAGATTATGTTCTAAAAGAAATAAATTTATAAAAAATTATTCTAGAAATATATATATGCATATATATGTAAATATTAAATGTGACTTATTTTTCCAACTGGAGGTAAATAAATCTGAATACAGATGTCACATATGCTGTGTTTACATATATATGTGTTTATGATTGAAAAAATATGTACACTGTTGACACTAACTAGTCATCCATTATTTCAGAAAAAATTATTTATTTCACCTGAGTAACATAGAGTATATAGGAAGGAAATGTAGAGACCTTGGGGAAACTCAGGGCTCCCTAGACAGGATATAGTATTAAGAGGATTTGATTGGTATCCTTTGACATAAGCACACATTTTTGTATCCCATATTCCACATAACTTCAATAGAAGAGTTCTTGGTAGTTCAGTAGTGTTAAGTAGTATAGTTTTGAGGGGCAGGACTGAAAGATGTCTATAAGGCTGCCCAGAGCCTAGCATAAAAAATATCTGGGACTTAATGAATGTGTTGAATAGATGAATTTACTTTACATAGAAAGTAATTTCTTTATAGCACTTTTCTGGACAATAAGCTAATTCAATGGCTTGTTTTATTTAAAAAGGGTCTTCTTAATCAAATATGTTCACTGCCATTTTGAATTGATGGAGTTAGAGTTCAAGGAAAAAACTTAGAATAATTCTTGAGTAATAGTCACAGTGTGTATTAATGTTATCTTGACTAATTGTAAGCTAATTGAAAATGTAGTAACAATCCAACATAAAATAAATAAATGTTTTAATATTTAGAGCTTTATGTCATAAGATATAAAATATTTAAAATTTTAAACATTTATATGGACATTTTTGTTGCAGAGAGGTACGGAGTAATCAACAAAAGACTTAGTGATGAAAATATGCACATTAGGATGAGAATCTATGCAGAAAGTAGAATGGAAATGCATTATGAAGTGGGAAAGAAACAATGTAAAATATCACTTGCTTGTATATATGATAGCTTTTTTGGGGTATGATTTATATATCATAAGATTCACCCACAGTACCTATGTAAGTGTGTATTTTTATACAGTTGTGCAACATTTCCACAATCCAGGTTTAAAACATTTCCATCATCCCAGAAATACTCTTGAGCCTATTTATGATTATCTATTTTATTTTTAAATAAATGATGACAGGTATCAAATAACTATGATATTTAGATTCCACAGAATACATTTAAAAGAGTGAAGATGTTGATACAGTGTGTTGAAGATTATGGCTTATGTATCCATGTAAAACTATAAAAAATATATGCACCAACCTATAGATATGGAAGAGCCATAGTTAATAAAAAATAAGGATTATCCAAGCAAAAATTATTGAAAACCAATAGCCTATACTATTTCACTGACCACTTAATTATATAATAATCTACTCTGTAATTTTTTATTTTTATCATGTTTTATAAAACAGATAAATTCTCATCAATTCTATACTTGTTTGATTGGTTAATTGAAGTAGTTATTATACCTCTGACTATGATCCAAACTTGAGATGTTTAAAATTCATTTTCTTTTAAAAATATGCAGCACCTACTCTGTATCACAGGAAAGAAGAGCAATAAATTAATCATTCTTTTTGAATTGCACTGGATAAATTTTATAATTGACATGACTCTGTAACTAAATTCTTGGGTGATAACTAATGTCATGTTTATGTTTGGGATCTTTAGTAATATTTCTGTTAGCTCCCAGGATTCTCTTGGCTTTAGATAAAAATTGGGCTATGTTTTTTATTCCTTCATTTTCACTGGGTAAAACTCTTAGACTTTATTTTCACCAGGTAAATAATATACATCCACTTTTTTCTTTGATTTAGGAAATAAAATTACGATGCCCACTTTTAAATCAAATTACACACACACACCCCTTCACATGGATAAATGCACATGCATAAAAACAGATTTTAAAGGACAAATTTTGGATCCCATCCTCACATATAATCATCTCTGAGAGCCTTAAAGAATACAACGTATTTTTAAAATGAGGAATAAAACTTGCTTTTACAGCAGAAAAATGAAAGGTGGGTTTGCTTTATTTCTTATTGACTTGCCAACTCTGTGTTCTTAAAAAATAATAGAAAAGTCCTTCAATCACTAAGGGGATTAATGTGTAAGGGTCTACGTCAGCATGATAACAGTTTCTAAGTGTGATTAAGGTTCCAATCTCATGACATGTGGAATAACCTATGTAATTATATTCCCTTTAGTGCTACAGAAAAGTCCAAGTGACTGTAATACATGCTAACTTAATCTTAGCCACAGAAAATGTGTTTCTAATTTTCAAATTCGGCAATTTTTCAATAAAAGTTGTTGCACTTCGTCTGATCTAGTCTCAAAATACGGAAGTGCTTGAAGCCCGACCACCTGCAATAACAGATTACTGCTCTCTAAAATATTACCATACACCTACAATGTGGAGGCGCAAAGCTTTGCTAAAAAAGATCTTTGTTGTTTTTTTCTAAAAGAAAGAAATGATCACAAAGCAAAGCTGGTTTTCAGCAGCCTCTCTGCTCCCAAATGCAACTGGCATCAAAGTCTAATGAAAACCTGTTTGCGGACACTGGATTCAATCCAAGGTACACCATTGGCATATTCTAGACCCCTTGGGACATGACTCATATAAAAAACACAGGGCTGTCATCAGACGGCTGGTGGCTGAAATAAATCAAATTTACTTTGAAAACTGAGGCATACCAAAATTTTATTAGGTGAAACTTTGGCATTTCTTATAGCCAACTTGCACATATATATTTTTATTACTTACAACAGTTAAAAGGTATGCTACCAATCATATGCAAAACAAGAAAATAATGCAGAGTACATTTTTTACTGGTGGTGGTAGGAACTACCTTCCCCCCCTCCCTGTAAGGATCTCCAAATAATCAGTTAATAATAGGTGGCATCAAAGAATGCAGTGTGTGTGTGCAATTCACAAGCCTCATGGTGCATACTCCATTTAGCAGATTCCAGTACTAATCTTAAAGAAGAACTTTTACCCTAAGGTGATTTCTTTCTGACTAAAACTATCAACTGTACCACACTTCAAGGGATGATGACAGATAGTGTGTATAATATGCATTTATAAGAAACAGATTTGAACATACTCAAGGTTTTAATGATCTAAAAAGAATTAAACTTTAAGCTTCAAATTGCTACTACTGCTTATGCATTAACTTGTACATTAAGTCAGTTTGAAATTTCAGTACAGGAATTTGGAAGAAAGTCTTCTCTCCAGTTATCTATTAGGAAATTGTATATTTTTACATCTAATATACATTTATTTACCTTTAAATATGTTAGTTGGTAATTTAAGATAGACTTTTGCCCAATTAGTAGTATATTCACTAATTAATATTCACTTGATGTGAATCCAAAAGGTTCAGCTCTAAAATGTTTTAGGAATTTTAGTTTTTTATAGAATTCTATAAAGGTTATTGTTTTAAAATTATAAAATTGTGAGTCACATATAATTATAAATAAATTTAAAAGACATACACTATAAAATTTTATGTGTCATATATTTTTAAATGCTTTCCTAGAAATATTTCAATTCTAGATCAATTCTTGCATAGCTTCTTTGATTATTTTCGTATCATTCTACAAAACAGCAATGGCCCTTTCCCCCACAGTTCACAGGGCAAGCAGTGACTGGCACCACGTGGAAAGTGACTTTCTATGTGCTACACTGCACTTCTACTCACTGAATACATGATATCAAGGCAAAGGGTTTAAGTCCACTATTTTGACTGAATTTATCTATAACAAGGAAATCACTCACTTTGAATATAAGTCTGAATAATAAATTTGTCACAACAGAAATAACTTCATTTGAAATGGCTCAGTGATTTTCACACATAGCCTCAATAAAATCTGTGAGAAAGGAAAAGCAGAATGATTTGGCCATGGAACACAAGGAAGAAAATACATCTGCAGTCAATGAACAAGGAATTGTTCAAGGCTTATTACCTACAGTGCATGGTGCTAGAACTATGAAGAAAAAAGGCGGAATGTACAAATGTGTTCCTGTCCTTAAATTGCTTACAATCTGCTTGAGAATGCATGAATGATTGTGGGTATTATCCCAGGAGCAATACAACATAGTAAGCCAATCCATGCCCCAAAGTGCAGAGTGTGTTAACACACAAATTTTATGGAAGTGGGCTTAACACTGAGTTCTGAAGGTCAGGATTGTGATGGTTAAAGAAGGCAAACATGGCTGAGACCACCATGGAAAAATTGGTCTCACTTTGTGTCTATCTATATGCTTGTTCCTCTTTCTTCCTCAACTTGAATTGTCTTTTTCACTCTGAACAGATTACTGGCTATGACTTCATATTTTAAATTTTTAGTAGAAAGAAAACACCATAAACAAAATCAGAGACAAATTGAGAAGCTGGAAAAAGATTTCACGCATCCTCTTTGACATAGGGTTAATATCTTAAGGGCAATACCTAAACAGTAAGGTCAGATGAACACAGAAATATAAGGGGGAAAAGAAATGGGCAGAAGGCCCTAGCAGGCAACTGACAGATGAGATACAATGAACCAAATAGTATAACAAAATATTTAACTTCATTGATAATTAAAGCAATGAAAATTAAAACCACAAAGATATGCAATTTTCACCAACTGAATTGCCAAGGAGTAATTAAAAATTCTAACACCCAAGATTGCCAAAGACTGGGAGAACTGGGAACATTTGTTCACAGATAATGGGAAGATAAATTCATGTAGCACTTTTGAAAGACACTTGGCTACATATATTTAAAGCCTTAATATGTATAATAATCTTAACATGTGCAAAATCTTTGACCCAGAAAATTCATTGCTAGGACATTTTCTTAAGGACATAGTGATAAATATCCTTAAAGACTTAACAGACAAAGATGATCGCACGACTATTTAAAGATTTTAAAAACTTAGAAACAACATTAAGTTCTACCAAGACAGGATCGGTCACAATAAAGTTTAAAACTAATGTGAAATAATAGTAGTATGGAAATATGTCCCAAACATTAATATAATAGGATTACAATATACTATATGAAATGAATATCAAATTTTAGAAGGATTATATAGGAAAAATCTAGAAAGGGACATATTGATCTATAACCAGTATAACAGTAATTATCTGAGTCGTGGGAATGCAGGTTACTTTATTTTAGTCTTATTTATAATTCACCAAAATAAACATATACTATGTTTGTTATTTAAGGAGATTTATTAATGAAATAATGCTTCAAAGAATGTTCTAACAGTAAAATTTTTTGTACATATTTAAGAGTTTTGCCAGGCTGGGTACTGAAGCATTGATTCCGAGAGGAGCTCCTAAAATAAGCGTTTTCTCTAGGGCATTTTTACAGTGTCATTTTTTACTGCAGCTTCAGTAAGAGGGAATATTCAAAAACTTTAAAGGATAATATTAATTTTATTTTTGAGCCATCTTTTAGAATTTCTTTTTAAAATGTTACATTTGTAATTGTTTTGCCAAAACAACAGATTATTTTTTTAAAATTGCAATTAACTGATATAAAAGTGCAACATCTAAAATGTGTAACATTGTATACAATTTTATTAGCACGTATTGATAAGTTGAAGGACCTTTTCTTAAAATGTTCTTGGGACAGGTGAAATGGGATCATAAAGGGATTTGCTAACACTTCTTCCTGTATGGCTTATCTCACACATTGAAAAACTAATTGCAACAGAGCTTTGTTTCACAACTTTAAACACAACTCATTATTAACAGGAGAAATAGTTAAATATGACCCCAAGCAAGAAATATCAAAAGACTTATATTATTTTCTTGGTAACACATTATGTAATTTTTTAGCAACTGCATCACATTTTACAAAACATATTTCCTTTCCTTTGAAAGTAGGAATTTGGGGACACAGAAATATATGAAATACCCAAGAATTCAGCAAACATGTTGAATTTTAAATAATTGTAAGGAGAGACAAGATATGGATTAATGTGGTTCCCAATTCCAACTTGAAATAGAAGGACAGCACTGTAATTACCTTAACTTGCAGAAATTATTATTCCAGAGGAGCTAAAGGTTATTCTCACCCATACTTAACTCTAGAAATGGAAATGCTCTCTTAGATCCTTTGGGGTGGCATCTTTTCTTTGGGTTCAATTTGACCTTTAGGCAAAAGTCCTTTGTCAGCCAATTAACGATAAAGCTCTTCTTGATAATGAAAAATGACTTTGTTTTCTTTATAGGCATTCTTGGGAGAGGGAGAAACTTTCTTCAGGTTTAATTGATATGTTAGAGGAACATTTCTTTCACAAATAGAACGATTTTTAAAAATTTTTCATGCATCTTTTTTTCATCCATTATTAAAAATAGTATGGATAGTTTTCGGAACTTTTTCCACAAAAGAATAGCCTGAATTGTGCTTAAGCAAGTTAACAGAACCTAGAGAGGATAGAAACACAATTCTTCGTATAGGGAGTTCTCCTTTGTGAGTCAGATTCTGCATCAAGTGATTCTGAACACTGATCCAGACCTTGTCACTCTTCGGGCAAGCAGAATTTTTCCTGGTGACACTTTATAATAAATTACCTAGATGGTCAGACATGAGAACTGGACCTAATAAGAATTTTCCTCTGTGACTTGTAACTACGTTTCTATAAAAACCTCACATAGAGGTTAGCCTGGCCCAAAAGACCAAAAATCGTATGTTCTCCCTCATATGTGGACATTAGATCAAGGGCAAACACAACAATGGGATTGGACTATGAGCACATGATAAAAGCGAGAGCACACAAGGGAGGGGTGAGGATAGGTAAGACACCTAAAAAACTAGCTAGCATTTGTTTCCCTTAACGCAGAGAAACTAAAGCAGATACCTTAAAGCAACTGAGGCCAAAAGGAAAAGGGGACCAGAAACTAGAGAAAAGGTTAGATCAAAAAGAATTAACCTAGAAGGTAACACCCACGCACAGGAAATCAATGTGAGTCAATGCCCTGTATAGCTATCCTTATCTCAACCAGCAAAAACCCTTGTTCCTTCCTATTATTGCTTATACTCTCTCTACAACAAAATTAGAGATAAGGGCAAAATAGTTTCTGCTGGGTATTGAGGAGGGGGGAACGGGAGGGGGTGGAGTGGTTGGTAAGGGAAGGGGTGGGGGCAGGGGGGAGAAATGAACCAAGCCTTGTATGCACATATGAATAATAAAAGAAAAATGAAAAAAATAAAAATAAAAATAAAAACCTCACATAGCCTGCTTTTCAGACAATTCTTAAACAATTATCTTTGTCCTTCCTTTCCTCAGCTGTGTTCCCCTTCTCATTAAAGATTTAAAAGCAGTTTACTATGGAGAGGTGCTCATATTGCTGAAGTTTTATTTGTTTCATAAAAGGCAGTGTAGCATACTTGTGCTCCCAAGCATTACAAATAAAACTAGAATGTCATTAGCAAAATCAAATGAAGTGCAAAAAAGTGGAAAGAGCACTATGGCAGGAGTCAGGACACCTACATTCTTGCATCTTTCTCATTGACAAGACTTGTCCTTAAATGTCATTTAATGAAACTTCTTCATGCCTCTGTTTCCTTCCCTGAAAGGAATGAAAGTGTTGTGCTAGTTTGCCCTTTCCTGTTTCAGTGGTGGTCTATGCACCTAAATTTGTTTACCAACTGTCTTTAAAAGCACTTTCACTTCCCTTGGTCAGTAGGACAAAGCTTTTCAGTCAACCATACTAAATGATTAAAGTGACAAAACCTGCAATCAAATCTGTTCTCAAAAATATTCCTGGAGATGATATGCCACTACTTTGATAAATACCTGCACAGGAAAATATATGTTGACTTTATTATTACTAATTTTCTTTTATTTTTCAGAGGGTACATGTTTATAGACCAAAGCTCTGAGCAATAAACTCTTTTATAGAAATCCTAACAAGGTCAAATAGAATAAATTGTTATTATTGAAAAACAATGCAAACTTCTTCCATTTGGCTTTCCTCTTCCTTAGAATAAGCAGCTAAGCACAATAAACCTCCCTTATTCTTGGATTTATACAGCTTTGACCAAGCACATTAAAATAAGTAAACAACAACGAAAAAAGAAATTTCAAAACCAAAGTTTTTAAATCCCTCCCTACCCCCAACACACACACATTACACAGCTCAGTTGATTCTGAGAAACTTTCAGTCAGTGTTATGGTCAGTTGTATTTAAATTGTTGTGTGAGCTACTGAGTGTTATCCTATCCCTAATTTTATGAAAATATGCCCAAAAAGGAAATGATGCCCCCAATGCAAGGTCAAAGTTATGGTAATCTTCTTAAGCCAAAAAAAGGGCATGTAATTGCTTAATGTCAATCATAAGTTCAAAATTTTAGATGTGTGGAAAGGTGGCATGTCTTCAGGACACAAGAATCAACACATTAATAGCTCTACCTATGGTACAGTAAAAAAAAAAAAGTTGGAATAAACCAAGGAAACTAAAACAGCTATAGCACAAGGCATAATTTAATAAATGCAAAATACAGTATGATGAGCCAAAAAAGAGATAAGATCCCTGGTTGACCAATCAGGGAGAACTTCCTGGAAGAGGTTTTTGAAATTGACTTAATAGACCGTCCCTTCAGGAGTTGCAATGGGAACAAGGTTTCCTTGCATGCCAGGCAGTCTAGGTAAGGAAATGTTAGAAACACTGAAGGGCTGGTGGAGTGGGTCAAGTTGTAGAGTGTCTGCATAGCAAACGTGAGGCTCTGAGTTCAACCACCAGTACCACCAAAAAAAAAGAAAAAGAAAAAAGAAACCAGCCCAGGATCTTCTAACTTATTGTCTCTAGTCAGAACTTGCTTTCCACATCATTGCATACCTACTGTAAGAATTCTGTTAAAGATCAGGAGGCCAAACTGGAAAGATAAATCAGACCCAAGCTTACTGTGGAAATGACTCTGTGGTTTATGAGAAACCACTGAGGCTCCTGGCCATAGTTGCTACGCGATATACCTTAACACCACACTGACAGCATGCACAGGGAAGCTTGACCGGGAAAAGTCCACAGGACTCAGAAATCACCTAGAAGTCTTTGAACACTGGACTTTGGGTGATGATGGTAAAAAGAATGAAGAAGGAAGAGTAATTAGAAGAGACAAGTAAGGAGAAAAATCAATATTCTCATTTGTATACGAAAAAAATCTCAACTGTTTTATACTACAATGATTTTTTTCAAGAATTTTTGGAACATTCTACACGCAAAGCATAGTGAGATAGTGAGATTGTCTACAGTTCAAAAGTAGCTGAGTAGAAGACCAAGGAAGAAATAAAGTGATTTTGTTAATTTTCTTGTTTTTAAAAAAAATTGTCAATAACTTGGGCATTAACAAGTGCCTGTGAGCTAATTTGGCTTTTGGTTTTTGGTCATTTTTTTTTTTTTTTTTTGGAGACAGGGTCTCCCCTTGTGGCCCAGGCTGATCTTAAGTGACCCTCCTGCTTTAGCCTCGTGAATAACTGGAACAACAGGTGCATACAACTATTCCCTGCTATAGACTTTTACAGTGAAATTTATGGTGAATTAATTTTTGTTTTAGAAATCTTAAAAACCAATTTATTTTTTAAAAAATAAAATACCTATCAAAAGTATTTGCAACAAAACAACTTTTTAAGGAGACTCTAGAATTCATAGTTTCAGAAACTCAAACCTTCAAAAGTATTTTGTCATATAGTAAATATTTGTTTTTTTAATTTGTAGAACTTATATTGATTTTACTAGAAATAAGTGTTTCGGTATATGAAAATTTATTTAATTTTCACGTGATATATTTTACATTTCATTAAAATGTGATATATTAAAGTATATTTGGAAAAAATTCAAATATATGAATCATAGGAATGCGCTACAAATAATCCTACTTTTTACAACTATTCATTTTCAAACCAAATGCACAGATAATTCATTGATAACATGTCAAGCGACAGAGACAACACTGATCTAGAAGATTATAAATCACTAAAGCTCTCATGTCTGAATAATACTAATAGTAATAATACTTGTTTGAACTATGAGAAAAAAATTCTAAGAAGGACCATATTTCTGCTACATATATAGGAATGAAACAGTCATTTGAAATAAGCAATGCCTTATGATATCAGTACAGAAAGATGTGACATCAAGAATTCCTTCTGAGGCTCCAGTGGCTCACATTTGTAATCCTACTGAGGTGGCAGAGATCAGGAGGATCTTGGTTCAAAGCCAGCCTAGGCAAATAGTTTAAGAGACCCTATCTCAAAAATACCCAATTCCAAAAGGGTTGGCTGAGTGTCTCAAATGGTAGAGCATCTGCCTTGCAAGCTTGAAGTCCTAAGATCAAACCCCCATATGCCAAATGAAAAAAAGAATAATTCATTCTGGACTCATTGAGACTTAGCACTATAAGGAAATTTTAGTATTTTGTTTACAAAGATGCTTTTCATGTATAAATGTCAGCTTGTAGATCTGAATTATAAATATTATATTATAAAAATAGTGATCTAATAAAATTCAAGCTTCCATAGTCCCATCTATTTTCAGAATGTTGAAATGCAATCAGAATACTATGGAAAATAGATTAATAGATTAAATATATTAATTTAATATAAATATATTAAGTATTTGACAAGGCAAAAATTTCAATTTTAGAAAACAAGTTAATTTGCCAGACATGTTTAATTAACACAATAATTTGGATCTTTATAAAAACTTTTCAAGACCAAGTGACAGTTGTGCATTGTTGAGGAATATCTTCATTAGTATTTTGAAATACTTGATTAAAAATATCAACTCAGTTTTAAAGTTCTTTATATATAACAAGTTCAAATGTTATATTTATTACAAATGAAGAGTTATTAAATTTAAAACATCAATATACAATTAATTTTTTATTTAAAGTGTTTAAAAGATTTTAATTCTAGTCAGTAGATATGTAGGGGTCTGTCAAATAGAGAAGAAAATGTTAAGTACCCTTTTTTCTATTTATTACTTTCTAACCATGTGACCATAGTTTCTCACGATAACATTTATCAAGACTGTGAGAAGATCATCATTTAAAAAAATCTTGACAAGATGCATGTGAAGCCAATCAAATCATAAAACTATACAATAAAATATACTAGAGCAAACTCCAGTTTTTAATGGAAGTTGTATACAAATTCAATGTATAATATCACCCTTGAAATTTGTGCCTTGTTTTTCTTAACATGCATATATCATATGAAGAAAGAATATGTATATACATGTGTATTTTTTTTCACCAGGCCCTGTATAGAAAACTTCCAAAATCCTCTCCAGTTTGCCCTGGCCTGCTGTTCAAACATAACTATTTAAAATGGGAATTAGGCTTAACTGATCATCGGATAAAGCACAATGAAGTATGTGAGAAATAAGCTCATCGTTACCAAAAGTCATGAATGTTACCAAGGAGGAAAATCTGCTGGCCATACCTCAACTTGTTTCTTGGTCTATGAGATTTAAAGAGGCTATGAGAGAAGGAGTGCTATCTCCCTTGACTTACAGTGCAAAGATAGTCCCAAAGGCAAACATTCCAACCTCCCTTGGATCCTTCTCCAAGTTTCTTTAGCGGGGCTCCCAATGTGTTAATGGTGGAAATGTGTACTGAGCATTCATTGTGGTTTCTCATAAAGACCATGTTATAGATTTTCTGAAGCTGTGGTCAGTGAGAGTTTTGGTATTTGGGAAAAGAGCTTCAAAGCTGCACATTTCTGGAGACTGTCTGGGAACAGGAAGGGAAGAAGCATGCATCTCCTGTTAAAGTAACGTATATCGGTAAGTCAACATTCATCTTAAACTCCTCAACTGTGTGGCGATACATATCAGAATTTATGTTAACTGTAGAGACACAAAGAATCTTTTTAAAAAACTTTTTTAAAATGGTATTTTAAAATCCCATACAAGAATAGATCTGAAGTCTTAAATATATATTCTCATCACTCCTGTTTCTTAGGACTTTTTATCTCTTCTACTGTTTGAGGATTTTCCAGGTCCAATATTGTGTGCATCAAGTTACTCCACATTCTTGTATGCTTCAGAGTATCTGAACAGACAAAATAAAACACTTTCTTTTTTTATCTAAAATGGCATTTTCTACAGAAGAACAAAAAGCCATAAGAAAGTTCTCAGGCTCCTACAATTAATGCAGTAAGAAACCTGCACAGCCTAATAACAGGCATGATTTCCAGTGCAAGTTTTCCAAAGCTACTGGAAAAGGCAGAGTCAAGAGGAATATCTATATGCCTACAAATAAAAGTAAAACTCTATGCTAGACTGTGAATTGTAACCTAAGAGTTATTGATGGCATGGGAGAATAACTTATAAAAAATCATTGTAAAGCCTTTTATAAAATATTATTGCCATTCAAATGCTAAATGATGACAACAGGAGTTCTTCTGGGACTGTTAAAAAAGCAAACACTGTTGGAAGAGGAACTATAAGGAAAAAGTAAAGAAAACAGAGTGTACATAAAGACCTAATAAATTTAAGGAGAGAAAAAAAAGATAATTGTGAGTGACAAAAGGAAAAGGCTTGCCAACTTTATGTGCAATTCCTTTAGTATAAATAGCTTATTTTTAATTTCAGAGGACTTAAGTGGGAGCATCAAAGATAATCTTTAAATATTCATGAAGACATTTTTCATGCATATAAGAAAATATAGAAAAATATACAGTAATTGATTCTGATTCTACTATTTTATAAGTCCCATGGTACAAATGGATTATTGCAAGAGGAGCACAGAGTAGCAAAGATTCGTTATTTCTGCCATGGAGAGCCTAGATAAAGACAGAAAAATAAGATGTACAGTAGACTTTATTACTCACCCATCAAAATCTTTGAAAAAATGTCTTGATAATCAAAAGTTCTTTCCTAACAACCAGACCTTTGCATAATAACAATGATGATGACAAAGACTACCCAACAGTGTATATTTAATTTTTCTAACTTTTCTTTTATATCTGAAGTAATTTAATCTGTAAATTACCTGCAAAACCAGTATCATGGGGAATACTCTCAGAAACTGGAACATTTAATTAAAATAAAGAATAAAGAAATGGTCCTTATGTAAATCAGATGCAGGTTTTGCCAATTCTTAGTGGATTCGTTTACTCTTTCACTGCCCTATTTGGAGCTTGTATGTTCCTAATTATTAATGCTTGACCTCGTAAAGAAAAAGAATAAAATAATATATGAGTGATGCTACAATGTTCTCTGACTTAACAATAATGAGTGGCTTTTTAAAAAAGATTAAAATAAAAGGATTAAGGTTGAAAGACAGTTTGGTTACATCTATTCCACTGGAGTGTTTTTACCTATTTCGCAGTGGTCATCCTCCAGGAAGCAAGACTTACCACATGTAGTTAAGGGTCAGAGTTCATCCAATATTTACACTGTGTATTCTATTCCCTGTGTCTTATCTAGCTCACTTTTGTCTCCTCTGTAAGATCTGGGTCATCTTGTTTAGATTTTCTACTGACTATATTAAAAAGTGACTGCAGAATCCTCATTTCCTATATTCTATGAAGAAAGAGTGATAAGAAGAAATAAGAGAGAAATAAGAGTATAAGAAATCAAAGAAAGCAAAACAGAGAAAAAGAGAGAAGAGAATCAAAGGGATTTTCTCCCACACAGTCTGCCTCTGAAGAAAACATCTGTCTGAATATTTTCTTCTGAAAATGACCTGATCATACAATCTAAAGCTAAAGGGATGGAAGAGGCAGATGTACATACTTTATAGAAATCGAGAAACAAAAGTAAATGGATAAAATTATGCTTCTTTAAACAGTATGTTTAAACAGTATGTTTAAAGAAATACGTTTAAAGAAGGAAAAACCCATGCATATATGTAGGCAGAAATTACAAAGATAAGTTCAAATTTAAAGTAATTGGTACTAACTAAAAAGCCATTAATCTGTAACTATAAAATTAGGAGGCCTGTGTGGGGAGACACATACAAAGTAGAATAAGGATAGCAGGATCTCTCAGTACTTTTACCTGATTGGATAAATTCATTTGATTTGTTTTTAAGATAATCTCATCTGATTTTCTTGGACTTACTAATACACAAACTTGGTAGATTTATATATGAAGTCCGACTTTGATATTCACCAACCTTCTCTATCCCTTGCATTCCTCATCTTTAGAGTGATTGCCAAGGCTTTGTCCTGAAGAAGATTGGAGACAGCTCCAGAACGCAGTCCTAGCCCCTGCCTTGCTACAGGACTCCATGTAAGTCATTCCAGGCATGGTTCTGGGACTTGAGGACTTTTCTCTGGAGCAAAGGACCCAGCTTTCCTTGGCAATGGCCCTTTCTTCTGGATGACTAATATTTTTTGAAAGACAAACATTCACCTGATTTGCTTGAGGAGAAGAATAAGTTTATTCAATGAGTTGTTTCTGAGGACAGCCTAGATTCACAAGTTATAGTGAATCAGTGATGAGAAGAAAATGGCCAAATGAATTCTCAACAATAAAGACAATCTACACATAGGAGGAGACAACAATAAAGACAATCTACACATAGGAGGAGACAGCTATCTTTAAGCCAGGTAGGAGAGGCTGAGACCACAAAAAGATTTGCTCACAATATGCCAAGGTACTTCTCAACTTCCAGCTATCAAAAAGTAGACTTTATTTAACAACAGATAAATTAAAGGGAAAAGGGGCAGGGAAAAAACCATATTATCCTAGACAACCAAAGCATCTTTATTGAATCAGAGGAAAACACTTTGAAAGCCATTTGCCCTTTCCTTGGTCCCTGGCTGGAGAAACCAAACTTATTAAAGCTCCCTCTAGAGCAGAGGATGCTCTGGCCACTTTTAGGACTCTGCTTCAACTGCTGTTTCAATTTTACTTATTGCATCTAACTCCAATACCTCCAATAACATTTAGGCTCCTTTCCTACTGTCGTCTTTGATGGACAGAACCACTCTTTTCCCACCTTTGAATGACAGTGTGAAGCCCAAATCAGACATGTCTAAAAAAGTACTTAGCATCTAGTTCTACAGGAATAGTTGCATTTCAGGAGACAATGGCCTCCTGAAGCTGGGAAAACAGTTCATTTTTTCCATTGCTATTTATTGAGCTAAGCACATGTGTTTGAAGAGGATACTCACTGGTCTCAGGGGAAGACTTACACTTAAGCATCTGTATTCATAGGGTAGGCCATGCAGTCCGAGCTCAGGAAGTAGAAGTTCTCTCTTGCTTTTGAAGATGTTGAAATTGTAACTATAGTTGTTGGTCTTTGACAGCTTCCAAATGTTTAAGAAAGTAGAAACTGAAAACACAGAAGCAAAAAAGGCCTTACTTTGCATAGGTGAATCCTAGGCATTTCTAGTGGAGGAAGATGGCAACTGAATGCAACCTTGAATGCAAGGTTGAAGGAAAATATGAAGGCTGTCTTAATAATATACTTATTCTTTTAACAGATTTTTAATTTCTCAAGTTAATATCAGACTGATGAAACAATCACATCCCATTCATTTTTTATTTGTTGACCAAGAAATTTATGGTTCAGACTTGGTATCAAACAATCTGCACTCTTGTTGGGGAGGCTGGACTTAAGCTTTAGACACAATGAAGAAAGCATCAAAGCCAAGACAGAATTGAATGAAATGAGGGCTAATGGTATTAAGTTTCATTGCCTGTGACCTCTCTGGGCTTTCCTATTCAGACAAAAAATTCTTTCAACATTTCCTCTTAGATTAAAATATATATATATATATATATATATATATGTATGTATACAGAAATGCTCTTGAGATGCTCAGTTCTTCTTTTCATTTCCATCACATTTAGACTGATCTGTATTGGATACAGTCCAGTGTCAGAGAGTGCTCCTTTGTGCTACATTACAGATCCTCCATACTAATAATCACTGATAATATATTGAACATAGACTGCATGCTCAGGCTGTCCTGGAAATGTGCAACTAATTGTAATCCTGTGCTGTAGCTACTAAGATCATTCCCATTGAGTAGATGAAAAATCTGAGATGTGAAGTTTATTAACCTTTCCAAGTTCACAAAGCAAATTAAGTGGTATAAGCAGGAACGTAATCTAGACACACCAATTCCCACACCTACTAGTGTGATCGAAACACTGTATGACTGACCTTTCTTGTAATGACATTTAGGCTGGCTTTTGAAATGGTTTCTAAGGAATGAAGGAGATTGGAATAAAGTGAGCTTTACTATCTCTGATTGTTCATTTCAAATCAATCATTGAAATGCCAGGCATTGGGTTAGATGCTGGGGATATAGAAAAGAACAAAAACTAGTCACCGAGTGCATGAAATGTAAAGTCCCACAGGTGCTCACAACTGGAATGAGAACATTAAGAAGTGCACATGCAACTTTGTATGATAACAAAGACTACAGTAGTGAGGTATACAAACACAAAGCAATGGAGTGTCCAAATGGGCATTTGCCTCAGAAACTACAGCTGAGGAAAGTGGAACACCTTTTCTCCTACAAGTCCTGAGACATTCTAAATTTTGCACTAAAATAGGCACCCTGGCAAATTAGAAGTACCCATCTTTCTAGGAGCTTACAAACCATTCCAGAGCTAAACTATTGCCTCTTGAGAATGTTTCAGATGTATACATAAGGCAATTTAGTGAGTCATAAAAGAAGCAGCATCTGCATTCAGTCAACTTGGTTGGAATTTACTGAAAGTTTGAAAATATGAGAAAGACTTCTATCAATGATGAACAATCATGCTCAGTGTAATAAAGACTCATTAACAAAAATTTGGGGGGATGAGAGCAGGGGAAGCCAGCTGAAGATTAAAGCCCAATCAAAATATGGATGAGTTGCTGCTTCAAGATTAAGAGGTTCTTTGGTATTATAAATAAAGAAAATTAGTGCAAGTTAGTTCATGGAAAGACAATGAAAACAAAATTGTCCCTTATGTCATCTAATTTTCAATTTTCTATCATTTATTACCAGTTACAAATGTATAACAAGAGAAAGGCAATGGGGAAACTGAGAATCATTAGGGTGTAATGATGAGTTTCAAAGACAGTTCCTAATGAAAAACAGAAATTTTAAAAAATGAAAACTTACAAATCATATTTCTGTTTAAAATTTATACTGGTACTCTGATTCTTTTGAAGTTCATTGAGCTACAATATGTGTTTACATTGACTATTGAATTAGGATTTAAATTTGTGCTATAGTTATGAGGTAGAATGTTATTTGTTGTCTTACATAGAAAAAAATTAATTGTGGAAAATTGAAGAAAGATAAAAGACTGAAAGCACAAAACAGTATTCATGAAAATTTACTGTATATATTATTTTATAAAAAAGGAACATGCATATAATTTCACATATGCAAATTGGTTACAAAACTTGTTTGCAAAACACAACCAAAATGCTAACAGAGTTATCTCTGCAATGAGATTACAGGCATTTTTTTCTTTTTTCTTTATACTTTTCTTGAATTTTTAAAGTTTCTGCAATGAGCCAGTACTACTTTTATAATTAGAAAAATATTACATTATTTTAATATAGACATATCTATGTTCTAGAAGCAATGGATTTTATAGTAGTAAATTGAATATTTCAATTAGATACCCAGATTAGTAGAAGTATATAGCCAGAGTTTATAAACAACAAATCATACTGTATATACTTAACAACTTCTTTTTGGCTTGAACTGTAAGATTCAGCAGATGTTACATTGGAATTTTAGTAAAGGACACAATATGGTCCCCTGAGATTTTACTGACAAAATGAATTAAAATCTGTTTAGATCAGAGAAACTGCACTTAGTTGAAAAACAGGCTGAAAGTCCATAAGCAAAAAGAAATAATGATCTGATCAAGGGAAGATACTAATTAAAGAGCTGTAGCATCAATCAGCAATTAGCCTTAGGGAATGATGACGTAGCCTAGGTAGCACAGGAGACATCTAAGACAGAAAAGGCACTGTAGTAAGTAAATATAGGAATATGGGGGGAGCTAATGAATAGTAAACATTGACTTTGTGCAAAGTATTGTGCAAGAATCTTTCATATATTGTTCCTTTAACTATGCACACAATAACCAAATAAAGCAGGAATTCTTTTCAATTTACAGATGAGGGAATTAAAAGTAAAAAAAAAAAAACAAAACAAGACACGAGCCATAATGAATAGGAAATGCTGATAAACACATAGACTCATTTATTTGGTTCAATGTGTACTAAATAATAAAGCCTATTAATAGTTGGTACCTCATAAAAGGACAAAACACATATAAATGAGTGTGCTAAATGCTAAAGCTATGCCAAAGGAAAACCTGTGTATATTTTTTAGTGCATACTCCACATATTATACTTAATAACAAGAACACAAAGTGAGTGCCTCTCTCTCTTTGCAAGTACAGTGTTATTTATTATACCTGGAACAGTGCGTCTCATTACAAGAGATTCATTCTGGTAGAAAATGAGGTTTATAAAACACTGAAATAGCTCACATGGGAAGCCTGACTAAATGTTGACCCAGATGAGCCAGAACATATATGAAAAGCATAAGCACTTAGGGAAAATGATGTGGTCTGATCTAAACAGGGTGAGTAGGATAAAAGGAAGGAAAGAGAAAAAAAATAGGTCAAATATCAATTAAAAAAAAAACTTTCCAATAGTGGGAGCTATCAAAACCAGAAGATTTATTCCCAAAGGAAATTCATGATTTGGGAAGATTTAATACTTAACTGACTAAATATGAATGAATAACAATTGAGAACAGTTCTAAATTTTATGCTGCTATAAACTCATTTATAAATAAACTATTGAGCAATTCAGTGAATGAATTGTTCCATAGAAGTCAGTTCCCCAGGTAATGCAAGCCTTACAACAGACACTCGCTTTTCTTTAATTTCAACCTTTTTAATGGAAGATTATTTAAATTGCATTACTTGGCTTCTTAAAGATTCCTGTGCAGAATTACTAGATGGCAGAATTGTGTGTGCAAAGGCCCTGGAACATGGGGTGAGGGCCAGCAGAGTTCCAGTCCTGGTTCAGGTAGAAAGTGGCTATGACTTGGACATTGTTTGCCCTTCTTATCCAGAATGGTTTTAGTATCTGTTAATAAAGATAAAGGAGTAAATGATGTTTAAAGGTTTTCTTCTGTATAATTGCCCTAATTCTGAATATGCACTATCTTTTCGCTGTAAAATAAATGTCTCTGCATTAAATCTTTTTCACATACTTTTCAGCCAGTTGGCCTTAGGTTAAGGTTCTGTGTATGGTACCATAATCCTGCAGTGAGTAAAAGACGTGCTCTTTGTCACATGATTTCTCCTTACCACTCAAAAGCTTCTTCACACTTTTTTTTTAATGACTTCCAAATTCGCAGGCACGTACAGGTGAACTGGATGAGACCATATGCCTGTATGGGGAAGGTCAAGTCGGTGATGATGATCACTATTTAACCCTTTCTATGCACCAAGTACTTTGCTGACTACATTCCACGCATGTCTCATCTACTCTTCACAGTAGTCTTACGAGATAGACACTATCATTGCTTCCATTTCAGAGATAAGGAAATTGAGGTTCAGAAAGATTGAATGACACACATAATAATATAGCTTCTGGATGTAAACCAGGTAGTTGGACAGTGTGACTCAAGTCCTCTATCACCAAGCAATACTTCCTCTGCAAATGCAAGACCACATAGGACTTAAGTGATGACTTGTGAGTTAAGTGTCTTTCTAATTTTTTGCTGTTTCATATAATGTGTTCCTATTCATTCATGTGAGTAACTTTTGTTCTATGATAAATTAATGAGAAGTTGAATCCATGGATAAGGGGAATTTTAGCATTTTAAAGTTATATTTTTTATAACCAGAGTTCATTTGCTGCATAATTAAACACAAGTACACTTTTTAAGGTTTTATTTGGGTATCACTAATATTTAATAAGCTGTAATTTAGTAAGTTTTGACAGATGTATGCACCTATAAAGCCATCACCACCGTCAAAATAATAAATACATCCATCAGTCTCAGAAGTGTTCCCCTGCCCTATTTCTTCCTCCCTCCCCGGTCCTCCACCAATTGGATTTCTGTTGCTATAAATTAGTTTATATTTTCTAGAATTTTAAATAAATAGAACTAAACCTCTTGGGTCTGGGTTCTTTCATTTAGCCTAATTATTTTGAAATTCATCCATAGTTTATGTTTATCTGTAGTTAACTTCTTTTTATAGTTAAATAGTATTTTACTGAATGGATCTACCACAATTTGCTTATCCAGCAGCATCATTCACCTGTTAACAGACTAATATTAGGATTGCGACAGTTCAGAGCTATTACAAATAAGGCTATTACAAGCATGTATGTATAGGCCTTTATAGGAACATTTACTTTCATTTCTCTTAAATCAGTGCTTGGAGTAGAATGGCTGCCTCCTGTGATAGGTATATATGTAAGGCTTTTGTGTGTGTGTGTGTGTGTGTGTGTGTGTGTGTGTGTGTGGTATAGGGTTTGAACTCAGTGCTTCACGCTTGTCATACAGGCACTCTATCACTTGAGCTATGTCTCCTACCCTTTTTGCTTTGGTTAATTTGAAGATAGGGTCTTGCTTATTTTCCAGGCCCATCTGGACTGAGATCTTCCTAGTTTACACTTCCTGCTGTCACTGGGATAAGCGCAAGCCACCATGGCCAACTGTTGGTTGAAAGAGGGTCTCAAGAACTCCCTGCCCAAGCTGGCCTGGAACGGTAATCTCAGCATCCCTAGTATTTAGGATTATAGGTGTGAGCCACTGGTGCTGGGCTTATATGTAACTTTTTAGAAGACTGTCAAACCATTTTCTAAGTTGTACCATTTTCCATTCCCAGCAGCAGTGCGTGAAAATTCTAGTTTTTCCACACCTTCAGCAGCACATGATATGGTCAGTCTTTTTAATCAGTTGTCATGGGAGTGCGGTGGTATTTCATTGTGATTTTCATGTTCATTTTCCTAGTGATATACGATGTTGAGCACTTTTTTCATGTCCTTTCTACCATCAATTTAACTTCAATGGTGAAAAGTCTATTCAGCATTTTTGCCCTTTCTTAAAACTTGATTATTTTATTACTGAGTTTTGAGAACTCCTACTATATCCTAGATACAAATCCTTTTTCAGTTATATGTTTTGCCAATATTTTCTTGTAATCCATGGTTTATCTCGTCATTCTTTTAACAATATTTTCTGAAAGCAAAGGTTTGTAATTTTTGATGAAGCCAAATATCACTTTTATCTTTTATAAATTATACCTTAAGTGTTATATCAAGAAAATTTTTCCCAGTCCCAGGTCAAAAAGATTTTCTCTATCAGTTTTATAACTTTTAGTAACACATTTAGGTCTATGGTTTTTTGTATATTCTGTGAGATTGTGAATCTTATTTTTGAACACATGGGTTGCTGTAGTTTAGATCTGGAATGTCCTCCAAAGGCTCATGTGGTAAAGACTTGCTCCTCAGTATGGAGCTATCAGAAGATGGTGGAAACTTTAAGAAGTGAGGCCTAGTGGGTGGTTTGGGCATTGTGGGCATACCCTTGAAAGACATAGTGAGGCCCTGCCCCTTCCTCTTTCACTTCTACCACCACAAGGTAAACAGAGTGCCTCTAGTACATGCTCCTACCATGACATACTACGCTACCACAGGCCCAAAAGTAAGGGGACCAATTGTTCATGGAATGAAACCTTCAAAACTGCTATGAAAATAAACCTTTTCTCTTGAAAAGCTGATTTACCTCAAGCATTTGTTGTAGTAATGGAAAGCTGATTACAAAGGGGTAATCCAAATGTTGGAATATAATTTGCGAAAAAATTTTAATCATTACTTTACCTTTGAATCTTTTCAAACATTCTCTATTTAATTCTGTTGGTTTATTTACCATTACAATGCTATTGCAGTATATCGAGATCAGGTAGAGTTAATAGTCCAGCTTGTTCTTACACTTCAATGTTGTGTTGGCTGTTTTGTCCTTTACATTTCTATTTGAATTCTAGAATAAACTTGCCAATTGAAAAAATCCTTCTGTATTTTAATTGACACTGTACTGAATCTATAGGTAGCCTTAGCCAGAATGGACATCTAAATGATATTGTGTCTCTGAATATACTGTGAATACAGTATAAATATACATTTATATAGTTCTTAATTCCTCTCACTAATACAGTTAGTGTACAAATCGTACCAGATTTATCTCTAAGTAGTTTATATCTTTGATGTTATTGTTATTGGCATTGTTTCAATTTCCAGTTTTTCCTTAGTGTCATTTCATATTTGTATATTGTGTTCATATGTACTTACCAGCTCTAGTAGATGTTTTTATAGGTATTATCAGATTTCCACAGACACAGCTACTTAATCTGCAAATGAAGACAGATTTACAACTCCCTTTCCAATCTTGATACCTTTTATGTCTTTTTCTTAGCTTACTACATTGACTATAACTTTTCCTACAAGTTTAACAGAAGAGAATATACTTGCTTTGTTCCTGGTTTTAGAGGAGACAACTTTCAGCAGTTTCACCCTGCAAGTTTTTTATAGATGTCTTTTTGTCAAGCTACCTTCAATCTTTAGTTTGATAACAGCTTCATTTGAAAACCATGTATGAATGTTAGACACTGTCAAATGTTGTTTCTGTGTCTATTGAAATGATCTTATGGTTTTTCTTTTTCAATTTATAAATATTGTGAATTACATTGATTGGTTTTGAATGTCAAACTTACTTTACATTCCTGGAATAAACCACTTGGTCATTCTCTCAGACACAAAGGGGATTGGTTCCAGGACCCCCCCACAGATACCATTCTTCAGATGCCCAAGTCTGTTATATAAAATGGCACAGAATTTGTGCATAACCTATGCACATCCTACAACATACTTTAAACCATCTCTAGATTTAAATCTGGCAATATCAAATGCAATGTAAATGCTTTGCAAATAGTTTTGTACTGTATTCTTTAAGGAATAATAAAATGGAAAAAAGCCCATACATGTTCAGTACAGATGCATTTTTCCTAAGTATTTTGAATAACTGGTTGATTAAACCCATGAATATGGAACTTACGGATCCAGAGAGGTGGTTATATTATCTGCTTAATACATTGTTGAGTTTTAGATGCTATGATTTTGTTAAGAACTTATTTATGTTCATGGGAAATATTAGTTTGCTGGGATTTTTTTCTTTTTTTATTATATTCATATGTGCATACAATGTTTGGGTCATTTCTCTCCCCTTCCCTCTGCTCTCTCCCTTACCCCCGCCAACCCTTTACTACCAGGCAGAAACTATTTTGCCCTTATCTCTAGTTTTGTTGTAGAGAGAGTATAAGCAATAATAGGAAGGAACAAGGGTTTTTGCTGGTTGAGATAAAGATAGCTATACAGGGCATTGACTCACATTGATTTCCTGTGCGTGGGTGTTACCTTCTAGGTTAATTCTTTTTGATCTAAACTTTTCTCTAGTACCTGTTCCCCTTTTCCTATTGGCCTCAGTTATTTTAAAGTATTTACTTTAGTTTCTCTGCATTAAGGGCAACAAATGTTATCTACTTTTTGGGGTATTTTACCTATCCTCATACCTTCCTTGTGTGTTCTTGCTTTATCATGTGATCAATGTCCAATCCCCTTGTTGTGTTTGCCCTTGATCTAATGTCCACATATGAGGGAGAACATACAATTTTTGGTCTTTTGGGCCAGGCTAACCTCACTCAGAATGATGTTCTCCAATTCCATCCATTTACCAGCGAATGATAACATTTCATTCTTCTTCATGGCTGCATAAAATTCCATTGTGTATAGATACCACATTTTCTTAATCCATTCGTCAGTGGTGGGGCATCTTGGCTGTTTCCATAACTTGGCTATTGTGAATAGTGCCGTAATAAACTTGGGTGTGCAGGTGCCTCTGGAGTAACCTGTGTCACATTCTTTTGGGTATATCCCCAAGAGTGGTATTGCTGGCTCATATGGTAGATCAATGTTTAGATTGTTAAGAAGCCTCCAAATTTTTTTACCAGAGTGGTTGTACTATTTCACATTCCCACCAGCATTGTAAGAGGGTTCCTTTTTCCCTACATCCTCAACACCTGTTGTTAGTGGTGCTGCTAATGATGGCTATTCTAATGGGGGTGAGGTGGAATCTTAGTGTGATTTTAATTTCCATTTCCTTTATTGCTAGGGATGATGAGCATTTTTTCATGTGTTTTTTGGCCATTTGAATTTCTTCTTTTGAGAAAGTTCTGTTTAGTTCACTTGCCCATTTCTTTATTGGTTCATTAATTTTGGGAGAATTTAGTTTTTTGAGTTCCCTATGTATTCTGGTTATCAGTCCTTTGTCTGATGTATAGCTGGCAAATATTTTCTCCCACTCTGTGGGTGGTCTCTTCAGTTTAAAGACCATTTCTTTTGTTGAGCAGAAGCTTTTTTAGTTTCATCTAGTCCCATTTATCTATGCTATCTCTTAGTTGCTGAGCTGCTGGGGTTCCATTGAGAAAGTTCTTGCCTATAACTATTAATTCCAAGGTATTTCTTACTCTTTCCTGTACCAACTTTAGAATTTGGGGTCTGATATTAAGATCCTTGATCTATTTTGAGTTAGTATTGGTATAGGGTGATAAACATGGATCTAGTTTCAGGTTTTTGCAGACTGCTAACCAGTTTTCCCAGCAGTTTTTGTTGAAGAGGCTGTCTTTTCTCCATCATATATTTTTACTTTGTCAAAGATAAGTTGGTTATAATTGTGTGGCTTCATATCCAGGTCCTCTATTCTGTTCCACTGGTCTTCATGTCTGTTTTTGTGCCAGTACCATGCTGTTTTTATGGCTATTGCTTTGTAATATAGTTTGAAGTCGGGTATTGTGATACCTCCTGCATTGTTCTTTTTACTGAGTATTGCCTTGGCTATTCATGGCCTCTTGTGTTTCCATATAAATTTAACAGTAGATTTTTCAATCCCTTTGATGCATATCATTGGGATTTTGATGGGAATTGCATTAAACATGTAGATTACTTTTGGGAGTATCGACATTTTTACTATGTTGATTCTACCAATCCATGAGCATGGGAGATCTCTCCACTTTCTATAGTCTTCCTCAATCTCTTTCTTCAGAGGTTTATAGTTTTCCTTGTAGAGGTCATTCGCATCCTTTGTTAGATTTACACCTAGGTATTTGATTTTTTTTGAGGCTATTGTAAATGGAATTGCTTTCATATATTCTTTCTCAGTTTGTTCATTATTAGTGTATAGAAATGCTAATGATTTTTCTATGTAAGTTTGCTGTTTTATATCTTTGTAAAGTTTTTGTTTTAAAAGGTAATTTGGTCTCATATCAAGTTGGGAAATAGTTTCTCAAAGTTTATGCAAGAGTTTGTGTAGAATTGGTATTAATTCTTGATTAAAAAAAAGGACTTGGCAGAATTTAGTAATAAAGTTGTCTGGGCTTGGAGTTTCCTTTGTGGAATTTTTTTTTTACTACAAAGTCAATTTCTTTTATACATACAGGAGTAGTCAGGGTATCTATTTCTGAAATTTGGAAATTTGGTCACTTTTATTTTTTAGACAATTTTCTACTTCATGTAAGTTGTCAAATACATTCTAAATAAATTATTGATAATATTCTATTATCATCTTCTTACCATTTGTAGAATCTATAGTATTGAAAACTCTCATCATTCCAGATATTGGCAATACTCTCTTTCTCTCTCTCTCTCTTTCCTGATATGTCTGCCTAGAGTTTTATCAATTACATTAATGTCTTTTTTTTTTTTTTTCAGTACTGGTGCTTGAACCCTAGGCCTCGCACTTGCTAGGCAATTGTTCTATACTTGAGCCATGCAACCAGCCCTTTTTACTTTGGTTATTTTTTGAGATAGGGTCTTGGTTTATGCCTAGACTTGCCTGGACCACAGTCCTCCTATTTGTACTTCCCCACACAGCTGGGATGACAGGTATGCTCCACCATGCCCAGCCATTGGTTGAGGTAGAGTTTCACAAACTTTTGCAGAGGGTGACTTTAAATAACTATCCTCCCAATCTCCAACTTCTGAGTAGCTAGGATTAAAGGTATGAGCCACTGTACCTGGCCTTTTAATCTTCTTAATGAACTCAAGTTTTGATATTTTTCTCTAGTCTGTTTTCTATTTCATTGACTGATAGTCTCACATTTATTATTTCATTTCTTCTGCTTACTTTAATTTTGTTCTTGCTTATTCTAGATTTTCAGAGTGGAAATTGTGGTCATCATTTTGAGATTATTCTTATTATCTAATTAGTCATATTATTCTGTTTCTTCACATGCCTGAAAATTTTTTATTGAACATCAGACATGAATTTTATTTTGTGGGGTATTGGATATTTTTTTAATTCCTCTAAATATTCTTGAGGTTTTTTTCTAGAAGGTAAGCAAGAGACTTGCAAACAGTTTGATACTATCAGGTTAATGGTTAATTCAATCTAAATCAGTTATATACACTTACCTTAAGGAGAAATTTGTATCTCTTTATTTAAGAGCATTCATTGACTGTCATTACTAAGAGAGACTCTGAGAATACAAAGATAAGAACAGAATGATACATTATATTCCCTCAATCATTCACAGTCTACAGTGGGTCTGAGTGAGCAGATATTTATAGTAATGGAGTATGCTTAATTGTGGTGAAGAAGGCCTGTTGTGGAAGCCCCTCAGAAGCCTTACTTACCCAATCTGTGATGCTCAGCTTAGCTTTCCAAGGAAGAACTGCTGGGAAGAGCCTAAAATAAAAATGCAGTCAGGTTGTACAAATGGAGACAAAGTAGCCCTGACAGAAGAAGCAGCATGTAGGGTAGCTGAGTGGCATGGGCAGATTTGGGACATCTGAGAAACTCTACATCATTCCAGAGACCAAATAAGAAATGAGGTCAGATTGGGGATGTGACTTAGTGGTAGAAGACTAACTTAGCATGTGTGAAGCTGTCCCTAGGTTTGATCCCCAACAAAGAAGTAGATAGAGATAGATAGATAGACAGACAGAGATTATGCCAGATGAATACTTTTTCCTTTTAATTTTAGTTTCAGTTCATGTCTACAAATAGTCACTGAGCATAGCATCTGTTTGAGTAAAGGGAGATGAGATGACCATTTTCTAGCATCTTAAGAGTCTAGACCCTCTAAAAGCTATATCCAAATAGGAACACTAAACAGCCATGTCTGATAATCTATATGACTAGAAGGGTATAAAATAGGGTCAAAACAAAAGAGGGACCAACTCTTCCTGGCAGGAGGGAGTGTTATCAGAAAAGATTTAGTGTAGATGATGTATTAGTTTGTTACAGTGCCATAACAAAGTACCACAGACTAGGTGGCTTAAACAACAGAAATTTATTTTATTACAGTTCTGGAGGTACACGCCCCAGATAAAGGTGCTGGCAGGCTTGGTTTCTCCTGAGGCTGCTCTCTTTGGCTTAGAGATAGCCACTTTCTCATGATTTCTTCACATGGTCTTTCTTCTGCAGGAAATGTTTGTGTCCTAATGTCCTACTCTTATAAGGATGCCACTCATATTGGATTAGGTTCTACCCATATAACATCGTATTACATTAATTGTCTCTTTAAAGACTCCATCTCCAAATACACTCACATTCTGAAGTAAGAGGTTTTGGTCTTTAATCTGTACATTTGGAGTTATCATTGAACCCAGACCAGGTGACATGATCAAAGCTCTGACAGTGAGTTACAATTTTTACAAAAGCAATTGATAAAAAACAGTTCTAGACAAAAGGACAATATTAGCACAGATAGTTTAGAAGAAATTATATAATTTTATATAGGTATGTAGTAGGGATCAGAAAGCAGAGCATCAAACAGGAATTTGCAGGTCTCAATGAAAGTCTTTTGATTATCTCTTGTAGAATAGTTGTTCTCATGTTTGGCTTTACAATAGAATTACTTGTGACTGAAAGAAACAGTGTCCTAATCTTACTTCCAATTCAATCTGAATGTGTTTGAGTGGTATTTTTAAAGTATCTGTGTAGGTGATTCTAACATGTAACAAAGCTGTACAGAGTAGAGAAACCAAGGAGAGCTGGGTGATCAGATTTGTGTTAAGGAAGCTCACATTGATTACAATGAAGACAATGGACTGAGAGAGTGTGAGCTTTGGGGGTAGAAAGATCAGCTTGGAGAGCCTATTGCAAGAGATGGCAAACAATGGGGGGGATGGGGAAGTATTAACACATGAAATGTTAGTAATGTAGAATACACAGACTTGATTCCTAATTTGGAGAATGAGAAAATGATGAAATCTGTGAAGATTCTTGCATCCTTGGCATGAATAATTGGGTAGAGGACAATTTTAAATGGTCACTAATAACAACAAAAATGCAGGATGAAGATGAAATACTTAGTTCAATTTTGGATGTGTGAGCTTGACTTTCTTGTGATGAAGCAAAGAAAGCTTTGATAAATAAAAATGTGGGCTTAGGAGAGAAATCTGAGCTAACACAGCAGGTATTTGGGGGTCATCAGTGGGTCAATAATTAAGGGAAGCTATGGTAGAGATGAGATGGCCAGGGAGAAAATAAAGGCCAAAGTCAGTCCCCTGGGACACAAATTCATAAAGAAAACTGGGAATGGAATAACAGAGCAACCAGAGAACAGAGATAAAGAAATTAAGAAAGAGGGGAGTCAGTAGACACAAATTACAGAAAACGATGAACATATATCAATATTGTCAAGAATCCCCAGAGTTTGTCAATCAAGAGGGACTGGGGGGTGTTTGCTCCATGGTTGCAGTGAAGCAGTGGGGATCTCAGTTGCAAGGAGATGAGTGAATGGGTTGTGCAGAAGTATTCTTCTGTGGAGAAGTTATCTACTGAAGGATGGGTTGACTGATAAAAAAAAGTTGAGCCAAAGAAATAAGATCATGAGGTAAAAGGGCAGAGGTAGTGAGAATAAGGGAGAGAGAAAGCCAAAGAAGGGAAAGATTTTCATTGGAGATTGGCATAACAAAATTTAAGATATCAGAGTGATATGATGTTCAGTTAATGATAAGCTACAAGAAGGCATCTTGGTAATGTGCTGCTGAAATGGGATGCAAGAGGACTGTGGCTATTGAAACTAAGTAAATGATTAGATCACCCACACCAAGTCCTTTTGAAGTTGGAAAATTTGGGATAGCTTTTACAGAAGATTGAGAGCTGGGTGCTAAAGTAGCTCACAGAGATGCAGTTGGTATCAGGAGCTAATAGGATGGTACTGATAGATCCAGGTACTGTGTATGCCTACCTTGACTAAAACTGGGGAGGAAGAAGGGAACACTCTAGAAATCAAGGATTGTAGCATAATAATCAGCAGCCTGGCAGAGACAAGGGGATCGACTTTCAAGATAACAATAGCAATGAACTTTAGGAGGTAATTAGGATTAGATGAGGTCATGAGAGTGAAGCTCTCATGATGGCAGTAGTGTTTTGTAAGAACAGGAAGAGAGACTGGAGCTTGTTCTGCCTTGCCAGGTGATACTCTTACCATACTATGATTCAAATGCTGAGCAGATGCTGGTGCCCTGCTCTTGGACTTCCCAACCTCCAGAACCATGAGCCAAATAATCTTCTTTATATATATATCCCAGTCTTGGGTACTTTTTCATAGCAACAGAAAGCTGGGACCATCATATAATTTAAGCAGGAAGATGACATGGTCGGATCTGAGTTTTAGAAAGCTCCTCTGGGAAACATATACAGGATGTATTTTGAGTAATCAAGTGGTACAGACTAGTTTATGAACAAATTGCCAGGTGATGGCCTACAATGAAACAGTGGTGGTGTTGCCAACAAGGAGGCAACAGACTTAGCAGAGGTATTATTGATTCAGATATAAGGTCCTGGAATTTACAATGTGAGTGCCCCACTAAAGTCATGAATAAGGCAGACTTACTGTAGTAATGTGTAACATTGTTTTTTTTTTAAATTTTTGTCTTTCAGATATTTTCAAACTTTCTTAAGTCTATTTAAAATAAGTGTGTTACATGATGCTTGACTGACAAGTTTCAATTAGTAACTTGTCATTACCATTATCTCTTGCGTTATTATTATTTCCTATGAAGTCAGTTAAATGGAAATATAGCTGTAACCAATACAGAATAAAAAGTTTTATACAGGATTAGAAACATGGCTCATGGTAAAATCCCTGCTTTGTGAGCAAAAATCCCCAAGTTCAAACCCCAATCCCACAAAAAAAAAAAAAGTTTTATATTTTTAAGGGCTTACATACACACAAGATATCAGAAAGCAGAATGTAACTAATTCCTGCTCTGCTTAAGAAAGCATACCTTTCTGACCACATGAACAATTAAACACAACACAGGAATGGTGCACACATACATCAGGCTTGAAGGCAATTTCTGCAACTTCATAAAACAAGGAAGAAACTAGAAAACATAAAGTCGGTGAGTTTTTATGTAGTCTTCCTTACATCAAATTCAGAAATCTATTTTTGATTTAATTTTAATACGATTAAGATTTGCAAATAATCTCATGAGGGAAGCAATTTGAAACTTAGATATTCCATTTCAGAAATGAAACTAAAACAAGGAAAATATTGGTGCAGGGAAATTCTTTCTCATACTATAACCCCTCACATATATTGAAAGTAGGAAAGATCATTTCTCATCACAGGGAACCTCAAATAGTATTCCTAAATATTTATAAAAGTGTGAGCCAGAAGCACTTAAGCTGCCTCATGAAATGATGGGTGGTTCCCCATGTGGTAGAGCTTCCCACCGAGGCCAGAGGAGCAGGAACCACCAGCATCACCTAAAGACTCAGGAGCGAGGTTGGGGGTTATGGCACAAGGATTTTTAAGGCAATTGTTAGCTCTAAAAAAGGTATTATCCTAAATGTTCCAATTTCTAGTACTTTGTGACCCAGCACATTGCGCGTAATTTTTTTTGTGAGCAAAAGCAATCTGACTTACCAGCTATAGTGTAGATGACTCTCATAGACATTATGTTTAGTGAAAGAATCCACAAGTAATACATAGCATGCAGTTCCACTTAAATGAAGCCTAAAACCAGGTAAAGATAATCTATGTTGATGATAATCAGAAGAGTAGTTGCTTGAGTGAAGGTAGAAATTGACACCCACAGGGACAGTTTATGGAATGACGAATATGTTCTACATCTTTCTTTGGGTGGTGGTTACACAGGTGAATACAATGGTTTAGTTGTCTTCAAATTGGAAATAAATTCTGCACATTTTATTGAGTGTAAATTATGCCTAATTTAAACAAATTCATCCTCATAAAAATGTCTTACAAAATCATAAAAATATTTTATCTCATGCTAATGTACAATACACATTGGATCAAAGCAGGCTATGACTTTAAAGTCATATTACATAAATACTTATTTTCTAAAATTCTGAGTTATATGCTAAAGCTACTTTTTTCTTATCTATGGTCTTATATCCAAAATGCAGTAATAAGTAGAATGAACGTACAGTATAGCATGACCTGTATAAGACATTCTGTAAATGCTCACTACACATCGATGTATTATAAATACAAAAAATGAGGAAGTACTTATGCTAATTTTTTTAGTGTGCAAGCTTTGTATCAGCTTACTTACTCAGATATGAAAACTACTTTATGTTTTTTCTTTGACAGCATCTTCCTGGTAAGTTTGCAAATTCTCAGTATGCAATTAAGCAAAATACTGGTCCCTGCCTGATATGCCCAGTGTTGATCTGGGGCAGACAGTTGTTTTTGTTGTTGTTTGTAGCAAGAAAGAAAGTAAACTAGCTAAAGAGAAATAGGCATTGTGTAATAGAACAGAGTTTTTTCAGACACTTAATTCAAAATGTGTTCTACTTCCACCTAAAATCAAAGAGATAGAGAAAAGTCCTGTGCAGATGAAATATCATTTCACAGAACTCAGAGAATATGCAGAGTACACTGAGAATGCCTGCTCTTCCTCCATTGCCTAGAGTCCTTGATACCAACTGGGCCTCAAAATAAAAAATGACACAATAATATGGATCAGAATCCTGTGTTTTTGTGGTAGAGACAATCCTGAACATGGAACAATTGCATCTGAGAGACGTGCACAACTAGAAATGATTCTGCTATCAGATGGGACAGGGAATGGACCAGAATGAGATATGTATGTGGAAAACACACACACAAGACTCAAGGGTGGGACAGTCAAAAAACACAAAAAGACAAATTAGAGCAGGCAGGTCATTTACTTCAAAGACCTTTACCCTAGGTTTTGGTGAAAAAATTGGTCCTTGAAACCAAGCTAATAACATAGCTTACACCTGAAGATTATTTATTGCTCTACCAAATTTATTTCACAGCATGAATTTTATTTTTCTTGCTTCAATTCTTTCTTTATCCTTACAATATTCCTTGAACTACTTATAATTATTATAGCTACTGAGAACTATCTGCATTTACCTTTTTGGAGCCCCAGGTAAGAACCCCTTCAAAGAAATACAGGTAGTAACACACTGTTACTAGCAGTGTGTTTGTTCAGTGTGTTCTTGGCCTCCTGAGCTGAAATAGGGATCCTGAAGGGTAAATTCCAAAATATTTCCACCAGCAGGCTTTTGATCATTGTTATATTCTTATCTTGGTTCTTAGCTAAAATAAACATAGTTCATAAATGTGCGATGGTCATTTTCTTCACTGTTTAACACCTAATGCTGTTCTGCTAAAATATGCATCTGTAAATGACTATTTATATTAGCCATTAAGTATATGCAAAAACATGTATGGTGCTGCCTGTCTTTCCAAATAAAGACTGTCTTGTTGACTCAGGATAAGCAGTGTAAACAGGATGGCATAGAAAGTGTGAGACAATATACAGAGGACAAAGTGTGTATGAAAGTTAACTGATGAATAAAACATGGCTGGCCTCAATTTAGTTTATAAGAAACTTAAGACATTTATCAACATCTGTCTGAATTCAGCTCCAGTCTCTTGAACTCTGTTGTGGATAGCATTAATAAAAGATGATGCCTTAGGAAGGAAGCTTGGATCTTTGTAAGCAGTGACAAAGGACAAGGCAGGGCTGAATCTGCATATGAAAGGATGCTATGAAAGTAAACGAGTTTGCGCTGTACGCTTGGTTGCCACCTCCCTATAACATTTCATCTCCCTCACATTGACTCAAGTCTGGAAAAATAAGAAAGAATTTCAAAAATTAAGTGTGGAATTAATTTACAAGACAGATTGTAGGGTTTTAGTGTATGTTTTTTCTGTTTTTTTTTTTTGGACTCTGAAATATAATCCAGTTCCCTCGTGGCTTCCTCCTCTCAGTGTTCTTAACTTTGCAGCTTTCTATGTTTGTTTTTCATTTGTATCCTTGATCTTTTAGTCCTTCCTTTCCTCTTGGCTGGAATAAGGCATAAGTATTGAACAAGTGCCTCCCTTCACCAATTGATAGACTGTTGCCCAACAAGCTTTGCCCTCAGGAAAATCTGTGCCCCATGTTCCCTCTTACACTAGGTCATTCCTTTAACCTTGCAAATAACACATTTAAATCCTGTAAGTCACTTTGGTACTTTCTTCATTCAATCCGTGACCAAAGACTTGGAGGTAAAACCAAGTAGTCAATGCACTAAAACTTGGCAATTTACATCTTTGCTAAAACATCCCATTATTTGTAGGTGTTCAAGAAAAGTCACTGCATGACAAACAAGAAAACTTTTAGGAAGTGTACTACAGTTTGAGAAGAAATTCGAATCATAACATTCCTTGTGATTCAGATAAAAATAAATGCCTTCTTAAATACTAATTAAGGAAGCATACAATACTAAAGTTATGTGGTCAATATATTGTATTATTAGCTGGTGAATTATAAACCCAGGGACATTTAAACTTTTCTAGTCTCATATTGTAATATAGGTTGTTTTGGGGGTAGACTTCATAGTCTACAACTCAGTTGTATGGCTGTGTTTAGAGTCTCAATTGGACATTATACAAGAATCCAAATAGGTCATATAAGGAGAAAAATGGGTGGTAGTGGAAGTTGTACACTGAATGTTTAGCATGCTCAGACAGCACCTTGGCTATCCACATTCATACTGGATACTCAATTATTCCAACTTTATGCTGTACAATATACTTGGGTCAAATTCACAGTGTATCAATAAAAACAGAAAATAAAACCGCTGTGGTCTGCTCTTAGAAGCAGAGCCTGCGAATATTATGGTGTTTTGATTACCATGTAGAACCTGTGCCCAGACTCACTCACTCAAAACTCAAAACTTTAAAGACATGAAGAAGGAACAGACAAACTCTCACCAGGGAAGATTCTAGGAATCTGTCTCAAAATTAACTTACAAATACATCTAAGAAGGTGCAAGCCCCAGGGCAAGAAGAGGATGGGAAGTTGGGCTACCAATGTCCATCATGCTACTTTTGATAACCTTACTCCCTAGTTAGATGAAAGTTGTCCAAGAATCTTTTTTATGACTTTTAAAAAATATAACATAAAACAGTCCACACAAATCAGATACTTGAAATGCAAATCATGAGAAAATGACAAATATTAAATAATTAAAATTAAATAAGTAACTACGATTTGTTTAGCCACATGACTGTGTGGAAATGCATGTGAGTATATTCATACAGATGTGTACATGTTCATGCAGGTGAATATGAATGGCTGTGTGCATATGTGTATGCTCACATATATGAAAGAGGGACTATAATTATAGTTCTGATGAAAGCTGCCTTGTCTTGCATTGTGAGTGCTATGTACTACTGCTTGCTCTATGGTGATATGTGTGTGTTCTTGTTTGAGCAGTTGCTGACAGGGGCTAGGGAACTGAGACTGATAAAGCTGCAGGAGGGCTGGGCAGACATAACCTTTACTTCATAAGGAAAAACCACTATAAAATGGGAACTGGACTGGGCTGGGTAAAGCTGAAGTAGGACTGTCCAGTAATGTCCAACATGTGGTATTATTTAAGGCTGGATCCCCAGGGTCTGGAAACAGTACTGCTGCTGGAATACTGTGATCTGCTGTGCTTGGCCTGCCGGGGTCAGTGCTGGAGACCACACTTCTGCTGGTGAGAGGTCAGATATCCCTGAGTGAGACGCCTTTGCACTCCAGTCTTCATGGGGAGAGTTGGATCCTGGGTCAGGATATAGGGACTCAGAAAGAGTCTTAAACAGCATATCTCTTAAAGGCAGGGATATACCACCTCTGTGTCTATAAGTGTCCTTCAGTCTGGATCAGAAGTAATTGTAATCCTTGTGCACTTCCAGGGCTCCAGCCCAGGCATACCAGGCGGTAGACACACAAGTCACTTCCAACTTTACCTATTCCTCTGGGTTCCTGAGAGGCCCTGCATCATGTCTAGCTTTTTCAGGGCAGCATGGGGGTACTGAGTGGTAGAGCATTAACTTAGGACTGAGTTGGGCTCTAGTTCTTGTGATACCGCTTACTAGCATTTCGGGGCTCCTTCCATTTATTCATTGTTGAAAGGAAGAAAACAGTACTTGCCCTTTCTATTTCTCAAGACGCTGTTGAAGATTATGTGAGAGGAAGAATATGAAAATGATCATGGTTCATTTATACACTCTCCTGACTTAGGCCCTTTGCACTAGCTTTTGCCTCTGCCCCGAGATATCTTAAGGGTGTGATCCCTTACTTTATTCAAGTATGTGCCAAATGTCACTTTGCCAGAGAAGCCTTCTGTGGCTGCTTTGTATAGAGTAAGATTAGGAAGACTCTTCCTAAATCCCTACTTCTGGTATAGACCTTGACTATGCTTTCTCTAGTTGTTCTATATTGCCCTTGCCCCCATCTGATATAAATTCTGGACATATTTTGATTGATTCCAAAAGGAAGTGGATTTTTGTCTATTTTAGTCACTGACATATATGCTTTGTATCTAAAATAGTGCCTGAGACATAGTAAGAAAGAATGAATGAAATAATTCATTAGCTATTATTAGAATTACTGTCTCCACAATGTAAAAGCATTCCCAAGTTAAAAGAGGGATCATTTGACCATTGCTAGCATTATATAAAGTAATGGCAAGAGTTTGTGATGAGAATCAGGAATATCTCTAGCTCATAAGTGTTTTGTTTGGCTTGCTAATTTTGAAGTATGACTATAAGAGCCTCCAGTTTATGTTTGGTCTTTTCTTCTATTTTTCAAGCCTATAGAGCCTCAGGCACAATAATTGTATCAGTGGGCAACTAGACAAGGTTCCCTGTGAACAAAGGTTTCCTGCAGGTCTAATAAAAAGATAACAGAAGCAAAGCATATTAAATTTCTCTTTTCACTGCCTATGTCCTTTAGGCTTGCTGCCTGAGTTTATCTGACTGTCTCCAGATTTCTCTGGGATCCTGGCTGCTCTAGGTGGCTTTTCTAATATAATATAGTGTTTACATAGGGTATTTTATTTTTCAAGAAAACATTCTAAGCTACCTTAAACTTGTTTTTCTTCAAAGTTAATAGGCATTGACCTGATGCTTCCTTTCCTGTCACATCTCTGATCTCATTGCCTACTTTCCTCTCTCCTCTCACCACTCCAACTACATGCACATTCTTGAATTTACCAGGCACATTCCTACCTCAGGGCTCCTGCTTTGTTTTCTCTGCCAGGAACTCTCTTCCCCTAAATGTAACTTTGCTACCTCTCTCACTTCTTTCTGGTGTTCTCTCAGATTTTACTTTCATAATTAAGCCAGTTCTGGCCACCTTATTTAACCTTGCAAACTGCTCCTCTTGCCTTATAGTCCACTCCCCGAGTCTCTTCTTTTTTTTCCTCATCCTCCTCTTTTTTCTGTAACATTTACCATTTCCTAATTTACTTTTTATTATTTGTATCTGACTCATTCCTTCTAGAGCATGAGCTCCATGACAACAGGGATTGCATTTATTTCTTTCCCCGTTCATATAAACCAAGGATCTGAACAGAGTAGGGCACAAAGAATATGGTCAATAAATATTGTTGATTAAAAGAGATGACTTTAAAGACAAGTGTTATGTTTTGTATAATCTTTGGCTCTCCTTGTCCTGATCAGAAATTTTAGACCATCTGAAACCCTAATTTTTTGTAAGATATATGGCCTCTATAATTAGCTTTGTTTTCTTCATAGGAACATTATACTACTTGAGCAAAACTTCAGTTCATACCGTTAATATAAAACCCACTAGGAATCAGGTAGTCATGGTAATGGGCAACACAACACAGAAATGAACATTACATAGTTCTTCATTTCAAGAAGGCAGACAGAAATGCAAACAGATAAATTATGATTAAGTCTCTTAAGAAGCTGAGTCAAAGTAGACAGCCCAGTGGAAGAGATCAAGGATCTCTACGTGGGGTTGAGGAAGGATATTATAATATCAAAAGAGGTGAGTTTTAAACAGAATAAGGTTTTTTTTTTTTATTTTAAAGAAGAATCATACTCATAGAGACACAGAGTAAAGAAGGTCATTCCAGCCAGAGGGAACAACATTAGGTATGCCCAAGCAGTGTGATATCTACAGTGCTTACCTATAGTATAGATATCTATAGTGTGTGATCTATAAATTCAGTATTGTTGTACAGAAAAATATAAAATAATTGGTTCCCCATGGAAAAATAATGATAACAATAGCAATAATCATAATTACAACTTATATACAGAGAGCTCCCTGTGCACCAGGCAGGGTTCTAAGGATTTATATACTACCAATTTAATTTTATCTTCAACTCCATGACATAGCCACTCTTATAATTCCTACTTTATAGATGAGGAAATTGAACAACAAAGGAAATCACTATAAGATGATCTATATCACATAGGCTATAAAACATAGGATTCATTTTGCTCTGTTTGTTTTCAAGGAGAAGATCTAGTCTGGCTGAATCCAGGTCTGATATTCTTAGAGAAAAGCAAGAAAGAAAGGTGATTAAAGGATAGTTGAGTCTTTTTTAAGTCTTTGAAAATAGTCTCATGTAAAACAAAATGATTAGGATTTTGTTGTTATTTTTGCAGATAAGGAATTTTAGTGCTCACAAATAGAAAAAGCAAATATTTCTTATGTGACTGGTAAGTCAAAAAAAGCATGAGAAGTGGAGATAAGTATGCTTTTTAATATTTTACAGAAAGTTGTATTAAAACTTTATAAAGGCCCACTGGATATTTATTTTCCCTCCTCTAGTAACAGTCTTAAACAAATATAATTACTTTTGGACAATAAAGTGCTTCAACATCGTATACTGAAGACCAATAAAAAATACCAGTCACTTGGAAGTGTTCCTGTTTGTAGGCCGACCTGGCTCTTATGCAGTGGAGTCAGAAGGTGAAAGGTTAAAAGTGCGTCCTTGACTTTAGACTGCACATAAAGTGTAGACTCAGGGATTTTTTTTTTCTGTCTTTTTTTTTTTAAGCCAAAGGTAATGTTCTTTTTTTCTTTCCTTTTTTGTTACTATTAATTAGCCACTAATGTGGACAGTCTCAAGGACCCAAGTCAGCTTGGACACTTGTGTATAACTTTTCCAAGCTGAAGGCCACATGCCCTTTGCGTTTACAGGCAATGTACTCTGGATAAAATCTCTTTGCAAGGAACAATAAAAGGCTGAATGATGGAGACCATGAGCCTAAGATTGATGTAGTAAAAGAAATACTCAATATTTTGGCACTTCCCTCCGACAGAGTGTGTTATTCTCATTTAGTGGGAAATGGCCAAAAGGAATAAGAGAAGCATGTGTTAATCCACCACTGTTCTAAACTGACAGTGAAAAGCACTTGCTGCATTTCCCATTTAAATTTTTTAACCCCTTTGATTCACACTTTTTTTTTCCCAGATTGGATCTCTGCTATATTATGTGTATGGCACTCCTATATTCAATTCACACATTACAGCCTGCTGCACCATGAAGCTATTCTTATGCTTAGAGAGCAAGTAACATTATTTGATTACTGTATTTTTTAATTATTTAATGTTTGTCAACATATTAAAATCTTCTCTTAATGAGCTCTTGTTTTTCTACTTTTCATGCTATCAATATTTCTATTTAAAAGATAAGCTTCTGTTGCTATTACTAAAACACCTATATCTGAGCATGCCGGGTTTGAGGTGTGTGAGGGATGTCCAGGTAGAGAGCACCAATGGGTAGTTGGACATTTGACTCTAGACCTCAGGGAGGTCTGGGTTGGTGATATGGGGCAGGGGCCATTGGCATTAGGAAGGTGATGGAAGTCTGAGGTGAGCTCATCTAAGCAGCTAGTAGAAATAAAAGAGAAGATGAAACCTAAGGAAGGGGACTCCAATCTTTCTGGGAGCTTCACTAGAAGGGAAGTCACATATGGACTGAGAGGGAGCACTCAAAGAGATAAGAAGATAGTATAGATAAAGCCCTAAAAGCCAAAGGGAAAATGTTTCAGGGAACCCAGCAGGCTGAACAGCGCGGGGTGTGGGGGGGCACATAAGATAATAACTTCAAAGGAAACTTTCAATTTAGCAAAGATGATGTTAGTGACTTAACAGACTCATTTGCAGTTGACAAGTTGGAAATCATTCCATTATAATAATAAGACAATAATCTAAATTGTGGAGCTTTACATTCTTACAAATAGGATTTATATGAAATTTCTCATTTCATGCTCACAGGAACAATATTAGCAAGATGTAATTGCTTTCGTTATATAGAGGAAGGGAGAAAAATTTCGAGGTTAAGAAACTCTCAAGCTAATTTTTTTTTGTACTGGAGTTTGAACTCAGGGCCTCAAGCTTGCTAGGAAGATTCTCTAACACTTGAGCCACTCCACCAGCCACTTTTAGGGTTAGGTAGTTCTCAGGATAGGGTCGCACAGACTATTTGCCTGGGCTGGCTCTGAACCACAAACCTCCTGATCTCTGTTTTCTGAGTAGCTAGGATTAAAGCTGTGAGCCGCTGGTGCCTTGCTCAAGTTAAAAGTTTTGATAAAGAGGACAACTAGGGGAAGTTTCTGTTGAATATTTTCCATTGCAAGGATTTTTTTTTTTAAAGGTAAGCTATTAAGAACATCTGCACGTGCAAAATGTTCTGCCAAGGATTCACTTTGCCCAAGAAAACTGTATCGTAGGCTTTATTAACTGTGTTTAAGGAAGGTCTAAAAAACTGATAACTTTTCCAGGTTTGCACAGTTAGGAAACGGTAGAAGGGGGCTTTGAACTCAAATCAGGTGGATTATGAAGTTTGTACTCTTTGTACTGCTTCACCAACCATTTATATTTTGGGGGGAAACAGCAGTATTAAGAAATCCCTAAAAAAGCAATATGTACTCTTTTAAAACACTCACATATATTCAGCTTCAAAACTGAATTACTTTCTTGCATAGTTATGCTATAATTTAAAATATGTGTCCTCCATGGGAAGAGAATGCATTTTAAATATGATAATTGGTTGGACTCAAATTGCATGTTAAAGGTAAAATGGCTTTCCAATAAAATATTAGCCACAGAAGTCCATAAAGGAGACAGTACTGGGCTCCATAAATAGAGTAATTATGGAAGGAAGAGAAGAGCAGTGCCTTTTTGGGGAAACTTCCAAGGAAAATTTTTTATTCTAAATGGTGGTTCAGGCAGATCTTCTAAATCTTTCTCTTCCACTTGACAAGTATTTTCTGGACTCTTCCTCCTAGTAGTGGAGCTGCTAGTGCCTAGCATTCTGTGCCTACCAGAGTCATGGTAAAAACAAACTATGTATTAGAATTTTAAAATAATATATAGATATAGGTACTTTTTCTAATAAACTGACAAGTTGGAGTAACTGAGAAGTTAGAAACTAGGTAGTGGGCATAGGGATTGATTGCACCATTTTTTTCTGTATAGTCAAAATTCTTCCTAATAAAGTGTTAATAAGCATTAGGGAAGAAGAAAAGAAAAATCACCAGGTACCAGGAATGTAATATGCCTCAGACCCAGGGAGGAAAGCTTGTGAATATAGCTAAGTCACCTCCCCAAAGTATGCAATCACTGTCTTCATTCCAACAATTCATACTGAGTTACTTTACAAGAAAATGTAGAACCCAAATAGAATGTAAATAGAGTTGATTTCTGACATTAATTTGTCTCCATAATAAAGTTACCAAAGTTTTCACATTTCCCTAATTTATTTCCATTTGTGTTGCGCTCCATGATCAGGAAATCATAAAAAGTATGGCACTGGATTATAGATGTTCTATAATATAACTGAATTGAGTTATTAAATGAGCTATATAAAATAATTATAAAACAAGTTGATTTTGTAATTTCATTTTTAATAGGAAGTGAGGTAATCTTATAAGCAGAAGTTTGGAGAAAATAGAAAATAAAGAAAAATCAAATCCTCTTTCCTAAATACAATGGTTATAATTTTAATACTTTTCTGGCCTTTTTGTTTTCTAAAAATGCTTTCCAGTGGCTGTGAGACAGAAGTTTAGATCCTGCTCTTTTTCACTTAATACTGTATATTAAGTGTTTTTCTATGTCTACATATTTAACATATTAAAGATTGCATAACCTTTTACCATTATAAATAGTACTGTGATGAATTGTCCACTGTGTGGTTTGCCTTACATTTTGGATTGGATTCCTGGAAGTGGGATTACTAAGTCAAAAGAGTATGCAATTTCAACAGCTCTGTGCATTAATAAATTGCCTTCCAAAAGTGTCATACTAATTTATATTGGAACTATAAAACTGTATCTTGCTAGTATCCAATATTATAACTTTTCAGTGTTTGCAAATTTAACAGCCAGATGATTGTACTTTATTGTTTGCATTTGAATTTCTATAAAGTATTTTTGAAATGCTCTCTTTCTGCCCACCATGCAAGTTAACAAGCAGAAAGTAGGACAGTGAGTGGATTTCATGACCCTCTGGTTATAATTAAGCATTTCCCCCATTGCTTACCTTAGTAAATTAAATTCCTTACTTTTGTCTTCAAAGGCTTGGAACAATTTTTTGTCTCCTCCCCTATTTTGACTGCTCTCTCCCAGTGCATCCCAAGACTCCCTTTGAAGAATCACCTGGAATTCTTGGTAGACACACATGTTATAAGCTCCACTGGATACACTTGACTTAGGATCTCCAGCTGGGGCTTCACAGTGCCTTTTATTTGTTCTTCCTGGATCCTTTTAACTTCCGAAGGATCTTATGCCAGCAGTACTCAGGCTACAGTCAAAGCTAATTTAGTAGAGCATTTTCCCCAGGAAATCTACATAGATAAGGCAAGAAAATAATTTAATATTTACTAAAATAATGAAATATAGCTAAAAGTAAATAATACTGGTCTCTTCCATCTACAAATAGTTTTGTACTTAACCTTTTATGTGACTCTGGTCCTTTTTGCTGGAGGAATAAGCAAACTTTTTGGAGGTAGATGACACTAGATGGCTAGGTGCTCCTTAAGCAAATTGATTCTCCCTGGAAAGGGGGAAACTGAAAATCCATGTAGAGAGAGTGGTTAGACTTGCTGAAGGCCACAGGGAGTCAGGTCTGGGGAAAGTAGAAACTTACAGGGTCTAGGAGGTACCAAAATTCTGGAGATTATCATCCACGATTATCATCCTCATTTTCTGTTGTTACAACTATTGTAAACTCAGGATGATTAAGCCAAGAAAAGGCCTACCATGTAGCATGATAATTCTAATGCTAATAATGTCACATGTAATATTTTCTGAATCTCCAAAATGTGTCTGGTGTCATGCTCAGCTCTTTTACATCATGCATGATTTCGTTTAACCCTAATGCCACTATCCCATGAAGAGGTACTAAGGTGTCACCATTTTATATATGAGACTCAGAGAAATTGAATCATCCTGAAGTTACATGGTAAGGACACGAGTCCTTTGTGGGTTATTTTTTCCAGTATAGAATTTAACTCCAATTGTCAGCAATTATGTCTTCTATGGGGTTAAGTATTCACAGGAGGTAGGGCATGAGACAGGGCCAAACCAGGTAGATAGATACTCAATATATAAATGGAAATACAATGAAGGAGAAGAAATCATTAGATGATATCTTGAGATTCTTTATAAAAAGATTTATTCTTAACAAAGTAAAATGGGAATTTCTTCCCAATCCAGCGATTCCATGCTGCCTCCACCTGTCCCACCACACCCACCATACAAACCCCATCCCTGGAAATTCTTTTTTCTTTTGGGTCGAGGTTTTAATTCACATTTTTTGGTTTTTACTTTTCCAAACTCCTCAGCATCATAAGCAACATTATTTGAATTTCATTGAGATAAGCCTATATTTTAAACCATTAACTTGAACGCATTTTATACAGGTCAACTCTAGTCAAAAGGATATTCAATCCTTGATTCACACCTCTGGTGTTGATGAGTTAAGGCACATGTCCTTGATCTAAAACTACACATATGTGTAGGTCTTAGAAGGCCCCAGGAGACCTGACACAGTGTATTCACAATACGCATTTTCTTAGCTTCAATTACCATGTTCAAGCTCAGAGTCTTATTTCCTGTAAAATCTTCTGTCTTCACTGGATGAAAGAAAGTGAGCCTGAAATCCAACAAATCCACCCTGACCTAGCTGTGTGCCACCCCATCTGAGCTTCCACAGGCAAAGAATAGTTTCCTAACCCCATTGCATTCTCCAACACAGAGAAATGTTCTGCACTTGCTGTGTAAAGCCTACATTTCCAAGCTTCCAAACCAGGCTGCAGAATAAACAAGGTTTTTGTGGTTCTGCTGTTATGTCAGAAACTTGAGGAACACACTACTCGCACACCTAAAAGTCAAAGGCATTGTTGACTTGAAAGGCAGCCAAGGAGATGCTCTCCAGGGTTTGCTGCTGCCTCTGTCCTCTGTCAGGGGACCAAGAAGCTGATGAAGACTCAAAACACAAAGAAGCCTGGATTTCCTTTCATGGACCATAATTAAATATGTCTTTTTTAAAAAAGATAAATTAAATGAGAGGAAATTTTAGGCAGCAAGATGACGTAAAGGATCCTTTTCAGCTCCCATGGAACTCTATAAAAACTACTTAGAGAAACATCTTCCTTCTTACATGTCTGTTAAAAGTTTCTGTTCTCCCAGGTTATCCTTATAGCTTAAAACCATAATGCTTTCTCCCAAATGACAGCAAGATGTTGAACTTTCTCTTCTAAAAATATCCAATTTGAGCTTTTTCTCCTTCATTATAGTTAGAGATCCAACGTCTTAGGTAATACTTTCTATTTTTCCTGCCAAGTCTAACTTAAATTGGATTTCAAGGGCAATTGACTATTAAGCCATTGATAAGATAAAGAAAAGGCTAATTAGTTTTAAATTATAAGAGGCCCATTACATTAGGAGTTAGTCAAGTTCTTGGAAGATTTACAAAGTTGCAGCTGGCGCACCTTGACTCCTTCAGCTTGGCTGTCCCTCATATTCATTCCAGCTCTTTTTTGGTTCTTTACTTATCCCCATTTGTGATTGCTTTATCCCTAGTTTAGAAACAATGTAGATCTATATGTATGTTCTCTGAACTTAGAAATGACTCAAAGTTTATTTTGATCATCTGAATACAGCCAATGAGAGACAGTGACTGAAGATTACGATAAACGTAAAGAATAGTGTCAGAAAAGTTAAATCATGCGAACAAGTCCATGTGTATGTGTGTCACACTGGCTGTGTCACCCCATGTGTGGCACTGTGAGCATCTTGAAATGTTTTTCACATATCCTCTAAAGTTCAACAAGTAAAAATGAACACAATGAACTCCAAACATTTACTTTATATTTTTAAATTTTCTACGTTATTCTTTCATTCTGATTTACTTTGAATTTTGGTATTGAAAAAACTTTAAAGGCTTTCTGTTTTTACCATTTTATGAATGAAGAAACCAAGCAACTAAGAACAGTCCAGCTGTAGTTGGAGGTCTTACTCATGTCAGAGCTACAACTTCAAGGCCCCAATGCTCTGCAAACTTCAGTGCTTTCAACTACACCAGAAAATCTCTCTTATTCCTCTTAAAAGACCTAGTATCTATAATTTTGAAATAAACTTGTATTTCTGAGTTTTTTATCTCTAAGCCCCACTTTTTGCCAAATAATTTTTTCTTTGATGTTTTTCTCTGTTCTATCTACTAATATGCTTGGTATTTTCTTTAATTCTTCTGGTTTTCGTCCTACATTTTGTCTTTATTCCCTAACCCCTTTCAATAATTCATTTGTTTCTCTCTTTCTTTCTTCAACATTTTTATGTCTCAGTCCTATTTCTCCTCCTTTCTTTCAAAACCTTTCTTCATAAGTTCTCTCCTCTTACATCCTCTTTTCCATCTTCTTTCTGTGTTTTTTCTCCAATTCTGTATTATCATCAGACCATTTTAGTTAATTCCTTACTTTTTACCTTCTCTTTTTTATCCAGTTTCAATAGTATCCCTCTGTTTCAATGCCTTTCAAACACAGCAATAAAGAATATGAGTGTGTATGTGTGTGTACATGAATTTAGAATGACTTAGTGTGTAATAATGGGGGTGAAAGTTGAAGGAGACACCAAAGAATGTGTTCATAGGAGAAACACTTTACTTATTTCTATCACTGGGAATGTTAATCAGAAAGCTTCTTTTCTAGTGCTCATTTAATAAATACAATTCAGGTACATGTGTTTTCTATATAAAAGTCTCCTGAATTAGTGTCATATGTGTGAAATATCTCATTTTTTCCTAAAAAAAAAGTCCAGAATTTATTCCAGAGCTCTTGTGCAAATAATGAGCAATGGGCTTTCTTTTTGAGTTTCATTTGGACATATTTCAAGTATAATAACATGTTAAGATTGTGTTTTGAACATTCCTAAAATTTTTATCAATGTTATATATGAGAAAACTTAATGCCTGTAATCCTTGATACTCAGGAGGCAGAGATCAGGAGGGTCGCAGTTTGAAGCCAGCCTGGGCAAACAGTCCATGGGACCCTATATCAAAAATACCCAACACAAAAAAGGGCTAGTGAAGTGATTGAAGGGGTAGAGTGTCTGCCTAGCAAGTGTGAGGTCCTGAGTTCAAATCCAGAACAGCCAAAAAAAAACCCTATAGAATGTCCACAGAACCATCTTATAAAGTTATTTGCTAAATTATATGCCAGGAAAAAAATCTGGATGTCTAAATACAGTGTATTTTAAAGGACAAATTTTTTGGGTTATAGACTTTGAATGAATTGATTGAATGTTAATTGAGTTAATATTATTGGTACTGCTTTATTAACCAGTGTAAGCAATAAAAATGACTTTGAAGGTGCACAGTCTCACATATTTTAAAGGTTTACTCTATCTATACCATTAGGAAAAAAGATTTTTTCTTTATTCCATAATTAGTTTAATGGCTCACTCAGAGTTGGAAATGAGCCAGTACATAATTATACACATCTAGGAAAAAGAACTTGATGATTCTTGAAGACAACAATGGCACAAAAGATAGAACTTAGATAAGAAATAATTCAGGACTTGGAATGTAGCTCAGTGGTAAAACAATTGCCTAGCATGTGCAAGGCTCTGGGTCCCACCCCAGCAGCATAAAAAAGAAAAGAAGAGAAGAAAGAAAGATTAAAAAGGAAGAGAGAGGGAAGGAGGAGAAAGGGAAAGAATAAAGGAAAGAAAGAAGGAAGCAAGGAAGGGAGGAAGGAAGGAAGGGAGGAAGGAACGAAGCAAAAAAAGACTTCAGATAATTTTATTTTTTTATCTGAAAATTATTAAACTCCCCTAAATACTGATGAATAAATAGACCCACATATGATAGCATGGTTACCTTTTAATTACAACATTTCTGCTTCAGATCCTGTGAAAGGTTCTTTTCTCATGGACTATTTTTGGGTTATCCTGTATTAGTAAGCTTGCCTGGTGTTCTCCCAAATGACCTGGGTTTGACATCTGCTCGAAGGATAGGTTTTTCTGGCTCAATAATTAAAAGATGATGATCTTATTACAGTTGGAAAAATGATTTATTCATCTTTATTATACATTGGTTTTTGGCACGGTGGAAAACAGAGGAGAGATATTAAATGCAATTCCATGTGGCCGGAGATGGGTCTAATATTACCTAATATCTTCAGAACTGACCAGATCAAATTAGACAGTAATCCAGAGTTAGAGAGAATGACTCACACTGTGAGAAAGAGGGGACTCTGAGGAGGATATCCAGCACTCCAGGAATCAGTGGGATCAGATGGCATGATGGAGCAGCTTTGTTACATGCACCTGGGGACCAGGGATAAAACATATGGATGGCAGAAGGATGATTGGGAGAAATCCACAGAAGCAAACAGAAAGGAAAGTAAATGAAGTGACACACACTCACAAAGAACAGAAGTGACCTGAAATGCAACAATACAACGACTGTGTGACATTGTCCACATAGAAGGACTTACTCCTTCTGTACTTAGACCCAACTATGACCACTATTTCTTTTTTTTAATTTATTCTTATTATTGTTGTATTGGGGGTACATTGTAACATTTACAAAAGTTCTTACAATATATCATAATTGAATTCACCCCCCCATCATTCTCCTTTACCCCTCCCCCCCATTCCTGGAATCATTTCAACAGGTCTCATTTTTCCATTTACACACATGTATTCATTCATAATATTCCCACCATATTCACCCTCCTACACCCTTTCCTTATATCCTCCCCTTCCCATTAGTACCTATCCTCCAGACAGGACCGGTTTTACCTTCCTATTTTTTCTTTTTGTAAAAAAAAAAAAAAAAAGACATTTGTGTTTATTTAAGATAGCTATACAGGGTGTTTCATTGTGACATTTCCATGTATATATGTATTATAGCCCAAATTGGTTCATCCCATCTATTCTTCTCCTTTCTACCTTTGTCCCTTCTTATGGTGATTTCAGCAGTTTTTAAAATTCAATACATCAACCATATTCACCTTTTTAACATTTCTAGAAATGGAACTATTTTTTATCTCTCTTGTTCTAATTGTAGTTTAACCTCATGTATAGACAATTACATAAATGGCAGCCTACTTATAGTAAAACAAAGCCCCTATATCTTGGTACCTGCAAATTTCACTGGACCATGATATCATGATAGAGGACTACAAGTTCTCAAAGAAATAGAATCATTATTAGTAAAAGAAAAAAGATTTGTAGGGCCTGTTGTTCCTTGGTAAATAGGACAATAATAAGAAATGAGAAATTTTTTAACACAAAGGACAATAATATATATAACATCACACAAGATGACCTTAATCATTTAAAAATTGGAGAGTGCCATTCTTGACAAAAATAGTGCTACTCAGTCTGTTTATAATAGGAATAGCTTGGAGAATAGTGACTAGAGGCAAAACTATACTAATTACTTAAGAATGAAGTTTCAAAATTTTTCCTGAAGAATGGTTTTGTGTCTTAGAAAACCACATTGACTTCTGCTGCTAACAACTTAAATATGGGGAGAGGAGTGTGCTAAGAAAGAAATAAAAAATAAGTCCACTTGTTTTGGTAACTTTATAAATCATGAAACCAAAGGGATAAAAGAATAAACAGAAGTCATGGTTGAAAGAGAATGCAAAGAATAACTTTTTAAAAATCAATGTAGCAATAATTTATTAGCTCAAAGAATTTCCTAATTCTTACCAAAAATTCAGATCCTACATGACCAAAACTGACTTCATCAACTTTCCTCCCCAAGTCAGCTTTCCTTTCGGCTTCTTTATTCTTTCCCATCACACTGCCTTTCCAAGTATCCCAGGTTGGAAACGAGTTGGTCATGTTTGACCCTAATTCTTCTTCACTTCTGGCCCTGCTCCTAAGCCCTGTGCATTCCGCCTCCAGATCCCTTAGCACCCACAGCCCTCTTTCCTTCTTTACCCCAGGAATGGCCTTACAACAAGATACCCTGCTTTCCTTTTCTCCCAGGGACATCTGAGAACCCATTATCTATCTCTCCAGAAAAGAGGGAGAATAAGCCTAGAATGGTTATAGTAAATGTCACAAACCTTCTTTTCTTCCTCCACATCTTTTCCAGCTCATCTTGAGCCAAGCACCAGAGGCCCTTTCTCGAAATAGCACTTCAACTTTTGCTGAACCTCTCACACCAGCCCCAATCAGACCACAGCTCCTACTGCCTCCTGTTGCTCCTCCTGCCCACTCCAAGACCTCTACGTATAGCCTCACCATAGTGTTGGGAGACAGTGCCCCAAACTCCAGACTTCCATGAGCTCTCCTTTCTCAGATTTCTTCATGCTTCCTGTCACAGCCTCTCCTGTGAGCATTCAAACTTGTCTTGCTATGTGTATCTCTAGAAGCTTGATATTTATCAAAGACTACAAGGTTATCATGATTCTTTTCCATCTTTTAAAGCACCCAGCAGGTCTCATTGAATGTGTTTTGAGTGATAAAGTCAGGAATTAGTAAACACAAGAGTCAGGACTTTTTCTTTTTTTGCTAAAATAGAATTCTATTAAAATTAATTTATGATTTCAGATATTTGGAGGGTAAAAAGGCTTCCATAATAGATTCTGATAAATAATAAATGACAGTGATATTATTAATCACTTACTGTGTATCAGTAACTGACCTAAGTGTGCATCTAATTCTTAAAGAGTTCTGTAAATGAGTTATTATTATGCTCACTTTCAGATGAAAATACTGAGGCTCAAAGAGGTTAAAACTTTGTATGTGCAAAGTAACACAAAGATAGTATGTTTCAGGACTAGAATTTGGACCTGCATGTTCTGCCCCTGTCTCAGCATTCCTGGGCTGCCATTAAAAATACCAAACTGGTGGCTTAAACAATGGAAATAATAGAAATTTATTTTCTCATAGACCTTGAGGCCAGAAGTGTTAGAAGAGGGTTCCGACAAAACTGCCACTTCCTTCCTTGTGTTCTTATTTTCAAATGGTGGTAAGGGAGAGTGAGAGAAAGAAAGGGAGAGGGAAAAAAGAGAAAGAGATTACCAGATCAGGATCCTATCCTTATGACCTTATTTCACTTATGAAACTTCAAATACAGCCACTTAAAGGGCCAGGCTTTAACATATGAATTTAGGGAGACACGTGCATTCAACCCATAACAGATGCTAAAAAAAAACAACAAAAAAATGTGGGGATATGCATGGCACATAACAAAATGAAGTAATGAAATCTGCCCCAGAAAGTAGAGTCCAGTCACTCATTCATCACAATGTCCATTCTCAGCAGGTCAGGGCAGGTTGCACTAACACCTTAACCTAAATCGTACCTTCTCAGCTGCCAAGGAATTCCAACCTACAAAGAAAATAGGATGACAACTCAAATTTCCCACCTGTACTGTTGTAAATTTCTTGGCGTTTTCAAGGTGTAGAGGCTTCTTATTTTGACATTGACTGGCCCAGTTGATGAAGCTGCACAGGAACTATCCCATTTGGTTCTTAGTACTATCACCTGACATTTTGGTACCAAGATAGTGGGGAGGCAGCCAATATATGGTTAACCTGATATGAGGCAGTCTCATCAGCAACATTTATATGCCAAAATGGTGCATAGAGTTATTTGTTGAAAGTTCAACTTCTCAGTGCGCTGAAACGGACACCATGCTTCCTGGGAGGAGCAAATCCAGTGTTTGTTGTCATCATGAAAACCCATAAATGAGGGACTAT